>NW_027437193.1:23978496-24705996 GCF_033239565.1 Halichoeres trimaculatus | reverse complement strand
GTTAATGATAAACAGAGAATTGTCCAGGTATCTAGTACAACACCATGTAGCAAGTGGTATAAAGGCTTTAAAATGTACGTGTTATTATTTGTTTGGAGCTTTGAAGGTAATTTGCTAACACTAGCTCGCCTGAGCTAGAAGACTTACTTTCGTGTTTAAAGTTGAAAGCTTCAGGTCAATCATACTTCACAGTAAGTTTAATCATGTGTATATACCTCGGACTTCATGTTTGTACTTTTATGAAAGCATTAGGTAAAAATGGGGCTACAAGAGATCTCCCTAATAGCCCACTGATACAAAACTATTTTACAAGGTATATGCTAGCAGGTAACACACATCAATAAAACTTTGTTTTTACGACGAAATAGCAACTAACATCAATGGACACACAAAGAAGTGTAATAGTCTTGCACAAGACAGTCATTTTGAATCCACTCAACATGTTATACAGCTCTTAATCTACCAAAAATGCTATAGAGCACTTGGCGCTAGTTTGATGCTGAGGTACATCAAGAATTCTATTGATATGCTAGTGGTTTGAATACATCGATAAAACTTTTTCCAGCAGAATATCAACTTTCATCACTGAACACACAGACAAATGTGCATAACTTCCTCTCAAGAGATCAATTTTCAGAACATCCAACATGTTAATTCTCTCCTACACCACGCAGCAGTGGTTTGGAGATGGCTGAAAGAGCTGTCATCCCGTCTTGCAAAGGACAGCCATGTATGATCACATTTAATCTCCTTTAGTGCATAAAAAATCAGGCTACAATTAAAAACGTGAAAATAACTTTTAATATTAACCATACAGCAACGATGATAATGCACCATTTTGAATGATTCGACATCAACAATGTAATATCCTTTGGTAGCACGACCCTTTACAGTAACCAGAAGTTTACATGCCATTGGATTTTTAACATGATATGGTTATGCTTGCTTGTGCATAATGCCTATTGACATTGTCAACAGTTTGATATTGTCAAGTGTGTAGCTCCACAAGGTCATTACCCCCACTGCAGCAGTGTTTTAGCTTCACTTTGTCTCACAGCAGGAGGAGATTGAGGTGTGTAGTCCACTCCCCATGCAGTGTTGGGTCATCTTTTCATTAACCATCCTCGTGTTGGCAGCCTTTGCATTTTCTGTGCAGTAAAGTTTGTAGGAATGTTGTAGCCGTTCGTGTACTCAGGCTGGAATGAGACGCGTGCTTTGAAGTACTCCCACTCACAGGAAGACACACCTTTGACCAAAGACACAAACTCTCCTCTCTTGTGCTATTTCCTCAGACTGACAGGGGATTTCAAAGAGTGATGCCTAAATATGGACACATCCTGTGAGAGTGGGACAGAGTCCAGCCTGCAAACAGTAAACAGGCTTCCTGTCTGACAGGTAAAAGAGGAATAGGAGTGGATTTACTTTCCTTTAAAGTAAATGAGATAAACAGCACCGCATGCTTTCGTGATGACTGTTTGTCATTGTTGTGTAAGATTCAGACTAACTGGAGAAAAGTTTAAGATGCAGCAGATGCAGATTCATCTTAAAGGAACTGGTCACAAATAAGTCATTCATGCGCTTAAAGTAATTCAGCTGTATGTGTCAGCAGGCTGCAGAAACAGTGTCACTTTGATGGATTCTTTCATGTCTTTGCTGCCCTTCATGAGCCTATGGGAAGTTTGCTGGATCCCAAACAAAGATCAGTGTGTGTGCTCCCTCACTGGGGCCATGTGGGGACACTGGAGAGGGACTTGGCACCTGCGGCCAAGAAGCTTGCATCCACAAGTGTTGAGCTGTTTTTTTTGTTTGGGACAGAGAATCTGCGCTCCTTTTAAACTCCCCGGGCCTCAGAGTTTTTGTTAGATCCCTCACTATGTTCAAATCATGCAGAACCAGGTGTCTGAGACTTTCACAGTCGGTGCTTGTTCCTGTGTCCAATGTCTGTGTGTCTCTTCAGTGACTGAAGTCAGGTGCAGCATTTATGCTCTGTCAAATGGATCTACAGGCTTTGTTTGGCCATGATTTATAGTCATTGGGTTGTTACTGGAGCACATGGAGCAGGGCTTCACATTTGGTCCAGGGTTGGTTCTTGTACACTGTAAACCACAAAGTTCAATTACTCCATTGTATTAAGCTATGAAAACTTAAAATTTGTTAGTATATTCAGTTTACTGAAATGTCTGAGTTTTCAGAGTTGAAAATGATGATTTCCGATTAGATTTGTTACTGTTTAAGTAAGCATAACTTAAAATCATTAGTTTGTGACTGTGGTTTTTAACCATGAGTGAGGAGGGAATTTAGTCGATATGAGACCCTGCTGAACTTCTTGGCGTGCGGGAGTGGCACAGGTTCTCTGTGCTCCACATGACGCAGACTGTTTGTGCGTCACAGCATGGACCAGCTGTCTGTGCTCCTTGTAGCATTGTTCAGCTGTCCATGCTCTATGTGGTGTGGACTGACAGCGTAAAAAATGAATAAATATATTTTTTTACACTTAATTGTAAAATTGGCCAAAATAGCAAAACAGTCCAGTCAAACATTTAATTTATAAATATATTAACCATTAGACACACTGAAAAGTTAGTAGGTACAAGACCCTGTGCCATGGAGCACAGACCACCAGTCAGTGCTGTGGGGCTCAGACAACTTGTTTCCCCTGAAGAACAATATTTCAATGAACAGCAGGGTCTCATATCTACTGCCTTCCCTCCTCACTCACGGTTACCAAAGTTATGAAATTAGAGCTGATTTTTGTCATGCTAGTGTTTGTAACCATGAGTGAGGAGGGAACACTGTGATTATGAGACCCAGCTGAACTTTAAAATTTTATTTAATTTAGTTTTTCAGATCTGCTTCAGTTTTTTATTTTTACATTTACTTAACTCATAAGGCAAATGTATTGATATCACATCTTTCAATTTTGAGTAAGGCCAACTTATTATGTTTCACAGTGATATTTTTTTAAACATTACTTAATGTTTTAATTTACAACAAATAAGCATCAGATATATTTGATTAAAGACATTCAGCAGAATGATTTTCCATAATAATCATAACTACTTAAGATGTTGAGTTAAATTAACTTATTTCATTACTTAGTTTAAAGGTAACCGGTTTACAAGCATTTTTCAAGTAAACTCAACTTATCCGGGTTTACAGTGTACAGTGGCTCCTTGTACAAATGACCTTTCTGGACTCTAACAAACAGGCAATGCATCATTTCATTCTCATGAAGAGCGATCAGAATCTGCAGGTATTTATTAAGGCAAAGGAAACATGATTGAATCCCAACTTACACACACACCCCTGTACCAAACACAGCCACCTTTTTGCTCAGAAATGACAAAAAAGACTTTTCATCCTCCATGAAATGCTTGATATGTGTTCTGCGACTTTATTTAATCTCAGTAGTTGTTTGGAGTGTCAACAGTGCAGCTTAACATTCGATCAAATAGCTGCTTGTAGGACTGAGACAGGTGGCCTTAATGACCTCTTGTACATGAAGCATGAAAGAGAGGAAGTAAACCAAGTTGAAGGGAGGATGAGGAGGAGGCAGACATCAGTTTTTGAAGGGGGTTCAGGGTGGGCTGCAGAGGAAGTGGCCTCAGTGTGACCCACGGGTGAGCCTCATCCTCCAGCAGACATGTCTTTGAAACTGTTAGATGAACAGAGTTGCGGCGGTGGGAGGGAGGAGCAGCCATTCATGTGGCGTCTGATTAATAGTAACCCAGACCCTTTTGTGTGTGTAAGTCTGTGTGTGAAGAGGAGGGGGATGTAAGTCAATACGGCTGTGTGTAGGTCAGTGGGTCTCTCTCAGTCTGTCTGCACATATTCCTGATCTAGTTGAGGAGATAACTTTTACTTTTATCTAGGGATGCGCTGATAGGAAAATTTTGGCTGATATCCAATATTAATATTGCTGTTAATGGCCAATAACCGATATTTACCAATATTTACCAGTATTAGTATTGGTAATAAAAATTTTTTACACATCAGCTGATACCGATATGTTAGAAAAACAACCAAAATTTGCAGATAATGATATTGATACCAATATATCATGCATCCCTACTTTTATAAGAATCAGAATCACCTAAATTTACCAGGTATCTTCAAAAGAATGCAAAGAATTTTACCCTGTTTTTTTTAATCTATGCTCTCTCAACACAGCATATAAAATCACAACTTTTAGTTTAAACAAGTAAACAATTTGCACAAAAAATACATTAACATTTGAGTCAAATAGTGCAATTTAAAAAAAAGTGCAATAGAAAAAAATGTTCAAGGAGCAAAAAGTTTCTTCTCTCAGAAATACACCAGAAGTCTGAGACATTTTGAAATGATGCAAGACAAGCTGCAGAAGTTTCACTTCATGTTCCCTCTCTAAGGAAATGTACAGATATCCAGAAAACAAAACCAAAAGTACTTTGGACTTTTAGTCACATGGTGTGACTGGAAAGTCAGTGCCATGTTGTCACATTAAATGCTCCATCATGCAACATGGTGACATTGTGTTTTTTTCCCCTCTCATGCCAGGGGGAATTTTTCAGACATTTTTGGAAGTAGTGACATTTTGTCATGCACCTTTGAAGCAAGGGAGCTTCCCAAAGTCTGAGGAAATAACCCCAAACACTTCTGGCACCATGAATCCAGTTTATCTCATAGACGACTGTGTCTGACGTGGGTCAGTTTGTTGTCTGCACCCGTCACTTTGAGCCACCTCTTCAGTTTGATTTGTTTGATCCTGAACTTAAATCTTCATGTTTTGTGTCCTGACTTTGGCCTCATTGTTTCTTGTCCTGTTATTTTCCTAACCCTGACTGACTTCCCGTAGAGGCACTAAAACCGCGCTGAGGACCTTAACCTCCATCATAAAACATTCATAAAGTCAGTCACCTGTCCCAGTTAACGCTCGGGAAGTTCACGTTGACCTGATCCTGCTAATCAGTTTGAAATAGGCAATTCATGAGGCATCTCTTCAACCAGTGCTGCTAACATTTTTACACCCTAGTTTACAATGCAAGCACGACATGATAATTAATTCATCACAATGACTGTTGTGTTTGCAGCTATGACTCGCCGAATGTGGGATCAGCAGTGCTTCTTCTTTCTTTCTTTGAGTGTTTGGTGTGTCCATGTGAGAGTCCATGTGTGAACGCATGTGCTCCTTCTCATGCAGCCTGTCTGGGATGGTCACGTGCAATAACCTCCTGCCTGCTTCATGTCTGTCCAGAAATGTTCCTTCTGCCTTGCAGATAACTTGGATCATTTGGTCCTGAAATAATACAATCAGTACTTTAGATAAAGACAGAGTGGAACCATGTGACTTTCCCTGAAATTATCCCACTCTTCCTGTGAACTGAAAGCTCGGTGCTGTAGCTCTGTTAACCTGGTTCAGAGTGTCCTGATGTAGAAAATATAATTTAAGAGTCATTTAAACTCCTAAAATATCTAAACTACTGTGAAAGACTTGCAGTGCTTCATCTCTCTCTGTTCTGTGATTTATTGTCTTGAATAGTTGAGCGGAGAGATGAGACACGTGTGAGGGAAACAACTCATGCTGAGGGAAGAAAACAATACCTCCACCATCCTGCTGGTCATTTGCACTTTGACCTGAGAGCACTAAGGTCAGCAGTTTGTAGACAGAAAATAATTCAGCCTTGGAGTCATGCTACAGGGTCAGTCTGTGGAGCTTCTTGGATATCCAGTTATTTAATGAGGAGGTGCCAAACATGACCTGTGTCCTGTGGGGTGGGTGGCAGGAATGCTTGGGTTGCAGTAAAGGTTATTTATTATAAAGTTTGTAAGTGGATTCATAATTTTAGAGAATAATTCTATAGATTAGGTTAGGTTAATTTATTTGTATCGGCAGGTAGAAATGTTTTGTAGCAAGCTGATGATGACATCCACTTTGACATTTGGCTGCAAAACAACATTAACTCCGGATCATACAAAAACAGTCAGAATTAATACACTATTAAGACAAAAACAATGATTCAAAAAAATACTCCAGTTCAACCAGCCATAATTAAAATTAAGAAGAATATTACTTCAAATTACCATCTATAAAATAAATTAAAATAAATAAAAGCTAAAATAGGAAAGTAAATGCCACATTTTTGTGCACCAACTGTCCTATGCTGACAAACAGTTTGACTCACATTTTTCTACATATAGGATTGTCAGCATTTTTGACAGCTCAAGATGGTTACATCTTTCATTTTTAAAATGGTTTAAGGTGAAAAAAAAAAGAAAACAAAACATACCAAATATTACTGTCGCATAAAAACAGAAAACATGCTTGTTTATAATGAATGTCAGGATTTGTTTTTGAAAAATTAGGAAAGAAAAAAAACTAGAATTTTTTTTTTAAGTTTAATCTCAAAAAAGATCATCAACCATTTTTTAGTCACTGGAGTTAGAAATGAATAATATTCTTTGTACAAAGTTTAATAGGCTTTCATGTGACATCTTTGTTCTTCATTAAATGATGTCAGGTCAGCACTTCGTTTTGGGTTTCATTGTTTTTTTTTGTTCCCTGGAAACAGACTTCTTTTGCTCAGTTGGAGCACCATAAATGATAATTTCAGACTGATTTTTTTTTTAAATACCAAAAGAAATATCTTTCAACAACATATATAAATATTTTTACTTAAAGAAAGCTCATTTTTCCATCCTATTGGTAATACTAAAACAGACTGATTTGCTGATAACACAGTAGAGCAGTGCCTGCGGTCCCTGTTCAAATAATATGTTTAAATCTGATCCAAACTAGTGGTGCTGAAAATACAAACTGATCAGTTGTTTCATGTAAGAGTAAAAGTGACAGTGCAATCTTATGCAATTCAACACATGATTATGGTCTTTCATCATTTCCTGAACCAGCAGGAAATGATGAAGAGAAATCAAAAGCAGGTCAGGTTGACCAATCACAGTTCTCGTGTCTTCCACACGGTGTCTCTGTATCTGCTGTGGGTCTGACAGCTTTTTAAAGGCACACGTCAGTCGCTCCACGTTGGCTCCATAGATATGCTGTAATCCCTTAGTGTAGATGTATTAATCCACCCTGAAGGCATCCTGGTACACTTAGAGAGGTTTTTCCTATTTATTCTACTGCTTTTGTAAAAATGCTTTTTACTTTATTCTCTTCTATTGGTCATAAAGCTGTTTTTTTGTAACTCAGCTGTTCACTCTTTGAGTGGGACATTCCTGGGATTCTTCAGAGGGGGATTTTCAGGAAACTCAACAGGGAATTTCGAAACAGAATGAAATGATAAGGATTTTTTTGTGTTAAGCCTTTCCGATCAGTAGAAAGCCATGTCTGCTTCTGATTTCAAAACTATGTGCTCTGCTTTTAGCACTTCTGAAATGTCCTGTTGAACTAGGCAGGCAGCCACGATTGAATTCATCCGTCCATTATCTCAATAGGCGCTGTATTTCTAGCTTGTAATCTAGTAATAGATTTAATTAACATCAAACAAACTGAGTTGATTATGTGGACAGAGATTGTATAACTTTGCTTTTATCTGAATTTCCTCAACAATGACCATGGTAGATTATGATGATAATAATAATATTGTGCGTGTACTTAATCTCATAAAAGTTACCTGCAAACATCAGCTGTATACAAGAATAGACTTTGCACCCCCTGTCTCACACATGCACCCACACACACACATGTAATCTTTACCCCATACATGCAAACACACTCAGGCTCCATTTATGGTGTCTGACTAATCCTATTTCCTCTCTTCTTGAACAAACGCACTTTTACGACCGTACATAGATTTCTAATGAGCTGTGTGACGTGCAAGCCTTTATCACTTGTTTCTCCTGTTGTTTAACCCAGCAGCCTACATGATACACAACCAGCAGCAGCCCAGACCTTTGGCCTCCTCTCTTACACCTTTAGCTGCAGCAGTAGCGCAGATGTGGTCAGACCAGCTCAGGGGTGGAGGCTGGAAAGACTGAATACGTTTGTTTATTGTTCCATATAGGCAGGGCCGTGTTGGGCCAGAGAGATGGAGATCCATTGTGTAGTATCTCGCTGCTCCCGTCATGAATAGCAGCTTTCAGAGCGACAAGCCACCAAGGCGAAAGGCAGAGAAAAAAAGCCCATGCACAATAGCTTTAAGTTTTATGGCGTTTCTGTTGCTGGCAGCAGATTTTTGGCATGCAACCAAATGCAACATACACACAGCTGCACACCCTGCTTTCCCCAGATGAACTCTTTTTGCCCCCCTCCTCCCAAAGAACACAAACTGCTCTTATCTCTCCCCGGGTCTCACTCACACTCGTCTTTTTCTGCAGGCCCCTGCACCACCGATTCCAGCAAACTCCACTCTGCTGGCACTAAGCTTTCTTTTGTGCATTTTTGTTGACAACAATGCTGTTTGTTACCCCAGGGGCAGAGCAGAGAGAAGCAGCCTGGCAGCCGCTTTGCCTAGGTCACCCGTGTCTCTTGCATGTCACCCTCTGTGCGTCTGTAGTGACGTCTGCACGGCATTATCTGCCACAGGCCTTTGTTTGTTTTGGGCTGCTCTTGTCCTGATAATGGCCCATTAAACTGAGGAACCAGAGGCACATAGGCACCTCAGTGGAAACTGCACAGACTTTGCTAATCTGGATGATACCCAGCTGGCACTCAGCATGGTAACTTAGCTACTGTAGGTGCAGTTTTAGCTGAAATCCCCAGCGCTGCAGCCAGTAACAACACAAACCTGTCAGCTATTTTTAGCCCATTCTCAAGCTGCCGATACTATCTGCTGAGGTGCCTACTGACCTCTTTCTCCGTTTATATGTTCCACCCAGACATGTGTGCGTAAAGCTGGGAGTTGTGCCTGAATATTTGTTGAGCATCAACAAAAGTCTCAAACGTGATTGGCTGATTACCTACAGACCTTCCTGTGGAAGGAATGCTAGGAGCTCAGTTGACATTTACATCAAAGGAAAAGATTAACGTCATCTACTGTATGTTGGTGTCATCCTGTGCTCTTTGTGTCGTCCCTCCATGTACTCTTTGCTGACTTGTTGTATTTTTCAACAAAGTCACCTGTATGGCTGCAAGGCTTACACAATATGAGAAAAACATGTGAGGTTGTTTACATTGTACAGTATTTTTATCATAATAATAATTCATA
Organism: Halichoeres trimaculatus; assembly: GCF_033239565.1. Taxonomy (NCBI): domain Eukaryota; kingdom Metazoa; phylum Chordata; class Actinopteri; order Labriformes; family Labridae; genus Halichoeres; species Halichoeres trimaculatus. Next base: position 24,696,856 of record NW_027437193.1, on the reverse strand, counting down.
CACATCTTACATGAGATAGTGGTATCAGAGCCAAAAATAAGTGGTTAACATTAGATTAGGAAAGTGTATTCAAAGTTAAAGCACAAACAAATTCCCATATTTATCAAATCCATGGCAAAACAGCCCATGGGCAGGCATCACCAGACAACAGGATACCCCCCCTCCAATCGGTTTTGGCGCCCAATATTGCTATTTTTGGAGCGACATATAATCATCATTATTTGTGGTGTGATTGGGGCAGATCTAGTTTTCATGTGTTTTCAGCACCGTCATGCTTAACGGCTGCTGTAAATCAAAACATGTTACAAACATGTCCGCTGTATGGGACTACCTCTCTTTGGAAATCAGTGATTGTAAAATAGCGTCTTGCAACATTTGTAAAGTGAATGTTCCTGGAGTAGGTACCAGCAGAGCTCACTTAAATAAAACATCAGAATCAACATCACAGTACAGGATTTATCAGACAAAGGTATTGGATCAGTATTGGCAAAACGTATCATGTAAAAATTGTATCGAATAAGAAGTAAAATATCTGGACATCTCTAAAACAAACCATAAGTTACTCACTGGAGCTTCAAGATACATTATAAAAAGTAAAATAAAAGAAAGACTTAAAGAAAAGTTTTTAACCTCTATCAGCTACACTGAAAGTAGCCTAAGTTAGCTTAAGCCTCATATGGCTGCATCAGAACGGTGTCGAAGTGATGTCACCATACTCCAGTCTCCTTTACGGTAATAATATGCTGAAAAAACTGTTGACTTTATCAGCATCAACTTTGTCAGGGATAAGCAACCCTTCACACCTGCATGTTTCAACATTTTTCGTAAAAATATAAAGAAAAATACAGGTTAGATTTTATGGAAAACCATGTAAACAGAAAATGTTTTATCTGTTTTTTCATATTTCTTTTCCACAAAACCCAAACTGGTTACACCAGGATTGGGACGCTTTCAACGGCTGCTTAATAGTTTATAAAACAAAGAAATACAGGCAAACAGGTTGTCCAATTTTCTACCACTCTGCTAAATGAGGTATCTTAGGCCTTTTTTTCTTTTTGTCTGACTTTGGATTGGCATACTGGTGTATTCCATTGGCAGTGGTTAGGCTAATGAGCCTTTAGCTTGAGCTTTATCACTCTATGACACAGGAGCTAAACAGTCAGCAGTTATTCTGCAGTGGTCTGTTCAAACTTGAGAGTCTATGGATAAAATGAAGAGTGAGGTTACATTAGATCTGATTGGTAGATGACTGGCAGGACATAACCAGGATTTTCTAACGTTACACATTACAGAAATGTCTTAGAGCACCAGTCTACGCTACTAAACTACTTACAAACTAACAGTGTTTACTTGTTGTCACGTTAGCCTACAGATACGTTGAAACACTGGGCTGCCAATGTCGCCAACATATATCCGGCTGCTACGTCATTTGCTTGATGTCACGTTTCAAACCATAGCGCTTCGAACTGCACTGATAAATACCTTACATCAGCACGTTGTATCCAGTAAAAAGTTGTATTGAACAAAGAACATTTTTTTAGATCCGATCTCCATTTAATTCCAAAACAAACTCACACCCCACTGAAAGTAATTTACGACAGTGTGCAGGGCCTCCAGGCCACAAGGTGGCGAGGGAGTGCAAGTGAAACAGATCCTCCTCATAGCATCTTTAAAGGTGCAGACCCAATGACGGCTTGATTGTAATGCATTGTGTTACCAAACATGAACGAATCCTTTCCATTTGTGATCTACCCGTGGTTTTAGAAGAACAACAAAAAAGTGTCCTTGGCATCGTGTCAGGCTCCAAAATTGTAACATGTTTTCTAAATGAAGCTCAAAGTGTCCCTCCCAAACACACACACCACCTACAGGTATCTTCACCTTCACCTTCCAGCACTACATTAACTGGACGTTCACCCTAACATTTAGACCCCTCTGCACCCACATCTGGGATTATGCAACTGATAATTTGCAATCTCAACAATAGGCTAACAGGATGGCTGACCCTGCTATCTTTAAACATGCAACTCAGCACTTTAGGGGACGTATTTTACCAGCCGGCCCACTGCTGTGTGGAGAGAGTAAAACATGTCAAGGGCAGAGTTATGGCCGTTTTAATGGTGTGGAATTACTGTAGAAGAAAGTGACCATCCAAGTGCACTCATCCTTAAAAGGAGATAATTATAAGCTCTGGAAAAAGATGAAAAGACACCTTTTTATGAAGAGCAGTGAATCCTGCTGCACCATCACTCAGCAAAGCCAAATGAGGCAGCATAAGTCAAGCAGACGAGTGTGTGAGCTGTGCTCTGAGTGTGTGTGTGTGTGTGTGTGGGTTAAGAGATTGCCTTAGTTCACCCTGAGAATTCTGCTTAATCCTTGCATACCAGTGTTTTTTGTCCCCTATGTTATCAGAGTTATCAGTCGTGGTGCTGAGGAGTCAGTGTCCCTGACACACATGCTCACCAACGCTGCATGTTCACAGGATCCTGTTCTAATATCATCATGTTTGAGGACACTGATTAGCCTCCAATCTCATGGATGTGCTGGACTTATCTGACTTGACATGCAGCTTGTTTTTTGCGGTTTGTGCATGCTTTATAATAAACTGGGTCGACTTGTAATTCCCGCAGCATAACTTGTCAGACATGGAGTCTGTGTTTGAAACAAGGAGTCATTCAGAGTTTATTTGAGCTGGAATGAGTCTCCTGTAATTGCACATGAATTTAGGATTTGGAAATCCAGCAGAATGAGTCCAGTCTAGTCTCCTGTCTAGACATTGTGTTACAGTATGCAGGATTGTTTTTTCACCCTGTCTAGCCACAACATATTTCCAGGATTGTGCAGTTTTCCACATTCAGAGTACTGACTGTGCAGGGGTTTGAACTGAAAAGTTCTGTTATTTTTATCACATTGTTTAATCAAGACAACTTTCCTTTAACCTCTTCCCAGCCTCACAGTTTTCCAGGAAGCATTTGCTTGCACAGGAATTATATAAAAACGCAGCCAATCACAGGTGAGCAGTCTTTGCAGACTGGCACAGCGAGCACTGAGTTTCCGAGTATTCCCTTTGTACTGAGAGTGCGCTGTGCAGTGAGTGGGCTGGGTGGGGTCAAGTCAGACCTGCTTATCTCAGCAGCCATACCTGCAGCTCTGGGTGGTGCTGCAGCTCGGGGTTTCCGCTGAGTTGTCCTTAAAGAGCACAGTGTAGCTCTGTGTTCCTGACTCCAGGCTGTATTTGCATGTTCTTGCATACATAATCTGACTTCATAACTCCTACATTTAATAACAAGAACAACATGAGCTCAGTTATCCTGTTCAAAGTCTGGAACGGTGCAGCCTGGAGTAATATGTTGGCCCATGTTTGTAGGTATAAAAAGAGGGAATTTCTTTTTTAGATGAATAATGTATGCCGTCTTTTCATTTTCTCGTCATGCTTCAGTCCAGAGCTAAAAAATGTATGGTCAGTGCTCTTTAATGTTTTATATGTGCTGATACCAAGTCCAGATCTGATGCTTGGGTTTGCAAAGATAACATTTGATAGAGAGGAAGTAAAGTCATGCTACACACTTTTTTTTTGTTTTGTTTTTTTAACAATAATAAATAGTGAAAAGTAATAGCTAAAAAAAATTGAGCTTATTCCAAGGTTCCATCAGACTTAGTCCAGCTTGTTTTGGAGTTACAGTCACTGAATTTTTTTATGCTCTTCTGTGTGAGGCAGCACCCTGAAAACTGAGGCTACCTGAATTAGTCCTGGGCCGATAATTAATTTTGCTGGACGATATATTGTCCCACAATTATTGACGATAAATGATATTATTGACAGTATTGTTTTGAGACCAAGTAACCACTTATATGAAAATAATATATCATAACAAATCCAATACACCCTTTCAGATGTAATAAATCTTTATTTTTCATGAGTATTTTTTACTATTGTAATCATGTCAGTGGTTGTGTTGTAGGTGGGCATGCAAGTTTGTTGTGTTGCCTTTATTTGTTGTTGCACACTGGCTTGTCAGTGTTGATGGGCTGACATTGCTCGTTTGGTTTGAAGCTGAAATTTTTCTCCACTGGGGCTCCTGTGTTTCACTTTACAATCATCTTTTTTCATCCTAATTTCCTCTACATTAACCTGCTGAGCTCACAAGGCTCACTTGCTGCACTCTGTGATTGCGCTAGCCTGATGCTAGCCGCCCCACGTCCCCTTGAGACAAAGATATTGGATGACTGACAAGAGGGTTCAAGCTGTTCATTCTGCTACAGAAAAAAACACGCCAAGGTGCCAAGAGTGATGCACCGAGTGAACCCTCCTGTCATCCAGACTGTTTGGAGGTGACAAACGAGGAAAACAAACACGCATGCACATAGTGATAAATTGAGGCTGGCAAAATTATTGAGTATATTTTATTTATTGTACAATTAATTGATTTATGGACTATTGGTCCAGGCCTACCCTAAATGCAACTCTTACAAGACGGTGTGAGACGGTGCAAAACTACGAACATGAACATGAGACAGTGATGCGAATCTTGTGTTTACACCGATCAATCTGTGCCAATTTCTTGAATTTGGGGGATCGATGATTGGCCCATTCTTACATTTGAAACTGATCTTATCCACCTCTGGGAAGGTCTGACAGCCAGCCATTATTGCTTTTTGCGATGAGACCTAAAACTCAGGACACGTTATTGGTTGTTTAAGTTAAAGCATAAAGATTTTATTGTTTCACAGGTATTGTTCAATGATTTTCAATAAAATAAGATTGGAACATTGAAGGTATGTGCTGTCAGTTATAAAAAATGAAAAAATAAAATAGTACAACTTCAACTGACAATTAGAAAATGCCAAAACCTAATTGTATACTCAAGATCAGGATTGAGACAGCTAGCTACAACCAAGAAAAGTAGCAAAGAGTGGACTATTGAACTTCTTCAAGTCTGAATGCAGTGAGTGCTCGAGCTGAATCACATCAGACTCAAATCATCGTGCTGGACTTGGCTACAACACCCTTCCGTAATTGATTCGTTGTGTTTATCGAGAAGCATAAACTGTGGGGAGCTTTTAGATGGTAATAAAACAATCTAAGTAGAATATTAATGCCTCTGTATGAGCTGAAAACCACTTCAGAACATCTGCATTGTTTCTGAGTGTCTCTATTGATTTATTTGTCATCCCCGTCTCTCTTTTCAGCAGGTCATTTTCAGACAAAGTGCTTACATCACCCAGACCGCAGAGCCTTTGTTTACATTTCCAGAGAGAGATATGTCGCAGTTTAATGGAAACGGGGAGATTTGGCTTTAGCAAATACGGTGCATACATATGCAGGGCAGAATCAACAGAGAGATTACAACAGAGAATAGAGCCAGGCTTCAGTGAATAGTGACGGTAAACGGATGCAAACACATGTTGGGTTTTAACAACATCATTCAACAGATGGAGAGAAGTGAGGGATGTCAGAGGTTCAGATGTGATCCTGGATTTACACACTTCCTCCTAGACGGTTATGTAACACGTCTGTAATATTCATGTATTGTGGAGCGTGTTCAGTGTGGAGAAGGTGGAGGTCACAGTTGTGTTGTCTTTGTTACTGAGCGTTATCATGTTGTTGGCTTCTTGTTAGAAAGACTCAACACTACACAGAGATTTATCTGCAAAATAAGCACAACCATGAAACTGAATCTGTCGGCTTTAAGCTAAATGAGCAACATTAAAAAGGAAGACATTAGAAAATTGGACGCGAGTCATAGAGACTGGACTTGATTTGACAACTTGCAACTCGACTTCAGGGGAAAAATCTTGGGACTCGACTTGACTTGAAAGACGATGACTTCAGACTCGACCCGACTTGAGACAAGCTGAGTCAGACGACCCGTAACATATTCACCACGCTAAAGGCTCACACTTTTATTGATCGATTGATTGGAGACAGCTGTGTAGCGAGATTACAAGCACTCAAGCAGCCAGTGGGCACACACAACACAGTGCGGTTGTTAGCTAATAATGGCGACTGCCCTGAGCCTGAAGCCAGTTCTGCTGCTCCAAAAGTCGAGCAGTTTACATTTAAAAACTTTCACCCCAATGGAAAAAGTGGGAATGCACAATGCAAGATATGTGACGCTAGAATAAACAAAAAGAGGGAACAATGTCCAACTTTATCCACCATTTAACATTGTTGTTAATAATAACACAAACAATTTCACTCACCACTGTCGCAAACGTTGATATGGGCTACTGTAGCCTGTGTGACTGCATAAATAATCTCCATCCATGGCAGCAAGCCCCCGTCTTCCAACACTTTATCACTTTTCATAACAAACATCCAGTCGTGACTCGTCAGCAAAGTAAATAACTCCGCAAAAAAACCTTTATTCCTTCTCATTTAGCCTCCAATAAGTTTTTCCTCTGGCAATAGTTGCATTTAGTCCACTCTGTTATTCTTTTGGAACGGGGGAAGAAGGACCCTATCCCAGCAAAACAAATGGACATGGCCGGGCACTTTAGGCAGCTAAATTTGTGCCTGATGATAAATGACATATTAGAATATAATCATATCTCTCCATTATAATACTAAAATATATGGTTTACTTCATGCAGAGTTGCAAACTAATCTGATGGTATCTTTTGACATTTACTTTAGGAAGATAAGGTTTCTCTTTTCAAGATACAAACCTGAGATATAACCTTGTGACTTGACTTGACTTGACTTGCCCACAACAGAAAAACTTGAGATTTGGACCAAATGACTTGCTACTTGCCTGGGACTCGGATCAGAGGGACTTAAACAATTGTTTGGAAGACATACTGCTTTTGTCCACAGGGGGTGCCAACATCATCACAGCATATGTCTGTAAGCTGCTCGTAATGATTAATTCTTCAGCCCTTCTTTAGTTTGCACTTTTCAATGCAAACTAACCGGTGAGCTTAGGGACTGCTAAGTGGGCTTGCACCAGTTCTTTGCATGTCACACAGACACACCAAGGCTTTCATGGGCTTTGTGGTGCAGAGAACTGCAGCGTCCTCCAGTCTCTATGGTCTCTGTTTTCTCTGGTAAACAAAATCATTGTGATATTTTCAGTGTGGACAGAAACCAGGGCAGCCACCGTCCCCTCAACGGCTTTCTCTTTTCTGGTGGGAAAGTGGTGATGTCACTCGAGTGGTTCTCACAGAGTGAGCAAGTGGGAGCCCTCACCGTCTCCTCCCTGCCTCACCCTTTCCCCCCTCAACACACAGTCTCTCCCTGTGGCTCGTAAACACAATCCAGCTTCTCTCAGCAGCAGGACTGATGACGACTCAATATTATTGAGTTTGATAAGCATGGTAACCAGGCGAGAACAGGCCGGTGTTTACAGTAACACAGGGGGAGAGTGCACAGGAGCACTGATGAGATCTGTGGAGTGTGAACTGCACAGTGAGGTCATGTTGAAGTAAGAGCAGGAGACGGTTTTTCATTGAGCTGGGAAAGTGCTGACTGGCTACAAAGGGTGTGAGAAGGCTACTTTTAGCTTTGCCTGCAGACTGGGAAACTCCTGCCTGCTCAGAGAGAGGAGGAAAGAAAGAGAAGGAGAGAGCAGTAGAAATAAGAGTGGTGTGTGTGCATGTGTGGGAGAGCAACCAGTATATTGGCTTGTGGCCAGGCTTGGAGTCTTTGAACTCTCTTTTGTTCAAAGCAGCAGACATCTGTCTAGACTGCAAATATCTTCTTTCCACAATTCACTGTTCCTCTCTTCTCAGCTTGTTTTAAAGTCAGACTGACGCCAGGCACAAGACAGTGAAAGCTTAATCACTGCGAGTTCTTCGGGCAGACAAAACTTAAATTTGGATTTGGCTGGATAATGTAGAAAAGATCGTGCACATGTATTTCTGCAGAATGCATGCGACGAACAATTTTGTTCAGGTAAAAAGACTGTACTTCTGATCTTTTAAGCTCTGTACTAACATCAGCATGATACCTAGATCACAATGAGCAGTTTTACTGATGAATTCATGGTCAGTCGGTGTTGGAGAGGAAGTTACTGCAGCTCCTCCTCTGCTTTCTAAAGACCCATAATGCACTTCTCTGTGCAGGCCTAAAGCTGTCTCTGTGAACAGATAAAAATATGCATGTTGAAGTTATATGGCTGCAGAAGCAATTCACAAGAGACAAGATCTTTAGTTTAGTAATGATTTAGTTAAGCAGACATTTCTGAGCAAGCTCTGATGGTATGTAGTGAAAATGTGTTACAAGTTTTCAAAAATAAACAAAAATTATTAAGAAAATGTCTCTAGTTTTGGTCTTTGTCAATCTGTCCTGGGTTGATATGAAGTATTGTTGTCTGCCCACTTCACGCCAGTTGTCGCATGCACACAAGCAAGCATGTTCCCGCGTTTTGTTCGCTAGCAGAGCGTCAAGGCTGTGTTATTCTTTCTGCACAAATGTGACGCGCAGAAGTGCATTTATGCTTTTGAAAACACCCCTTGCAACATCCATTGGTGTCCATTCCCAAACTGCAGAGGCCGATGTATCACAAACATATGTCTACCAGAGTACTAAACAAAAGTCAAAGAAGTTTGCCTTTGTTTACAGCATGACATATCTGTCCCCAAGATTTTTCCCGATTAGTTTAACTGAATCCTCTTCTCTGTAGAGAGTGGCCGCAATTTCACACCATTAATTATTTACCACTCAGTTATCATGGAGTGAAGAGTCATACAGATGCCTGCATTTCTGCACTTCGACCACTAGGAGATCCCGTTCTTCCGCTATCTTGTCCACGCACCTCCGTTCGGCAGGTTAGATATTTAGGGAATTTTTTGCATGAAAGGGACCGCGCGCGGGGGCGTAGGTGCGAAAATGACATTGAACAAAAGATGAAAAAATGACGAAAATAAATCAGCCTCTAATGGCAGCAAAGTTTTAAGAAAGCGGCAGAGCCCCCCAAGAGCGTAGCTAACCTAGCTTACCTTATCAAGGTAGGGGAGCACCTCAGCCTCCTTCCCTTGAAACAGCAGCTAAACCAGAAACCAAGCATAGGGCAGACAACAAAGATGCAGAGTTTTATTGTTGTATGAAGATATTTGATAATCTGTCCTCAGTGAATACATTTCTAAAAAACAGTTTGATGTTCAGAGTTTCTATTACCAAACGTTTTTCTGACATTTTTAAATCCCATCCCTGACAATTACCGCATATAACAAGAAAGACTAAAAGAAATACTGAAACTAGCAAAATCTGAAATAAAACTAAACGTTTTCAAAATATTAAAGATAAACTAGAAATTGAAAACAAGTCTAAATTAAATAAAAATAAAAAGTAAAGAAAAATGCAAAACTATGTTAACCTTGGTATGCACCACATAGAATAATCTTTAAGCCTGTCAGTTGATGTCCATCACCTCACAAAAATGTAGCTTTTACTGGGTTCAATAGCAGTTTTGTTTCTGAACACTGATAACAATTGAACGACTTGAACTCTGAACTGTTGCCACATCCTTGCATTTCAGAAACAATGACCAGAAACAGAAGTCTGTGTCCCCATTTTGTTTTCCATATCAGAGCCAGTTCAGAAAGGAGACAGCCCAGAGTCATTTCCTGTATTTGTGCCACTGTCTCACCCCCAAGCAGCAAATTATGAGTTAAATCTTTTAAACTCGAGATGCAAATGTGTAGCCCAGTCAAACTGTGTTGGTTTGTCAGATGTTCATTAATGTTTTCACTGGACCTACTTTTACTAGCCATGCATCTTTCAAACAACATGACCCTATGATAGCATTTTTCAGGCAGGCAAACTGGAGAAAATAAACTTCCCCTGTATTCACAAAAAACTCCTTAAAATGTCCAAAAACTTTTAGAGCACGTGTGACCATGGGCAACCAAATATTTCAACCTGATTTTCCATGGGATTTTCCTGCAAAAAAATTCCTGTGCTTCAAAAATTAATGTGGGAAGTAGGGTGAAGAACACAAGAGGGAATGCCATCGGGTTTGGGAAAATTTATTGCAAGCTGACCAGATGTTTGCACATCCATCTGTTTGCATGTTGCATGTTGCATTGATAGAAGAACAAAAGCTGACACAGGGCGTAGAACGCTGTTTTGTTGTCTGCAAGCGTGTCGAAAACATCATAACTGTCCATCACAACTTACTTTTGTTCTCATGTGCCACCTCTGAAAATCTGGAAAATTTTGGAAGCAGAACTCCTTAAAAATTCTTGACACTTAATTTGTGTTTATTTGTGAGGTAGAAGCTTTATTTTGAGATCAACACTATGCAATATCAGAAACAGCCTTGCAGTCATGCTGATGCTAAACCGTCTGTGGTGCTATGAAATAATTAGAGTTATGGAGGAAAACAAACATGAAAACCATGAAACAATACATTAAAAGTAAAAAAAGAGCTTGGATTCACTAAAAATACATTTGTTTTTGAAACTATAAAAAACCAGTGGGTTCCCAGATTGTTTGCCTAAGACTTTTAAATTTACCATCACTCAAACCTCAGCCTACATGAGTTCTGTTCAAGTACAGAAAACATTATAGAAGTAAAGGAAACCAGATGTTAAATCTGCATCAGCTTACTCCACAATGTCCATTATCATTTCTCTGCAAATAGTAAACTCTAGGTGCTTTCTAACTGTGTTTTTATTCTCTTCAACCTCAAAGAGAGGCTACACAATGACTAACTTCTCATTTTGGCTTTGACTAAATGGAGGGCTTCAGACATAAAAAAACATCAATGCCTTCATCTCATCACCTCATGTCAAGTCTTGAGTGCAGTCGCCAACACTAAAGCTCCAAAGCAGTTTATTTCCAGCGGTGTTACTTTATTACAAAAGGCTCCTCCAAAGTAAAAGCCTCAGATAGGACCACACATACTGTACGGCTGACGGGACGACTCCTCTTTCAGCTCTAATGGAGGCAGTTTGAGTTCGTCAGCAGCAATTTAAAGAGTTTTCTTTGGGTCTGAGCTGCAGTTTAGGAGCAGTGCAACACACACATACTCATACACACACACTCAAACACACACAGTTTTTCATCTCTGCGCGTTAATGGCACTGACTCATAATGGCTCCCTGTTCTTGGCACTTTGAACGCCGTGCTAATGAATTGCATGTGTGTGGATGGATTTCTGTGTGTGTGTGTAAGGTAAAGTAGAGCAGGGGTGGTCCTGCCTGATGTGTGTATGTGTGTGTTTTCTGATAGGGTGGGCTGTAAAGGAGGTGGTCTCTCTCTGATCTTTGGAGGTAAGGTTTTTTTTGCAGGGCCCCTATACATCCACGTCGGTGTGTGTAACACCACACACTGATGCTCTCCTGTCAAGTTCAGTCAGACGTTGGCATCGCATCACAGAGCTGCACTGAGTGACTCAGTTTGTCTGCAGAAATCACCTTTGAGTGCTGGTGGGAACCTTCTCTTGCAGGGACGATGTCGGCATGAAGAGTAGATTATTCATGGAGTCATAGTGCATTTTCAAAATAAAAAAAATGATGTGTTTCTTTTGTCACTGCATGTTGTGACAAATGGAGTCAGACAAATGCAGAATCAGCCTTTAGACGTGTTTTTATTGTTCCAAGATCATAAAAGATCATAACACTACAGAAAAGTTATTAAAATCTGCAGACAGGGAAACCATGTCAAAGTTTTTGATTCACCAGCCTCTCTTCTTCTGCCTTTTTTTTCAATGCAGAAAACACAACTCTGATTGCAATTAAATCTGACTTTGAAGGCACGTTGAGGACTTTGCAAGTGTTCTTGAAATTGTTCCTCTGTTACACACTTGCCCTCTCATAATCCATGATTTAAGATAAGATTATCATCACCAAAATTAGCTATTTGTAAATGCAGTAGCTATAGTTTGGTCTGATTTTCCTGGGAGGACGTGAGGCCATTTGCAGACTGAAAGTCCCTGATGAGGACACTAAGTAGGCTGGCCAGTGAGAAGCAAAACCTGCTCTTTTACCTGAAAAAAACTTTTTTTCTTTTTTTTTTAGTAGTTGCAGACTTTGGATATAGACTGGTTAAAGGAAAAAGGAGAGAAGAGCAGAAGAAAGCTAAACAGTGGAGAAGTTGCGTTTCATTACACCCAATAAAACAAACAGTAATGGAAACACCAAAGTTTTGAAAAACCTGTCAGATTTCAATAAAAAGCTTTTACACTGTCATGAGGTTTTGATATTGCAGTTTACCACAAAAGAACAATTTTTCACCGAAACAAAAACACACATCACCAAATGTGAATAAAAAACACACCTCCCTCACCTCCTTAGCCATAATCCGCTCTTTAGGCTATTATGATTTCCGCACAAACGTGACCCCTGAGATCCGCGGGACAGAACGCATGATGCTTTTATGCTTTCTAACACCCGTGCAGCATCCATTGGTGTCCATTCCCAAACTGCAGGGGGGTGGTGTATCACAAACGTACGGCTTCCAGAGTACCAAATGGGAGCCGTCTTGTCTGCACGACTCCTTTCAGCAGGTTAGAAATTTTAGAGTGGATATTTTCTGCGTGAGGGGCGTAGGTTCGAAAATGACGTCATTCATCCGCACAAAGCCGTGTGGAACCCACAGACGCGTCAAGCATAAATCAGCCTTTAGAGTCCCTAGCACATGGCCACTGCCACACATATGGACTCTGGCGTTCATATTTTAACAACTCTGCTGTTAGTTGTGTTAAGTGCAGATGTTCGTGTTTTGACCATCAGTGAAGGCACCAAGAAGGCTGTGAGCGGGGCAGGGGTGGGTGCCGCATCAGGTATTTTTATAGGTACAAACCGAATTGCGTCTGTAGTACCAAGTACCAATTCACTGCAAATCACAAGGTACCATGTTTAGGTACCTAAATACATCCTTGTGACTGTGAGGGAGAGGAAGAGTAGGTGATTTTCCGTGCTGGACATGAACACAGCATTGCAAGGTTATTTATAGAGAAACAAATATTTGAAATTGAAAAACTTTGGGATTTTATTATTTAACAAATTAATATTTCCTACAACATTAACAAAAATACCAAAAATTGGTACTGATATTGATTGCCAGGTACCCGGCATTGGTACCGTATCGTTTCAAATGTGAAGGATACCCAACCCTATGCGTGTGTGAGTGAGTAGGCGAGTAGTATTTTGTAAAAAAAAGTGTAATGGAAACGCAGCCGGTGATAGGGCACGAGCTAAAGCCTAAAACACAAGCTTAGCTGTTTGTGATAGTGTTCATCCCAACCCACATGCAGCAGTTATTCTGCAGTGGTCTGTTCAAACTTGAGACTCAGAGTCTATAGGTTGGCGTCAGGAGTGCAGCCGTAGTTTACAGTTTCTTGCTGAAAGACACTTTAACAATAGAGCCATGAGTAGTAATTATCTTAAGAGTCATAATGACGTGTGCTTAACACAAAAGGCGCTCTTTCTTTTTTCAGTCTTTACTGTAACTGATCGTTTTGTGTCATACCTGATACCGTTGTGTTTCCTGAAACAGACATCAAACTATTAAAGCCAGCACAGCTCCAGTCCTTCATGCGTTCATGTTTCTGCAGAGATGGCTCTTCAGGAGCAGGCTGCTGTATTTACTTTTGATGTTATCTCTCTTTGGATGGTTGTATTCATCAGCAGCTCCTGCACTGTCTGCATGTTGCACAATGTAGAAACCATACAAATCCGGTTTGCTCGGAGGCACCATGCAGGAGGTGATTTTTTTTTTCCCCGGAGCAGAATTTGATCTGACACAAGAGATTTGTTTTCCTGATTTGCAGTCAGCCAAGAAAGTCATCAAGTTCACCATTGTTATCACCGACTCTGGAGTGATGCCATCAGACATCTGCTTTTTGATGATCCTGAGGACTTTTACACCTGGTCGTAAAAGTTTCTTAATGTGTGACGTTTCATGAAAAGAAAACAGCAGAATACATCCATCATCTTTATTTGCTCTTGGGATGAAAGGGAAGAGCATTTTTCCTCATTTGCAAACATAAACTTGTTTTTCAGTGAGTCAAAAAGTGGCAGTCTGCCCACGTGACATCTATAAAAACTCCTCCATTCTGCAGCATAAAGGTCGTCACTCATCATGTATGGATGAAAGGATTCCTGCACTCTTCACCTGTAGCGCCTTGCCTTTCTGACTAAGCTGAGAATGTTTCTCCACTGAGACTGTTCACTTTACATTGTGCCGTGCAACCCTTTCATGTGCCCCCTTTCATGTTATCTCAAACATGTGAGCCTTTTGAGTCATCATAGGCCGCTTCCTTTGGAGTGATTACTCGTCTAAAGATGGAAATAAAACTCTTTAATCAGGCTCTTCCCGAGCAAAAGACTGAAAGTGAAGATTTTCCTTCCTGTCCAGCATCCTTCTTTTTTAATCTTTAGTCCTCCCACCCTCTTTGTTCCTGAGACAAATGTGGAGCAGCAAGCTTCAGCAGCTGTTGGAGGGACCTTGACCTGTGCAAACAGGGCTGTAATAAATGCGTCAGATGAGTTATGCAGTGCTGAGGGAAGTTATTGCATGCGACTCCTCACTGTTGCATTTCTTTACTTTATTCCCATGGCAACCAGAGACATCACACTGTTTGGAGAGATCAAACCCTCTTGCAATGTCTCGCTGCAGTTTTCAAATATTTAATACATTTTTATTGATTTTTTTATTATTAATGACTGAAAAGATGAATGCAAGAAAATTGTTTGGAAATTTGTTGATGTTTCAAATTCAAGCAATAGGTTTGATGTTCTTCCAGCACCAGTTAGCTAAACTGCTAAAGTTAGCGTTCAGCCACTTCTTTACTTATATTGAGTTATCAAAGTAAACTGTAGCATACAAAACACACAAAGCTATCTAGAAATTTACTTCCCTGTTAGAGTTAACCTGTAATAACACCTTACAGCTATTCTGGCTGATGTTGCTTCAGCCAACAGTTACATAATTACTCATTCCAACACATTGAAGCTAACGTTAGCCGTGAATTAAACAGTTCTGTACTAATATAAAGCTAGCTTTAACATTACTGCGACCAAAGCAAAATCAGGAAGTATGACTCTTTTCAGCTGATTTGATGTCATTCAGCATTTAACGGCTAACGGCTAATGCTCTTCAGGTTTTAGGTTTGATCCTGTTGTGCACCTGTAGTTATGCCAGAGCGCAATGCATCAATTTTCACCAAGCAAGTAAAGGGCACTGGAAGTCAGACACCAAAACACCATGAAAATATTCTGTAAACTTCACTTTAGTGGCTGATTTATGCTTGACGTGTCTGCGGGGTCCGCGCGGCTTCATGCAGACAAATGACGCGCACACTCGAAAATTTCTAACCTGCTGGACGTAGACGTTCGGACAAGATGGCAGAAGAACGGGATCTCCTAGTAGTCGAAGTGCAGAAATGCAGACATCTGTATGACTCTTCATACATAGATCACCATGATAACCAAGTGGTAAATAATTTATGGTGTGATATTGCACCCGCTCTCGGCAGAGAAGAGGGATTAGACAAAGGAACCCGGAAAAATCTCTGGGACAGATATGTCATGTTGTAAACAAAGGCAAACTTCTTCGACTCTTGCCCCCTGCAGTTTGGGGATGGACACCAATGGACGCCGCGCAGGATGTTGAAAGGCGTAAAGCCTCAGGCGTCCTCTCCCACAGATCTTGTGCTTCAGATTTCTGCGCGCCACGTTCGCGCTGAGCACATAACACAGACTTGATTATGACAACAAACTGTCCTAATAAGAGTAGCCAGGCATGGAAAATAGACTACAATATATGAACTTAGTTTCTGTGACTGTGTCATCCGTCTCTTTCTAAAACTGGGTTTTGAAGCGAATCATTGGTGAGGGCCATATTAGAAATGAGGCGGGCTTTGAGCCTCTGATTGGGCGAACTCATGATCTTAATATCTTCTGATCAAATGAGTTAGAAAAATATTCACCCTTGTTTAGTGTGAGCTGTTGAAGAAATTAGCAATTCTGACTTGTGGTAACAGGCTGTAAACATGTTTATTTCTGCTGTGAGCATGTATTTTTGGCTTGGTGTATATGTGGTTTCTGGTATTTCCAGAGCCAGCCTCTAGTGGACACTCCATGAACTGCAGATTTTAGCACTTCTTCATTGCCTCAATTTTAGACCGGAGTTTGTTGCTCGATATGGAGTCAACATGTTCAAGGTTTTCAGAAGCCAGTAAAGACAGCATGAATGAGGAAAGGCCCGTAATGGGGGTGGGAAACGCTGTAAATCCTTGTTCATATGAATCTCGCTGTCTTGTGGTCTGGCCAAGTGCTGCGTCATGGGAACACAGCCTGCAGGTGTCAGTGGTCCAGGGAGGAAGGGTCCCAACAGCTTAGGGGCGGATTGGGCATCACTGAAGACTGGCATACACAGTGTCGAATCTAAATATATATATATATTTTTTGTTTAATTGTAATATCTCAGCTTTAAATCCACCATTTTCTAACTATTAACACCCAAACATTAACATTTGATTCATTCACTCTCGCTGATTTATGTAATGTCCAGTAAGTCACTGAATTCTAACACCATCCTCTGTCTGCACTGACGGGTTGTTTTATCTTAAAAAATAATGAGATTTTCTTTCACGTTTTGTTGTTCTCGTCTTTCAGTTTGTGACCAACAAATTAAATGGCAAGTGCTGCCAAATTAAATCTTTCTTTCGTTATTATTTTTAGGTTTCTGTGACTTGAAGAAGGCAGTGGGTAATGATGCGTCAAAAGGGCTGAGGGGCAGAAATAAACCCAGGAAGGCGACATCATTGACTCTACCTTCTGTGAGAGGACAATGTAGCCACAGAGCAAAGCTGTGCCCTTGAAACTGAATCTTTTGGTAGATACTTTGTGTGATATAAACCTTAAAACAAAGGTCTGACATCATGACGATGACTAAGCTTCACAGGAAAGTGTTTACCATGCAAATATGGTCTATTTCATGTTCCTCTGTGATGTATTTCATGTTTTTTTAACAAAAAAAACTGAAGTTGAACCTGTTTACACTGTTCACATGTACCCATGTGTAGACCAAGTCCATGAGCCTGTTGCAGCTTTTCTTGTTTGTTTCACTCTAAAGCTTCTCAGAAATAGTCTCAAAACTTCCTGTTAGTGAGAAGAAATCTGCAAATGAAAACAATAAAGAGGGAACTTCTCTGTGAGGCAAACAGACGACTGTCAGTAAAAGGAAGTATGAGCACAGGGGGGAGACAGTGGTGCCAGAGCTCCCACATGGACTGTACGCTGGATGTGTCCAGGCTTGTTCCTATCCACGCTGTGAATGATTAACAGGAAGCAGAATCACAACTTCACTCCCACACACCGGCCTCTCGCACACACATGCACATATTTCAGCAGTGAAATCTTTACATTGCAGCGGCTTTTTGTTTAAATATCGATACGCTGCTGGGTCAGATTTGCAGCTATTGTTGGAGTTAAGCACCTATCAGCCAAGCTCCCAGTGTCCACACTGAAACTATGTGCTGTGTTTGTGTCACGTCTGGCAGCCGAGGCTCTGCAGCGCCTGAAGGCTTCAAAAACTCTTCATCCAAAAAAGATCGAAGCTGTGGATGTTTGTTCTCTAGGCGTTTACTCAAAAGTCTATAAAATGATTTGCATGCATATGGGAGCGCCTGAGCTTTGTGTTGACTTAGAGATAAAAAGACTGTGTTGTTGATGTCACTTTTGAGAACAGAGCTGCAGGGGAAGAGGAAGTATTGTAGAGGAATCGTTGATGCACAAAAAACAACTGTATGAATCACCTGAAACAAATCCTCTATGTGATACTAACAGTTACCTCAACAGCCTGACTTCTCTGTTCCTAGAAAGTAAACGTTTGCATCATTCTTTATTTGTATGTTAAGCCTTACATCACATCTTTGCTCAAAATGCAAAACCAGCTGCACAAACTTATCTCAGTCTGTCCTTTTTTTCCTTCTTCTTTGCAGTGTTGCATCGCCCAGGATGTCTTCGAAGGCTCACAGCTCCAATAATATTGCTCATGCCAGGCGAACGGTGCAGCAGCTGAGAATAGAGGCGAGCATCGAGAGGATAAAGGTACAGTGCAACAATAAACCAGGGGGAGCAGTCACAATACACACTCTCTTCATTGTGTTCACCAAATCCAGCACAGTACATGTTTTGTGGAATACACCAGCTGCAGTGACATTCTTGCTACAGATATTTTTGTCTGTTTCCACAATGAATAAACAAGATGTTAAAGTGTTCACATATCAAATCTTTCTAGAGACCTCGATGAGTTCAAAGAACATTAAAGCAGATTTAGGCCTGATTTATCCCCTCAATGATCTGGGGAATAACCTGACATTGGGCTTGTTGTAACAGATTATTTATCCAAATAAACCTCAGCTGTGCTAGAATAGAATAGAATAGAATAGAATAGAATAGAATAGAATAGAATAGAACCTTATTGTCATTGTAACAAGTACAACGAAATTGAAGTCACAGCAGCAATCAAGAAAACAAAAGTAAGAAAGTGTATAGAAAGTGCAAAAAGGTCCATAAGAAAATAGATGATGACAGCTTGTCCATCATTGTCCATCTGCTCTCTGGTATTCCCTCTGTTGCTGGGTTAGCACAGCTAGCTGGTCCATCTTATTGGAGATAGATCTTACGTTCCCAGTAACGATGGATGGAAGGACAGATTGATGTCGTCACTTCTTAGCTCACACCTGAGAACCAGCACGTCGTCCTCACCTCCTTCTCCTCACCTTGTTGGAAAGACATCAGGCCTTGCACTAGTTAGCACTGACATGCTACAAGCTGCAAACAGCTAATTTCACATGTAAACAATGCAGCCATGGTTACATGTAGGATCTCCAGACAAACACAGGAGAAAAAGAAGTAAAAATATCACTGAAGCCACAAAAGTTTGGTGTCCACAACCAACAAATGAGCCATACAAAGTAATGATCCACCCCAAATACAAAGATTACGAAAAAGTGATGAAAAAAATTACAAGAAACTGACAAAGAAGAGAGAGCTGCTGCAAAAGGCAGCCATAGCCAACAGGGCGGCACCTAGCAACTGCAGTGAAATAGAGGGATTTTCATCTGGCCTGAATAATGATCGTACTGTTTTTTGGGCAGAAAACAATGCTTGCATACATGATTCGGGGACATCAAATTTCTAAATCAATTGACTTTAATTTTTTTAAAGTTTTATTTATTTATTTATTTATTTTTTTTTTAAGTATGATATTTCACCTTTAATGTGACCATCTACCTGCACCTGACAGCATCAGAGCCTTGCTGATCTGGAGTGGTAAATAGTATTAGACATGTTTACGACTCATTGTCAGCTGTCATCACAGCTCATGAGCCTAAAAAAACTTTTTCCGTAACAAAGTGGAAAATTGAAAAAACAGCAGCTCGTGGCGTTATCTTTTCGGCTCCCTGATTCTTTTTGACTGGGTGACAGAACAGACACCAAGACGGCTAGATCACCAACCATCCTGCATGTTATTCTTTTTTTTTTTAATTCAAAAAATATGAAACCCTTGCCTCAGACAAAAAGTGTGTGGTTTTGTTTGTCGCACAGAATTATGGAGTGAGTCAGATCTAAGCTTTGTGATGACAAAAATCAGTCTGAACTTTTCTGATGTGGATGATTTCACACATTTTAAAATTGGTCAATATCTAAAAGTCGTTCCCTGTGGATTCAAAGTCGTTTTGATCAGCTGTCTAAGAAGTCTGGATGAGATGAGTGAAGTATTTCTCTATAATTAAAAGTACCAGAGAGATTACTTATGTATTAATTCAGCCCACTTTTGAGTTTACGTGTATATTTCACCTTATAAATGTTTTTCCTTTCCTTGCCTGGCTGGGTGTCTTTTTTGCAGCACAACCTCACCTCTGTGAGATTTAAAAGTCATTTTTTCATTTTGATATAGAGTTATATGAAATGAGGTATAAACACATTGGACCTAAAATCGAGGAAAAATACAAAATCCAAGTAGGACAGAATTAGATTCTTTTCACTGTGAAAACCAAGTATTGGTAAGTACTAAGAACTAGTATCCAAAGTGTTACTTTGATATTTTTAACTTGTAAATTTAAAAAACTGTTATGAATTTGGCAAAAACACAGTTAAATACAATTATTTGCATTAAAACAAGAAATCCCCATGTGTTTTTGAACAACTATGCAAATCAAAATAAAACACCACACATGAATGATGTAACCCATACACACTTCAAGTCTCAAATCAATCAAATCTCCCTTTAGCACATGCTGTTTCTCTCCCACCACCATAACTCCTAAAACTTTTCTTATCTCCTAGCAACCATATGACTTTGTGATTGGCTGATGTGGTGCGCTTTAGACCAATAGGAAAGGACTGTCATGTTTTTCTGTTAACTTTTTTTTTTACTTGCCAGCACTTTGGCTCGCTAGCACTCTCCTGTGAATTGCCCGTTTCTAGTATTCGATCCTGCAACAAAATCAAAATCATTCAGGAGAAGGCGTGGGGTTTATTGTTTATCATAACTCTGAATTTACCTGGCCCATCAACAGAATTTAAAAACTGGTTAACTGTTCCAAATCCTCACTTTCAACTCAAATTAAAACTCAGTGAGGCTATTTCTTGCTGCTATGTCATGTTTAATCGGCCGTGGATGTGGACACAGTCTGGCGACTCTAGGGGTTAAAATTTGACCCAATCACTGTTTGTTTAGGGTGGCACCTGAGGTAGCCAACCAGATTTAAATGGGAGTCCCATGCCTCCTCTGTCCCCCCTCTGGATGTGCCCCTGCCCCCAGGCTTCCAGGTTACCTGTCTAAGTTTATCTTTGTTGACACACTAACCCAAGTCTCCTCTCTGTGTTTGTTCTTTGTTTTTTTTTTCTGTAGGTATCAAAGGCCTCTGCAGACCTAATGAACTACTGCCATGAACATGCTAGAAACGACCCTCTCCTCATGGGCATCCCCGCCTCAGACAATCCCTTCAAGGACAAAAAACCCTGCACTATATTGTAGTGGATACCACTTAGCCTTGATGTGTTCTCTTTTGTTTTGCTTATTAATGTTGCTGTATTCTTTTTGTTGGGATGAGAGTGAAGGGTGGACTGTGATTGTATCATTTCCATGTGTTCACCTGTTCTGTTTGTGCAAATTAAACACCGTGCTCCTTAAAAACTGCCGTTTGTACTGAGCTGAAAACTCCCCTTTGGCCCGTACTGTTATCATTCTTCCTGAACTCTGACCACTTTAAGACTTTGGCTTGCACCATCTGTGTTAGTATCAGGTACGTTGTGATACTCAAATAAACTAAACAGCAGATGGTTTTGTTGGGAGATCCTTAGTGATGGATTGATCCTTCCTGTGCTAACAGTCTCATCCCCATCAGGCTGTGACTGTTGTCGTCTGAACAGATTCATGCAGCCAAAGTTCCTCCTCAGTACTTAGAAGTTTGTTCAAGCTGGGTTACGACTTTGTCTTTTATTCCCAACAGTATTTGACCCATTTCTGTGCAGAATTTCAAAAGCCTGAACACCAGCTTCTTTGGTTGGGGCGGTATTTTCACTAAATCAGACATTCAGGGTAGACTTGCATCGCATGTCTTCGACAATCCACACGCACATTAAATCCTTTGATTTCCTTTCTGATGTTTGCAGTATGATTACCATTACACAGTGTTGACTTGAGTAATGAAGCATCATGTTAAAATCTAAAACCTTTAGTACAAAATCACATCAGCTCAGATTCAAAAACACTGCCATCACATGACCCCAATGCTGTGAAACTTAACATGCAAAACACAGAGATGAAAATGCAAAAATGTTCTCTCTGTTTGTTTTCTTTGAAGTGAGAGCTGACACCTTGTGTAATAATGAACCTGGGACCATGACAAACCGACGATACTGCATTCCCAAACATCTATAAAAAGCGTCTGAATGAGACTATTTTTAGACATTCCTTCTAAAAACACTCTGTGGTACTTTATTTTTAGAACGCTGGCAGCACGCTAGCAAGTGCTGCACAACACTGTGAGTCACGCTTTCTAATTGATCACAACAAGTGTCTTAGCTGAGTGAATGTGCACAGTGTTTTGTTGTCCTACATTGTTTGTGCACAAATGTTACGTGCACATGTGTATTATTGATAAAAACACAACTCAATTTTTGTCCCTTGAGACTTAAACATTTGTGTAGTTGGGATGTTTAGTTTGTCCTCATGTCCTGATTCTTGGGAGGAACATATCTGCTGTAGTGATATTGAAAAGAAAGAAAGAAATAATAGATAGCTTAAATTAGATTTTCTTACACTCTAAAGCCTTACTCATGTCTGCCTTGTGTCAAGAACACTCAATGGGAATATTTTCTTGAAAATTTGTTTCTATTAAATGTTTTTATCTGTGGGATGAAGGTGATTTGTAACAACATTGTGCCATCTGTTCTTGTCCTTGTGTCACGAGTGGAAAATGTTAAACGGTGTTTCCTCTACCTGGTGCTCTGCTTTTTTCAGCTGTTTTTGGTATTGTTGCCTCCTCCAAAGGGTACGTTCAGGTCTTCAAATCAGCGAGATCTGGTGTTATTATCCAGTCGTATTTTTATGATTGTGTCTCACTGTCAGTTCTTCTTACTTGCAATAAATCCTCCCTGTTTGTCTCTGAAAGGAGAGTCCAGATTACCACTGCCATGTCGAGATCTCTGTCCATTCTGCCTTACTGCACCGTTGATGGATTAATTTAACTGTCAGAATCTGCATTTTGATAAATGTCTTTATTAATATACCAACATTTGTATGAAGACTTAATTAAGATTAATAAAGTGAAGCATTCCTTCAGTGCAATACTGTACTAATATCTCAATAAAGATGTGTTGTGCTGCACAGTCTGAACATTTAAACGCTGTCTTGATTCATTCTTTCCTGATTTTTCTTCTTCACTGTGCAGAAGGAAGCTGCCTTCTCTGTATCTGTGTCCATTTCCTCTCATTAGCCGTGTATTTTTATCAGAGTGGAGACGGGAGAGACCTCAGGGCCTTTCACCACCGCTGTCAGACACCAGGGAACACAACAGAGCTAAAGATAGACAGAACCAAACCCGGATTTCCGCTCTTGAAGAATGGAGGAACTATTTTAGGAAGGTGTCTGCTCAGCCTGAGAGTCTGTTTTCTTTCTCCTCTGGTGGCTGCTCGGCTCTCTCTGACCTTGTTTCTCACCAGCTGCTGGTAAATTTTCTGCTGCACAAACAATGAGACATTGAAGTTAGAATAAAAGACATTCTCACCTGCTGAGAAAACACTGCATTGGATATGACATCAAACTATCTCCTGCTATTATTTAAGGGCTTCTTTGGCCATGAATAGACTTTGCTTTACTCCGTCTTAGGATGAGTTATAAAACAATCAGAGTCAGTTTTAGCACATCCAAAAAGGGAAAAGTTACATAAAGAGGAAAGGAGGAAAGCCTCCCTCCTGGCTTTTTCTCACAGGTTTTGTTTTCCTGAGTGGATCAGAAATCACAGTAGGAAAAACCAGGTGCACTCACATTTTTGGACAGACAAAGAACTTTACTGAGCTCCAAAAATGTCCCTTGTGTGTTACTAATAGTTTAAATCATTTTGCAGAGGTATTTCTGTGATGCACACATATGTAACAGTCTGCCTCTGTAAGCATAAACGCCCCAGAAGGCCTGAAGCTTGCACCCCCTCCGGAGTAACACTTCCCCAGTAATCCCAGTTAGTCATTGTGCAACAATGTGAGAATTACAGAGAGGGGAGGACTAACGGCCGCTCACTGACCATGTGCCTCTGGGTGAAAATCCCTCCTGGCAGTTACAGTGTCAGTGTGCAGGAATGTGCTGATGAGGGGGAGAGGAAGAGGAGGGGAGGGTCGGGGCTGCAGTTGCACCTCAGCTCCTCTGGTTGGTCCAGCTGATAGAATTATAGAAAGGGACGTTTGAGGTCATGTTAACCCTGTGACTGCTAATTACACTCCATCAGACTCCCTTTGCTGACTTCAGTTATATGCATAACAACCTGTGGTGTTTGGTTACATGTGCACTCACAGATATATTGGCACAGCCTGTAAAAACAGTGGTACTCTGCTTTTTACTCCTGCCGGACATTTGCACATCTAATCACAGCATTTTGATGCAAAGCAATGACTTTCTGTGATTTTACATTTGTAACATCAGCTCATGAAACAAAGTGTTTTGTAATATAAAAGTAAACACTTTTGATCAGTGCTAATTAGGGATGTCCCGATCAGATATTTTTGCTCTTGAGTCAGAGTCATTTGATTTTGAGTATCTGCTGATACCGAGTCTCAATCTGATACTTCTATTGTGATACATCTATCTCCCAGCTTAGAGCTCCTGCAATGTTCTGCTCTACTTTAAGGCATTCAACCAATAGTGTCACTGTTGTGATGTCATGCCCTGCGTTGATTCTAAGTGGGGTTGAGACAGTCTGACTCTGTACCACCACGTAACGGTAGGAAATACCAAGATGTTATTTTTCTCATTTGTTTTGGTCTGATAAAAAAAACAATAAGAATAATATATTTATGCATATATATAAATATATATGAGGGGTCTGCAACCTTTACTTTCATAAGAGCCATCACCTGAATAAAAGCCATTCAGGAGCCACAAAATCTACTTTATCCTCAAAATTATAACAACAAAGTGTATGAAATTTTAAACAGTTAAAATCTAGTTAATTATCAAAATGAGAACGGGTTTTTGTGTTTATAAAATTCTATATGTGATCTCTTAGTTTCATTTTTTAAAATTTTAATTTTTTTTAATGAAAAATGGTTTTGTTTGGTATTTCATAAATGTGCAATAATTTAAGGAATTTCAACAAGTTGCAAAAATGTGCAAAAATAATTAAAATTGTTATTTCAAAAATGTTTTTTTTTAAATGTAAAAATTTCAAATATTTGCAAAATTAAAAAATAAAAGTAAATATAAATTATTTGCAAAAATTTAGATTCCAAAAATTTGTATCCAGAGATTTACAAAATTCACAGAAGTTTGCAAAATATTTGAAAAACTTTTTTTTTTCACTTGATTTAATAAAATGTTTTTTTAAAAAAGAGGCAAAAATCAAAATTTAATTTGAGAGTTTTAATGCAAGAGGTGTTTCACAATTACTTAAGCAATATGTTAACGCATGATTTTATTTAGAGCCAATGTGGTATGTCATCAATACCCTTGTTAAAAAATTAAAATTCTTTATTGTAATAATTTGTCTTTAAAGCTACAAGGAGCCACTGCAAAGGAGTCAAAAAGCCGCAGGTAGCAGACCCTAGATATATTAACACACACACACACACACACACACACACACACACACACACACACACACACACACACACACACACACACACACACACACACACACACACACACACACACACACACACACACACACAAAAGGGCTAATCTGCTTTAGCGCCTACTTACATTCATACCTACCCTGCACATTGACCAAGTATTCTCACATTATTGTAGTGGTGCAAACATGGATGAAAATCAATGCTAACCAGATATAAATCTAAAATCTGACGACAGATGCAGCTCAGACGGGGAGTTATGCTCTTCTAAATAATGTAACTGTGTGTATCCATTTTTACCCCCCGAATTCCTGGTTGATTTTCTGTCTCTCTGCTGCTCTATTATCTTAACCTTAGGTTTAAAGTTCACTGCAGAGAATTCTTTACGTTGTCAATCTTTGGCACAACTGAGAGTAAAATACAGACTCTGGTTTCACAATATGCTCCATGGGTTTCCTTCTATGTAACAGAGTGCACACTGACTTATTTGATCAGCCAGTTCTGCTCAGTTTTAATCGCACAGTCAGTAGATAAAGCTGCACCTGAACTTTTACCCACAAAAACACAGCACCAGCAGGCTCTCATGTGGTATGCAAACTTCATCCCTTTTTTGGACTGGCTTCACTGGAAGACCAAAGTGTCGCTGTGACACTTCCATCAGCTCCCCACCGCTCCAGTCTTAAAATAACCTTTTCCCTCTGATCACAACAATGCCACATTACATCAGATGTGGTCACGCCCCAACAGTCACACGCCTCACAACCTTTCACACAGTGCCGATCGAAACCACAGGAGGAGCCTTTCTGGGGCAGGAGAGCACTTCAGGTTCCTGCCTGTCTCTAACTGGATCAGGATTTTAATAAATATTGGTTTCTTGAACAACTCTGGATATTTTATTCTTGAATAGTCTGCAGACTTCACTCACTCTGCCTGTGTTAACAGTTAATGTTCAGCATTTTTTTAGAGCGGCTTCTTTTAAAAACAAATCTGAGAGCTACCACTGACTGTACTCACAGAGAGTAATTAAACTAATCATTAAAATAAAGATCTGTTTTCTGTTGACCAAGATTATTTGGACAAAGTCATTGTTGTCCAATGAACATGTGATACAAAACATAAATCAGAGTCACACGCCAGCTACACAAGGTTTACAGCAGCACTACCCACCTGTTCACAGTTTGTATGTAAACCAAATAAGAAATACTCCACCCTTTATGGGAAAGAGTGATAAATGTCAGCTCTGTTTTGTATAAAGTGTTGATTAGGCACCCGCTGACCACAAACTCAAGGTCAGCCATCTGAGTAACTTCTGAGCTAAAACCTGCTTTAAATTCCCCTGAAATGCAGTGACACAAAAACATGTGTCAGGAAATAATTCAACTACTTTGACTAAATAATATGACTACTCTCAGCTGAACCTTGAATAATAGTTTCTTACTGATTAAATGATGATTCAATTCCTCCACAGAGCTACTGTTGCAGCAGCAGCTGCTGAGTCTACGCTCTTAAAGCAAAGACTTGTGGGTAATGTAGTGAGTCAAAAAAAGTCTGCTACACTTTTAATTCAAGTTCTGCTTCTTGTATCCATCCATCCATCCATCCATCCATCCATCCATCCATCCATCCATCCATCCATCCATCCATCCATCCATTCATCCATCCATCCATCCATCCATCCATCCATCCATCCAAACTTTGTCCATCCATCCATCCATCCATCCATCCATCCAAACTTTGTCCATCCATCCATCCATCCATCCATCCATCCATCCATCCATCCAAACATCCATCCATCCAAACATCACTCCATCCTTTCTTTAATTATACATCATCATCTTAACAGATGACTGAACATATGCACTGAGTAGAGAATATAATATAATAGAAGAGAATAGAATAGAATAGAATAGAATATTCTTTTATTGATCCCCCATTGGGGATTTTTTTTTGCCACACAAGCTTTCAGAGAAAGTGCAATAAATCTAATTACAACAAAAATATAGTAATAATAGAATAAGAACATGAAATGAGAAATTTGAAGAATTATAGAAAAGTATAAAAATATTACTATTTACTTAAAAACAGTTAAGTACAAGTACAAGAACAGCACTTGACCACAATGATGAAAAGGTTTATCTAAAAAACATGCTATGCCCTGGGGCTAAAAAAGAGTGGAAAATTACGCATCAATCTATCAACACGCCCAACCTTCCATTGATCATCCAACAGATTTATGAGCAACAAGCAACTCATGGAAGTCTGTGCAAGTGGAAAACATGTTTTGCACTTTGTTTCAAATAGAGCAGAAAGCTAGTTGAAGCTGCTGTGAGATGAATCAAATGCATTGTGCAACTACTTATACAGCAAATGCTTTCTGCCCTATTTGATAAAGTATTTAATTAGTCCCTATAAAACCCTGTCATATGATCCCTCTCACATGAGGCAGCAAATGGGGTTGTGCAACTTGAGGACAGCTTTGGCCTTCTCTCCACTCGTGATCATGACTCTGCCATTTCAGCGGGGATTGCCCGCCTTACAAAACCCTGATTACGTCACTGACATTCAACTCCGCAGAGATCACCTGTGTGTGTGTGTCTGTGTGTGTGTTGAACTTAGAAAAGGAGAGGAGTGACTGAGAGAAGGGAGCAGTCCAAACCGGCTTGCACAATTGATTGCATGCCATTGCCGTCTTTATATTACAACAGTTTCCGAGCAGTCATGTGTTCTCAGTAATCTACATCACAAACTTACTCTGGTATGGAGGGCAGAAGTGAGGAGAGATTGACTGAAAGAACCCTGCTGACCCAATGTCATGCAACTAAGTTTCAAGTTTTATTTTGTGTAGGAACACATTTGATTGAACTGTTTTGTATATTCCCCTCCTCTGCAGAATTTACACCCATATCACATGACTACAGGAAGTCACCCAATGAAAACACAAACTGTTCAACAAATCACCAGGAATTGGTGAAAAGGGAACCTGTTTGCATGAATGAACATGGTCCTGCTGACCGAAGCACAGGATTATTGTTCTCTTCAGCTCAGAGTGGGCACCGAGGCCACAGAGGCCAACATGACCCCTGTGATCTGCACGTGACTCTTCTTTACAACTGCAGCTGCTGGAGGTCAGAATTATGCTAAAACTTCCAGAAATGAAGGAAGAAAACATTCAGTTCTGGTTCCAAAAAATACCTTTTATTGACAACAAAACATATGAATTCAGGTTCTGCAAATATTCAAATATTTAAGGTAGAAAAATGAAACATAAATACATTTAAATATCATTAGAAATAACTTATATTGTAACAAATGAATTATTTGAAACAGCTGGCATAGGAAACATTTAATACACAGAATGTCTTCACTGGATGTGTAGCCCTTCCCTTTTTAGATTATAACAATAGCAACATCAACATTAACAATTGAATAATAAGTGAAATTGCAAAAAAAAGGTCCAGTGTTTCAACAAGTGCTTTGTTTCTGCAGAGAGGCCGAGGCCTTGGTCCACTCAACATCTCTGTTTTCTGGTTGCTCCCCTCTCTCCTGAAGTGTTGCTGAGGCTTTACCAAACACACATGATACAATCCATCTGTACAGTGTCCGGCTTCACATTAAAAAGCACACACACATGCTTTTTTTACTTCCCACAGTGTCCTCCTCACAACAGAACAAGTGCCATGTCATCTTCAACAGACACACACGACTCTGTGGTGGAAATCTGTCCTCCTGCTCCTTTTTTTTCTCTTTCGAACACACCCTGTGTAGACTGCAGGTTTTTTTATCCTCCGTTTTTTTCTTTGCCCACAAGCAATGCTGTGGAATTTGATCTCTGGGCAGTGATGTGTCCATCAGGGTTCACACTTGCACTCAGTGCAGAACAGAGTCCATCTGCAGCTACAACTTCATCGTTCAGGCAGGTTGATGATGGGTACCCACTGGTCCATGCAGCGGCTTTCTCTGCAGAATCGGTTCACTTTGCTCAAAGCAGGGTCCTTCCATGATGTAGAGTGTGGGCTCTGGAGAATGAATATAAGAGAATCTATTAATACATGCACAGAGATTCATTCATAAAGGCTTAAACCGCCCTTCATAACTAATCATCTTTGAGTGTGTAAACAGAAGGGAGGAAGGTAATTACTTTCTACTGAAATTCCAAAGAAGTCATGTGAGGGAGGAGCTCTGCACATGTTTATCAAATGCACAAGACAAGTCTAGACAAGTTCTTCTTGAAAAGTAGTTTCACCCATGCAAAAAGTTTTTATAAATCACCCTCTCAAATGTAGGTATAATGCAAGAATGATGGATAAAAAATATTACTTACTGTGACAAGGACACAGTGCAGGTCCATGGGTTCACTCCCATTCTGTTTTCCATTGCTTCCCCCACCAAGGATTTCAGCCAGGCGCCTGATGTTGTTGACTCTTAGGATGTTGATGTCATTCTCACAGCAGAAAGCCTGAATGAGAGTGAAGTGGATCTGCAGGGCCACATCTTTGACGTCTTCATCATCAGTAGCCAGGATGCACAGAACCACGTTATCAGGGTCTCTAAGGAGGGAGGAAAACAAATAAATATGCTGTTAGTCATATGTACTGACATGAAGTCAAAGGTGAACCTCAGTGGTAGGGGAAATGTGTACACACAGTGTGTGGCTCTATTTTTGAAGGTATAACCTAATACTTACACATTGAGAGATTTGGCAGCCTCATACACCCCGACTGTAATGCAGCCCTGAGGTAACGCCGAGGTGAGGACTTCTTCCAAAGCCTTCGCCACCGAATCCATTCTGCAAAACAGAAGCGCATAGCTTGAAGTTAACATCATTTTTGCTTAAATGAGAAACTTTCCACCGACTCACTGTCTGCTAACGTTAGCTTGACTGTAAGCTAGCCAGTACAAAGGTTCTGACACCTGAAGTGAGCTGTTATCAGTTTTCCATGGATAAAATCGTATTGACAGCTGTAAAAAACACATATAAACATATTTTTACATTTTTGTCAGCTATTTCTGTCATTTTTGTTCACCTTTTGCCTCTTTGCAGCCCTGAACCAACTTGTTAACGAACAGTGCAAAGTGTCTCGCGACCGACAGAGAAGCCGAGACAAGTTAGTCGGACTACTTCTGTACAAAAAATACAATGACGTGCAAAATAAATATACAAAGAGCGATTAAAATGCTTTAATCTATAGTCACGATAAAAAGGACCTTTTTAATTTTACATTAAACGGTTAAACGCATAAAGCTGCTGCTGCACACAAAGCAGAGTAGCAGATTAACACCGGTAACACACGCATCGACTAATCTAGAGTAAATACAGTACATTTATATTACTCCGTATTATTTACCTTTCTTGAGAATAATCCCCACTTAGTTCTTCAAATGTCATGTTGTACATAAAATCCAAATCCCCTTTCAGAGCGAAGAGCTGATAAGTTATTAGCCAGTTATCCTGGTGTCTTCTCGATTCATACACACGTCTGTCTCTTTAGTCCACAGTGCTGCAACTGAGGAGATAAATCTGGTAACTTCACATTAAAACCGGCAGGGACAAAGCGAGTCAGAAGATTATTTGCATAGCTGTGATCATTGGTCGTATGCAAATATTCCGGGTGTGTTCTCAGAGGGGATTGGAGATATACTCAGCAACAGGCGTGCCTGTCTCCAGCCTGAATACTACTCATAGTACAGTGTCAAGTCCCAGCTGTATGACTCAGACATTTCAAGTCAAATCAATGACTGCCTAATCACAACACATATTTAGTGTTTCATATACTTTTACACAACATCAAGGTAACGCTGACACCAACAACTGACAACTTTTACCTTTAAACTATGCACAATTAAACTCATAGCTTGTCGACTGTTTGTTTTCTCTCTGTAGAAGGAGCATGAAACAAACAGGTATCCACTTCTGCACATTTTATGTTGAGGTTAATTAATGTGAGTTTGGAAAGACAGCTGGATTAATTACTGAATTTATCTGTTTGAGCAGAACTCACCCTCACTCCGAGCAGGACTGGGCAGGTTTCAAGGCGACTGCATAGCAACGGGACGCTTCCGGGGAACGCTGACGCCTGATTGGCCCGTTGCGTAGCGTGCGAAAGCCTACCGAAACCGCGCGTGAGATGCAAAGGACTGGCGCGAGACAAACTGTCTGGGAATGGGGAACCAAACGGTTTTTACCACGGCCGTTCCCGCCAGGATCTGTTTTAAACCTGGTCTGTGTGCTGTTGCTAATATCAAACACTTTATTAGAACGTCTCAATGAACACTATAACTTCAGGTAGTTTATCATTCAGATGTAAGTATAATTAATAAACTATAGTTTAATTAGACAAATTAAGACATATAGCCCAGTTTTGCAACTGCAAAACCTTACAAAAGTCGGAAATGTAGATTTTTGAGGGGGAGTTTGTGTAGTTTTGCAAGGAGTCTTGTGCTGAGAGCTGACTGGACTGTGATTTGTAGAAATATGTTTAACACCTTTTGCGCTACTTGTAAAAAAGACGATTATTAATCTAAAAGTAGTTTGGTTTTAGCTTTTTCTGGTGTGAAACCACAGCAGTACTTAGATCGAATTTCACTGATTTTATTCTTAATTTGTAATTTTGTCAGCTTTTAAAAATGCTTCTTGTAAGCTCAATCAAATGGGGTCTATTATAGGACTACAGTAGCCTACAGTCAATTTGCCATCTTTTTCCACAACCAATCCTTTCTCATTTTATTTTGATAGTTTTTAAGTTATCAATGACATCGTCAGAAAAGCAAAGAGAGAGTGCCACTGTAAAGTAAAGTGCAGCCACACTGATGATTTTATGGGATGTTATGCTGCCCCTTAGTGGCTTCATTCAAAACTTAACAGAAAAGTTAGGGCCATTGTGCAGCCCATTCAACAGCGTTTTCCCTTTTTAATGCAGTGTGCTTACCGTTAGTATCAACATATGCATTTTCTCATTGTATAGAATTCTGTCAGGATCAGAACCAAAATCAGAATGCATATTTTTTTTTGTCAAAGCTATGAAACAAATGTCTTTTTAAAGGTGCAATTACTTTTTTTTCACAGAAGTTGAAAGACCAAACATTTTTTGTGAAGCTTTTTGTTAAATAACTATTAACAAACTAAGAATGAATGCAATAAAAGATTGTTTAATATATTGCAGCACCATCCAGCAGGAGGCACCACTAGCACAGTTCAATGCCTAGAATATAATACTGGTCTGTGTGCAGCTTGTTGAATAAAGGCAATCATAACAGAGGGCACTGTAAGGAAAAAAAAAGCACAACAAAAACAAAATAGAATTAAGCACATTTCTCATCAGTCCATCTACATTAAGGATACAATTCTTATCCAAAACAAGAATATTGAAACAAACATTTTCACGAAGGCTGCCTTCTGGTGACCACTTGTCAGAACTAATGCCAGACTCTGCAAACTGCAAAACAAATTAAATCTTAATCAGACTGATATATGAATGCATCATCACATATTTGCAGATTTCATTAACGTTAACAGCTCATGAAGCACCTGGAGAACTTTAAAAGACAAGTCAGGCTTCAGTTTGCAGTCATTCACACACCACTGTCAGAAACTCTAACATATCTCTTGCAGACATGAAAGCCAATACTGTCCTTTCATAACTGCATTGTTCTATATGTTTTGGGCGTATTCTGCACATATACTCTGATTCAGAAATGTCTAAACTGCTGCAGACACTAGCATAAAATGTTACAGAAGAAGCTCACCACATTTGAGCAGAGAATGCAACAGAAAAACAAATAAGTGACTGGGGCTTCAGCTCTCCTCCCTCGCTGGTCAAATGCCTCACAGAGTTGTCAAAAAAGATACTTATTACCTCAGGCTGGACCTTGAAAAGTGAGTTACACAGAAGCCTCCTCTGACTGCGAAGGACTTCTTTTACCATCCCTGTTACTCTCATTTAACACAAAAAATATCTGTAGGGTCACTTCTGCTTTGAAACGCCTGTTCAACCATTGCAGCAGGACTCAGACGCGTGAAGGTACAGACCGACTGTGACGTTGTTTCTGTGCTGATTTTACATAATCTCTGACACTACTAACTTCATATGGGTCTTGGCAGTGTATTGTGGTTTAAATGAGTATTTATCCTCTAAAGATGAATAAATTCTTCCTCTCTTAAAGCTTTTTTTTCTTTGAACTAATTTTCCATTTAACCCCTTACTGCCTGAATCAATTAACAACTGAAAAACCGATTGTTTTTATGTGTTTTTGCATTCCTCCAGATGTTAAACTGAGTGGAGATTGTAAATTTGACTATAGTACACACAATACTTATAACTAAGTTATATTACATTTATATCAGACATGGGAAGTTTATCCCCTGACCAATTTATTGCGACAGAGTGGATCTGATATGATCTTTGGTGTGTGTAAAATATGAATCAATAGGTAATAATGAGATACAAAGGTCATTTCAGCTGCATCAAGACCTGACAGGGTATGTTGTAAGTTTATGTCAACATGCATCAAGGAGTTAAAGCCGTGTTTCCTTTTTGCTTCAACAAATCAAAGGGAGATAGACTTATTTTTTAACTGCTAATGACTGTCTTCAAAATTCTTGCACCTCCCTGAAGCAGCCGTGTTTACATCGTTAGTTTATTTTGTACTTTTCTTACTTTTTAAAGTTTGTGCAAATTAAGATTGATTACAAGATGATTAAACAAACAAACAAGAAAGACTTGATGGCACACATTTCTGTTGGTTTGATTTTCAGACAGTTTACTTGTGGTAATGGAGCCAGAGAGTCATCCAGAGAAAGAAGTGATGAAAGATGACAACAACACACATCTTCCTCCTACAAAATGTAAAAAGAGAGGCCAGTGGGCCAACAAAAGGGAGTTTCTGCTCGCAGTAGTTGGAGAAATCATTGGTCTGGGCAATGTTTGGAGATTTCCATACCTCTGCTTCAAAAATGGAGGAGGTAAGATTTGGAAATATTTCTGTAATTTTTTTTTTTTTTTTTTTTTTTACACACATGATTTTTTTAAATGTACTCTTGGCTGAATCTGGAGCAGGACTGAAACATGTGTGTTTGCTGTTGAAGGCTTCTTTGAGATGAAGAAGCTCTATGACTAGAGCTTTGCTGGTTAAAGAGCAAAACAAAAACAAGCTGGATTTAATGTTTAAGCTGCCATGTGAACGCTTCACTGATCCCCTGGGAAGAGTTCAATGGGTGTGCATTTGTGATATTCAGACATTTATTGGGATAAAGCAAATATCATGACCGAAGGCTGTGATGGGCAAACTGCTGAAGCGACATAAACTTTCTTGGCACTTTTGGTTAACCAAGCAATGGTACTAGAGTAGAGTTTTCAAAGTTTTGTTGTTTACTCTAAGAATTGTGTGCAGTTATGATTTTTAAACCATCTCATCACTCTGCATCCTGCGAAAAGTATCTTTTAACACAGAAAATGAGATCTGTGTTAATTTTCTTCCAAAACAAATACATGCTTTGGCAAGAGTGGCTTGCGGGAAATGCAGTCCTCACCTTAGAAAAAAATTGCTACGATGGAGTTACATGAAACATGAAAGACTCACTGTCTTTGAAGGTCTCACCAGCACAAAGAATAGATACAAACACAACATTAAGGAAAACAAGAACCCACAGTTTGAATAAAACTGTACTGATGAATTTTTTTGTTTTGTTTTGTTTTTACCTCAGTTTTTGCGTTCTCATAATTCCGATTCATAGGAGTTTTCTTGGTGCCATATGTTTTCTTCCTGTTCACCTTTGGGATCCCCACCTTCTTCCTGGAGGTTTCTTTAGGACAGCTGACTGGTCAGGGTGGAATCACGTGTTGGAGAAAAATATGTCCTTTATTTGAAGGTACGACTAGCTTCGTCAGATACTTGAACAGGATAAAATTTAGTTGAATGTAAACAAAGTTCATATTGTATTAATCTTATGTGTGTTGGTGTTAATTTTCCTCAGGTATCGGCTTTGGCAGCCTGTTACTGATGCTTTACACTGTGATGTATTATATTGTCATACTGGCCTGGGCCTTCCTCTACCTCTTCTCCACCTTCCATGATGTCCTGCCCTGGGCCAGCTGTAACAACACCTGGAACACAGGTAGACTTAAAGGAAACTTAAAGGAAATTTAAAAGTGTTAGAGCTGCCTGAAAACTTTGAGGTGATTTGAGCTGATAAAATGAGATTAACTTGGAATTGAAATATTATTTAAGTTAAAGTCTTAACATTTGTTGAGTTGACGAAACAAGAAAATACTGAGTTATAACTGCACTCTAGGGGTGACCAACATTTGTCAAATACATTTTTATTGCTTTACCAAACTTCATTCTGACCCGTCATTCTTCCTTTCCACCACTAGAGGCCTGTACTAATTATCGACTGGATCCTTCATCTGTGGTCAACATTTCCCAGAATGCATCGTCCTCAGTTCAAGAATTCTGGCAGTACGTGACTAAAATGAAACTACCCAATCTTGAAAATGCAGATTTTAGGTCACTGTTGTGGATAGTGTTTCTAAATGTGTCTTGTGTTCAGGAGGAGAGTCCTGGGTTTGTCTGGAGGAATAGAGGAGCTGGGTGGTGTCCGCTGGGACCTGGCTGGATGTCTTCTTTTGAGCTGGATTATTTGTTATTTCTGTATTTGGAAAGGTGTCAAGTCTGCAGGAAAAGTAAGCCAACAAACAATTTTCATTTGGTTTAATTTTAAACTTTTATTTAATCTGGTTACTCTGGAAACTCAGCTCTATGTGCACATGATTATTGTTCATGTAGCTGGTCCTAGAGAACAACATGAAAACTACTTGTACAGTACCAGCTATGAGAGTTTATTGAGGATTATTACAAGAAAGCTACATATTGTTGATGGCTAAATTTGCAGAATCTGCTGCGTCATCTTTATAAAGGATGGAATGAAAACCATTCAAAGAGAAACTATTGTTAGTAGTACAAACGGTGGAAAACCACTGGGCCCAAAATAGAGCCCTGTGGCACACCTCTGACAATCAACAAAACCTCAGCTTCGCCCTGACCTTATTTAACAAGTCGACACCTCTCAAACACATCATTGTAATAATAATTTTAAACCCTTCCTGCCTTATCCAGGTCGTCTACTTCACTGCCACATTTCCTTACGTCATGATGACTGCTCTTTTGATCCGTGGTGTGACCCTGCCTGGAGCCACAGATGGCATTCGATTTTACCTCTCCCCTGACCCATCTCGCCTAGCTGATCCTCAGGTAAGACACAACTCTTGACAACTTATAATTCAGCATCTCAATCACAAAAAAGCTTACATTTAATCTGTTTTTACTCCCATTGTTGCATCTTTTCCGGGAGAAAAAATAATAATTCATGAACTTATCTGATAATGTCTCAGAGAGTCGTTGAACTTAGTTTGATTTAAGTCCGACATTTCACCGCATAGAAGAAGTCCTGCACTGGAGGTCACGCACTGAAGCCATTTAAAAAAAATGCATCTAAAATTCACATTTCATCGTCATTCTGCTGCTTCTCTCGATGTTAAGATCTTTACGTTTTCAGTTTTTACATCTCTTTAAGCTGCTCTGACATGAGAAGGTAACAGGGTAAAAGTGCAAAGGAGCATCTGGACAGTAAACATTTTCATATGGCTGATGTTTGTGATTACAATTAAAAAATAAAAAACAGAATACAGAGGATCATTTCAATGTTTGAAGGTGTGGATGGATGCTGGGAGCCAGATTTTATTCTCCTATGCTGTCTGCACAGGCTGTTCAGCATCCCTGGGGAGCTACAACAAATACAACAACAACTGCTACAAGTGAGGAAAAATAATATTTATCCCCTTCATTCTTTTTTTGTAAAGACTGACGTTTCATTATTTATTTTCTTTATAGAGACGCGTTTGCTTTGTGCCTGTTGAATAGTGCCACCAGCTTCTTCGCTGGGTTTGCAATATTTTCTGTCCTAGGCTTCATGTCATATGAGCTGGGTGTCGACATCTCAACCGTGGCTGAATCAGGTTTGATTTGAAACCATCTTAGCAGCGTCACTTTGTACAGTACTGTACTACTACTACTACTACTACTACTACAACTACTTTAACAAGTAATAAATTCTGGTATCCTCTGCTTGTAGGTCCTGGCCTGGCTTTCATTGCATATCCCCGGGCAGTAGCCATGATGCCTCTGCCTCAACTTTGGGCTGCCTTCTTCTTCATCATGATCATCTTCCTCGGGCTGGACAGCGAGGTAGAGTTTCAGTGTTGGACTAAGTTCATAGACATAGCCATGTTTCATAGCCATCAGTGAAAGGGGTTTTACTTTTTAAGCATGTCTCACTAGGGATAGGTACCAAATTAGGTACTTTTATAGGTACCGACCGAATTCTGTCAAAAGTACTGGGTACCGATTCACATGAAATCAAAAGGTACCATGTTTAGGTACCTAAATGCATTCTAGTGACCTAGTGGAAGAGTGGGTGATTTTCCATACTGGACATGAACAAAGCATTAAGGTTATATATTGAAGAATAAATATGTTGAATTAAAAAAAAAACATTATTGAACAAATTGTTATTTTTTTTCCACATAAACACAAAAAAGTACCTAAAATTGGTGCCGTTGAGTACCGGAACCGATTGGCAGGTACTGGGCATTGGTACTGTATTGTTTCAAATGTGAAAGGTGTCCATCCCTATGTCTTACATGTTATTGAACCAAAAGAAAACCATCTGTTGATGCTCATAGCCATTTTAAGTGATTCAGAGCTACAAGATATAAGTAAACAATAGACAAAAAAACAAACAAACAAAAAAACAACAAAAAAAAAACAAAGAGAACTTTAAACCCTAACCTTGACAAATATGTCGTGGAAGGCATTAATCATTGATCCACTTTTCTTTTTATAGATTTGGACATTAATACCAAACCAAAAGTTAACACCTGTAGTTAGCTGTTTGTCATATCCACTGCAGTAAATTCATGTGGATGATAAATGAGAATCATAGTACCTTTTAGTTTGGGGCATTATTTTGAAATGTTTAAAGTAATGTTAGTGCTATTTCTTTCACAATATCATTAAGTAATTTTACTAATGCATGCTCAAAAAGCTTCATGAACATAGCTACCTTATTTTTAGAACCACTGCATTGTTGCGGTGCAGTTGTTCTGCCATATTTGTTTGCTTGTAAGTCAGCGATGATGGAAACTTAATGTTCTGAAAGCACCATGTTTTGTTGTTTAGATCGATGGAAGCTGTAAGTGCAGTCTCTTCATTCAGGCTTGTTTGATTTACACTCAGTCATGTTTGATTTTTTGCGTCTCTAGCAGTGAAACTGTTTTCTCCTACAGTTTGTTTATCTGGAAGCCCTGGTCACAACCGTATCAGACTTATATCCATCCTTCTTCTACGTTGGTCACAGACGTAAACTACTACTGCTGCTCACCTGTGCTCTGTCTTTTCTTGTTGGACTTTCTATGGTCACTGAGGTGGGTTTGCTTTTTCAAACATCATTTATCCTTGCTTATCTTATCTTTATTTTATTTATATTTTTATTTTTTTGGTCACTGTGTTTGAGCTTGTGTTGGAAGCTTGAGTCTCTTCTTTGAACTGCTTTATCAAAACCATCAGACACAGGGAAATCTTTAGAGGCACCAACCAAATCCAATGAAAACCCATTCACAGCAATATTGAGCACTCAAAACAACTCACTGATGGTGCTGAAGGGTTGATAAAGTTTTAGATGAATGGAAAAAATGTGGAATTCTGACAAGGAGACTATTATTTTAACCCAGCTCATCAAGTTTGAGGAGGAAGATTGTTGGAGGAAGTATGTAATGATTAACCCTCTGAATGAATGAATTATGGAAACCTGTGTCAAGATTGTTTCCTTCAGTGCTTTTCTCTTTGGGCATAAAACCAGACTGTCAGTATAATATAGACAGGAAGGGATATGGCAGCAGTGGTCC
Organism: Halichoeres trimaculatus; assembly: GCF_033239565.1. Lineage (NCBI taxonomy): Eukaryota > Metazoa > Chordata > Actinopteri > Labriformes > Labridae > Halichoeres > Halichoeres trimaculatus. The sequence goes on along the minus strand of NW_027437193.1, from coordinate 24,657,650 downwards.
ACAGTTGAGTCTGTCTGGTGGTCAGTTTGGGGTCTGAGAAAATTTGTTTGCAGTTACACTGACTGACCACTGAATGACCCTCAAAGGAGAGTAGCAGCAGAGAGTTTACAGATGCAAGAAACTTTCAGTGCTGGGAATTTTTTAATCTACTGTACATCACTTGAATTGATCCCCTTGGGTGAAGGGTACACACATTTTATCCTTCAGCTCTCACAATAAGAAAGCTCAAAGAGAATCTTTACCGAGGAAATGGTTATAAAAGTTAGTCAGCAGCATTTTGTGGTAGTGGTAAATAAATGATTGACTTCATGAGTAACACAGAGACAGACTGTAAGTATTCATTTCTGGTCATTGCTAACTGTACCCTCTTGTTCTTTTTCTTCCTCTCATGCAGGGAGGTCTGTACGTGTTCCTGCTCTTTGACTACTACGCCTGCAGTGGGATCCCATTGATAGGTTTTGCTATTCTGGAGTCTGTGTGTGTGGGATGGGTGTACGGTGAGCTGCATTTCAAATCTCACTTGAACATCAAGCAGCCAGCACCTCATACTCACCCTAGCCACCCCAACAAAGAAAATCCTTTTTACAAGATGCTTTGATTTGTTCCTATGTCCAACCTCACAATAACTATGAATGATGAACTACCAGACATGTCCAAATTCCCTTTAAGCCCCCTTTAACTCAGCTTAACTTTGTTTATGTAGCACAAAACCATGAAGCAGCATGAAACCCAAAGTGCTGCTCAACAAAAAAAAAAAGAAGTATGGACAGCAACAGTTTGAAAAACTGAAATAATTATAAAATTGTATAAAATAAATAAATAAAATAAAATCACAGGGGGAAAAACATTGTCTGATTTTAACAATATTTCTAGGATGACAAAACAAATTGCTTATAAACTTGTAAAAAATGTAAATTAACAAAAGCAATCCCTAATTTTTAACATCTGTTTAATTCTACACCATAAAACCTCCCAGCTTTGGCTCTAATATATAAATAAATCTCAGTTTTTTCTCATGTAGTTTTTACTCATCAACACACTGATGTCTGTGAGACTGAAGTGCTTTTGGGACGTGTAGAGTTGGGTGTCATCGGCATATATAAATAATAATTGCATGATGATGTGCAATAATGTTTCCAAGCATTAACATTTATACCTGTATTCAAATGACCCATGAATAACACAAGTGTCTGTCTGCAGGTGCTGATAATTACTACAACAACATTAAAGACATGATTGGCTATCGCCCTTCACCTTATATGAAGTATTGCTGGAGGTTCATCATCCCATGTGTGTCTACAGTGAGTAAATAAAATAACAGGAGCATTTGTTTCTTTAAAATTATTTTGTGACTTTGATGTAAAGAGCACTATAAAACATAAAGGAGCTTCATTGTTCTGTTTCCTCAGGGCATACTGCTCTTCTCTCTGCTGCAATTCACTCCTCTGAGGTACAACAACAGCTACGAGTATCCTTGGTGGGGTTACGCTCTGGGTCTTTTCCTGGCTCTGACTTCAGTCCTCACGGCTCCGCTGTGGATCATCTACACCGTGGCTGTGACACCAGGAACTCTGAGACAGGTGCCCTGAATTTCACGCTGATCACAGTCCTGTTAAAGTGTTTCACCTGTTGTCATGTTGATGACAGATTTATTTCTTTTCCTCCGACAGAGACTAAAAGTTGCCACGACTCCAGCGGATGATTTGTTAAGAGCAAAGAAAAATGTGGACTCTGAAACTTGTCCATCCTCCAAAGATTATGAAATGTGTGCTTTAAACAGATAGAAAAGGTCAATTTTCTAAAATATAAAGAGTTTTAAATCCTATCTTTATCCTGTGAGATATTAACAGAATAAAAACCCAATCAATATTTACTTTGTAAAACTAATATTTTACCCCTTAAAAGAGTCTCATAAAATATATTCATGTTGTTGACTGATTTAAAGAATTTTTACAAATTATAAACCTTTGTAAAAACAAGTAACTATTTCAACATTTCAACTCTTTATTAGACACCCTCCCCCATTTTTGCTAACATTAAAATTTCCATTACCATTAGCTTGTAAACTATGATTCACAAATTATTATATGTAAAGATTTTCAGTGTATCTAACCCTATGTATCAGGGAATCTGTAAATAGCTGTGTCTGATTTTTATTTCACATTTATTTAATAAATACTTGAAAGAAGTTAAAGCGAGTGAAGTATCAGCTCTTTTCCCTACTTCATAAGGTAACACACAGCATGGGTATGTATGGCAGATAGAGAAATTAAATTATTTTTGACCTTCACTATTTATAAAATAAATTTATCAACATATATATATATATATATATATATATATATATATATATATATATATATATATATATATATATATATATATATATATATATATATATAATTTCCACTTTGAACAAACGTGTATTTACAGATCTGAGGCGCAGGTCTATGAGATTCACTGATAAAATTTTATATTTATAAACACACAGTAGCCAGATTAGGAGCACACAGTCATTATTTTTATTATTCTGTTACACATGTTTAGTTTTATGAAAATCCAGCTTTCAATTTCACATTTCTAACGTTTCCCTCTCTACCGAGCACTTTACTTCTCTGATCCAGCCAGCAGAGGGCGATAGATGTCAGATATTAGACACTGAAGGCAGGCGTCCTGTTTCAGTCTGTGGCTGTGAGTGTAGCTCATTTTGTCACAGTGTAATAATATATATCTGGTCCTGGTATTTAATCTGTGAGTTTAGTGTTTTTTTTTTCCCAAATATTAAATTTCACTGCAGGTGTTGAAACAGAGAGTTACCAAAAAGGAAGCAGAAAAGAGTGAAAAGTTTCACTATGTCTAAGGGAATGGCGAAAACACACACACATACTGTAGAGCATTTTCATTTACTTAGATTCATAAAACTCTGTTAAAAAGGAACACACACACACACACACACACACACACACACACACACACACACCAAATTCTAGATTTTCATTTACGGTAAGTTAAAAAAGAAAATCAGTCTTAACAACAAATGAAAAGAAAAGTTTTGTGAAATGCTGTAATACCTGGTAACTGTTTTATCAAAGTATTATAATACACACCTCACAGAGCAGTCGGACAGCAGCAGCCTTCCTTTGTAAACTTAAAAGCTGCAGCGGCTGCAGGTGCAAACCATTTGCCATTGATGCAAAATGATGCGTTTTGGCTATAGCATATAAGAAGCTATTCAGGAAAACAACTTTAAAATCAGTGAGATTAAAAATTGATCAAAAGCTTCCTTATTCTTTTAAAAATAGTCTAAATAATAAAAATAGCATTTTTAAAATTAGGCCAAAAAAGTGATTTTGGCAGCATTCTTTTTTTTTTTTTTTTAATTACACTGATAAAAAAATATATAGAGAATACAATGTGTATCATGAAGGATTTGTAATGTCATATATTTGCTCAATGTAATCTAAAAAGTAGCACTGTTTGATTCTTGTTGCTAAAGTCTGTTCACTGAATTAATTTAAAAAACGTTTACAGGGTTACACACTTTTTTTCACCATGATACCATTTTTGAGGTATCACTCATCACTTGGTGTTATACTTAGATCTTCCAAAACCAATCAACCAATCAGCATCCTGTTCTGTGACTCTAAGGAAAAGAAATCTGAATATTTCCTAAAGATCTATTCGATAAAAAAAAATCAAAACAAACTCTGAACTTCACATAAGGAAATAAAAGCGTCACCAAAATCTCATGTTCCCGACACACAAGCACACATTTCATCTGAGCACATTTTCCAATAAAGTACTTTTTCTTTGCAAATTTAACACAGAGCCACGGCTGGAAGAAAAATGGGACGAGGTGTGCGAGCTGAAAGCCTTAAGACTGTGTGACAAGCGTGATAAATGCAGCAGGCGCTGACACCACCATGGAAAAAGACAAAAGATACCTTTGTCTTGTCACAATAATCCTAATCTGTTTGAAGATGGGGCCACATTAGAGAGAGAGAGACGGGGAAAAAAACAGAAGCAGATTGGTGGTCAGCAGTGATGAATGTTGCTACATCAGAAACCAGGCTCAGTATGATGTTTCTCTCTAATGGCCTGATTGCTCAATTAATTCTGCGGCCCGTTCTTTGCCAGCCCCCTTTAATGTGGAAACGGCTATATTTTCTCCCAGATTAGTATAGATACAGGCTGACAGTCTGCACTGCTCAAGGTATTTGGGAGGTATAATTCATTCATAATGCCACAATTCAGCCCATCTATCATCTCGGCTTTTTCATCCGCTAACTTGCCGCTCGCTCCCTCCTCTCATTCCAGGCTCCTGGCTCTTCTGGGGCGGCTGCGTTTGTGTATTTCTGTAACCGTGTGTGTGTGTGTGTGTGTTTGGGCGAGATGTGATGTGTGAAGATGTGAATTGTGTGTGTGTGGTGTGTGGGGCACACAAGGTTGTGAGGTCGCCAGCTTCTTCTTCTTCTGATGAATTAGCTGGCATATGCAAGCGATGAATTACCAGGCAAAGAGAGTCAATTATCCCCAGAAAAGAAAAAAAAAAAGCGAAACATGGACCCTGCATGCGCCTGTGGCCCCGGGGTCCCTTTTCCAATTCAGAGAGTGATTTTCCCAAAATGTGGAGTGGAGGGGGAGAAAAGAGAAGCAGCCTTGAAGGAGCATGGGCCGGTGATGAGGAGAAGGAAAAAAGGAGAGAGAATGAATGAAACCAGGAATCATTTATGTCTCTTCTCCTTTTTTCCCTCTTTCTTATCGAATGTAGAAAGAAAAAAATGGTGTGAAAATGCAAAAGGCTATTAACTGGCCTTCAGAGTGCACAGATGCCACTTATGATGGATGAGCGTGGGATTTAGAAAGGCCTCCTGTCAAACAGCTCCTGGACTGGCCCTCACTCCTCTCTGCTATCAAAACTGTATCAGCACCCCTGGTGGAAACAGGCCGGAGTGGAAGACATTTGTAATAAACTGAAGCAGGTGGGAAAACACATGATCAAAGTGTCCCCTGCCGTTTATTCCCTTTTTCAATTCTAACCTCTCTGAGAGCAAATAGAGTCTTTTAATGTTGTAGCGAATGAGAAAAAGGTGTAGCAGTCACACTATGAGCTCTAAGAGTCACGCCAGTATCGACCTGACACTAAGAAAAGAGATCATTAGCAGAAATCAGATGGTTCCTATGGATAGAGTTAGTGTGTACTGTGTGTGTACTATTTTTAAACAGTTCAGCTGACTTACAGCTGCCATGTTGGTTTTCTGTGTTACCATATTTGAAGAGGAATGAGGGGTTAGCAAATGCCCAGTCATCATAGCTAAACAGTCCAATGTTAGATCAGTAGCTTGTGCCAACAGATCAAACAAACTTAAAATAGCTGGGCGGAAGAAAATCCAACTAGTTATGTGACAAAATGCTTTCCTAAATTCAACTACTGTTGCTTGTACTGCTGTTATCCTGGCATCAGTAATCTTGTGGTAACAAAAAAATTGTGGAAAAAAAATTAACTTCTACCATAAGTTAAATTTTTACAATAAAAGGTGTAATATGCATTTATAAATATATTATAATTGTTGAAGGCATGTTGTGATCCCATCTTAGAGTTTTGTAGCCCCCACTTTGGAAACTGATTCAACCTTTGAGTATCTGAAAGTGAGATTTAGACTCACCTCTTGTTCATGTCTCTGGTCAGAAAGCAGCACTGGAAAACTTAAAACTACCTGTACTTTTAAATGTTTCTTGGATGCTAAAGTACCTTTGTTGATTAATCTTACAAAGTATGGGAATGGGAGCCAGGCTGTGGACCCCTGCAGACAGAGCTGGCTCTATCATTAGCCTGAATTCATTTTAATTAACTCCCATCTAAACATTGATATTGTGAAAGAGGACACTTGGAATTTTCCTGAACTTAGTGATCAGAGAGTTACTTTTTTTTTTTTTTTTTTTTGCTCTGTTGGTGAGTGCATCACACTGAGCTGACACCACTTTAAAAATCAAATCAAAACAAAACAAAACAAAACAAAACAAAACAAAACAAAACAAAACAAAACAAAACAAAACAAAACAAAACAACAAAAATAAAGCAAAAAACATAAAAAACAAGCACACAAAACATACCCCCAATAAATAAATAAATAAATAAATAAATAAATAAATACAATAAAATAGAATAAAAATAAAGCAAAAAACCCTAAAAAACCAAACAAAAAATAAAACAAACAAAAGCCCCCAAAACAAACAAACAAACAAACAAACAAACAAACAAACAAACAAACAAAAGCTCTAATAGTATAGACTTTTGGTGCAACTTGGACACATCATCAGTAATGACTCCAGGGTTTATTGGGTGTTCCGGGTCTCACAACATCAAACACCCTTGCTAAGGAGACCCAGCCGGGGTGATCAAGTCCCAGCTTACTCCAAAAAATTGGGTGTTTTATAAAGGATTCGATACAATGGTAACAGGCCCCCATCTTAACCTATTAGAAACATGAGTCTGGTATCAGATTTTAAAATGAGCTTTCATATCTGTAGAACAATAATACTTCAGTTTTCCAATTTTGATTTGCTGTCTTTTAAACAGTTCTCATTACATATAAGCTTTAAACATTTTACAAACCATCAGGATCCATTTCTGTCAACATTATTTTGTGTTATCAAGATGATCAAAAATGTTATTGAGTATCACAGTAGTACCTACAAAGAACTCTTGTAGTTTCAGCAGTTTTGCAGAAGTACCAGAAGTGATTAGATGTCTTTGTTCCACATCTGCAGAACTTAGCATCCCTTTTGTTGTCCTGCCTGGACATAAGGTTGACATCAGTTTTTTATGGAAAAGGCTGCAGTTTTTGTGCGCCTAAAAGAGAGCAAACTTACTTCATGTATTTTTTTCCCCTAGGTTTTTGGACCCATGCCAAACGTCCAGAGTGTGGCGGACTCTGCTGTCTTTGTATTGGCCTTTGCCTAAAAATTGCACAACTATGCTTCATAGAAATTCAAAAATACAAAAAAATGGCTTAACTTACTAAATAGGACTGTGATTTGAGTATGAGCAAATCTCTTCTACAAGAAGCTCTTGACAGAGGCTGTCAAAAATTCACATGAAGTGCTCTTTCTCCAAGGCAACAGAGTTTCTAAGTGTTTCCCGCTTGTCAATGTTGGTCATCTGGACATTCGTTTTGGGGACATTCTCCATTGCTGTGTAAGTGCACAGGAACCAGGACTATGCATCCCCCCATCACTTGTACAAATACAAGATAGAGCAAAGAAACCAAAAGCAAAGAGCAAAGAACAGTACATACAGACAAAAAGAAAAAAGTTTGCAGCATTGTGTGAAAATACATTGCGAGTTTTCATATGTGTTTTCTCTTTATGCAGAAAAAGACAATAACTCTTTGAATTTATCATATTATGTGAGTCCAAATCAGTGGCTGAACCCGGCCACAGGAGTTAATCTTCCAGCGAGTTGCTTTAGATCGAGTAACTTAATCTCAACATTTGGACTCTCAATGTAACCAAACTGCTTCAACACCCGCAGAGAAAAGAGGATCATATAAACTCAGTGGAGCCGCACAGCCAAACGTCATTAACAGTTTTAAATCCTAAACTTTCTAACTGCCAACAGAAAACACATTAACAAAGAGTTCTTAAGTTCAGTTTTAAAGCAGAGTGAGTTAAATGCTTGGAAAGAGTTCAGAAAAGAGCGGTATAAGAATAAAACAAAAGATGATCGTATCCTCAGTTTGAGCTGGCACTGAGAGGCCAGCTGTAATATTATACAAGTCAAACCATGAGACAAGTGGAGGGAAGTAGAAAGATGTGAACAAATATTTAACGGAGACATTTACACAAACAAATGTGAGCCTTTTATCACCAATCATAAAAAACTACATAAACTCCATCAGCTAGAAGGTTGAAAATGGAACTACCCCGCTGGAGACAAGGTCGCATAAAACACAAACTTAACCCTCTAAAAAAGTTAGACATCGGAAAATATGTCAGCTAAAATACAGGCTTCTTTTTACAGTACTGGAAGTGCCTGACCTTGATGCTTACCAGCATCTTTCTCTGAATCGACACTTCTTATCATACATCTTTTGGATCAGCCGTTCAGGTTGGTTCAAGAGGCAAAAAAAAACAAATTAAAAAAAAAAAAAAAAAAATTGATAAACATATTAAAGTGGCTGACAGAGACCTGATGGTTCAGTAATAAGCTGCTCTATAACAAGTCTACCAGTCTGGCTGGATTATTTGACCCAATATAAATGTTTTGCATGTTGTTCCCCAGTAAGCAGTGGTGCAGATACTGAGCAGTTTCTGTGTTCTGCATGTGGAGTTGGTGCTACCACAGCTGTCTGAGGCAGTTACCACTCTATGATTACTGATGAAGACTGACACACTCTTGGTTCGAGCACTTCTGAAAAAAACAAAACAAAAACACTGCAAAGTTCCACCTATGATATAATCAGGAAAGTGATGTTTAAGTCACATCACTCTCTAGCCCTTTGCACATTTCCAGTTCAAGACAGGATGTTTATGTTGTGTCATAGTCATCAAAGTCGACCATTCAAGGTCATGAAGGAGGTTAAACACGGACAAGAAGGTGGTAAAGTCAAATATATGAGTCAGCAAGACAGAACCATGGTGTGTGTGTGTGTGTGTGTGTGTGTGTGTGTGTGTGTGTGTGTGTGTGTGTGTGTGTGTGTGTGTGTGTGTGTGTGTGTGTGTGTGGAGGAGCTCCTCCTGTGTGTTGTTATGCCCCTCTTTCTTCACTGTGTCAGGATATGAAATCACACTTGGACACCAACTACAGATGCCATAATCATTTTCTGTATTAGATACAAAACATAAAAAAGATCTTAAAATGTGAGGATACAGACATGTTAAAACCTGCAGTTCCTGGAGCGGCCACTTGAGGCTGGTGGCAAAAGCACCAGTAACAGCTTCCACACACATTGACAAAGACCAACACGCCTGAAGACTGATTCAAAAATAGGTTTGGCAGACAGAGTCCACAGGTTTGAGGTTAATGTAACCCACATTAATAAGCATGGGATGAAAAAATACAACAGCCATTAAAATGGACAACTACAGTGCTAAAATTGCAACAATATGATTAAAAGATGTTTTTGTACGTGTGAAATTGTTTGCAGACAGTCTTGATGGTTGTGTGATGACGTCCACATAAAGGGAATCAAGATGGCGAGCCAACCCAGACTGTATTTCAGAGCCCCTGCTTTGCCACTCCAGGGAGGAGACCCGCTGCACGCAGATAGACTTGGTGAAGAGTTGTAGGAGTGTCGGACATTTTCGGCCTCATTTTTTGGGGTTCTTTTGAACTGAACTCTCGGAAAAACATCTAGGTTTTTTTTAAAATTATTATTAGCTGAACTGAAACAAGATTGGATTCATACTTTCATTAATGTAAAGATAGTGATTTCTATTGTGTGTGGTATACTGTGTTTCTACTCTACTATATTTTGAAGTGTGATATTGATATTTTAGCCTGTGAAAATTGGGGAAAAAGTTAACTCAAGGAAAAAACTAAAAATAAAAAAACACAGAATAACCTATAACCTAAACTTAGATACTTAATCGAAGACTGGTCTAACTAAAATAACATTAACTGTCTAAAGAAACAAAAACAGATCTACCTGCTAAACTATTCCTAGCATAGTTTGGAGTCTAAAACAGGAAGTTGAACCTTAAAAAAATATATATTATTTTTTGTATCTTTGCTTACTTGATATTATCTTCAGGATTTTGTCTGTGTTGACCTGTTTGAGATCATTGAAGTTTCAACTTTTACATTGAAAGCATCTGGTCATCAGTCCATCTTTTACATCATTACTCCCGCTCCACTGAACCTAATACTGGTCCACTAGCTTTACTATTGTATAGAGGAATTATTTGTTTATCAACAACGGTGGATGCACGCGCAACTTGGGTGCAGAAGCACTGCGGAGTATAATGGTTTGTCAACCGATGTGGAGGAGTTAACCACCAAAAAACACATTTTTTAACTTAATGTCATCACTTTGACGGACGACAAAATGCTCCCAGGTTTGTGAAATAGCAGTGAGTGGACAGAAGAGATCAGCAAGTGGACAGATATTAGGTGGACAGAAGTTTTTAGTAGAGAAACCAGTGTGTACCCAGAAAGGAAACACAACTCTCACTCGATGCTCATGACGTCATTATCCATGGACACTTATCAGACTGTGACACACCCAGGACGTAAACATTGTTTCATAATATTCCCTAATTTTACTTTGGTCATAAAATCTGTTTCTGTTCATCATAATTTATAGGTTCACTCATTATTTACTGTCCATATTGAGTCCATGTTTGGTCAGAACCTCAGCCCCAAACCAACTTTTTCATTAAATAAACAAAGTCAAATCTGTATTTTGAGTATTAGCAGTTATTGTTGCTTGTTTTCAGTCAAACTTGGTTAACTGAGGTTGGATAAAGAATACACATTTAATTTCACACACGCAGACGTTGCTGGTGTTTCAGTGTAAAGTGTGACCCTGTTAACTGGTGACTCTCGGCCGTTAATCACGGCTGCCGTCGGCTGAAAGTCACCAGTTAGCATGGTGGCTATCAACGCCGAAATACCGCCTGTGCTGTAACGGTCGAAACTTGACAGAAGTTGCCTCTATTGTGTAGTATTGTTTTTGACAGCTGTCCACACAACAACCGTACACTTTGATGCTTCCAACAGGTTTAATTTAGTGTTTAAAAAACGCTAACTCGTCTGAATAAATCAAAACGCTGCCTCTGCAGTCAAGATGCGTGCGCAGCTATGATGACATAGACTGATAATCCCTCTATAGGTCGATACAAGTGCCATATTATACAGCCCAACATGAATAAAGTGGCGTGGGAAACGCAGGGACTCCTCAGTTTCATGACTCCAGCTGTCTGTCAGTCATGCAGCTTGTCAGACTGAACACGCAGCCAGTGTAAGTTGACAAATGAAGACAAAACGCAGCACAACAGAGTCGTTCTTTAGATGTAGCTGGTGTAATTCAGCCACCAGGTATTGTCAATTTAAAACTGAGGATAAACCAAACAGGAAAAAGACATTCAATGAGGATCTGTCGTGATTTAGGAAAATAATCACAGCAAACTCAGGATTTCATTTAATCACATTTTATTAACCTTACAACAATCAACAGTATCAAAAATGCATCACTCTCTGTAGAGATCTATCTACAAAGAAATAATTTTTATTCCAGTTTTCATTCAATTGTATTTATCTATTTATTGAGGTTTTTTACTTTTGAGTGTGGGCCAAACAATAGCAGCCCAGAGTTTCTGTCCTGACCAGCAGACTTCACATGCTCCTCTGTATGTGTGTGAGTGAATGTGTGGGCACAGTGGGAGTATTTGAGGATGGATGAGTTTTATCTTTTTTTCTTTCACTCCTGGACCTGCCTTAGGTGTTTGTTTTGGCGGCGAGATTTGGGAGTGATACTCTTTTTAAACCTCCTCCACAGAGAGATGTTTTCTCCTTGAGGTGTTTCTTTAACCATTTCAGGAGTTTCCTCTTCAGGCTCAGGTGTTTTCTGGACCATCTCAGGTGCTTCTTCCTCCAGCTTTGGTGTCTCCTCTGCCATCTCATGGGTTTCCTCGACCATCTCAGGTGTTGTTTGGATGGTCTCAGATATCTCCTGGATCAGGCTTGGAGTCTCTCCCTCTCTGTCTGCCTGGATGTTTTCTGGTTCAGGAGAGGGCTCTGCCTTTGCTTCAGACATGACATCCTGCATCATCATCCTCATTGCCTGGAGCTTTTCCAGCAGAGCCTGGTTGACCTCTTCCTGATCTTTTAGTTTGGAGGCCAGCTCGATGCAGCTGCTGGTCTTTTCTTCCACCTTCATCTTTAACGCCCCGTTCTCTGTTTTCAACTTCAGGACTTCTCTTTCCTTCTTCTGGAGGTTCTTCTCCACAGTGTCTTGTTCAGTGCTCAGAGTGTGAAAGAGCTTCATATCTTCCTCATGTATTTTGAGTTGAACAAGCTTGGCCTTCTCCAGGTCTTTTTGGAGACCGTCAGTCATCAGAACCTGATCCACCAGCTTTTTGTTTTGAGAGGCAACAAGGCTTTGGAGCTCTTGAATCATGTTGCTGTTGGTTGATGCCCCTGATGTTCTGATTAAGAGCTCCTCTTGCAGGGTCTTCACCTTCTGCTCCAACAAATGTTTGCCTGCTTCCAATTTTAAAGCATGTCCCAGGGCTTGACGAGATACCTCTTGAAGCTTGGACCTGAGTTCTTGTTTTTCTCTGTAGAGAATGTCAGCCCTGTACCTTTCAGCCTCCAGCTGTTTTTTCTGAGAGTCAACAAGATCTTGGAGCTGTTGCATTTTGGTATTATTTGGGTCTTCAGACTCTGCTCTGATCAAGACTTGTTCCTCTGCCTCCAGCTTCTCATCACACTTGGAGTCTTGGTTGGCTATCTCCTGGTGTATGAATCTGAGCTGCTCCCGCTCTTTGTAGAGGATCTCAGCCCTCTGTTTTTCAGCCTGCAGCTGGTTGTTGAGATCTGCAACAAGAGCTTGGAGCTCTTGCACCTCGGTTTGATGAGCTGAGATCTCTTTCTTGGAGGGTGCTGTTGTTGGCGTCGACAAACGCAGCTCCGGCTTCTCTTTGTCTCCCTCCTTCTTTGGGTTTGGAGCCATGCTGTTATCCCGGCAGGCTCCGTTTTCCCTGTGGTCGGTGGTCTGTTGCCCAGCCCCCTTCTTCACAATGTTAGCCCAGCTAAGGGTTTCTGATTGCACTTTGACTGACATTGCTAAATGTAGTCAAATGAGTGTCTGAAATGTCGACTAGTTTGATGAGTACAGTGCTAAATGGCGTGCTGTGTCAGGTTTGATCTCTGTAGATAGAGTATCTGTGATCTTGTGAGTGATCTCAGGGTCTACATTCCATGGCCTCTGTGACGCTCCAGAGTTCTAGAATTATGTCTCGTTCGTATCTGGAACTGCCGTTTCAAATCAAAACAAACTGTCTGGCTCCACATCAGAACTAAACTAAATGGCTCCCCTATCACCAACATAGAGCCTAACCAAGACTGTACATAGATTAGACAGCGTGACTCTGCCTTTTATGAATATATGGTTTTGAAGCCAAAATACCCCTGTCTGAGGCTCTGCCATGGTGCAGCCAGAGTCAGCATAGTAGAAAACCTGTGTGGAGTAGGGTGACCAGTGCTTACAATCCATATGTGGGACAAGGGGTGTGTTTGTGTGGGACAATGTGGGACAATGTGGAACACGTTACTTCAATGCTGAAACGTGGGCTAAATTTCTAAATAATGTCCATCTAACCTGAAAGATTAATATTTCTATTAAGACCATAGACTGAAAAAAAAATGGACATCATCTAGCTTGGCTCGAAGTGACATCGCCATGAAAACTGCTCTCCCTGGTGGCTGGCTGCAGTATAGGTCCAAAGAAACGTCTCTCCTGCCATTCCAGATGGGCTGTGGTCAAACTTAAAATAATTAATACACCTCATAGAAATGTTTCTCACATCTGATTGTTGTGGTGGCTTGAAGATATCATTTAGCTGTCTTGTATTCAAGTCCTCTTTCTCCTGAAAAGTTTTGTTTTCATTAGTTATACAAGGTTAAAATCAAGGCTTTACGTCACAGTTAACAATGATTAACAGCTGCCATTCCAGTCACTGTAGAGCGTCGTGCTACCAAATGATAATATTACATTTTTGTTGTTGAATCATCCATAACGGTGCATTATCATCACTGCTGTGTGGTTAATATTAATAGTTATGTTCATGTTTTAAATGTGGCCTGATATTTTTACGCGTTAAAGGAGATAACGTGTGATTGTGCATAGGTATCCTTTTCAAGATGGGATGACAGCTCTTTCAGCCTTCTCCAAACCACTGCTGATGTAGGAGAGATATAACATGTTGAATGGACTAAAAATGAATCTCTTGTGAGTTAATGATAATAATAATAATAATAATAATAATAATAATAATAATAATAATAATAATATTAATAATAATAATAAATTTTATTTATAGAGGACTTTTCAAGATACTCAAGATCAAGAATTTTTTTACAGGTTAATACTAAAAAAGCATATAAAATAACACAGAAAATAAAACAGGAAGAAGCAAGACAAAAACAACTTTGTAAATTCAAAGGCAATCAAACATTTAAAGCATTTTTAAAAAGTTGGGTTTTGATGAGTTTTTTGAAAGTGCAGAGGTTGGGGCAGGTACGGATGTTTAGTGGTAGAGCATTCTAGAGGGTGAGGGCGGCAACAGAGAAAGCTCTGTCCCCTCTGGATAGCTATGAGCACATGAGCCCTTGAGTGATAGAGAGGAGAACATGTAGAGAAGAGAAACTGAAACTTAAGTACCAATCTCATCCAAGGGGCAACATTCAGTCAGTTAAAATGAAGCCTATGCGGAAGTGCTAAAAGTCGCTGTTAGTCGAGAATCCGCTTAAGGTTGGCTGCAGCAAGACCGAAAGTCACGTACACACCCAGCCATAATTACAGACTTTTACGGCATTAAGAACACATTTACAGCCTGGTTCAAAAAACAGCTTTGGTCTAAAACTCTGATTTCACTATCGGCACACACTGTACGGTAAGTGAATTTTTTTCTATCTCTGCGGTTTAGAAGTTATTGGAATCGTTTGATTTTCCAATCAGAGGCACAGCTCAGGTCACGTGACTGGTGGGTGCCCTGTAGCTGCTCGAAGAAAAACTCACCGCCGGGGTCATAATGAATGTGGCTGCTTCAACAGATTGGCTTCATTTCACGGTTTCAGGAACAGACGGGTGACGTAATGGATGCTTCGTCCATGTTTTATACAGTCTATGATCTCATCATCACCCAAGTATTGATCAATACTGATCCCTGCGTTGGCATCAATATATCAATATTTTATATTGATCAGCACACCACTACTCATAACAATATAAACATATATTTTTACGAATTGATCAAAGAGCCGCACACCAAAAGGCAAAGAGCCACATGTGGCTCTCGAGCCGCAGGGTGGCCACCCATGCGCTAGGATCCCACTGAGCATTTTTTGGTCTAAAAGGCACCTAAAAGAGGTCTAAATGTTCCTTAGATGTCTAGTCTAAAATTGGTCTACCAGAAGTCTGAAGTGAAAGTTTTTTAGAGGTCTAAATGTAGACTAGACGTCTATTAGACGTCTAATGAACGTCTTTATATAGACTTTCAAATGTTTAAGCCACGTACAGTAGACGTCTAAATTTAGATGTCTAAATTTTAGACGTTTATCTTACGTTCATGTTTATACCAAATATAAACCCAGGTATGGACTAAGACGTTCATTAGATGTCTATTAGAGGTCTGGTCTAAATTGAGATGTTTAAAAAACTTTCATTTTTAGACCTCTGTTATACCATTTTAAGACAACACCTCTATTGCACGTCGAAACAACACATGTATATATATTTATATATGTATATAAATATATATATATATATATATATATATATATATATATATATATATATATATATATATATATATATATATACATGTGTTGTTTCGACGTGCCATAGAGGTGTTGTCACAGATTTCATGGAATTTCAGCCAAAAGTGGAAAGTCGAAATTTGGCTCCAAATTTCAGGTCCGGACCTTACGTTCTGAGCTCAATTTGGGAAAAACCCAAAACAGAGGTTTTAGCCCTCAGACTTGACTCAGGATGCATTTTTGTCACCTGGGATGGCATGGGCTTCGACGGGGGACACAAATTTCATGAAATTTCATCCAAAACTGGAAAGTCGAAATTTGGCTCCAAATTTCAGGTCCGGACCTTACGTTCTGTGTCAATTTGGGAAAACCAAAAACAGCCCTCAGACTTGACTCAGGATGCATTTTTGTCACCTGGGATGGCATGGGCTTCAACGGGGGACACATATTTCATGGAATTTCAGCCACAACTGGAAAGTCGAAATTTGGCTCCAAATTTCAGGTCCGGACCTTACGTTCTGAGCTCAATTTGGGAAAAACCCAAAACAGAGGTTTTAGCCCTCAGACTTGACCAAGGATGCATTTTTGTCACCTGGGATGGCACGGGCTTCGACGGGAGACACATTTTTCATGGAATTTCAGCCAAAACTGCTAGTTTCAGACAAATGCTAGTGTGGAAGTGATCTGTGCATGACCTGATGTAAACATTTCTGGTATCAGCTCTTTTTTACATTCAGTGTATATTCTTAACTTTTAAAAGTCAACGTATGTCTGCACAATTACACATAAGGCACATTTAACCTTATGTGAGGGCCATTTGTTGTAGGTTTTACATTGTGACTTGAGTCCCTGCACATCATACACACTTCCATGCACAGTGTAGACATACTTGATCAAGTTCCCAAAACACTCGATGTGAATCACCATTTACTGGTTTTGAGCTTAAATAAACATGCTACTAGCTCCTTTATTCCTCCGAAGACTCATATTTTTCCAGAAATATCTGCATTTTGGTGTCTGAGGCTTTTACCTTCGTTTTCGTGTCAGTGGGCGGAGGTAAGGAGGACGCAGGTAACAGGTCGATGAACTTGTGACTCCACAATGTAAACCTGGATAAGTTGAGTTCACTTGAAAATGCTTGTAAACTGGTTACCTTAAAAAAAAAAAAAAAACTAACTAAGAAATATGAAAACTTAAGCTAATTTAACTCAACATCTTAAGTAGTCACGATTATCATGGAAACTCATTCTACTGAATGTCTTGAATCAAATGAACCTGATGCTTTTTTTTTTTTTTACAAATTTAAATATTAAGTAATGTAAAAAAAAAATTGCATATCACTGTAAAACATAATAAGTTGACCTTACTCAAAACTGAAAGATGTGATATCAATAAATTTGTCTCATGAATTAAGCAAATGTAATATTAAAAAATTTAAAGTAGATCTGAAAAACTATATTAAATAACATTTTAAAGTACAGCTGGGTCTCATATCCACAGTGTTCCCTCCCCACTCATGGTAACAAAAAAATCAGCTTTTATTTCATAGCTTTGGTAACCATGAGTGAGGAGGGAACGCAGTAGATATGAGACCCTGCTGTACATTGAAATATCGTTCTTCAGGGGGCACAGGTTGTCTGAGCCCCACGGCACTGACAGGTGGTCCGTCCTCCATGGCATGGGGTCTGTTACCTATTGATTTTGCAGTGCACCTAACAGTTAATGTATTCATATATGAAACTTTTGACTGGACTGTCATGCAATTTAGACCCATTTTGAAATTAAGTGTAAAAAGATGTATTTATTTATTTTTGACACAGTCAGTCCACACCACATAGAGCATGGACAGCTTATTGATGCCACAACACTGTAAAAATGAAAACTTAAAATTGTTGGCATGACAATGCTTTTTTAGTCAGGCAAACATGAAATGTTTTGTTGTGTTGAAAACAACGTAAAAGCAGTTATTTCAACTACCTTTTATAAGTTTGTTGTGTAAAGTTGGTTTCATATAAAAACTTAGGTTGGCAGAACTTAAAATTGTAGGTTTGAGGCTATGACTAAATTCTTTTAGTTGGCTCAGAAAGAATGGGGTTTCCAACTCAAGACCACAGGGGTCTTTCACTGCACTTTCAAGTTCCCACATGTTCTGCCATTTTGTCTTTGCACTTGCACTGGGTGGATGTCGTCCCCATAAAGGTGAGTATTTTATTTGAGTATTAAAATCCAGCTTTGCAGTTTGTAAGTGATTTTAACTTGATTGCCGATTAATGAAACCTTATTTTCTGTTAGTTTAAGACGGCATGGTTAATACAGATATGATAGCCACCTTGAACATTAATTAGCTACCATGCTAGTGGTTGACTGTGCTGTAATGAGGCGCTGCTTCACCAAACCACTAACCCGGGTGAGGAGGTGTTTTTAAAGTGATACTCCGTGATGGAACAAGTTTGGTCCCACCACAAGGTTTAGGGCAGAGATTACCCCTACAGCAGTGTTTTTGTGCAGCAGAAGCCCAGGGCGCACACACCAAACACCCCCTCCCTGCTCCTCTGCCAGTTTCCTCTGCACTCAGACGGGGCCATATTTTACTTACAAATAAACGGACTCCCACCGAAAAATCTGATATTTTCTGCATTCACGCTTTATTTAGAGAATTTTCAGCGTGTTACTTTCACATATAATTACTCATCTTCACATTAGTATTGCATAATTAAGTCGGTGGTGCAGTTGGATAGTGCGCTTGGTCAGTTTGGGAGGTTGTAGGTTCAAACCCAGCTCTGAGCAACACATGGCGATTTGTCAAGTTGTAACAAGATGGTAAAATTTTAATTTCACTTGTTTTTATTGTGTGTGCAACTCAAAATTTTAAGTTACGTTACTCATTAATAAGTTATCTCAACAAAAACTTATTGTTCGTTCAAACTTAATATTTTTAGTTGGACTCAAAACTCAAAAATTCAGTGGAGACTGTTGCCTTGAAATTTTAAGTTGATCCAACTTTTTTATTTTTACAGTGAAGGAGCACAGACAGCTGGTCCATGCTGTGATACACAGACAAATTGTCTGTATAATGTGGAGCACAGAGGACCTGTACCACTGCTGCACGTCTAGAAGTTCAGCAGAGTCTCATATCGACTGTGTCCCCTCCTCACTCATGGTTACAAAACACAGTCACAAACTAATGACTTTAAGTTGTTCTTACTTAAACACTAACAAAAGTTAAATCTACTCAGAAATCATCATTTTCATCTCTGAAAACTCAGACATTTGAGTAAATTGAACTTACTAACAAATTTTAAGTCTTCATAGCTTAATCCAATGGAGTAATTTGAGTTTTGGGGTTCACAGTGCACATGCATGTTGATATTGATTGACAGCGGACAATGGTGATAGTCAGCTTTTAGCTTTTGGATGAAACTCCTTTCAGAAAGGAGACTGCCTTCACTTTAGAGAGCGGGAGCTGATCAAATGCGGGACATTGTCTCAATTTGCAGGACGTGGGAAAAGTGATTAAAATGCTATGCAGTCCTGCACAAAGCGGGACACCTGGTCACCCTCGTGTGGAGCCATGTGACACGTGAAAGTTTGTTGTTTTTTCTGTCAAAAGTCTAATCTCCTCTCGGCTCTCCTTCCTGACACATCTTACTATTCCTGAAAGAAACAACACAAGAAAGACAGCTGTCAATCATTGGGAAACAAGATGTAAAACCCTGTTTTTAACATCTATTAATGAAAGAGACACTTTTCAGAAAAAAAGGGAACTTTAGAAAAATGCTCTGACTCAAATTTCAAGTTTCTTTCAGCAAAAAAACTTAGATACTTTTCTTAAGATGGACATTTTCCCTAAAATTCTGAAAATCTAGAAATTTTGTAGGCTAGTTACTTACTTATAGTTGCAGTTGTCAGAGTGTTTCTGATATTTCCTGACTGAGTTGAAGATTTGCTGATATATTTTAGTTCTCTTCACCTTGTGTGTATAGACCGTTGTCTCTTCCACTTCACACACTGATTTCAGACTACCCAGTGGTGTGTCTCTGCTGTCACAGTTTTCCTCTGGGACTATCAGCCCCTTCACTTCCTCTATTACCCCCTCTCACACCCTTACATCCTCCTACACACACTCAAACACACACATCAGCTCACTCCCACCCCGCGGCGACACACGCTCCACAATGGAGAACAGAGTGGTTTGGGAAATGATGGCCATTTATAACTGCCTGACGCTGTATCCCAGTGCCACACACACACACACACACACACACACACACACACACACACACACACACACACACACACACACACACACTCAATCTGAGAGTTGAGTGGGATGTAGAGATGGGAGACAAAAGGAGACTGTTTCCCTGGTTGACGTCACAAACACAATAACTCTGATATAAAGGCCTGAGAACTGAGTGTTAAATCACTGCCAAACAGTGTGTTTAAAAGATAATACACAATGTGTTTGTGTGTGTATCTGTAGAGCATACATATTAGTTTATGTGTTTGTTTCTTTGCTAAGATCCCAGATCTATCATATCACTGATCAGCTGTCGTCTGTCTCTAAAGGTGCTCAGCAGGTTAGGTGACTGTCTCCACACTTTTAATTCAACACACACCTCTCAGGCCTGAGAAACTAAAACTTTACTAAATTTTAAAATCTGTACATGTTTTCTTTCAATAAAAAATTGCACTCTTAAAATAAATATTTACTCAAAGTGTGATAAACTTTAGAACTCAACATTCATTGAACCTCCTTTAAGAAACAGACATCAACCAGACACCAACAGAACAACTATGTTCAAAGAGGTTATACGGCTGGCTCAGTCAAATGAGGACATAATAAAAAAAAACTGAAGAAAAAAAGTTTCAATTTGAGGAAAGATGCCAGTGTGTATTACACAGATTTAGTCTCAATGAAGCCGCCACTGGAATCTGAAAAAGCTTTATACCCCAACAATGGATGCCACCATTTAAGAAATGCTGAATCAGCCCAACTGAGCTGCCAGCTGATCTGGAAACTGGCAAAGAGATAGAGTCAAAGTAATAGTCACACTGTTGGGCAAACAGCTGCAGTGCTTCTACCTATCAGAAAAATAACCCATCCAAGAGTTATGACTTTGACATGCCCAGACTCTCAGTTTGAAGAGGTTAAAGGCCCTGTTTACACGACAACATTTCATCTGAAAACGCTAAAACTCAGTGAAAAAAAATTTGCGTTTACACGGAAGCACAGAGGGACTGAAAACACTGCAGTAAGTATTCCAGGCCTGTAGTTGACGCTATAACTGTCTTGTCCAGAGGCCACTTTTGGTGGATCTCCACTGAAGTAGATTTGGGACAGATGCACATTTTGTATAAAGACAGTCAGCAGATTCAGCAGATTGAGCAGCACAAGCACAACACAGTAGTCCACGACGATAATAACAGCGGTACTGTTGTACTGTTGGATGCACTCACGCGGAGCAGAGTGTGACGTCAGCATTTCCACTGAAAACGCCGATTTACTGTTTACACTGCAACGGTGTAGGCAGCTCTGGAGGCTGTTTTCAAAAGTTCGCGGTTTAGGTTGGCTGAAACACAGTTTCCGTGTAAACCCGAGGCTGAAACGCAACAAAACTTTTGCGTTTCACCCTAAAACTGTAGCCGTGTAAACAGCCCCTAAGAGTCTCAAACCAGTTCTTAGACAATGGCTTTAAACTTAGGTGATTCTTCTGTAAAAACTCCCATTTGTCATGTGCTTGAATTGAGATTCCTTGGCTTTTTTGAAACATCTTGTTTCTGCCCACTGTTAGCTCCCCACAGCTGCTAAGGAATTACACTGGTTTAGCTGCCAGCATAAAAGTGACCTGGCTGGTAACATTGCAGGTATGCTGGTAACCCATCTGTTTCTTTGGAAGCAGCCAAACGTTGCCCCAAGTGGTGAAAATGGCTTCACAGAGGGCATCCACTGTCTGGAACTGATGTCCATTTTTGTAAACTTCCCTCTGTATCCATTCCCAATATTCTCAAGGAGATTTAGATCAGGCAACACGCAGGATGGTCCAAAAGAGTGAGGTTAAGAGTGAGGAACAGGGGTCTGCAACCTTTATGTTGTTAGGAGCCATTTTTCCCCAGCTCACCTGGAAGAAAGTCATTTAGGAGCCAGAAAATCTACTTTATCTCCACAATAAAAACTAAGTCCATGAAATTATATACATAGCTAAAATCTAGTGAATAATTATCTATACTAATATTATTTTTAAATATTAATCATTAATATTACAAAAAATAAATGTAACTTTTTTGATTTTGCATATATCCAACTGTTTTAAATTATAAAAAATGAAAATATCAAAGAAAAGTTTAAAACAATTCAAAAGCTTTTGAAATCTTCAAAATTTTCAAAAATCTAAAATATACGTTAAAAAAGTATTTTAAGAAATTTAAAAGGTTGCAAAAATAAAAATCTAATTTTAATAAATTTGCAAATTACAAAAAGTAAATGTAAAAATATATGCATTAAAAAATTATTACATTTAATTTTTTTTTTAAAAGATTAAAATAATATTTTTATTTAATCAAATGAATCAGTATTTTTGTTGTTTGCTGATGCCTTGCCACATATCAATCATGTATATTAAACGAGAATTATACAGAATTAAAATCTTTATACATCTAATAAAATCAAAATGTTCATGCATGATTTTATTTAGTGTCAGTGCTTTTAATCATCGACACCTTTTGTAAAAAAAAAAAAAAAAAAAAAAACAACTCTTAATTTCAATAATACTTTTAAAGCTACAAGGAGCCATTGCAAAGGAGCCAAAGAGCTGCATGAGGCTCCAAAGCCGCAGGTTGAAGACCCTTGCCTTAGAAGAAGTTACTGCAGCATTGTCCTGTTTAAAAATTCAGTTGGTCAGTCAGTGCTTTGGTCAATTTTGTAGCATTGAAGGAGACGGGGCAATTGAAAACATGTTTTATTCTTAAAGCCCTTCTCTCACTGTCCGATAGCGCCTTGCGAGAGGCCTTGCTTATGCAGCTCAACAATACAACCATGCTTAAAAAGAAAAGCTTTTTTGGTCTTTGCCATCAGGAGGTCATGATAGTGTGAATACTTTTTTGAGCAGATTTAGATTTTAAAGATTATGGTTTTAAACTTTTGATCAGCTGATGAGCAGCTTCAATTGTTTGCAATAAAATGCTTTCTCAATTTTTTTCACCCTCATATGTGGAATTTTTCATCTGGTCTTGAAATCTTGATCAGGTGTGTATTTCACCAGACTTGATCATTTACACCAGCAAGATGTGATCTAAGACACAACCACTCAAATGTAGAATTTTATTTTGTCTTTAATTAAATCTGTGCAATTTAATAGACAATGGATTGATTCTTTATTTTAGCTTTAAACAGGTTCTTCATTTCCTTTAAATATCATAATGTCCTGTTAGTAATTTTACTTTTTCTAGATCTTCAAAGCAAATACAGAAAATGGGCTCAGTGGTGAGTTTCCACTTCACAGACAGAGACGACAGCGATCCAGTGAGTTTAGGTTCATTAGAGCGTCTTGCATTCGACTTTTATATAATCTGGTTAGAACATGGATGTAGGTTGTGTGCATACATTTATATATCTGTGAATGCATGTGTGAGTGTGTGTTTCATGTGTGTGTGAGCGCTCGGCCTGTCACCGCGCTGGATGGGCTGTCACGTTGTTAATTGCCTGAGCGTGACCCCGCCCCGCTCTGCTCACCTGGCTAATTACTGTGTCTGTCCAGCCAAGAGATTGAAATGAAGTCAACTCCATTCAAGCTTCATTGGCATGAAAAGTGAGGTTAGTGACATTGTCATAATACAGTACAGCAGGTTTGTCCTTCACTGATGTTTCACTACTTCATGTCCATCGCTGCCTGGTTAACAAACGCTGATGATAAAAAAACTGTCAAATCAAAGTGATGAACTGAAATAGTGTCATGTCTGGAGACGTAATTTCAACATGTGACCTTAAAACTACAGATGATTGATAAAATAATATAACATACATTTTTAAAACTCTCTGAAATATCAGAATGAAGAGAAGCAAGTTTTTCAGGGTGTCAAGTCGTGATTAAAGAAGAAACAAAAAGCTGTGAGAAACTGAGCAGATTGAACTGAATCAGAGTGGAGCCATGCAAATGACATGCTAATGTAATGCTAATGAGCAGAGGGAGGGAGGGGTCGGGGTGAAGGAGCCAGGTAGGAGGTAAAGTTTGGTTAGTGAGCGAGTGGCTGAGACAGTGGGCGAATGAGCAACGCTTGGGTGAGCAATGAGCAGGCTTCCCATGATGCCATGATGAGCGAGGGAACATTAGGCGACGGAGAGATGGTGAGAGGAAGAGACCCCGCGGGCTAATGAATGCTGATTAATTCCCAGTTTACATTTCAAAACTTTCTCCTGTGAAGCACTGTCTCCATTAAAACAACCATTAGCTCCTCTGTATCAGTTTATTTCTTGTTTATTTGTTCTTGTATTGACTCACACAGCTCTCTCAGAGTCACGCTGCAGCATCAGCTCTTCACAGGTAAATCCTCAACACGTCTATCCATTCTGTTAACCGCGTCCAAAAACCTTTGTGTTCTTCTAGCTTGATACTTAAACATGCCAGGTTTCTACAGCAGCCTCAGGATATATCTCTCCATGCTTTCATTTATGGATGCTCTTCAGACTGTTTGGAGACATGTGCCATGAGCACATTAACCTGCATGATAATACACAGTAAAAGGTCACACATAAAGTAAACAACTCAGTGACAGAGTATGGGATGCAGCAGTATTTAGGATTAAAAGATGATAAAATCCACAGGCTCTAACAATGACAAGACAGGGCTGATTAAATTGATCCTTTTGACATTGTTTCACTTCACTGTTAGAGGAAATGTTCAGGATAATTTGGTAGTCCATTATAAGAAGACTAAAGCTGTGACTCTGTGAAAAGCTCAATCAATTTTTGATTATATAATCTATATTTTAATATGATAATTTAAACATCTACAAAATATTTTTCAAATCAATATTTGGTGTTAAATGGTTGATTTTTTTAAGAGTGAAGCTGTGTTTTTCTTAGCAGATTAAGACCTGACTTTCTGGCTGTTAAATACTTGATTCTGATTGGTCAAAACCCTGTTTCAGCAGTGATTAATTCTGAATGGTATCCTGTTCACACATGTCGCACAAAAAGCTTAGGTCCAACGTAAATTAAATAACTCATGGAAAGGAGTAATGGCATCAAGTACATGTTTATGATCATCATCTCTTTACCTGTTGACATTACAATACATGATGTTACTTCAGCATCCAGAGACAACAGGGGCAAACATTTTTTAACATCCTCTAATATTATACAGAAATACAAAAAGAGATGAGTTAAAGATGCCATGAGGAAGATCTGTTTTAATTGCTCTCCCTCGCCACCTTGTGGACAAGAGTCTTCGCACACTGTCGAAATTAACTTTTAGTGAGACGTGTGTTTGTTTTGGAATGAAATGGAGATCGGATTGAAACAAATTTTCTTTGTACAAGACAACTTCTTACTTTTACAACGCGCTGAGATAAGGCATTGATTGATCAAGCCGGCTGTATTTTAGCCAGTCATCATCAGCCTGTGCTCCGACGTATCTGTAGGCTAACGTGACAAACACTGTAAACACTATCAGTTTGTTAGTAGTTTAGTAGCCATTTATATTTAGCGCAGCTGGCAGCCCGGTGCTCTAAGACATGTCTGTAATGTGTAACGTTAGTGAATCCTGGTTAACTATGTCCTACCAGTCATCTACCAATCAGAGCTAACGTAACCTCACTCTTCATTTTATTGATAGACTCTCAAGTTTGAACAAACCACTGCAGAATAACTGCTTACTGTGGGTTGGAATCAACATTGTCACTAACACAACATTATCACTAACCCTTGTGTTATAGAGAGATACAGCCTGAGCTAAAGGCTAATTAGCCTTTAGCTCAGGCTGTATCTCTCTCCCGTTTACCTTCTGCTCTTCTGTCCTTTTTCTGTCTGACAGTTAGGCTCCAGTGTCCACCTCCACTACAAAATTAATCATAAAAATTGTTTTCAGCAGAGAAAAACACAGATCTCTGTGTTTTATCTCTTCTCGCTAATAAATTTCATCAGCCGGCGTGGCGTTGTCATTAGGGATGGGTACCTTTCACATTTGAAACGATACGGTACCGATGCCCGGTACCTGGCAATCGGTACCGGTACTCAACGGTACCAAGTTTCGGTACTTTTTTGTGTTCATGTGGTAAAAATATCAATTTGTTTAATAATGAAATATAAAAAAAATCAATTTAACACATTTTTTCTTCCATATATAAACTTGCAAAGCTGTTTTCATGTCCAGCATGGAAAATTACCTACTCTTCCACTACCTCACAGTCACAAGGATGCATTTAGGTACCTAAACATGGTACCTTTTGGTTTTACATGAATCGATACCCGATACTTTTGACAGAATTCGGTCGGTACCTATAAAAGTACCTATTTCGGTACCCATCCCTAGTTGTCATAGAGACCTAGACCTAGTTAATCAATCCGGTCCTTGACGACCTGAACTGGGAGCTAAGAAGTAGCAATTTAAGATAATCTGTAACCAGTAACATTGGCTCTGATAATCTCATATTAAAGTACGGATTATGATCAGGCATATATCTAGAAAGGAGACTTTTTCAAGATCACTTTCAAACTCCTCACAACACCTTAAAAATGTTTTAAAAATAGAAAGAAGTCAACCAAATTGTAAAAAACAGACCCAGAAAATCACAAACCACAACTGAGTTTGGGATCTCACAGGGCAACAGGACTGATATTAAAAAGAAAATATCAACAGATACGTCAAAGCAAAGAGGACCTCAGACAGGTATGGCTGTGGCTGTGGTATTGCTCCTTCTGTTGGTGATGTGACAGTGGCCTCTCAGGACTAGGAGCTGTTGTGATGCGTTGTAAGTGTGACCCTTGATCTGAGTTTTCAACATCAAAAACTCACACTGATCTTCAGTACGAAAACACGTGTGATCCTGAGTGGTTTGTCTATTCTTTGCTCTTGTAAACACGAAAGACCTATTTTATGTGCACAAAAAACAAAATTATTTTTAAAGTCAGGTGGTTACACACTAATTCAAACATTCTTAAAACTCTGCAAACTCTGGTTGGTGAACTTCAGGCAGTATAAGAAAATTGTTTCTCATTATTATTAAATTATTACATGGTTATCATTTTTAACAGACTGGGAAAGAAAAATGTTGGGTAATTTGCAAACCAGATTCATACTAGAGGATGCTCACATTTCATGTGTAGTGTTTAATCTCTTACCTTTCTTTTGTCTCTGTACGTGTTAACACTATTGTAAACACACTACAACACTTATGTTTATTTCTAAATGTATCTATTGTGCTTAAAAAATGAGAAAAGGTATTTGTACTGTTTTTAATTTAATTTCATTTTATTTTTATGACTATATTTATTTATTTATTTATTTATTTATTTATTGATTTATTTATTCCAACATAATAATTTTCCATGTTGGAACCTGGGACAAAGGTCAAAGATTACAACATGTTTCTATAAAGATTGCTCATGTGATTACTGTCTGTTTATCAAAGTATGAACAGTTACTTAAGATAAAGACTAATTTACAGTTTTTGTTCATTTTCAAACTACTGACAAGTTAGTATACAAGTTTCTGAACCAGACAAATAGTCATCCATTATAATTGTGAAACAAAACTATACCTTTTCATTTATTGTAATTGTATCTTAATCCTTCAGCTCAGTATCCTAATCTTTAAAATCAAAATGATACATCACCAGGTTATTTCATTTTCTGTTTCATTTGACATAAGTAACAAAAGAAAACCAATCTGCTGATAAACAGTTTGACTCATTTAATAGTTAAGCTCAATGCCTGCAGTCAGTCTTTCAGAAACACTCTGTTAATGCTTCACTCTGTCTTCTCTGACACAACAACACTCACAGCTGCTTCATCTTCTCCTGTCACCGTCTCAAACTTAAAGACTTTCTAAAGGGACAAAGAGCAAACATTTATTTTGTGTGCCTGTCGGGTTTTTCTCAGCTTTCACCTACACACACACAGACACAAACACGCGTATTCATCAGGGGGGGAGACAACGCACTATCAGGAAAAATGTGATCATCTGCATCCCCCTGATGTTTGTGGAGAAAGAGCATCTCAATGGCAGAGAAAATGACAATATTTAAAATAGGAGACACAGAACTCCATTTCTTTTTGAGCCAAATATTAATGATCTTTCATTTGGATCTCATCATGGATGCGGCCGGGGGAAAATTGTATTCTGGGAGGCAGATGTGTGGGGAAGACGTGAGACAGGATAATAGCCAATAGGTGTTTGGAGGAAGGGAGTCAGAATGAATGAGGAAAGAAGACAAGAGAGGAACAGAATTGACAAATTCCCATGATGGGATGCCATGAGAGAGGGAGGAGAGGAAGAGGAGGAAGAAAGATTGGAAATTGAAATTTATGACATTGAAAATGAGTATGACGGAGACAGAGCCAGGTCCCGCTTTGCCTTCTCCTCTTTGGTGGCAGTCAACCTTGCAATGAGGGCAGATCAAACAAAAATAGGCTGTTAAAGGGAGGAAGAGGAGGAGGAGGAGGAGGATGTGAGGGGGTGAGCGCTGTAGATGGCGAAGGAGGAGCGGATAGAGGGATGGGAGGCAGAAGTGAGGGGGGACATTAGAGGAGGAAATGATGATGTTGTCAGTGAGTGGCTACATAGTCAACAGATACAGTCGGCTGGCTGTGCGGGGCCCGGCCTGTCTCAGCCGCGCTGGCACTGACAAATGGAATATTTTCAGAGGACTTAATCAGAGGAAAATGGGCTTTCATGTGCTCGCCTGCCCGCTCTGCCGCTCGCACACAGAAATGATTGCCTGTCGCTCTTCCTCTTGCTGTCTCTTCCTCTCTCACAGTCGGTGAACGTGGCTGCTGAACCCTGCAGAGGTTGCAAACAGGGAATTTATCAGCCGTGTTTTTCAAAAGGATAAAGGGACATAAAATAGACTTTGATTTGAGATGGTGGGAGCTGGGTTTGTTTATCTTAAATAAAACAACAAAAACTGACACGTGATGTCAAACAGCAGCACAGATAAAACTTGTATTAATGTATCTCAGCCTGAGTGACGGTCCATCTGTTTAACTGATGGGGCACAGAAGCTTAATGAGAGTAGCAGAACTACTACTATTGACAAGTACTGAAGTAGTTTATGTGAATGATTACATACAGGTTTTAAAATGTATTTGTCTCTTATGCAAATTTAAGATTAACAAGAGACTTTTATTTATACTTAATATCTAGAATAAAATAATTTTGCTATTCCCATAGCCGTCAATCAATCAAAGTTTATTTATATAGCACAGTCCATACACATTCAATTGCAGCTCAAAGTGCTTTACATAAAGACAAAAGATTGACTAAGGATGTATGTAAATAAATACATATACATAAATACACATACACATATGTGCATATGTACACACACATACATAAATGATGACAATAACTTTCACTTAACCACTTAGCAAATAAGCACTCAGCAGAGGTCCATCTAAGTAGTATGCCACTGTAACTGTAATAAATGGTTGGTAGGATGTCAAGAGGATTTGGAGACTAATGCACACCACAGAAGCTCAATTAAAATGATAAAAATTTATAACAACAGATATAAAAAAAGCAAAGCATTAAAACTAAGAAACATCTAGGAAAGTAAAGAATAGTGACTAAAACTAACAGACATCTAAATAAGACACTAAAAATATGTTTAAAGCAAATAAAAGTATGTTAAAGGATTAAACTAAACCTAAAATAATTACATGTAAAAAGATAAGAACTATATCAATATAAATAAGCAAATAGTAAAAATGGAATAAGTTATCAGACAATAAAATATTGAACTAAAAATATAATAATGGAATGAATTTCCTTTTCCTTTATAAAATGACAAAGGCAAAGTGCAGCAAGTCGACATTATTTAGTTCACTGAACAAAAAGTAATTCTTTTACATTACATGTGTTTTAAACTCAAAATAAACACTTAAATGGACTCTGATCCTTAACTTACATAATAATGCAGAGA
The DNA here is from genome assembly GCF_033239565.1 of Halichoeres trimaculatus. NCBI lineage: Eukaryota > Metazoa > Chordata > Actinopteri > Labriformes > Labridae > Halichoeres > Halichoeres trimaculatus. Next base: position 24,628,027 of record NW_027437193.1, on the reverse strand, counting down.
AACATTTGTAAAGTCACAACTTGTCAACTAACAAGAGAAAAGAAGATTTACTAACCTTGTGCTTCATCAGTCAAGAGCTTAAAAGTGTGTTTTCTTCTGACCTCCTGTGACCTACTATTGACACTTACTGGTGTTACCCTTTCAAAATAAAGGCATTGATTTTTAGGAGGTCACATGAAATGAGTCACAAAGCCTTAAGATTTTACCTTCAAAATGACTATCATCATCAGATCGTGCTGATCATTTTCATTATTATATACATACATAAACATATACATACATACATACATAATACTGATAGAAGCTGTACATGGACATGCATCCATACTTTTATAAAACTTTTCATCAGTTCAGTGATAGGCACCAAAAGCACAAAAACAACACTGTAAATAATAATAATAATAATAATAATAATAATAATAATAATAATAATAATGATAATAATAATAAAACAGGTTGAACTTCCCTCGGTGTGAGTGTTGGCAGCCTGACATGAATGAATGAATGAATGAATGATTTTTTTTATTATTATGATAAAAACCAGTTATATGAAATTCTGTTCAACAACTTTCTGGTAGGAAAATTTCACAAAATGAAAGACAAAACAAGCAGCCACAGCACAAAACCAACATTCCCAATCGAAAGAGAAGTCTTGAATTTCCTTGTTACCTCTGAAAACTGATCTCTGTGCACGTCCGCTCAGTACTTCCACACATTCACACTCACACACTCAAAGTGCTGTCTCTTGGTCCCACGGGTGTCTCTGGATAAAAAGTTTTTAATCTGTCTGTTAACCACAGGATCACTGTGGTTTCAAGTGTTCTAAATAAAAAAGCACAACTTTGTACTTTTTAGAGGAAAGTCTGAAGTTTTCCACTCTGAGACTGCCCGATTTATCTCAAACCCACTCATCATCCACTCAATAAAACCTATTACTTGTCATGAAGGCCTCATTTCCTACAGTTGTGTTTGATGTAGCACCTCAGTCTGTAGGCCCTCAGCAGCAGCAGATAGGCCTCCACAGAGCAGACGTCAGTGACATGATCTATTTCTCCCATGATGAATGTAGCAATCTGCTGCCCTGTTGCCCTGACTGCCTAATTTGTTATGATGTGACACCATCTATACACTCTTTTCTATGATGATGAACTCACTGCAAGTGTGGACCAGCAGGTAAGTGGGATGAAAACATCAGGATGCTCTATGACGCCTGTGGAGCACTTGATACCAAAATGATGCCATAAACAATCTCTCAGACAGGGGGGCAGCACAAAGCACTTTTCACTCCCTCGGGACATCGCCTTGTGTTTTGGCAGCAGACAAATTCATTTGCAGAGAGGGTTGAGGTTGATTGCCTTTCATTGCTGTATACTGATGATTAAGCTGAACACCAATTTATTGATTTATTGATAACATAAGTAGAATAAAAAACATGATAAATAAAGACAAGTGTGCACTTAAACATGTAAGCCTAAAAGTGTGTGCACTACAGTTTGTACATATAAGTATGCATGAGACTAAATAAACAGACTTTGAGGCCTGAAGCTCACCTCCTAAAAAAAGTGAGCCAAGGCAGAACTGAGGGCGTGTTCGGTGTCAGAGCAGTAAAAATGACAGCTAAAAACAATTAATGCAAGATATAAAATAATCCTTTAAATAAAATTGATTAAATCTACATAGTTTTAATTTACTTTAATTAGGTGCAATGCGTGAATACTGTTACACTGCTATTTAAGTTAATTTATAAACAAAGTGCTAAAATTTACCATAAGCCCATGTAATTCACTTACACACACACACACTTTGATCTTCAATATACAATCACGAACTGTGGCCAATTGTAACATTTGGTAAAGAGGTACAGTAACAAATCGTAGAAATACTCATCATCTGAAAACATACTCTAAATTTATTAATGTGGATGTGCAGAACTGGATGTGAGCTAATGCTGCTCACACACCGTGGCACCTGTCCAGAACTCTTTTCCTAAACTTGAGCTATTCCTGGTCTCAGTGACACGTTACAGGCCGATAATCATATGACTGTGGTCCCGATGAAAAAACAATTTCTTTCTTTTTATTGATCAGGCTGACTTTGGATCCATAACATAACTAACATAACTTAATAGTTGGTGGGGCTCCACTTTTTATGCCCAGATAAAGATAACTCTGGAAGCCATTGCTGTGAATTAATTTTTATATCTAGATAAATATAAAGCTTCTTATTCTTGTTTTCTGATGCACTCTAAACTCCCATTTATGAAGCATTTTAATGTAGAGGGATTATCAGTCTATGTCATGATAAAGCAGCGTTTAGCTCCATTAATTCAGATGAGTTAGCGTTTTTTGGACACTAAATTCAACCTGTTAGCAGCATAAAAATGTACGATTGTTCTGTGGTCAGTTTGTAGAAACGATACTGTACAACAGAGGCAACGTCTAGCAAGTTTTAACCGTCACAGAGCAACCAGTGTTTTGGAGTAAATAGCGACCAAGCTAACTGGTGACTCTCAGCCGATAGTATCAGTAATTAACGGCCGAGAGTCACCAGTTAACACAGTCACACTTTACACTGAAACACCAGCGACATATGTGTGTAAATAATTAACTCTGGATGTAGTTTTCTGGTTCTTTTATTATGAACCGTGTCTCAGACTCAGCAGTCTGTGCTTTTTTTGGTCTGGGAGGGTTTCTGATTTTTTGGCACAGGTTTACATCCTGGTCTGTCACAGTCTGTTAAGTGTCGACGGATAATGCAGTCATGAGCATTGAGTGACATGTTTAAATTGCTCTCTGGGTACATGCCAGATTTCTCCGCTAAAACGTCTGTTCACCTAATATCTGTCCACTTGCTGATCTCTTCTGTCCACTCACTGCTATTTCACAAACCTGGGAGCTGTTTACCATCTGTAAAAAAAGTGATAATATTTAGTTTAAAAAATGCGTTTTTGGTGGTTAACTCCTCCACGGCAGTTGAAAAACCATTATACTCCGCAGTGCTTCTGCACCCAAGTTGCGCGTGCTTCCGCCTTGTTGATAAGCAAATAATCCCTCTGCAGAGCCAGACAAAACCTCACATCTGCTTTTTTTTAAAAAAAAACATTACAAATTGTGTTACATATTGTGTTGGGCTAATGGTTTTGTTTCCACAATCCGTCCATCTGTGGCGCCTTTTCAGGGCAAGAAGTGCCCAAAGTCTTTAGGTTAGCTGGGCGTGACAGATCTCAGATCAGCAGGTAAAGCAGGGGGAGAATTTGTCACCGTGAAGCAGCAGATCAATGATAATTACCCAGCTGACATGAGTACAGTTATAACTTTACAAGATCAGAACAGGGAGAGAGGGAGATGGAGGGTAAGGGATGAAGGGCTGAGGGCCACACTCAGCTCAGAGCCGATCGATACTGTGTGAGATATGACTGTGGCTGGCCCCGGGGCCCAGCCTTTTAGCAGCTCAACAAGCCATTAGCAGCTTCCTTCACAGGGCAGAGCACAGTGTGGTGTATGTAGCAATGTGTGTGTGTGTGTGTGTGTGTGTGTGCGTGTGTGACAAAGTAGTTTGGTTTGATTCCTCACATATCAAGATCTACCTTATAAATACTGCTATAACTATAGTAGAGTATTTAAAGGTAAAACCTGAAGACATGTTTCATTTGGTGGCATTTGAAGTTACCTGTTTGTTTACCGATAATAACCGTTACCCACAATTGATCAACTATAACTGATCATTCAGTTACATGCTGTAACTAGAAAAGCAGTCAGAGAGCACAGACCTCCACCAAGCATACTGTGATTGTCACCAACACTTTAGTCCTACTTTAATGTTATACTCCCTTTCAGCAGACTGTCTGCTACAATTTGGTGTTAGTTGCAGGTTTGTACGATAATTTGTTTCCTGACAGTGTTGAAAATGATGATGACCCAGCACATATTTCATATTCCAGATCTTAGTATCCAGAATATTTCCAGGATCTGGATCGTACTTTTACATCTGTCAGAAATTATGGTGACCTTGTCGTCTATTGTTTTGCAAAGCAATCCGACAATGATAATGAATACTTTAAAAAATCCTGGATCCAGACGGTGATCCTGATTTTAATCACTTCTTCCTTATCCCACTTTGAAGATTTCCTGAAAATTTCATCAAGATCAGTTCGTTAGTTTTGTTCACTTGTTGTTCACAGACAAACAAACAAACTCTCCCAAAAACTTGTTGGCGGTAACTATGACTCCACTCACTAGGGTGGAAGAAATGGTGTTGGCATTATCTTTCTACAACTAAGGTAATCTGAGCCTTCTCTTTTGAGCTGCCGTTGATATGATTGAGGTCAGGGTTGCTCTTTATGAAGTAAAATGTGAAGTGAGGACACAGACTTTAAACAAAGACAGAGAGCAGGGGGGAAAAATTAAACAGACAAAGAACAGTTGAATCAGTGGTCAGTTAGAGCCCAGAGCAAACCAAAGTTATCCTTTGAGATCTAATACACACACACACACACACACACACACACACACTCACACACACACACACACACACACACACACACACAGATCATAGGTGTGCAGATGATGAGGTTTGTGACTCCTGGTCTTTTGGATTTTTGGTGTGAAGCTCTCACTCAGTGAAGGACGAGGAGCTGATGATGACCTAGTTAAGCTGTCTGAAATTGACTGGCTGAAGCACAATACCTTATTCAAATTTTGGCATCATGAAACACAGCTTTTTACACTCATTCCTAACTGTATATACACTGTATTTAAAAAATCAGTGATTTGCTGTATGACAAAATAAAATAGCCTTCTACGCAAAAGTGGGATTTAAGTATTAAGAGAAAATTTAAAGAATCTTCATTCTTAGAAACAACATCACTGACAAAACTCCTCCATTCACTTGATCATCTGTTTAATTTAAATCCTTTGCATGAGTAATAACAAGCGCCCATTTACTCTAAAAGAAAAAAAAGGTAACAATTCATCCTACGGTGTGTGCGGAGGATACGAATAAGCAAAAAAAGTTTGTTTTTTTTTAAGTAGAAGGACTTCAGCAAAATATTTTAAAAACATTGTTTTTGTTTTCGTTTTTAGTGCAAATATGAACCGAATGAAATAATGGATAAATAAATAGATGAATGAATATTCCTTTCTACAAACAGGGGTCAGTGGCTGGTAACTCCCAGGAAATCTGTTCCCTGGGGTCTTACATAATTTACCCATTTAGTCCACTGTAGAATTTAATTCACACATCTTTCTGAAGGCTTATCATTTTAATGACATTAATATTGTTCACTTTATCAATCCACTTCTGTCAGATTTTTTAGATGTTTTTTTTTTTTAATACTTGAGAAAAAAATCATTCACTGTACAATTTTGATGGAAAAGAAGACTCATATTGGTGTAAAAACCGCAATACGTGAGCATATTTTAAAATATTGTTTAAAATTCTGTATAATTTAAGTAACTCTTAGATCCTGGAAAAAGTTTGGATGGACAATTCACCTCCAGAAGAGAGAGAAAAAACAACAACAACGTCTCCTTTAATCATTGATGACTTTCCATTCTAAACCCTCACTTTAACTACTGATGATTTTCAATAGCCTCATTCTACCTTACAACACACACACACACACACACACACACACACACACACACACACACACACACACACACACACACACACACACACACACACACACACACACACACACACACACACACACACACACACACACACTAATCTATAAGAGATAAATGAGGCAGTGCTGACAGAGAGAGAAAAGATTGACTCGGAGGCTGAGGCCTAATTAGCAGAGACTCATTAGGAGTCTTTAAGAGGCTGTGATTAGGGATGTTTGTTCACACAGCACGCTGCCGCTGCTGCCGGGTCTAATGACTGGGACTGATCGCTGGCTACTTTAGCCTACAGCAGGACGTGACGGGGGGCTTGGAGGGGGGCTGAAGCATGAAGAGGTGAGATCCAGCAGATCATTCGTCTGCAGTTAACAGATATTAAACACAGGGAAGACAGGATGCTTTAGTGACATTCACCGGTGACATTTTCAGTGTGTCAAACTCACAAAAACACCCAGAAGATCTGACATTACGTTAAAATAAGAGCCTGTGTAATAAACACATGTAGTCTCAGTCACATCACTCGTTCGTTTTGGCAACAGTGTTTGTAAACAAATTGTCAGCAGGGGCCATATTAAAAATAGGGCGGGCTTTGAGCCTCCTCATCAGCAGCTATAGGGCGCCTGCCTGTCTCTGATTGGCTAAACTTGTCTCTCTAAACTGCAGAGCCAGAAAAAGTTGCACACAGTGTATTGTTAAAGAAATGAGCTATTCAGACATTTTTTTGTACCAGGCTTGGCTTGATTTGTAACACCAACCTGAAAAGAAATAAAAAAAATGTAATAAAAACCAAAATGTGAAAAAATTTTTGGTCAGAATTTGAACCAAAAGTTATTATGTTCAGGCTCAGCATCCTTACCTCTTGGGTCATTGTTACATTTTCAGGGTGCTGTTACATATCGACTATACTCCACTAACTGCAGATTTTAGCACTTCCACATTGCCTTAAGATTAAGACACATGTTGCTGCTTGGTTGAAATCCATTTTCATAGGCAAAATCAGTTCATTTATGCTCTACATGTGACGTACACGTGGATGCAGGTAGAGCCTTTTTGCTTTATTTAATTTTATTTTTCCATTTTTGTCCTGGAACTTTTCCTGGAAGCTTGTAGATTCAGAACAAAAGACTCCAGACAAGGGGTGTGCCATGTCATACTGTGTACAATAATGCTGGTATACATTTTTTGACGATATAAATTTGTCATTTCGCGATATTTACAGTGCAGAGACGCAATGACATATGACGCTCCCTGCTGTGTAAAAAACAACAATGACTGCACGGCAGCATCAACTTCATCCTCACATGAGGATTTAGAGCCTAAAAGAGGAGCTACCTCAGTGATGTGAAGGTGGTCCGGCTGACCAAAGATCAGACACACAGCAAAACACATTAAATTCAAAATGTGCAGAAATACTATTACCATGAAGGGTGGCAACACCACATACATGTTCCACCACCAAAAGCTGAAACACACGGTCGAATATAACCAGGCTGTGAAGACACGTGAGGAGGACGTGAAAGCTACCTTATCATCGGTGGATTTTTTTGCTTCTACGATGGACGTGTGGTCAAGCTGAACGTCCAATATCAGCAATACCCCTAATTCACACATAGGGCTCTAATTTCATGGCGCAGCGCAGGGGGCGCTAGCCTGGCGCAGCCTGCGCAGTGCTAATTTTGTGCAGCGCAACACCGTGCGCTGCCAATTTGACAATTTGGTAGACCGTCTGCGCAGAGGCGGGTGTGACGGCGCGCCAGGGGGAGTTGACGGCGCACCAGGGGGAGGTGTCAGCAGATTCATGTTGGCCCAGTGACAATTTCGCGCCAAAAAAAGTGCGCTGAAAGCTTGCCAGCTCCAACCTGGTCTATCCTCGGCGCAAGGCGAAGCGCACCCCACGCAGCTGTAATTTGGTGACAGGCGCACATGTGTACACATGTCAACAAAGTCTCAGAGGCACGTTTCCAGAGTGTCAGCCACATTTTAATGCGATAAACAATCCCAGCAATCACTATTTAATGTAACTGTCTGAACCAGCATTTACATTTATATCTATATTAACTGTCCCGTCACATCTGATGTCAGATTAAAGCCGTTTGTCATAATGGAAAGTTAACCTGACGGCAGCTGGAAGTTTGATGCACATCTTACAATTAAACAATAAACAGCCTTAACATCTGATACTGAGTATATATCTGGTTCTCTCATTTCATTTAATTCAAAGAAAAGAGGGAGAGAAAAGACAAAGAAAAAACAGACAAAATAAATGTATGTCACCCAGGATTTACCCGTGATTTCCCTTATTTCTCTGTTTTAGTCTTTATTTTTAACGTGATCTAAAAAGATGGAGTACATTGTTGTAAGGAGGATGAGGTGGAGACACCGGGAGAGTATACAGTATATCACCAAAGGCTCTGCTTGGCGATGACAAACCAGGAGTGCAAGTGGATCAAAAGTATTCTGAATGGATAAGCCAGCTGTGTAACTGCCTCTTAATTTTTTACTCCGGATAAAAACAAAGGAACAGATTACATCTGTCCCGGGAGCTGGCCCACAAGGTGACGCGCGTCGTGTCCTCCGATGTGCCCCGCTGTCCATTGTCCTGCTGCAGGGACAGCGGCTCTGATTGTCTCCGCTATCGGCTCTTTCCAGCACAGTTTCCGTGGTGCTAGAGATCACTCAGACCAATCAGATGCTCTGCCTCGGCCGCAGGGCATTTAAAGGCGAGGAGAGGCGCTCATTTGATTGGTGAAAACAGCGCTCGGCTGTGTTAAACCCACTCACAGCTTTTCTCCTCCCTCTTTGCCATTTGCGTGGAGGGAGCCGTGGACGTGCAGCTCTGCGCTCCTCCGCGCTCCTCTGCGCCTCGACTGCGCCTCTCTTGGCACTGCAGGAAACTTGCAAAGTGCGCCGGTCACGCCCTGTGCACATGGCGAAGGCCGGTGCAGGGCAGGTGCGCCTGCGCCTGGTCTACGAAATTAGAGCCCATAGAGCGTGAACGCTGTGTAGTGCAGCTCCACAGATATTGGGCGCATGCCAATTCATTTGGGATGCGTCCCTGAAGGGCCGTGCAGCACAGCACAGCGCAGGGCGATGCCCATAGAAGCTGGATACCTGAGATCACAAGATCACAGGAGAACCACATGTTACTGCAGAAATCCCACCCATGACAACGTACTTTCATGGTAATTAATTCGCATGTTAAGCTCATCTGGCCCTCCAAAAACTTCATCACCTTCAGTCCATGCCGTCTCCTTTATGTTGGTGTCCTTATAGAAAGAATGTGTTGTGTCGTAAAGAATTCAGAAGTTTTTCACCTGCAAGATTAACTTTTCCTCCTCCAGAATGTCAAATTTCCTCTGGATCTGACCTTCTTACTATGTTTACATTTCAAGCTTGTGTAGTGGTAGTAAATGATTGGAAAAGTGGCTTCATACTGTGTGTGCAATAAAAATGCTGTTATTCAAAAGCAGCAACCACTAATAATAAGTTGTTCATTTTTCCCCCCCATATCATCATAAATATCGTTATCGCAAATTTCCTTAAAATATGGTGATATAACTTTGAGGCTACATCGCCCACCCCTACTCCAGACAAAGAAACAAAAAAACACAGCAAAAATAGGAAGGTCTGTGCAAGGCATTTGTTTACTATCCATCTACATGTAAAGGAAGCACTGCAGAATGTGGAGATAGATACCTCAGAAAGGAATCAATCTACTGATTTTTCTTGTTTTCTGTTTTCGTAATAAAAGCCAAGAAACGTCTTAAAGGGTCAATGAAAGTTTGTGAAAATTTAGCTTTTTTGTTTTCAGATTGAAGTGGTATCTTTTGTGTTAAACCAAACTGCATCATGTTGGAAAGCTTTGGAGGTAAAGAGGGTTAACTTTTTTTGTGAAGGGTCATACTTCGCTAACATTACTCAGCTTTTAATACTGTTAAAGACTAACTTCTTGCTGTAACTCTCCATAAAGTGATAAATGAAACATGTTCAACTCCTCCTCTGAGTTAGTGTTAGAGGTAATCAGAGGGGTGTAACAAAGGTGATACAGGATAATTGTTCAACAGCAGAGCCAGCAGGATTGGTCAGCACTGTTAGCGTATCGTGAAGCTCTCACTGTCGGTTTCCATTTTGATGTAATGCAATGTAAAAGTCACATATGTACAGGGACATGTTAGGCCGTTGGGAGGTTCAATGTACAGACATAAAGGAAAAGTAATGCAGAGCTTTGTTTCTTATCTGTTGTCTCACAGAGTCTGTGTGCAGCAGACCGCAGTCTGCTTCTTGTTTTAGTGTTAGCGAGGAGCTAATCGTTATGCTGCAGTCGTGACGCAGATTTCCTCTGTTTGTCCAGTTGAAAAACTTGGAAGCCCTTAAGGCTCTCACTTCCTTCAGGCTCAAACACATTTCAATATTCAGAGCCCTTCTCCATCACAACCCCCCTCCACAGATCTAAAAGTTTAGCACTGAGCCCAAGCTCTTGGCTTTATAAACCACAAACCCCTTCACTTAAATCTGATAAGAGTCACAGCACTATTGTGATACGATTTTCCCCACCGCAAGTCCGTCCATGATCCTGCATTTCCCTGAGTCCCTCTCGTTCCACTTCCTGAACTGGGCTGGATTGTCTGGAATAAACTCCAATCCTCCTTAAGAGAAGAGAGCAGGGACGGGAGGAGGGATGGGGGGTAAAAGCCGAGAGGATCAAAGATGCGAGGGCCAAAGCAGAGGATCCGACAGAACAGGAGGAAGAGTTAGCAACTCTGTGTCCTGTCCTTGATTTCCTCCAACTGTGTCTGATTATCTCCCTCTCACTTATATGTCCCTTATCCATCCATCCATCCATCCCTATCTGCAAACAGTCTCTGCTTGCACTTCTGCTCCCTGCCTCTGGGCAGCGCTGCAGCAGTGTGTCTCTCAGTGTTTGCAGTGAGCTGCGGGACTGATCCATTTGTTTGTTTTCTGAATCCTGGATTTGCAGAGATAGATTAGACAACAAAAGCATATGGGAAAGATAAAGAACACTTAGGTAATGGATTTTGGCAACACAGCGCAGAACTCATCCTCTTTCCATCTCTCATCTCTCCTCCTTTCTCTCCGCTCTAAAAATGTTTGTTGTTTTTTATTTAAGCAGACACTTTCTGAGAAGAGAAGAAGCTGCTGATGTTTATGAAGATGAAGGGGATTGCTCAAAGAAACAAAAGGGGGTGAACACCAGCCAAACCCTGTCCTTTGGTTTGGTGAACTACATGCAAGGTTAACTTTATGTGATGGGTTTATTTCACAGGGTCTTATATTTTCATAGTTTCTCTCTTTGTTTCTTTTAACATAAACTCTGATTTTATTTACCACACTAATTTTATTTTAGATTCATTTTTAAATTAATGCAAATTATGAAGATTTTGTCAGATAATATTTATGAGGTTAATTTTTTTGAGGAAATATGTGGGGTTCCCCTACCCCTAATTTACTTGACTTTTTTTTTTTTTTCCTTTTTCAAGGTTCAACATTTTTGTAGTTTTATAAGTTGAATCAGACTTTCAAATACTCTCATGTACACATCTGCTGAACAGACATTCAGGAAACCTACAAAAGAGTTTCTGACCAACACAAGTCTCAGACTCAGCAGCACATTGAATGACTAAAATGCAAGAAACACCCCCCTCCCAAAACCAAACAAACAAACAAACAAACACAAAAAAAAAAGAACTCAACAACATAAATGTCCCTGTGAGAGCTGTTCATTTACAGCAAAATTGAAAAAAATGGAAAAAGAAAAGAAAAAAAAAGAATAAATAGAAGAAAATCAAAGGGAAAGGGAATTAAAATTATTATAGGACAGAACAGAAAATAAAAAAATAAAATATGAAAAAAAAGGCAAACAAAATTAAAGAAAAGGAAAAAGGACAAGTAAATAAAGAAAAATTAAAAGTTAACTGAATCAACAAAACTGAGACAAGTGTTGACAAAAGGCATCTTATTTAGGGGCCGTTTACACGACAACAGTTTTATGGTGAAACGCAAAAGCTTTGTTGCGTTTCAGCCGACCTAAAACACAATCATTTAAAACGGCCTCCAGAGTGGGATTTTCCTGAAACGCTTTCAACACCATTAAACAGTAAGCCGGTGTTTTCAGTGGAAACGATGCCGTCACACTCTGCTTCGCGTAAGCGCATACAACATGACAACAGTACTGTTGTTACAGTCGCCGTGAACTACCGTGTTGTGCTTTTGCTGCTCAATCTGCTGAATCTGCTGACTGTCGTCATACAAAATGTGCATCTGTTGCTCCACTTTTTAACTTAGAACTTCCTCAAAACACCAGATGATCGACTCAACTCTACTTCGGTGGAAATCTCCCAAAAGCTGCTTTTGGACAAAACAGTTATAGCACCATCTGCAGGCCTGGCATGCTTAATACAGCGTGTTCAGTCCCTCGGTGTTCCCGTGTAAACCCAGATTTTTTCACTGTGTTTTTACTGTGTTTTAGCATTTTTAGATGAAATGTAGTCATGTAAATGGGGCCTGACTCAATATAACTTCTGTTGCTATTAAAACGACAAATTTTATTTTTTGACTTAACATAAAATTTTGAGGCAGCCCTTTACATCATGTTTTTACGTTGAAACAAGAAGTTACATTTAACAGTGTAGTTATTGTGTAATACCACTGAAGCAATGTCTTTTGCAAGTCTCAGGTACAAACGTTGAATAATGATGGTTTCCAGAAGTTTCAGGGGTGGTATTGCTCAGTTTTTTTCTCTATCATGAGCTGTAGACTCAAGAGAAAGTTTGGTGCCAGTAGTACCCAAACTCCAAGAAAATGCCACTTTGAAGGCCAGCACATCTTTGCTGCAGGTTTGACATTGATTATTTCTCATATAATCACATCCACAGGGCAAACTTTTGTGAATAGTGCAGATGCTATGAATTTCATGTGTGAGGGACTTTAATTTAAACCAGCGTTAGAAAAGTTTAAATGATGAAGCTTACCCCCTCCGTACAGTTTATGTTATTAATGACGAATCATTCCACAACACTTGACTGTGTTTCTCCACATTAATGAAGGAACATTAGCTCTGCTGCTGCTGCTGATTGAGTTTAGAGTTTAAACAATACTCAGAAAAATGATCATCACTAATAGATCCTGAAGACTTCATTATTTCATGAGGGGATCGGCTGCATCAAACACACACACACACACACACACACACACACACGAGCAGACTGACACAAACACACACCTGGACACACACACTCACACACTCACACAGGTCTTTTAAATAACAAATAGCAAACAGCTCGGGTAACACAGCTCCTCTGAATTATCACCTCCTCGCTCGTGGCTGTTTATGAATACAAATTGAATTTTCTCAGCAACCTTGTCGCCGTCACGCCTCATTTGATTTATTCCTTAATGAATATTTCCCCTTTCAACTCAGGAGATGGGAAAACATTCAGCGCTAAATTAGACCTGGCTTTTATTGTAACCTATTCTTTCCTACATCAAAAAATACATTACACTCTGGGTTGTGCTGCTGCTTTGGATTGAGCACGTCTGTTACATTTGGTGAGAGGAAACAGGGGCCATAAAAACTGTGTGTTGTTCCTGCAGTTTGTAACAGTTTGCTTCTCTGTAATAGCCGCAGGTTTTTTTCCTTGTTAGTCCAGTAAAGACAGCTTCATTCCTCTGTCTTACACTGAATTAGGAAAATGTCATATAAGTTAGAGACAGATAAGGAGATCTAGACGTTGGATTCAGAGACTAAACCCTCAGTATTGACCGCTGGGTGTGATAAAGATGCTAGCAGCAGCATCGCTCAGTGACTACAGTTAGACAGATTCCACACAAACACCATTTACCTGTTAATGTTGTGTAGATAATGTGCAATTGACTGCACGCCTGCTAAATAATGCAGTGGCTTGTTTGGGGCCATAAGGAGAATTTAAAGAGTATTGACGGGCTAAGCTGCCACGGTGGAGGATGTATGCAGTCAGAAAGCTGCACTCTGCATTGATTCCCAAAACGGAGCTTAAAGCTGAATTACTCCAAACAAAAAGAGGAAAAAATACAGAAACAGGAGGACGATGGGCCGTGTGGAGAGAAAATGAGAGGAAGTCAGACATGGAGACGCTGCAGCTGTCCATCCATCCAGCTCCAGGCTCCAGGCAACAGGAGGAGGAAAGTTGTTAATGAGTGTGTGGACGGAGGTGTCAGCCGAGCTGAGGTCCATCAGGGAAATGAGACACCCGGGCTCTAATATAGCCCCAGGTGCATCATGGGAAGACAAAAGGGAAAAGTTGTAGGGAAATAGATTATGAACAATAGAGGGAACAGAGGACAGCATACGTGTCATGCTTATTTTATTCTGAGACACTAGAATTTCTGCCTGGTTTGTAAAAGAATAACTCTCTAATTTGATGCTTTTCCATTTTCTATTTCTCTTCTGTCATTCACAGTCTCTTTTTGACAAGTGGACAGATCCACCAACATCATAATCAGCTGGTAAGGCACTGTTTTTCCTCTTTTTCCTTCAAATATCAATGAACATCTGCCATCGAGAGAATAAAAACTCAGGGCTGTTTACATAACAGCTGTTTGAGGGTTAAACGCAAAAGAATTGTTGTTGTTGAGGCGTTTCAGCCTCGTGTTTACACAGAAATACAAACTTTTGAAAGCAGCCTCCAGAGCGCAATTTTTCTGAAACGCTGCCGGCACTGTTAAGAATGTGAACAGTAAGCCGGCGAGCACATACATCAGGACAACAGTACCATTGTTCACATCATTGTGGAATACCATGTTGTGCTTGTGCTGCTGCAGAATCTGCCAACTGTCTTTATACAAAATGTGCATCTGTTGCTCCACTTCTGCTCTTAGTATTTGCCGATACTTCAGATGATTGGCCCAACTGAACTTCAGTGGAGATCTACCAGAAGCGGCTTCTGGAAAAAACAGTTTAGCGCCATCTACAAGCCTGGCATGCTTACTACAGTGTTTTCAGCCCCTTAGCATTTCCGTGTAAACGTAGATTTTTTTTCGCTGTGTTTTCACATTTACAGATGAAACGTCGTGTTAACGGGGCCTCAGAGTAAAGAGTAAATATTCACAACAATGTGTGTTCCTGCTCAAGAGTCACGTCTTTAGATTCCTCAGGTTGGATCAACTGTATAAGAGAGAATACCTCTGAGTGAGGACAGGTGCCATACGCCAGATCACTGGAGACTTCATGCCACTATGTTTCAGTCAGTGATGGGTAAAAAATAAATAAATGGACTGTGTCAGTCAGGGGATTTGTACAGGTCTGTAGACATGATTCAGTACAGTCCTTTCATCAAACTATGTTCCACCTTTATTGTACCTCTCACTTTATTATACCTCTCTCTGAGCGCTTTTCAAACAATATTTGTATTTTTCATTTCAAAGGGGCTATGAGAAGTTTCAATGTGGTCTTGAAATAATCTCTTTTAGATATATTCCTGATCTTAATCCACACTTTGAATCACGTTATCAGTGCCAGTATAGGTTATTTTATTTCAGGCTTGACCAGGTCAAGCAGCTCCAGATTGATTTATGGCACCTCCAAGTCTCCATGCTAGCTGACGAAGTTCAGAAGTGAGAAGAGAGATCTGTGTTTTTCTCTGCTGAAAATGATTTCTGTGACTAATTTTGTAGTGATGGTGGACACAGGAGCCTAACTGTCAGACAGAAGAAAGGACAGAAGAGCTGAAGATAGATTAAAAGGACAGTGATACAGCCCGAGCTAAAGGCTAAAACACATGTTAAACTGTTTGTAAAAATGTTGATTCCAACCCACAGTCAGCAGTTATTCTGCAGTGGTCTGTTCAAACTTGAGAGTCTATCAATAAAATGAAGAGTGAGGTTATGTTAGCTCTGATTGGTAGATGACTGGCAGGACAAAGCTAACCAGGATTTACTAACGTTACACATTACTGACATGTCTCTGAGCACCGTGCTGCCAGTTGCCCTGCATATAGCCAGCTACTGATGTACATTAAAAACTCACAACGTTTGCTTGTTGTCAAGCTTCAAACAACATCGCTACATAAACTGTACTGATAAATTCCTTAACTTGTTCAAAGTTGTCTTGAACAAAGAAAATTATTTCCAAAACAAACACACTGGTTAAAAGCCACATCTTTATAACAATGAGCAGAGACTCTGGGCCAGAAGGTGGCGAGCCAGTCAAATTAAAGCAGATCCTCCTCATAGCATCCTAAATGTTTAGGCCCAAATTTGATTTATTTGAGTACAACTATATTAATACATTTTTCTTCATGGACATGTTGTTAGCTTTTTTTCCCCCTGAAGTTGTGACACAAGAGATCACAATATTGGTACATACTGACAGGACACAATACCTCAGATACTAAACTTAAAGACATGGTATAAAACAGTACAATACACTCACCACTCTATAATACATTAATACTTTGATTTGATCATCAAGTTAAGATATGATACAACACAATACAATTCAACATGATGGGATACGACACAATAAGATACAATACAATGCTACAATATGATACGTTGTCATATGTTATGACACAATAAAATGTGATTTAAGATACAAAAGAAACCAAAAGAATGTTGTGTGACTTTATGGGATGTGATGCCAAGGCAAATGATACGATATGATGAGAAATGATAAGATCTGATACAGTTTATGGTCCTCTGAAGGAAATTTGTCTTGGGCTCTAGAAAAACATTTAATTTCTTTCTCATTATTGTTAATAAACAACTTAACTATCGTAAACAAACAAAATCAAAATAAAAAAAAATCAACACTAAACGAGAAGTTAACTAAGAGCCACAGACCAATGGAAAACAATAAAGATTAATTAAGTGAGGTGCTTTGTTCCTCTCAGGGGTTGTAATTTTGACCTTGGGTGTTTTTGTTTTTGATGAAGTAACTTTGTTTTTCTGTGCAAAGTGAAAAAATTAAGCATCTAAAATAGTACTCGGATGTTTCAAAAAATTATTTTTAAATTTATATTAAAAATCTATCTATTGCAGATTACCATTACGAGTCCTGCTGGTATTAATACATGTTAGCTGATCATTCCTATCAGGATGGCATAAATCGGCCTTAACAACAACTGATAATGACATGTAACACATTATATTGATCATAGAGTATCAGGAGCTTTCTGGTTTTACTTTGTGGGGATTCTTTTTGGTGCAGATTATTTCTGCTGATACTGAAAACGACACGATCCTTAATGTATTTTTTCCATTTTCTCCAAACATCTGAGGTAACAACTCTGAGCTCACAAAAATATTTTTAAGGACAAAGGATTACAAGAAAAACATCTTAGACTAATACTTTTCTTATAGGACAAACACTTTCAGTGTGTGTGTTGTTCTGGTAGATGAGAGGAATTAGCAGCACTTAAAGCATGGATGCATGACAAGGGTGCAACAAAACAACCAACTTAGCAAAGACACATGTCATGCATCTTTCACTTATTATGAAGAAAACCTGCCCTTTAATCTGTTATGATCAGTGTCAATGAGGAGGAAAAACATGTTTCTGTGCACATGAGTGTGTGAGTATAAGTGAGTGTGTACAGTCTGTGTGTGTGCTTAGTGAGGATTGTAATGGGGCAGATTTAAAGAGGGATTAACACTGTGTAGGCGAACTGGGAAAAACACTCCTGCAGAGGCAAACATGCAGTAATTAATGTAAAAATGAAGTGCACAGAGTCAGAAAATAGAGAGTAGATCAAATGCTGATTTTGTTCACGTCTGCTGTAAACTCCATGAAGCTATACTTCTGTAATTATCCTGACTTGTACCTGGAAAATGCTATTTTATACGGTTAGCCAAACGTACTTATTATCGTACTTACTGATCTTTAAGAAGTGACTTTCTCCCCTTTCATCTTCAAGTATGTCAAAGGATCAAAAGTTCACATTTAATTTTCCTCATGTATTCTAATATCCATTCTAATAGCTCAGCCTATTTTACCCACCTCCCCTCTTAGCCTCTGATGTTCCCTCTTTGCATGATAAACAGCTTTTCAGCCCAGAATATGTATGTGGCCCATATTTATTCATATACGAGAGCTGAAAATTCTGCTGGGGAGGACATAAATAAATAAATAAATAAGGGAGTAAATAAACAGTCAAAATAAACAGGCAGGGTAATAAGGTTAAATATTTCCCTGATATCGATATTTGCAGGCAGAGCTACAGGAGAGGAGTGAAATTAATGACAGCAGACATAATGCCATTGGGATACTTATGAGTGTGTCCAATACTTTAAGTAATAGCGTTAATGGCGAATTTGAAGGAATTTAATTTTCAACATCAAACAGCCGCCACCCGCTCGCCTCCGCATGTTCTGGGCTCCAGAGCCTCTGAACTGGCTTCCTCTCGCTGTGAAGAAGAGCAGGAAATACATCTCCCGGGTTGGCGGGCATTGCATTGCATTGCATGCGTGAAGGCAGGTGGCTAAAAAACTTCCAAGCAGAACAGCCTATCGACTCGCAGGGTGACGCTTGTTAGGCTCAGGCCCAGAGGAGGGAGCGTGGCCAGTAAGTAAGGTTATTGGGAAATAATTAGCCTAGCCCAGGAATCAGCAGGGATAGCAAAGTCCTCTGGGGTGAGAAAAAAAAAAAAGACGCTGCTGCCTCTGGCCTCGTTTCCACAGCTAATTAACTTTGAAGAGAGCCTATTAATAAGGCTGTCTTCATAGGAAAAGCCTGGAACTATATGCAGGAGGAACTTTTTAGGTGTGAAATTCAATTTATGGATGAGAAACACAAAGAAGCACACTGACTTTGGGTTTAATTGAAAATACGGTGGTCTTTATTGGCAATTACTAGCTTCAGGTGGGTGGTTTCTCTACAAATGATTGTTTGATTTTATTTTCCGACTCTGTCTTTCATAAATATCACCATTAGCTCAAGCACACGCTCATAGGACACTATAAACTTGCAAGGAAAGAGTCCCACAAAATATAAACGCATAGATCAGAGTGTTATCAAAGAAATGAAGCATCCTGGTGTTTCCAGCTGCAGAACGAAACTTATTTCAGAGTTTCAAGCTCCAACAGGAAAAAGAAATCAGTGCAGCAGATTAGCTCAGGAATTTGCAGATGGTATGTAATTTCTCAAATGTTCTTCACTTATTGTGATGAGGATCTTGTTATCTTTGTTGATAACACTTTACTTTAGAGGTCTGCAAATTTCATCGCACTAATAATAAGACAAGGTTTTTTTTTATTTCTTTAAAATTAGCACATAACTTCTCTAAAATAATTATTGTCGCAAGTCACAATTGGTAGGTTACTGTTTTTTTTCCAGTTTCTTTGAAATTTACTCCAAATTGCAAGGTAAGAAGGTGACAAATAGCAAATAATTTATCAATTTAAAAATTACCCCCAAAATTTTATGATAACTTGGTGAAAATTATCACATAACTTCTGCCCAGATTCTGTTTTGCAGTGCGCCTGTACTCACAGTGTCTCTCACAATCAGGTGAGGCCAACTTACAACCCCACTCTTGGTGAATATCACATCTGAAGCCTTCAGTTGTATCATGTTAAACATTATAGGCCTAATCATAAAGGTTTTTCATTTTACATGTGATCTCAATCATGCATATCAACAAACTGGGTACTAAAGAACTTGGTAAAATTAAATAACAAATAGCTAACTATCAGCTGCTTATTGGGAAATTGAATCATTCACTGAACATTTCAAAGATAATTATCAGAGGAAACAATGAACCTAACTTCTGTTTTCAAGAACTAAGCAGCTATTTATCACCTGCTTCTCTGGAAAGAGCAGAAACTTTGGGATACTTCTAAAAACATTTTGTGGTGGGTTGTGATTTCATTTCAAATAAATTATTTGTTAATTGTCATCTTCTTACCTTGCAATTTGGAGTAAATTTCAAAGAAACTGAAAAAACCCCCAATAAATATGGACATTATTTTAGTGCTAATTTTAAAGAAATAATGAAAAACTTTGTCTAATTATTACCTAAGTGTGAGGAAATTTGCAGGCCTCTAAAGTAAAGTGTTACCTCTTTTTCTAATAAGAAATATGAATTCTGGCACCATGCTAATAGTTTAGTTACTTAAATTTGTTTTATTTGGATGTACCCTCTTTTATTTGTCACTGATAATCTATCATCAAAACATTTTTCAACAGCTCAGGGGCAGATGTTCAATTTACTCAAGATGTATTGACCCCATTTAGGACATACAGAGTGAACAACCACAGATTTTAGAACATGCATATTCTTCTCGTTGGTTGAAGAATCTTAGAAGTGTCACATATGATACCAAAACATCATAAACCCCACCCTGAGTGTCAGATTGTCCCCCAAATTCAAGAAGTCCCTGATCACTTATAGTCCCTACTTCCACTTCCTGCTCCATGGACGTCTTTCCCAAGTGGCCACACGTCTCCTTACCTGTCATCCCAGAAACAGCCAGCGTTGCCCCTGCTCAGGTCCAGGTCTGCTAAAAAAAATCCAGCCTTATACCCTCAGGCAGTGTGAGAGCAACGCAGGCCTCAGCGCCTAATCACCCCCCTCCCATGACGGCACTCATCAAGACAGCAGCTCCAACAAATCAATCTCCCTCTGACACTTCATTTAGACTGAATTAATTTGGAATTAGGGGCCATTACTGCAATTGGCAGGCGTGGATATTCCCCTAACGCGGGCTGTTATCCTGCTTTGGGGATAAAGAAAAAGGAGCCAGCTTTTCTCTTTTTTCTCCCCCTCTCCTTCTCTGTTGGATCGGCTGGATCAGGTGTTTTGAGTGCTGATCGCAGGGCTGAGGGAGGCGGTCATCGGATACTTGGTTTAACTAAATCATCATCGTTCTCAGTCAACAGTCAGGTGCTGCTGATTGTCTTTTTTTTCTTTTTGACACCAAATGGAAGTGAAATTGGTGTTTAATGAGGGTCGTTGCTCTATCGACTGTCAAATTATCGCCACAGGCCAATTAAAGTGTAACAGTCTGCTGTGATAGCAGAGGAAACAGTGAAGCAGCAGACACACAATGTTGGACTGAGCTAAGGGAAGAGAAGAGACATTAAACACTCTGATGAAAATGAGAAAATCATAATGAGTGAGAAAAAAGAAATTCAAGAAAAAGTTACAGAAGCATAAAAAGTAACTTTCTAAAATTTGAGCTAAAGCCCAGATTGTTGCCACATATGATGAAACCCCGCTTTGAGTGAGACACAGAAACAAGACTTCTACATTCAGCACCTCCTAACAAGTCCTGGGATTTTCCCCTCATGTAGCACCACATCTGATCTGAACAGACTGAGTGGGCCTCTCTCCCACTGGGAGGCGGCAGCTTGAAGTTTACCCAGAGTTCATGACCCCATGACCTGCAGGTTTGACCCAGACAACTCAACTCCATGGAGACATGAGGGCTTTGAAAAGTTGAACACTAGCATCAGTCATACCACTGCACGGGGGTAGCACACAGGGCAAAACAAAGAGGTACATTAACCTTAAAGACGCTGTCAGGGTCTCATGGTGTGTGGATTCTGGTGAGCCTCTGATGCCACTGTTCACATTTGTATTGGAAGCAAATCAATGGAACAGATGTTTTGAAAATCAGGTTTTTTTTGTTCAAGAAAACTGTTTTCAGGATGCAGAGTGATGAAGTGATGTAATGATTTTTAGCTTCTACATGAAGTCATTAACTGTGTAACAAAAAAAGGACACAACAGCAAAACAAAAAAGGATACAACAGGACAACAGTACCGACATTATAATTGTCGCGGACTGCCGTGTTGTGCTTGTGCTGCTGAATCTGCTGAATCTGCTGACTGTCTTTATACAAAATGAGCATCTGTTGCTCCACTTCTGCTCTTAGTATTCTCCAATACACCAGATGATCGACTCAACTCTACTTTGGTGAAGATCTCCCAAAAGATGCTTTTGGACAAGATAGTTATAGCACCACCTACAGGCCTGGCATGCTTACTCCAGTGTTTTCAGTCCCTCAGCGTTACCGTGTAAATGCAGTTTTTTTTACTGCGTTTCAGCGTTTTTCAGATGAAACGTTGTCATGTAAATGGGGCCTTGATTGTTGAGTTTCTCCACACCCTATTAGAAAATGTGTTTTTGGCTGACAAACTTTACCAGAAGAGTCTCAGACATGAGTGAATGTCACCGCTAGAGCCTCTCTTATCTGACTGGGGCGGCCAGGTGAGGTAAATATCAGAGACTTATATTTACTGTAACCTTCTATATACATGAATCCCCAGAAGTTTTCTGTTCTTGTATTTGATTCTTTAGCTCTCTTTAAGCCACGTTTTAATACAGTTAAGTCTGATCCTGTTCACGCCACCTACCACGAGGGGGCACAGCAAAACAGTGCCCCCTCGTGGTGGGTGGCGTGAAAGCTGGATGCCGAAAGCCGCAGCTGTTGGCTTGACACCGTAGCAGCGCGACACAGTTTACCCCACTGATAAATCCAACGAAGAAGAAAAACACGACACAGTGGACAAAGAGCAACGATGGAAGACATGTAGCATTTTGTCCTCTCTGTGATTGACATGTAGCTCTTTGAGACAAGGTGCAATCAAGCTTTGTTTCAGAGAAGTCTTTTTGCCGCCAGGAGAAATGCAGCCGCTGTCGCATGGTAAGTGACAATTCTTTTGACCAATCAACGGTCTGCAGTGTTGTAGCTCCACCTTGCGAGAGCGGATCGATTCAGTCTGGCACCCATACAGAATGGTCCCAAAAAGTGGGATGGCTCGTCTAGGTTATTTGGGGATCTGTCCCGGGAAAAGTCAATGAAAACACCGAGACAAACAGAACCGGTCTGCTTAGTGGAAACCCGGCTTTAGATTTACTCCTGGTGGTTGTTGAATTTTGACTTTTTTTTTTTTTTTCTGGAAATCGGACCTGAACACACTGACTTACTTTTTGCATAACTGCTTTGTTTTTGTCTTTACAACTAAAGAAAAGCCAGTACAAATGCGAGACCTGTTTTGGGTCATACAGAAGAGAGGCTTCATTCTCTTAAGTTACCATTTTCTCCAATGCTTATCCTGACACAAAAGACAAAACTCAATGGACCACAATGCACTGCAGTCATAATCTGAGGTAACTACTCCTATGCTTTGTCAATACACCTGTGGTGGTTTTTACCACATACTCTTCATCTCTCAGCTTGTTCTAAAGAATAAGAGATGAGTTTTTTTTTTAGTGTGTAGATTGGTAGTCTTCTTTTTTTATTTTTATTTTTATTTTAAGTTGTTTAAAGAAAGTTTGAAGAGTCTTGGTTAAAAACTAAAAAAAAAAAAAAAATAAGGGTTGCATTTCCTCCTGGTGTAACAGTCCAGGTAGCCAGGGGCTTAACGACAATCATTGGAAATGCATCGAATAAACAGAACATGAATGCAGCAACAGCAAAAATTAAATCAGGCATTTCAAATGCATGGTTCAAAACTCACTACTTGAACACAAAAATCATCAACAAACATCTTGAGATGTTTTATTTTAGCCAGTTCTATTTTAATGATGGTCTTTTTGGCATTGGGTGTTGTAAACATGGCAGACAGGTTAGAAGAGGTGTGAGAAGCTGCTCCTGTGTCCAACCATGAGATCAGAGTAAATATTAACCCTGACACGCTGCTGTGGAAATACCTCAGTGACTTACAGGGGCTCTGAGGATGAGTGGGAGGAGAAGAAAGACGAGTGGACACAGACATTTAGGTGAGCCAAAAGGTAAACGGCAGGGCAATGGACACACACGCACACACACGCACGCACACACACACACACACACACACACACACACACACACACACACACACACACACACACACACACACACACACACACACACCTTTTTAGCCCTCCCCTGTTAGTACTCTAAACCCCCTTGATGACACTTTCCCTCAACACCTACAGCTCACTGAGGAGAGTACAGCCAAGTCCTCAGCTGACACAACCGCACACAAACCTGAGAGTAGTCCTCAAAAATTAGTCCTCAAATGGCCTTGGTGAGGATACTTTCTCGTGTCAGGTGTTGTTCCAATACCTGAATCACCTTGGTCCTTGTTTTTCTGAAGAATTTCTCATTCAGTTCAGTATTACAACAATTAGCAGCTGGATCTAAATGAGAAACGAAGAGCTGGACGCCAACTTCAGAGTTAAACATTAGCCGCATTTCCACCAAGTAGTCCGGTTCAGTTCAGTACGGTTTGGAACGGTTTAGTACAGTTAAGACTGATCCCATTTGCAAAATGCAGAAATGCAGCCACTGACGCGGGTAAGTGATGATTCTTTTGACCAATCAATGGTCTGCAGTGTTGTAGCTCCACCTTCTGAGATCGGTTCAGGCTGGCACCCATACGAAAGGGTCCTAAAAAGTGGGCGGCTCATCTCGGTTATTTGGGGATCTGTCCCAGGATGAGTTAGTGGAAATGCCACAAAATGCTAGCTACTGAAGAGAAAACTGAGCTGAGACAAACTCTGCTGTTGTACTTTGTTGTAAACAATTGGAATTTGTTGCTTAAAACTATACGAAACTGATATTAAAAAATGTAAAAATTTACAATTCACCAATGTACTGGGTAAAGTCAAGACCCAAACAGAGGCACAGTATGCTGCACATGGGGACATATAATGCAAACAGTGACATGAGGCTTTCTGTAAGCAAAGTAAAGCACAGAAAAATATGTGAACCAATAAACACTTACATGGACATTATGTTTGGTTGAAGTGTTTGGTGTTTGTCTGAGTGTCTAAAAATCAACCCTCTTCAAGACAAGAATGATCCCTTTGACATTTTTTTTAAGCTGTACTAATATTTGACTAGTTTCCTGTAATGGTCATTTCTAATGTCCGGAGTCAGTGATTGAGAAATGAAGATGATGCAGAAGTCCCCAAATGGCAGTTCCATAAGTGTCCTCTTGAGGCTGACTCTGGAAATACTGGAAACCATACACACTCATTCAAAACTTGATTGTTACAGACAAATAAATATGTAAATTATCATCACAAATATAGATTTTATTTGACTGTTACTAAGGTTAGTGTACTGTTTGGGGATAAACAATGAGTGAACCAGGTCCATCAAAAACAACAACAACAACAGCAACAACAACAGACAGACAAATTACGAGGCCCTGTTTGACAGCTTACAGTGTCAAACATTAGATTAAAGGTCAGCCTATGATAAAGTGCTAAATAGGAGCTGTTGGCTAAGATGCTAAAGACCTGCCTGAAGTCCTCCCCTTTGACTATTGTCAGGTTGAGTCAGCATTTCCAAAACTACAAAACTCTCCTTCATCAACAGTTGGGTGACTTCATGGAGACAACTTCTATGTATTATATTGTTTCATCATCTAATGTCCTGTTATTGAAATCAAAATCAGAAAGATGCATGGTCTTGAAATGTTTCTTCTTTTGTCTTAATCACATCGCTGTTATGCTTTAAACCCTGACAAATACAGAAATCAATGTGTAACTTGTGAAAGAGCCTGGAAACCACTTTTTAGTGACAGTTTTTTTTTGAGCTATAAACCAAGGACCTCTAAGACCCTTTGTTGTGTCTTCCTTCTTTAAAGCTGAGGGGAGGATGTTTTGATCTGAGGGACGATAAAAGGACACGAGGAGGCTGCGGGAGAATGATCATTTTACAAATGCATGCTAAATCTGAGAGCAGACAGTGCGGCCCTCTATTTATTATGTTTTCAGACCTGAGCAGAATGTTCCAGTAGCCTGAGAAATATGACAGTGATTTCACCAACACACTCTCAGGTTTCAGTGTCGGTCGACATGTGGAGGTGTTTGAGAGTCTGTGTGAAGCGGACATGTATGAGTCATGTGTGTCTGTATGAAAATGACCCAAGAGATGAAGTATAAGAGGAAGAGAGGAAAGAAAGGAAGATGACAGGGCGCTAAAAAGAAGTGGTGAAAGGAAGTTCATGTTACGTATTTGAAGTCAGAGTGTAACATTTCAACACTGAACTGATAATAGAGTCAACACACTCTGCACAGGTTTAGAGGCAAAAGGATGTATATGAGGAATGTAAGAGTGTCAAATAAAAGCTCCTCTTCACCGCAAGTCAACCACAGATTTGAGCTGGATTCACCGTCAGGGTAACTGTGCCACAAAAAGCAGAAGTTACAAAATGTGCGAAACTTACAGAAACTTTCAGCTAATCAAAGAAAATCTTCACAGCCATTTAAAGCTTGTGTCTTGTGTAAACTAAAGTAGTATTTACTTGATTATATGAGGGCTGTACTGAAATAAAAGTTAGCAAACCCCAGAGTTGGATCATGGGGCTGTCTTGGAAAAAAAAATTGTTCCGTACTTTTCTTCTTTACTCCAAGTTGGATACAACATTTTTGACATACTATTTTTTCTTCTTGAAAAAAGGAAAAAAAAGAAAAAAAATTGAATTGACCAGGATTGCTCTTTCCTCTTATTTTAGGTTGTTATGTCAAGCTAAGCTAAGCTAAAATTAACTTCCCTGTTGCCTTATATTTTACAGACTGATACAAAGCAAAAAATGTGAATAAGCACATTTTCAGACAACTTTGGGCAAAAGCTCTAATGAGTCAGATACTCTAAAGCTTCACTTGTCATTAATGCAATATAAACATAAATTACATTAATTTAAAAAAAAAAAGATTAAAAATCCAATAAAAACTGTCTTGTCTAAAAAAACAACGTAAAATGCACAAAATAAAACTATAAAACCTTTGAATATCTCTTGTTATTGGATCTTAGAGGCATCACCTCTCCACTGCACAAACAAGATTTGAAGATTATGAGCAACAGAAATGCAGAATAATCTCTGTATTTGTGATGGGAAAATCCAGGGATTTTCACAGCTGTTCAGTTTTTAATCTGCTCTGGGAAAGGAATAAAAACAGCTTCACTATTTGCCCTCATGACCTTAAACCATCCTGACAGTGTGTGTGGCAAAGCCTTTGAAGAAGGGAAAGACGTGGTGAGGTGGTGAAACTGATGAATGTCAACCTGTGTAACCAATGTTTCACATAAAAAAATCTGATATTGCGCAAAAAAGTTGCAATGACTATGATTTTAGCAGTCTCCTAAAACAAATACAATGAAACCAATTTTTTTTCAAGTTTAGAAATAAAATATTTTACATAACCTTAGAGATTTCTCAACAAATAACTTATTTCATCATCACACTTGCATAACTTCTAGGAAGGTGAATTATTTGATACTTACTTAATACTGACAGTTGAATGAGGCTGATTCTTTCATGGGTTAAAAATGGTGAAAAATCTCATATAAAATACTATGGCAGCAACAGAAATGCAAATTACACATTGAAACAAACATCTAACATGTTGTTTTTACAAGTTTAAAGCATTTTACACCAACTCTTATTTGTCACTGTCACAAAGACAGTAAAAGAATGATAATATTAAAAGATCTGTGAGGAGTTTGAAAGTGATCTTGAAAATGTCTCCCTTCTAGATATATGCCTTATCATAATCCACACTTTAAAATAAGATTATCAGCACCAATATTACTGGTTACAGGTTATTTCAATTTGCTGCTTCTTAGCCTCCAGGACAGGTTGTCCGGATTAATTTACGGGCACGTCTAGGTCTCTATGACAACACCACGCTGGGTGGCGAAGTTCAGTAGTCAGAAGAGATAAAACACAGAGATCTGTGTTTTTCTCTGCTAAAGACGATTTCTCTGACTAATTTTGTAGTGATGGTGGACACTGGAGCCTAACTGTTAGACTGAAAAAGGACAAAAGCGCAGAAGAAAGCTAAACTGGAGAGCCCGAGCTAAAGGCTAATTAGCCTTTAGCTCGGGCTGTATCTAAACTGTTTGTGCTAATGTTGATTCCAACCCGCAGTCAACAGTTATTCTGCAGTGGTCTGTTCAAACTTGAGAGTCTATCAATAAAATGAAGAGTGAGGTTACGTTAGCTCTGATTGGTAGATGACTGGCAGGACATAACCAGGATTTACTAACATTACACATTACAGACATGTCTTAGAGCACTGGACTGCCAGCTGAGCTAAGTATAAACAGCTACTAAACTACTTACAAACTGACAGTGTTTACTTGTTGTCACATTAGCCTACAGATACGGCTGAGCAACGGGCCACCGTTGTTGCTAGTTATAGCCGGCTGCTATAATTTGCTTGATGTCGCATTTCAAACCGTAGTGCTACGTAACTGTACTGATAAGTCCCTTACCTCAGCGCGTTGTATCCATAGACTGTATATAGAGTGGACAGCATGGCTCCACCACGCAGCCATTGAAGCAGTTGTGCAGCCAGAGTCTGCGCAGTAAAGACTGTGAGGGATTCTGGGAGAATATAAGTGGAGCCGAGTGAAAAAAATAATAATTATTTTTTTTCTTTTGAGAGACTAGTCACTTCGTGACTCTACTTCCAGACATATTTTATAATCCCCCCGAAAAAAATACACGAGTGGCAGCTGTCAATCATCATTAAATATGACATAAAACCTTGTTTTTAACCTCGTAGGACTAATGAAAACAAAACTTTTCAGAAAAAAGAGGACTTAAATACAAGACAGCCAAATAATATCTTCAAATCACCACAACAATCGGACGTGAGAAACATTTCTACGAGGAGTATTAATTTTTTAAAGTTTGACCACAGCTCATCTGGAATGGCTGGATAGCCTGATTTTTTTTACCTATACTGCAGCCAGTCACCAGGGGGAGCAGTTTTTGTGGCAACCTCACTTCAAGCCGAGCAAGAGGACGTCCATCTTTTTTACAGTCTATGGTCGTATCCAGTATAAAAGTTGTCCGGAACAAAGAAAGTTTGTTTCGATCCGATCTCCAGTTATTTCTAAAACAAACACGCCTTATTAGAAGTAATTTACGGCAGTGTGCGGAGACTCCGGGCCACAAGGTGGCGAGGGATTGCAATTAAAACAGATCCTCCTCATAGCATCTTTGATTATTGTCTTTTTGTAGTTTGATTGATACATTCTTAGTCCATTTGTTTATTTTTTAACTTTTTTTCTGCAGTCATAAAAAACCTTAAGGGTAATCATTGATAAGTTGTGTAATAGAAAACCCAAAAAGGTATAAACTTTAAGAACAACATGCGTTTATTCATGTCTGTGTAAATATTAAGAATTATTTTGTTTTTTGGGAATGTTTTGTTATTCCACTTCAATGAGCAGAAAAGGTAAAAGATGACATCAGAAGAAACCCTTTGTTGAGCTTCCTTTACTGTAATTTTCATGACGTAACAGCAGTGTAGCATCTCAAAGGCACTCATGGCTCCACAAAGTCAGTGAGCTGGTGTTAAGGTGCAGTCGGAGCTCCGAGAGGAGAAAACAGGAGCTAGGGCGTGGTGGGAGAAAAGAGGAGGCACAGTAAGATGACAGATACTAGAGATATATGTGAGAAAAGCAGACGAATGAAACCAGGGATGGGAGATTGAGGAGCGGAGGAAGATGGGGGAATGAGGAGGGTGGAGGTTCCCAACACAGGGTGTGCTCTCTCCGAGGAAGCAGTGTGGAACCACCCAGGGCCTTGTAATAGTTAAATCATATCAATTAACCGTGGGACATCAGGGGATTAGGGGTTAATCTCTCCCTCGAGAGGGAAAAAGAAACAGTAAATTATAAAGGAAATAAAGAGGTGGAAAAGAGGAGATCATAAACTGCTGCGGTGAAAAGGAGATAGCTGACATGATGAATTACAGAGCATGAAAAACACATGTCAGACAATCTAGAGAAATTCCCTGAAGGTTGACTTACTGTTCACTTAGGTTATTAACACTGGCCAAGGTAAATTACTATACAGCAAACAAGCAGTGTAGCTCTGCATTTGCATTTCCCTATCAGCAGCGCTGGGACCAGAAGTGGTATTTAGGGATTAAAAACAACACAAAACAGGAGATAATCCCACAGCTCGACCACACCCGCCTGGGAACTGACTTATGCCATTTTCAATTTGGATGAGGGCTCGAAAGAAGAAAAGGGGTACGAATAATTTATCCCTGGCCTTGTTACTTCAATAAAAAATGTCCCCTGAGATTTAGAAACATCCACATTTGACTGAAAATGAAATCAAATAAGAGATGATAAATGTGGCTGGGGTTTGGGAGATCTATATTTGGGGGGGATTGGGGGGGGGGGTTGGGGGGGGGGTTTGGGGGTCTTAGCTTTGGGGGTGTGAAAACGAGGAGAGGAGGCCCTCTTTCTTTGGTGTGTATGCAAAAATGGCTGAAGTGGGTAATGGAGCCATGAGGTAAGAGGATTAAGATCAGCATTGGGTCAGGACTGATAGTGAGAAGATGGGTGATGGAGGGACAAAAGGATGAGCAGAAAGAAAAAAGGGGGAGAAGAGAAAAAAAGAGACTATTAGAAAATTAGACAGCAGTTGATGATGTGGGGTAAAAAGATATGAAATGGAGACTTGGGAAATCTTTTCTGCTCTTTTCAGCTCCTGAACACTCTTCTTCGGACCCCCAAGTGATCATATAGGATCTGTGAATCCCTCAAGGAGCAGCCGGATAATTCTTAACCTGAAACTTGGATTGTCTGTGCAGGCGGTGGGAGCGCTGAGAGCGTTTCTCCCACTAAGAGGAGAGCTTGAAGGCAGCAGGAGGGTACGAGCAGGCTGGGGTGACGAATGACGAGTGAATCTGCAGGATTGTGCATTTAGAGGTGAAAGAGGAGGGTGAGGAGCTTTACAGTGAAGAATGATGTCTGAAATATTTTGTTCACCAATAGCTTGATGTGCAGATACATAATGAACTCTAGACTTATATTCTGGATTCAAACTTTGGCAAATCATTTTCCTTAGCTTTGCCTTTAAGCTAGAGTCAAAAGAGAAGATCAATACCACTATCTGATGAGATGTGATGACAATGTAATTTCTGTTTCAAGAAATGAGCCAAACCAATGGAGAAAAAGTGTAATATCAAACAGGAAGTCACTTCATCTACATATCAACACCTGTATCCTCACTTTTTAACACAACATTCTTTGTTTGTGTCATCAGTTCTAAAAAGAGGCGCTGAAGAAAACCCCATGGAAACTTTTTGCCTGTAAACAGCTCTGCAGTCATGAACTACTTTTTATTGTCGCCATACTTAAGTCTTTTTAGATGTTAAAGCCAAAGGGTATGATTTAGACAGATGAAGAGAGGCCTGTAGTGGTAGTTTGTTGACAGACCCAGGCTAGCTGTTTCTCCTCTTTAAGACTCAGAATGCGAAGCTAATATTTTCTAGAGCCTTCTATTTAAGATATGGCAGATATGACAAGTATGGTGTGATGATGCACCAGTCTCAAGTTGTAATTAAATAATTAAATCAGTCAAACTCAGTTTTGGTCAAAAATGGTAGAACTACTCCTCTTACAGCAAAATCTGTAGAAAATGTTCAAAGCAGACAAAAAACTGCCTCAGAAGTTTTCTGGAAAAGGTAAAGTGGTGTCAGAAGTTGACAAACTTTTCCTGCATATCTGCCTAACCAAGCCGCAGCCTGAAACCCAGTCTGTAGAAGCTGAGGAGTCTCATCTAAATGTTCCCCGGACTTTGCTTTAGCCAATTAGCTGCCATCACAGGATCAGACTCAACTCTTATTTGCCAGCCAAAGAGGCTCAGCTGCTCGACCCCGGCCGTAGCCTCATGGAGCCACATTGCCTTCTCACACCCCTCCTTCCCGCAGTCGCCCAACCCCAAGTCTTAATTCAGACACTTTGAAGTATCTTGGTCTGTGGTGAGGAGCCACTCAATCAATTACGAATGAAATAATCTCCTTATGATATTTCGAGGTTTCCTCAAGCAGAGGAGGGGGGAATGCGAGAAGAGATTATAAAAGCCAAATCAGTCTCTCAGCTGCGTCTAAAGTGACAGCGGGAGAATCAGCTGAGAGGATGGTGGGAAATTAAATAAGAAAAAAAAGATTATGTCTAAGTGTGTCACCTCCGAACACTGCTGTGAAATCTCTAACCTGATCCACGAGGAGGTGGCGGTGGAGAGGGGGAGCCAGAATGGATTATTGCAAGCCGCGTTAAAGAAGGACCCATGGTTGCTTAAAGAGCTTTTGCTTACCGCTGAAGTGAGCACACACATATCAAAGACGCATCGATGCGATGTATCCATGTGTGACGCACAAAAACAAGCAATGACAAAGAAAGGTGACGCATCAACCTGACTCAGACTTCATCTGAGAAACACAAAGATACTCACGTACAAACGTGTGCGACATCAGTGATGAACGCGTTTGTAGAAGACAGGTAGACATGACGTCTGATTGTTTTTCTTGTTGCTGAAGATAAATTTAACTCTGAGGAATCGGATGCTGAACTTGAAACTCTCATCATGTACAGGAAATAAAAACAAGTCAAAACAAGTCAGACACAGCTTATACTTTTTAGTTCGTTAGGTTGAGTTTTTCCAAACCTAGAGGTTTAATGAGGCGTATAACCCCTTCTGTCAACAGTGTATGTTTAAAAATGCTTACAGGAGACCTCAGAATTAACACTAACTAACAACTGATGTCAAATATAATAATCCCCCCCAAAAATACTTCTCTTCAAAATATATTGAAGTAGAACATTACATGGCAAAAGGAAGTACTCTTCCTCTATTTTTGTGTACGTCTCCATCCATCCATCCATCCATTCATTTTCTATACCGCTTATCCTGTTCAGGGTCGTGGGTGGATGGAGCCAGCTGTCACTGGGTGAGAGGCGGGGTACACCCTGGACCGGTCGCCAGCCAATCGCAGGACTGACACAGAGACAGACAACCATTCACTCACATACTCACACCTACGGACAATTTAGACTGTTCAATTAACCTGGTGAGCATGTTTTTGGACTGTGGGAGGAAGCCGGAGTACCCGGAGAGAACCTACGCAAGCATGAGGGGAACATGCAAACTCCATACAGAAAGGCCCAGCGGCCATGGTGGGGATTTAGAGGCTGCAGTGCTAAGCGTTGCGCCACCATGCAGCCTTTATGTACATCTCATAAAAAAAATCGAAGAAAAAGGTATCATGGGCCTATAGTGAGGCTCCAACACTAGTGAAAAATCAGGAAGTCATCAGTAAAAAAATCCTAAGAAAGGAATAATAATAATCAAACCATTCCTTGAACATGTGAGCATTGTCCAGGGAAGGCTTTAAGAATAATTGACGCCAGGTGAAAATCCCTGTTTAAAAAAATGTCTACCTCTGATGTTCTCAGTGAGCAGCCTGAAGCTTCCCAAGGACCCACGCAGCGCAATAGAAATCACATGAACACAGTAGTTTGGGTACAGATCATCAATTTATTTATTATCATTAATTTACTGTTTTTCAGCAGTTACTTCCGTCTTCATTGATTGTATTGTCTTAGCGTGTCTCAATGTACCACTTTTATTTATTCTATATCTCTTTCTGCATCTTTTTCTATCCTTCTCTTTAACTCTAACAGTCTCAGCAGACAGCTGTCTGACATGAGTCAGGTTCTTCTCGGGGTTTCTGCCTGTTGAAGGAAGTTCTCTCTTGGTATTATTACTTGCTGAATGCTGCAAAGTTTTCTACTCACTATGGACTAAACTACCCCTTTATGGTGAGAACATCAAAAATAAGGAATGTACTAAATATTTCTTAAATCCTCTGTGTTATGTCACTGAATATGAATCCAGCCCCCGTTAACTATTAACTCATGCCAGATTCTGGCTGATCTCTGGCTGTTGTGTCTGAAGATTTAAGGCCCATTTATGCTCAACATTCTGTACTCATACTGATACAGACGGAGCCTTCTGTCCTTGCTCTGCTTTCATTTCGTCTGTATTTCTGCACGTTTCCATGAAGCTTACGGATCAAACGAGGCAGTACCACTGGAAACCGTAAGGGCAGTGTTGCAATTACTACCCAATACTAGGGGTGGGTAAAAATATTGATGAATCAATGCATTGAAATATTGTCTCGCCAGATTCAATATCAATTCAGCAATTCCTCCGAATCAATTCCTCTCCTGGCAAATGGAGATTTGCGTTGTGTGGACGAGGGCCACAAGAGACCAAACAACAAAAAAATGGCACATTTCACATGAGGCATGAAAATCAATAATCAAAGCATTTAAATCAATATCAAATTGAATCGAATCGCAACCTAAAGAATCGAAATCAAAATCGAATTGTGGGGTTCTTAGCAATACCCAGCCCTACCCGATACAAGGCTTACGTGAGACACGAAGAAGAAATAACCATGGCGGAACTTTTGCGGTGTATTTAACTGCCTCATTGACCATTGCTACATTGATCGTTTGCTACAACGCTTCCTCCGTTTTTGTCTTTTATGCAAGCGCAACATTACTAATACCTCTTCCACAGTCTCCATGTTTGTTTCTGAGTTTCATTGTCATAAACTTTTGACTCTGGGCTTACCCCCCTGGTGGATGTATTAGTTAACTGCAATGCTAATGTAAAGGAAGTACAGAAGTATGTGGGCAGTGACGATAACATTGTTTGAAACAGAGTATAAATGGGCCTTTACAGAACTGCTTGTCATGAGTGACTGTGCATTGTACCTCTAATAATAATAATAGTCCGACACATTTATTGATTCTGATGCAGTGGGACCACTGTGAGCGCTGCCCACTTGCTGTTAATCAAGACTTTAACCAATCATCTTTGTTCCACTGCTTCAGTCACTTCACAAAATCAACAGAAGAAGCACTGACTCATGCTTCTCACACTCAAAATTTGACTTTGTCTCCAGCTCTCCTTAAAATGTTATTTTTATTAAATGTGATGCAGTGCTCTTTTTTTCATCTACTGCAGGATCTTTGGAAACAACAATTCTTATCACCTTTTCAGACATCAAGGCATTAACTGCTGCTGCTGCAAAAGACATCATGTTAGCATGTATGCGTGAACTCAAAAATGAAAGAATCATTATGTCTTTATACCTAAACAAAAACAAGACAAAGTGAAATACTTTTAGTGGTTGGTGTTGTGAAAAGTCAACAAGACCTCACCCCAGCCTCCCTCATCCCCCCATCCTCCCCCCATCAGTGTTTCTTCCACATCTTGCCTCAAGCCCTTTTGATTTTCTCTGTGGCTGACTGTTGTTTCTGCTGCTGCAAGCTCAGCCATCAGTGTGCATCGATTGCTCCCCTTCATCCTCAGCTTCCCCTCCTTTATACCTGACTATAGCGACTAATTCTCCCGTTCTCACCCTTCTTCATCCCAGATTGAGAGGGTCAGAGGAAAAAATCAATAACTGAACCAAGTGGGGCGGGGTCAGGGGTCAACGAGGTCCTTGACAAGTGTGTCAGGGGAAGGAAGGAGTGGAAGGGGAAAAAGTGTTTGTCCATGTGTGTGAATGTGTGTGAGTATATGACTGTGTGTTGCATAAGGAGTGGTCAAGAGAAACAGAGCGACCAAAGGCCTCATGGGTGCCAGTGTCAGGCTTGTCAGGGATCAAATTTATGACCATTGATTGAGGCTGAGTGTGTGTGTTTGTGTGTGTGTGTGTGTGTGTGTGTGTGTGTGTGTGTGTGTGTGTGTGTGTGTTTGTGACCACTGGACGTGACAAATGTGTGTGTCTGTTTGGATCATGGTGGTATCTGACAGAGGTGAAGAGTCATCATATAAAGCCCATTACGGCCAAACGAGCCAGTGAAACAAATGAATCCCATGAGATGTCTGAGTAAAGACCCTTCAATTCCTGTGTGTCAGTCCTCTCAAAGAACTGAGAATAACACAAATAAAAGATTTAAAATGTGCCTTTTGTGCTCCAAAAAAATCCAGACCTGAAAATGTAAAGTGTAGAAGTAAAAAGTTGGCTAAAAAATAATTACCCAAGTAAAGCATAGATACCCCAAATTTTTACTAAAGTAAGGTAGTGAAGTATTTTTTTTTTTTAGTTACTTGACACCTCTGCCCATCCACACTACATTCACACACTGATGGCAGAGGTTTCTACAGGGAACCAACACATTTACATCCCATCCATACACCACCGACCAATAGTGGGAGCAATTCGGGGTTCAGTGTCCTGCTCAAGGACGCTTCAGCATGTGACTGCAGGAGCTGGAATCAAACCCTCGACCTTCTGATTGAGAGGCGACGACTACCGCACAGCCGCCTGCCAAAGGTAAAGGTGAGGTAGATGTGAGCACGGACGTAAATCTTACAGCTTAGTTCAATAAAGACACCATAAACAGGTGGAAACAGCTTGCCTAGATTTGTGGGACTGTAAAAGAGACTAATTAGGAACGTGCAGTAACACATTAAGCTTGTCTGCTGTGTGAAAGCAGAAACACTGTTGTTTAATTGGAGGCTAACATACAGGAGGCAGTTAGCCTAGCTTAGCATACAGGTTTAGATTAAGGGAAATAACAGTCAGTACTGAAATCACAAAACCTGTCTTTCTTTCTCTGACCTCTGTAGCTCAAAAATTAACTTATTTAACTGTTTGTTTTGTTTTTAACCAAAGATTAATTAAAAAATTAATCATACAATGGAAACCCCAGGAAGCCTTCTATCCCAGTATGAACCTCTGTGTGACAACAGCATGTTTCCTCAAAACTCTCACTTTCCTTTTTCACAAATCATTAATGGGAGTTTTAGTTGAGTTGGCTAAAAAGATGCCAAACTAAAGGCTTGTGTCCACTGACAGCTCCTATTTTCCACCTAAAACCACTACAGCACAGCGTTTTCAGTGTGTCTCTTAGTGTCACTAATAAGGGACGCAGTGCATGATGCCCATTGCGTCATGGTGTTCTCCGTGCGTCAGTGTTTTGATCAGGGTACCATGTAAACAGGAGTAACCATTTTTGCACACGCATGTAAATGGGTCTGAATGTTTCAGAAACCTGAACACTGACCTTTACTCAAATTTGCCTGCATGTAAACGTAGCCAGCGACTACTTAGCAGCTCCCTACAAGAGGGGAACAGAGCTCAGTGCTCTGTTTGAATCTCCAGCCTATGGACCCTGCTGTCTTATTCGCTGTGGAAAATGTGTCCAATGTAAGTTTGAGTTTTAATTTTAAAATGTTTCTTTATTGCATTGTTTGATTGATGTAGCCTTTGATTAAATCAGGTTAAATTTATTTAGTTAGATGAGCAGGATGTATGCCACGCATAAGCCCATTCACCTTGATCCGTACTTGCTTTTTCCAGCATAGAAATTTCTAAAACCTGAGTTCTTCTACATCACATACTGAATCATAAACAATATTCATGCCTTTGTGTCATCACTCCTGGATTGATCTAATTTTTTTTCTGTGTCTCAGCAAAAACTCTATTGATCGGCTCCAGAATAGACATCAAAACAATATCATATTACCCCTGTCTCCCAGTAATCCAGTGTAAAGTGCTTGTTTTAACTTTCAGAGCTCTACATGGTCAGACACCTGAGTATTTGTCTGAGCTGCTACAGGTGTCCTCCGGGCAGGACACTCAGGTCAACGGGTCACAACCTGTTACCAGTTCCTCACACTAGACTCAGGACTTGTGGGTACCTACCCTTTAGCCCCGTTTCCACCAAGCGGTTCAGTTCGGTTGGTCTTGGCACGGCACACATTTTATGGTGTTTCCGCTGACTAATCACAAAGAGGACGAAATGCTGGATGTCTTCCATCATTGCTCTTTGTTTACTGTGTTGCGTTTTTATTCTTTGTTGGATTTATTAGTGGCGCGCTGCTATGGCATCACACTATTATGTTACTGATGCAGCTGGTATCTGGTTTACGCGCCACCTACCATGAGGGGGCACGGTTGGTTGTGGAAACGTGAACAGGACCGAGCTTAACTGAGCCAACCCGTGCCAAACCGTACTGATCTAAACCGGACTGCTTGGTGGAAACGGGGCTTTTGAGTCAGGCCCCGTTTACACAGAGACTCCCGCAAAGATTCTTCCTTTGCGTTTCCAAAAGCCACCCACGTTTACATGAGGACGGCGTGAAAACGATCCGCGTTCATACGACTCCAGGAGGACAAGTCACTTCTTCTGTTCTTTCTTTTTCTGCCGTTTTGTTGTGTGAGACGGTCGGCAATCCAACCATGACGCGCATTACCGCCACTTACTGGACCGGAATGGCTCAACTGGAAATGTGGCTGAGCGCGGAGCCTTCACCTGAAACTGCAAGTGCGCATGCGGTGACGTCAGCGTTTTACCCTGAAATGCTCTGCTCTGTGTTTACACGAGGCTGGATGGAGGAGCGGATTCAAATCTTTTCACTCTGGGGAGCGTTTTCAAAAGAGTGCGTTTTCACTGAAATCGCAACGTGGTCTCATCTAAATGGAAGGCCAAAATGCAACGAAATGTTTGCGGAATTGACCGTTTTCGGTGTCATGTAAACGGGGCCTCAGTCGCACCTGAATTATGCAACACTCTCCCCTAGACTCTAAGAGCTGCTAAATCTGTCATAAATTTTGAAAAACATCTTGAAACATACTTGTTTAGGCCGATGTCCTTTCGAACCTGTCACCTAACTTGCTGTTAATGTGTTTTTTCTTGTTTTGCTTGCTTATTTGCATGCAGTTACTACTATTTTCATTCTGTAAAGCACTTGGAGAGCTTTCTATGTGAAAGGTGATATACAAATATATGTTACTTACCTAAATGTATATTTGGAGAAACTTAAGGAATTTCTATTATTATTCCCTTTGTGTATACAGAAGCAAATTATGACCGATATGCAAAATAAAGCAGTTTAAATGGATCCTTTTGCCTCTTAGCTCCCGCCCTTAGTAACAGCAAGGCTAACATTTCCATTCCAGCTCTGTGTTAAAATGATAAAGTGGGATATCAATCTTGCCATTTTATGTTCAGTAAGGAGTTGAGTAGGTTTTTGATGAAACATTAATGTTTTCATGAAAAAAAGTCAAAGAGAATAAATCGGAGGAAATAAAATGATACCTGTCACCTAGCAGCCTCCAAGTGTCCTAACATGCCTCTGCAGCTTCGCCCAAAGCTCATCATCCATAACGCTGGTCTCCTGCTGTTGCTCGATTTGACCATTTATTCCCTGCTGTTAAAACTCCAAATCAGTAAACCTTCACTGTAATCTTCCTACTAACACATAATCACAGGCTTTTACTGCATGGGAATTAGCTCACACTGCTCTCAGGAGACTGTGTGTGTGAGTGTGTGTGAGACTTGATGACTGAAACCAGCTCCTTACAATAGAGATAATTATCCTTGTGTACAAAATGGGGAAAAAGGAAGACAATCTGATTTAAAAACTATGTTACATTGTCTCAAAATAAATCAATAAATAAAGAATCAAATGAGAGTAGGTAATATTTGAGTATATTGTAGAGGCAGACACACACCCACACAAACACACCTCTACTGTACATCCAGGCCACACACGTGTGCAGTGGAAATGGGAATGGAAGATGAAGCCTTGTAGAAATCCATTTGCAATTTAAATGGAAATGTAATGAGCCCATGGTGGCAGTGAATTAGCCAGCTGATCAATTGATCATGTCAAGGACAAATAGGTAAACAAACGTATCCATTAGCCTCCTGCTCCACCTCCTCCCTCTGCTCCCTGCTGGGGAGGAGGGCTGGAGGATCACTGAGAGGTGGAAGGTGTGTGTCTGAGTGTGTGTGTCGGTGTGTTTCTGTGTTAAAAGAGCTATAAACAAACGAGGCCCAGTGTATGTTTTCATGTGGAGAATCCTTAAAGATACACTAAATGCTCACACACACACAAGTGTAAACACTCTGACTCTCACAATGGTACACCCCACTGTGACTGTCCTGCCCCGCTCGTTACACAGACAGTTGGGCCCAGCAGGTTCCTTTCAGAGGCGACGGAGAGGGAAGAGGAGGAGAAGAAGGAGGAGTAGGGGACATGGCATGTGAGATTCAGAGAGGAGGAAACAAGACACAGAAAAAAGTGAAGCAGCTTACAGAAAACAGCAGACCAAAGCCAGACCTGAGCCAGTGTGTTTGTGTGTGTGAGCAAAACTAAAACTGGGTTTAAATCTTTACTTTGGTTTCAACTTTGGCAACAAAGTCATCAAACTTCTCTCATTTACTTTAGATTTCTTCTTAAGGAGGAGGGATTGAACATTGATATTCCATGAATCATTTTTGCCCGCTCTCTTATTAGTCACAGTGGTTTGCTTCTTTAAAAGCTCAATCACTGCAGTTAACACGTCTTAATAAGAAACTGATGAAGAGCTTCTTTTGTGTTAAATGCCTTTCAGGATAACTTGATTACTGCCCAACAGTCAAAGTGAGTCAAACTATCTGTTTCTTGGAAGGTGTGGGGAACCCTTCGACCCCTGGAGAACTCATTTTCTTTTCCTCTTATGCTGCCTGTCAGTCCCAGCTGCTGGTTGTTGTTAAACTGCTGATGTAAATGACACACATTTTGACTTTGCTGTGATTTTTATCATTATCAGTGCGTCAATGCTATTACCGCTATTGTAACACATATTGTTCCATTTGTTCAGGTCTGTATTTTCTTGTATTGCTTTTTTCTCCATTGTATCCTGCTTTCTCTGAATATCCTCCTTTCACTGCCCATATAGTTGATGTAGATAGCTGTTGTCTGTGAAAAGAGAGGCCTGTCTTTCCAACAGTCAACAAATATTGCCCAGGCTTGATAGCGGGCCTGTGTTGGGTCTGTGTAAGCAATAAAACTAAAAGTACAGCTCAGACATGATCTTTTTGTGGAGTGCTTGAGATAACTTTTGTTATGATCCAGTATAAGTGGTAGAGAAAGAAAACTTGCAGTTCTTCAAGTTTCCACTTCAGGCTGGCTCCAAAAAAGAGGAGACCCCCTAAAATGTCTGTTGTATGGCAAAGATAAATGTGTAGAAAAACTGTGTTAGCTGATGAATAGGGGTTGATTCTTTGGTTTGGTTTGGTTTTTATAAATTGTGTTTTCAAAGATTTGAAGGCTACATGTTTTTCATAATCTGAAATAATTTGGGTCATGGCTAGCTTGACTGACAGCAGGCTCATTGTAGCTGTTGGTGAGGGGGCCAAAGGCACTGCTCCTTTGCTTTTGAGGTTAGGTCAACTGGAAGATTGATTGAGTCAGCCTTTTTCAACATGGCAACAGCCAAAACTCTGCATCATCACTTATATATATTTATAAAAATGTTTTGTTTCCTCATTGGATCAGCGGCAGCGCACACCCACAGCCTCAAACTATGATCTCTGATTGGTCGAGCTCTCAATCTTAATATCCTCTAAATTGTGGAGTTAGAAAAAAATTCACCCCGTCCCATACAATGTGTGTTGATCATAGACTGTATATGGAGTGGACAGCCTGGCTCTGCCATTTATCATTGTACGGTTTTGAAACCAAAATGTCACAGCCCCCGCCATTGGCAGACGTGCAGCCAGAGTCTGTGCAGTAGAGACGATGAGAGAACCTAAGTGGGGCCAGGGGACAAAAATAATTCTCTTTTTTTTTTCAAGAGTGTAATCTCTTCATAGCTCTCCCTCACAACATATTTTGTATCTAAAAACTACACCTGAACGGCAGCTTTAACGTGACTTAAAGCCTAATTTTCTACCTCTTGTAACTTGTGAAAACAAAATGATTCAGAAATAAAGAGGACCTGAAAACAAGGCAGCCAAATGGTATTTTCAAATCACCACAACAATCGGACGTAAGAAACATTTCTATGAGGTGTATTAATTTTTTAAAGTTACACCACAGCCCATCTGGAATGACTGGAGAGCTGGATTTTTCACCTTTACTGCAGCCAGCCACCAGGGGGAGCAGTTTTTGTGGCGACCTCTTTTTGAGGCAATCAAGATGATGTAGAGTTTTTTTTACAGTCTATGGAGCCTTTACCTTTAAAGCTTGATCAGTAGTAAATAGTGTGACAGGCGCCATTTCAGCTAGTTACTAATGGAGTGACTTCGGCTGACATGTTACTACACATATCAAAACAACCAACAACAAGTTAGCAAGCAACAAATGAGACCAAGTTCCTTTCTTCTTCTTGGCTTTCTTGCACAGATTAATGTTCTTTGACTTGCGGCTCAATATGCAAACAGAGTGGAGTGGAGTGTTTAAAAAAAGGAGTTCATACCTGCTTTGGTCTGACTGAGGATTGTGTATGCAAAATTGGCCATGAATTAGGTCTTAAGATACAAAAGAAGGACAAACAGGAGAAGATGTCAGCCTTAGCGGTTGTGTCAGGAGTTATTTCATGCAGGCTGCATGTTCAGCCAACAGAAAAAGTGCCTTCATTTCCACCTTCAAGGTAGAAGAACATATCATCCTCAGTTTATGAGAGCAGGGACACATGGAAAGACGCATGGAAAGGTGGAAAACTATAGTACACAGCATGTTTCTTTTAGCGTGAATATCTATTTTGGTGGCATGCTAAAAATGCTATCACTGCTCATAATAGACAACTTAGTGCACCTAATGTATGATATTGTATTTTTGTGTGTAATTAAGCAGCATTTCATTCATATTAAGGGACTTATGCTACAAACACAGGTTGGAAAACAAATCTGACACACATAGAAACAAAAAACCGCTGATGAGGAAACAGCAGGTTAATACAGGATGAAAAGAAGAGAGAAAAGGAGCAAGACAAAAAAGCTTTTTAAAGAGGACCATTTGTAAAACAAGGAGTTTAAA
The DNA here is from genome assembly GCF_033239565.1 of Halichoeres trimaculatus. NCBI lineage: Eukaryota > Metazoa > Chordata > Actinopteri > Labriformes > Labridae > Halichoeres > Halichoeres trimaculatus. The sequence continues at coordinate 24,585,820 of NW_027437193.1, read as the reverse complement.
GCCAGATTATAGGGCAACAATGACACAATCCCTTATGTTCATTCCTGTAATACGCTGTGAAGAGGAGGATTTATACTTTATTGTGGTGGAATGCATCCAGGCTGCCTTCCTTGTGTCTGCCTTGCCGTCTGCCTGCCTCTTTAGGAAACATTTTCCTCCTCCTGAGGCCAGGTGTAATCCCCATACAGAGGAAGAGGAGAGAGATGCCTTCAGCCAGCTGCTGATCAGCCTTATAATGGTTCAAGTATTACCAGTGATACCACCAGAGGGGAAATTCCTCCAATCCAGTCTAAAGCTGTCTGAGAAGTGCGCTGGGTTTGGGTGGCTGGTTGTTGGATTTCTCCCCTGCTACTCTGCTCATCTCCTGGTCTGAGGTGGATTGTATTGGATTGTCTTAATTGTCTTTAATGACTAAATTGTCCCAACTATTTGCTCCATTAACTCCTGTCAGCTCTATTAGGGAGGAACGGAGCCGAAGAGGAGACGGTAATTGAGAGTGTTAATGAAGGCAACATGATGAGTGTTGTTCAGAAAGTAGAAGTAAACAAAAACAGAGAATGGAGGGAATTTTTTTCTACAACAGTCACAAGTAAATAACATTTAGAGGAAAATTTAAAAAGTTTAAAGGGAAATTGTAAAAATTAACTATCAATTTGAGAGTTAATACAACAACTGTTTAAAATTCAAATTTGAGCGACAATACTTTACCCATAATGCATCAGGTTTCACCTCATCAGCACCTATCCTTCAGAGCTCAGACTAAAACCATCAGTCTGAATCCCTCAGCCTGTTAAAGCAGCTCCAGATTAGAGTCTGATGGTCCTCAGAGCAGCAGATACAGAGGGATTTTGTCTGGTAAAGACAGATGTTTTAGAGGAAGTGAAGGGATTCTGGCTCCACACAGGAGCTTTAGCTTTGTCAGCGCTGTTAAGATTTGGCCTCGTGATCTCCATTTCTTTAATTGGAATCTGGCATTTTGGGCCATATTATGTGTGGATTTCAAAACCCCAGTGAGAAACTTTGATGATGTGTTGACTCAAAGGACCCCTTTAGACAGAATAAGAAGTGTTTCTCTGAGATGAAGACTGGGTTTCCAACAAGTGCTGTTGTCTATAGTTGTAAAGAAGTGGCTTTTGCTAAAGTGTGCATTTTTTGAAGAAGAAAATCAAATAATAAATCCTAGTATAAGTATAAAAAGTTAAGTAAACAGGAAAAAGTGTATCTTGTAATTGTTGTGTGACTTGTATTTGAAAACATTTTCTTTATTTGTCATCCCATACAACTCTTTTTATTAGTCAAGCTTTTGACCATATAAGTTTGGTTTTTTAAACTGCCTTTAGCCAGTTAACTATGAGGCTGGATGAGCAGATTTAGGCCTGTGGAGGGAAGGAGAGTGTTTTATGGGATCTATAAGAATCTGTTCAGCTTGTTTTTTCATATTTAAAGCAAACAGATATAAATGTGAACAGATTAACTGTTGCTCCAAATTAGGCCAATTTATACTCAAGCAAAATTTTGTGATGTCTGCAAAATTCAGTTGAGTTTCATTTCTGGTCACAGAGTACAACATTAACTATGATGTAATCAAATCCCGGTGTAAATGTTCACTCTATTTTGTCCCTTTCGGCCACCATAGCTAAACAGCTGCAGATTCTTCCTACTTCCTGCTGCCTCTATGATGGAAAGTGACAGACAATAAAAACTCCCAGACTCCCCAGATGAAAATTAATAGTTACATGCATGTTTAATACACAATGGTATTAAAGTATCACCTTCAGTACTTTGAGTCTGAGTGACAGCCTACAATGTTCACAATGTTGTTGTTTTTGCCATTTAATACGTCTGTTATTCTGATATGACAACACACAGCTTGATCTAGTTTGTTCTCTTCACTTTAAATCTGTCGTTAAACCTGCTCTATTTAACAAGCTAATAATATTTCTTTTGTAACAGATCAATCTTTTTCCTTTTTACAGTTTTCTTCTATAGTGAAAGGTTTGTGTTTCATGCAGAAGTTAGTTAACACATGAAAGCTCCCCCCTCCAGGAGAAAGCAGTAAAACTCTGCTCTTCCAAGAAACTTTGACCCTCCCTGTATGATCTGTGCAGAGTTCAATCCTACAGTGAGTGTGATTTTTTTTTTGCGTCCTATTCTCCTCTTTCTTATTCTCTTCTTCTCCGCCACTCTCTCCAGTTTTTCCTCACTTTTTTCAACACATAGGTGGATTAAGGCAGAGGGGCTTTTGTTTAGATAAAGCGAAGGATTAGGGAGAGATTTGCCCCCATAAAGTTGTGGGCTTAATGGGCCTTTTATCCCTGCATGTCCCTAAAGCTGTGTTGCCTCTGGATTAGGACTACACAATGGGGCCCCTTGTGTAGAAGGATCCGGGCCAGAGAGACCGAGAAAGGAGAGAAAGAAAGAGAGAGAGGAGAGGAGGCAAGGAGAAGAAATGAGACAGGGAGAGACTGAGACAAGGGAGAAAAGAGGGCAAGAAGAAAGAGAGCAGGGGATAGAGGGAGAGAAAAAAGAAGGGGAATTATGCAGCTTTTTAGAGGAAACTGACAGGTTGAAAACTTTGAGAGGAGGGATTTTCTGAGGAGATCCTGAGATCTTGTCACCAATAAAAAGGGATTTCAGGAGGATTCAGAGGCGTGGTGCTGACAATAAACTGCAAAATTATCGCCTTCCTTTTAAATTCATTTATCTAACACAGCCTCTTTTAAAAAAAGAAATAAATATGAGCGGGTCTCGCTGTGAAAGCGCTGCTAATAAGGTGTCGAAGAGGTGGCTCCTGGCAAATTGCTTTGTTATTCTTGTCAAAAAGGGTCTCCTGCAAGGAGTCGATTTTAAACTACACATCAAAATGATTAATTGCCGTGGGATGAACAGATGCTGAAATACCCTTGAATGGAGGCGGGGAGGCTGAGGCCTGCTGGATTGTGGCCCTAATGTATTCATGAAGTTGCAGAAACATCATTAAGAGTATTAATTAGCTATTAGAGAGCAGAAATCACAGCATTAAAGATCTTTTTTAGTTGTTTTGCTTATAACAAATACAGGCTGAGACATGAGGAGTAAATTCACTCCAGGTATGTTTTCTTATGTGGGAATTAAATAAAAGACAAAAAGGGTTTGACCTGACAGAAAATCAATAAAGCAACAGCAGACGTTTGAGGAGCTTTCAGGAGGTTAAATATCCTCAAGAGATGATGGGACTTTTTTTTTTTTTTTTTCCAAATTAACATTTTAAATGTTTGGTTGTTTGTCATGTGGGGGTCATTGTTCCTGCACCTTGTATTCATCATGCCTGGCCGGGTACAGGGGTAAGGGGAGCCGTTTTTTGGCGTTTAAGCCCCTCAGACGCGCTGGACAGCTCTAGTCTCTCTAAGGAGCTTTAGGTGGAGAGGCGCTGAGAAGAAACTCTTTCTCGCTTTAATTGCTTTAGAGACGGTCCTCACAAAGAGACAGTGGCCAGATTTACCTCCCGTTTAAGTTCTTATTTCCATTGGTTCACAAGTTAATCCTCTTTCTTTCTCAGACCTCGCAGGGAAAAAAGGAGTGATAGGAGCAGAAACCAGAGAGAGGCGCACGAGTTTTTCCAGGAGAGAGAAGGAGGGGGGTCGAAAAACGTGTGGAAAAGTTTGAGGTGTTGGATGAGGAACAGATTAGGAGGGAATGACGCACCAGGGAAGACATAATAATAATGATAATAATAATAATAATAATAATAATAATAATAATAATAATAATAATAATAAATTCTTTCTTTTAATAAAATGATCAATGTTTGATAAAATAGACAAATTTAACATGTTTCTCAGCGCTGTCATATCGTTATTGAATTCATTTAGCCTTCTATTACGAATTAATCATTTATAACCAGCTTATTGATTCTTTAACGAACGATAATACGATAAGTTTTGTGTTTAATAAAAAAATATATTTATTGCAAAGTTAAAAGCGCCTCTCACCTGCAGTGCTCATCTGTCTTTCACTCCTGTTTTACACACAGAAACAAAACCTGACACACACAGCTCTTTATAATAACTTTAAAACGAATGTAGGCGACGCACTGGTGGTCCACAAACTGTGCACATTGAGAGTCATTGTGCGTTAAAGCGCACGGACTAATATTCTCTCTTCCACGAAGTCATTTGTCTACTGTTTAAATGTGAGAAACCTGGTCAGAGATAAAACTGCGTCACAGGCCAAACACTTTTCCAAAGAATCTCCCCACAAAATATGCAAGCTTTACATTAAAAGGCTACTTTGCGCTGCCCTTAATTCCCCACCTAAACGGTTTTGCTCCGGGAGAAGAAATCTGCTCTAAAAACCCTTCAAGAAGAGAAGGGCATTATTGCCCTAATCCTCTTACCCGCAGTCATTTTAAGACAGGGGTTTTTGGAGGCTGAGATGGCGTCTTGTCTTCCCTATCCCATCCCAAATCCTTCCAGGCCGGGAGAGAGTCTAAAGGCAGCACCCTGGCATCTATTAGCCATCTCGCCAAAGTCTCTCCCTCTTTCTCTCTCCTCCGTGGCATGAAGGGAAAGCCGAAAAGCAAACAAACTAAAGGTTGGTTCCTTTTCCTCACAAATACCGAGGAGAGGCGAATGGATTCAAGCTCAAAGTGCATTTTTGGGTAAAAGTGTTTTTTTGGAGAAACAACGAAACCGCATATTCACAAAATGTACCACATAATTCTGAGTACCTATTGAGGCAATAGTTAATAAATCTGAAATTTAATTGAGTTTAATTTTCAACATTTATTCAAACTTTTCTTTTCTACCCTTGCATGAATGTATGATATAACGTAATTACCACTGAAAGTTCACCATTAAAATTTACAGAATACATTCGTGTGATGTACGCCTTAAACTTAGCAAATTAATTCTTTTAAAGCTTACATCGTATTTCAACGCAAGTGAATATCTTCATTTTCTTAAAAAATAAAGCCTACCAAAATAAAAACACCAGTTCTCGTTTTTGGCGACTATTTTTCATCTTCGTATGGAAAAATATGTCACCAGACACGAGGGGAGAAAGCGGACATAATGCGATTAAATTGATCATATTTGAAAATAACTCAAGAAGTCAGAGCTCCAGAGTCCACCGCTAGACAGTTATCTTATTACCTTGACTGACAGCCCGAGCAACCAATAGAAAGACAGTATGACCCCCGCGAAGCTCCCCTTAAAATCCCTCCGCCGGGCTCTCGTGCTCCAGCAGATGGCGGATTCTCACCCGTGCGCGAGACGTGGAGGACTCAGCACGAGAGGAGAGCAGATGGAGCGCGAGCGGACCTGAAGTGGAGCAACAGACTGGATGAGTTTGACTTTGCCTCGGTTCATCTCACTGATCTCTCTGACGGACAAAAGAAGGGGACAGGTGTGCATTAAACTGTTTTAACTCACGAGGAGCAGAAAACACCTGAAGAAGTTCAGCAGCTCGGATCTCTGTGCTGTCTGAGGAAGAAGAGACGGAGGAGACAGCAAGCTGTCAAGAGGTAAAAACTTTTTGGCATCATTTTAAAACACTGTTTACCCAATAAACCGTGTCTTTAGAAAAAAATTGTCTTGGAAATCTGGGTGTTCCGAAAACAGAAATGCTTGTTGAATAAATTTAACTTTTCGCTTTTAATCATAATGAGATTTAATATGCTAGTAAAAAAAAGAAGAAGAAAAAAGACTTTATAAGCATATCAGGAGGAAGATATTATCGTGTTCGGAAGCTTACTTATAATTCTTATTGGCCAGCTTTATATTTCACTTTTTTGCTCATCTAAAACTCTTACAGTGTCACACGTGGCGTGAGAGCCAAAACAAAATAAATAATAATATTTAAAAAAAACAAATATGCCTACTTTATTATAAATCAAAAAGTTATTGGCTTTTACTAAATAAACAGTTGCATACAAAATAAAAAAGCTTGGGGTAATTTTGACAAGCATCCCTCTTTGTCGGCACAACCCCCATAAGTGACATTCCCAAATTCAACATCACTTCGACACACATGGCTAAAAAGTAACCTCACTAAATAGTCTATTTTGAAATAATGACTTTTAGTTGCCCACTTGTAAATATTATCGGGTCGAAATGTTATTATTACTTACTTTTTAAAGTGTTCAGCATTTTATGTGTTTATTTTTATTTCTAAATAACTTAAAGTATAGCGAATAATTTACCCAAACAATGGGCTCAGATTGTTAACCAACAGTTAAAAAGGCCGAGGATGAAATGGGCTACCAGATATTTTTATTTCAATTTGTCCTCTGCATAAGAACAATCCTAACAGCTGAGAGTAGACGCACAGGTCGGCCTCTGACTGTTTACACTGTGACACAGCAAAGAGCAGATTGTCAGATTGGCCCGTGCCCCTGGGGGCTGTTAGCAAATAACATTTTTCCTCATTTAGCCGGATCAAAGAGTTGCACTGTACATGCCAATTTACATAATGACGGTTTGATAATCGAAACATTGAGCAGGGCAGCCAGGAGGGCCCAGAGCCTGGAGCACGGAGGGGCTTATGAATGACAATAACTGCGCTGACAGGCTCACTGTGATGAGCTATTGTGCTGCATTTGATATGGGACTGAGGATACAGGCTCTAACCAGACCATGTGTACAAAAGGTGGGGAAAGCTAGTAATCAGGGAAAGTCAGACTTGAGGCTGAAAGCGTTTTTGCTCACTGAGGAGGTTCAAAACGTTCAGAGGCGTGATTTCATTTAGACGGAACCAAGTCGCTTCAAATTTCAGGGCTGCATGTGTTAAGATACACGAATCTGTGTTCAAAATATCAATTGTCCATATGTTTTGTTTGTATCACCCTAAATTGTTTGGTGAAGCAAAGAGGAAATAAGGCAGTGGGTAATATTTCTGGATGGGGAACGCGCTCACACTTGCGCACACGCTCAGGCGGGAACTCCAACTCAAAGCTAACCAGCCGGTCTCACTGTACGTCCGTCCGTGTCAGCGGTGATGATAAATGGAGGGCCTCGCAGTCGAAACCTATTTGCACTTCCATTAGACGGGGAGCCAAATGGGGATCAACATGCATATTTTTACCCGCGGAGAAGCCATACATCTCAGCCAAAACGTTGCCCCGGGGCGATGGGATAAGAGGCCGCTAGAGAGGGCGAGGGGAGGGGGGTGAGACGGGGAGGAGGAGGAGGGGGTGTGGGGGGACCATTCAACTCAAATACTTGGGGGAGTAAAGTAAATGTTTAGCGAAGCACCTTCTGTCCCGGCGAATTAAACTATTCCCCACCGCCCTCTGATCACATTCATCAGCCGCCGCGGACACTTAATAGGCTGGAAATGGGCACTGCGGGCATCTCACAGCGCACACACACACGAAGACGTGCATGCGCACAAACACATGCGCACAAACACATGCACACGTGGGCTCTACCAAAAGCAAAGAAGCAAAGAAACAAGAAGAAACTGCCCTTTTGAAAAAAAATGCATTTTTCTCCTATACAAATTATTATTATCATCATCATCATCATTATTATTATTATTATTATTATTATTATTATTATTATTATTATTATTATTATTATTATTATTATCATTATTATTATTGTGCCACTCTTATTAAATCAAATTGCAGTTTGATTATCTGGTTTAACAAAATCCACCTTATCAGGTAATAAATGTAGGCCATCAAGAACAAATCGGGTCAAATTTACACAGATATTTTGTGTCAGATGGGCAGGGATCACCTCTATTACGGAAATAACTTTTAGAGTCATAAAAATATCTTTCTTTGAAATTAATAGCAAACGCATAAGACATGCCCCATTATTACACAGTATTGATTTCAACTAGAACGACAAAATAAGTTTAATGCAATGCTTTCAAAGAACTGGCACATAAAGGTAAGCAGTTCCCCGGACAGTGTACCTGTCATAAGCAGAAAGATTTATATCTCCTCCCTGTGGTCTCGTTGTAATAGTTATAATAACTGTTTGGGCCTCCGAGATATTCCCTCCTGTCAGCCTCCTCCCTCCCCGTTAATACATATCTAATCGTGTCCTCCGGCGTTTCATCTATGAAAATCTCCGATTTGAAGGAGAGCTAAGCAATAAGAGTTTGGAAATTAACGGCCAAGCAAAAGAGCTTCCAAAAAAGTTTCCCCTTTTTATAAGAAGCTGAACGTATCCTGGCCTGTGTGATTTTTTCTTTTTTTAAAAAAAAATAAAAGGACCCCCGATAAATATTGGAAAATTATTTTCAGAAGAGTCAGCCATCGTTTAATACTCGTAGCCTATTGAAAAGAATCCCGCCATCCAGTTGCATGCAGGTTAAAATCAAGACCATCATTCAATTATCTTCATTTCATTTTCCAACACCTTTCATCTGTGCCCTGATCAGTGAAAGCCGCGTTTTCTGAGGGGATTTGGCTTTTTCTTGGATCACAGAAACGCGGTGAATAAATTCAGACAGCATCCGTCACGGTTCATTATGGGAACGCGTCATAATTACCCCAATTAAAAGTCTTTTGTATAATTAATGGATTGAACAGGGCGATAATTGGATGTTAATGGATCACACTTTTGTCTGAGTGCGCACATTTAAATCTATTGGCCCTTGAGCACGAGGACCTGATGCCTGTCAGCTCGTGCGTGTTTTGGTCTACATGGATTATGACATCAGTAAATACCAGTGGATATACAATAAATAGATTATCATTCAAGTTCTCTAATAAAAAACTGATTTTTAACTCTGTGTCTCAAAGCAGCACGTGCTCTTGTAGTAACAAAGCCATCTCTTCTTCTCTCTGACCACCACCTTCCTCTCCCTCGGTCTGCAGGTAGTGACCTCCCATCATGCAGCACTACGGGGTGAACGGCTACTCTCTACACGCCATGAACTCCCTCAGCGCCATGTACAACCTACACCAGCAGGCCGCGCAACAGGCGCAGCACGCGCCCGATTACCGACCATCTGTGCACGCGCTCACACTGGCTGAGAGACTCGCTGGTAATTGAGTGCACGCTCACACAGACACAGTTAAAATTATTGTACAGGAAGTCGTGACACCAGATTCATGCGCAGTGACATAAACTATACCTGTGTGTTTCCCCTCCAAACGGCTGTGCATTTCAAGACATCATCCTGGAGGCTCGGTACGGCTCTCAGCACCGCAAGCAGCGCCGCAGCCGCACCGCCTTCACGGCGCAGCAGCTGGAAGCGCTCGAGAAGACTTTCCAGAAAACTCACTACCCGGATGTGGTGATGAGGGAGCGGCTGGCCATGTGCACCAACCTGCCAGAGGCCCGCGTGCAGGTACGCAAATACGATACATGACGCAGGGCACTGCTGCGGATACATCCTTATGTGTGTATACTATACTATACAAAACTCATATATATATATATATATATATATATATATATATATATATATATATAGATGTATTTATTCATTGAAAGAATACTTGATTTGCGCAGCCAAATTTCTACTTGCACCTACACAACAGCAAATTTAGGTTATTAATCTAAAGACATAAAACTTTAATTTCTCTATTAAGAAGAAAAACATTCTCTCGATCCCCTTTTTGTGCTTTTTAAGCATCCTAAAGATTTTACAGATTTGTCGTTAGGTTTCTGATTTGTATAAAATATTGGCTCTGGGCTTTAATAATTATTTTTATCTGAGTGAAATAACTCCTGTCGATTGTGTGGAAGTCACTGCTCATTTACCTCTGCTTTTGTTTACATTTCCGTCTTCTCTAACTCTCCCTCATCTCATTCTGACTCCAGGTCTGGTTCAAAAACCGCAGAGCCAAGTTCCGCAAGAAGCAGCGCAGCCTCCAAAAGGAGCAGCTCCAGAAACAGAAGGAGGCATCAGGGGAAGGAGGAACAAGTGAGAAGGAGGATGCACCTGCCTCCACAACCATCATCCCTGACACCCAGCTCCCTCCTTCATCCTCCTCCTCTTCCTCCTCCTCTCTGGAGATAGAAGGTCCTGTGGTCCATTCTGTACCTCTGGACATGGAGCTGAATGTTACATCTGCTGAACACTCCGGCAGCGAGTCGGCAACAGAGGATAACGCCACAGATAAGGAAGAGGAGAGTAAATGTCAGAGAGAGGAGATGAAGTGTGAGAGGGCGGTGACACCAGGAGACATCTCTCCAGTCTGCAAGAGACTGAGTCCTAAACCAGGTATCAGACGGACCTCCATTCATACAGCACCTTTCACTCAGAGCTTTAAACTGGGAGGAGAGAAAAGTTGTTCTCAGAGTTGACAGTATCAGTATCACCCTTGGATATAGACCAAGATGTGGTACTGACAAGTTTTCTAGTCAGTTACCCATAAAAAATTCAACAGAACATTTTGAGTTTGTCAAAACTATGATTTTTCTTTAGCAATGCGTGTTTTTCCTCTAATGTCTTTTTTATTCACTGGTTTTAGAGAGGTATATTTGCAGACTCTGTAGGTATAAGAGTTGTAACTTGAGTCTTAACAGTTCAACCAAAGATGACAATATAAGATAAGGCAATGAACAATTTTTAACACCATGAAGGTCAATGAAAACAGAAAAAAAAAAAACTAAAAAGAAAACATGGGGAGGATATCTTTCATTTAAGTTTATATTCAAATTCAACATTTTAATGCTACACAAATGTCATTATACAGTGTTTACACGTTTTTGTAAAAGGTGTTCCCACTGTGCACAGTTTTAATAAGTTTTAAAATTATTTTTATTTTTCTCATTTATTTTTGCCTTCATTACCTATAGCAGCCTTACTTTCATTTCTCAATTTGTGAGCAGCTTAGAAGCACATTTCCTCTTTATGGATGTTTTGTGGCATCTTTTAACTTCTACTGTTTCAGTCACAATAATCAAATGAGAATATGTTGTAGGGTAACATATTTTCCTCTTTGTGCCCAGACTCTCCCCTGGTCTCGCCCTCAGTGACCCCCTCCTCCTCCTCCAGCGGCGGCCTGACCGGCAGTGCACCCCTCTCTCAGAGCCACTCGTACTCCTCTTCCCCCCTCAGCCTCTTCCGCCTGCAGGAGCAGTTCCGTCAGCACATGGCCGCCACCAATAACCTAGTACACTACCCGGCCTTCGACCTCGCCGCTCCATCTTCACTCCCCTACCTGGGAATGAATGTCAACATGCCCCCTGCACCACTCGGCTCACTGCCCTGCCAGTCCTACTACCAGTCCCTTTCCCATCATGCTCAGCAGGTGTGGAACAGCCCGCTGCTGCAGGCGTCAGCTGCTGGCGGCCTGAGCAGCCACAACAACAAGACTACCAGCATTGAGAACCTGCGTCTGAGGGCCAAACAGCACGCTGCCTCATTGGGACTAGACACCATGTCTAACTGAGATCCAGATGAAGGACGATTTGAGGAAGTTTGTAGACACATCATCTCACCCCACTGCGTGTCTGTGACTGCTTTAGCTCTCTAGGAAACATGCATTGAGCTCTACCAGAGTAGATTGGACGACGACTTCTGAGTATTCCAATAAAACATGACAACGTGGAGAGGATCCGTAGTGGTTTGCTCTCCAACAGACACACACTTGTTTGACTCCTCTGAGCTTTCACAGCAACTGAAGATCAAACGGTGAGGTGTAAAAGATGAAGAACCCTCAACATATCAAACATTTTTAATACATACAACATCTGAAATAAACATCCTTTGCAAAGGGCGGTGAACATATTCCTGACTGCCTCCTTCACAAAAAAAAAACAGCTGGATCTTTTCAACATCTAAAGCAACTTTTAAAAGAAGGTGTTCACAGAGCTGATGATGGACGCACTAACTTCAAAAGACAAATAACGTTTACAAGAATATTGTGGATAAATGGGGCACTTTTTGAGGTATGAGGCTCATCCATCAGGAAAAAATACAAGCTCTCTGTCACGGGATCATCATCATTTCAATGAAGCAGCAGTTATGTACATAGCAGATACTACACAGCAGCACAGGAATAGAAATAAACTTCATGCCATGTTGTCCTCAACCGCGTAATTAAAAGTGACTAATTTACCAGTTTAATGGCCAGTATTATGCCGCTTTGTACAAAAGGCTGGCTTGATAATGAGAAATGATTTCAGTAAGTAAATTCTGAAAGCTTTTAATTACATTTTGCCCCGGGCTGAGGGAGCCGGGGCAAATGCAATTATGAACATGAATACCATTTAAGACCACATTTAGACATCCAAAAGGTCTGTGCACTTAAACACTCAATTAGGATGAAACTGTTGGAATCACTTTCCACCGAGTCAAACAATTTCCCTTGAATTTGAGCGCCAATAACTCCTCTATAAATGTCTTAATGTCCCTTATTTCCTGGTTTTGATATCCTCTTGAGGGAAACGCTCATCTTTACAAACTGCAGCTGACTGATAGCACTTGAGGAGGATCACAGGTCTGCTCATGTGTCCTCTGTTCATGTGATCTGGGAGCTGATGTCTTCATATGAAAAAAATGCACATTATTTTAGTTATGTAAAATACAAAAAGTCTATCTATTAATGTTTACTTGTAAGGTTATTGTAAATTCCCTATTATGTTGTATAAAATTCCTTTAGCGTTTGGATTGTAAGATTGTATTTGCTGAGCTCACTGGCTGCCCTCCTCAGTTTCTCTGTAATGATCCTGGGTTCAATTAATAGTTTGAATGTCTCCATGTTATTTTGTGAAACTGTATAAAACACGCAAATGAATGGATTTGGACTCCTGGAAGAAGAGCCACCTACTGTATTTCTGCAGCCTAGACAGATAAATCAATGAAAGTGAAGAGATTTTGAGTAATATCTGAGCCCGGTCCTCTGTGTCCTGCTGTCTTGACTCTGTTTGAGTTCTGTTGTTGCTGTTATCTTTACGCTCTTCCCCTCACTGTCTCTGTCAGACGACTCGGTCCAGTGAAAGATTGATGAATGATGACGGGGAGGGGGGAGGAGAGGGTGAGTGGACCATCAGCAGTGTTGTTTTCTCCCTAACAATGTAGACTTGAACTAGTGTTGTTGTAAAATAATCACAAATAAAGACAGTGCTTGGAGATCTTTACAACAGTGACTTTTCTTTCTGTGATATCCCTTTCTGTTTTCCTCACCCAGTTAGGAAATACAAACCACAAATCTGCAGAACAGTCCTGATTAAAAAACATTTGAAATTACAACACATTGCTAGCAATTGAGGTATTTCTTGTACTGTCAATTAAACTATCGTGCATGAGATTAAACACTCATAATGAAGTGCAAAACAATGAAACAAAGGAAACGGAGCTGAATTAAAATCCTGGTTTAAAAAAATGTAAAATTGAACTGCAAATCAAAGCTAAAAAAGAAAAAAATGACTTCATTAAGGTCACATTGCTTTGGAATAAATATGAAAGGTGAAAGAGGAGAAAGAGACAGAAAAAATAACATTGGGGGTTTGGAAGAATGTGGACAAGGGTCAAAATGAGGGAGCAATAAATAACAAATAAATTGATGGTATGTGAATTTGCAGGGGACAAAGAGTGTGTGTGTGTTTGACACAGAGGAGAACAACGTAACCTGAAAAGAATCCGAAAAATAAAAAAATGAGCAGAGACATAAGCCATCCCCAATGAATAAGCAGGCCATTATCCTGAAGAATGACGGCCCGGGGCGGTGATTATGCTGCTATTATATCTTTAACAGGATGGTTTGTCAAAACGCACGGACCCCCCACACCCCCAACCCTGCTCCTACTCACACACGCACACACACACACACACATGCAGGGCAGCTGAGCATCTCTGCCACCTCCTCTTGAATGTGCCCTTACTCTTCCCACAGCAAACTTTACACCTACACATCCATACATCATGACACTGGTGCACCATTAATTTAATACGCCTCAACATTTATTGTCCCCTCAGTGTGTGTGTGTGTGTTAAGTCTGTGTGTGTGTGTAAATAACAAACACACCTCAGCCGATAAATTTAGCAGCTTCAACACTGTTATGAATGACCACCATCTGAAAATCGGGAGATGATCTCGCCAGATTAGCAGCCTTAATGTGAGCGTAACACCTCACCCTCACCTTGTTGTGTTTCATTACACCATGTACATCTTGGTGCGTGTGTGTCCTCAGCCAAGGGCACCCTGATTGTGTGACTGATCAGATGGTGGTGCAGATATGCAGCAGGAGTAAATGTCCTTGTTATCCAGCGGATGAATCTATCCAGCTACACAGCACAGTTTCCTCCCATGGGGCTCTGCAGCGCTGAATGTAACACACGACTCTTGTTCCAAATGTTCTCTCTTTTCTAAACACCCATCCCCCCAAGCATCTATGTACACACACACACACACACACACACACACACACACACACACACACACACACACACACACACACACACACACACACACACACACACACACACACACACACACACACACACACACACGGCCCGGGGGTTGAACAGGGATTGCTAGATTGTAGTGCTGCAGGGTCAAGTGTGTTGAGCCCTTGATGCTGGATCAGGTGCTTCCATCTCTAACACTCAGGGCTGTATATTCAACAATATACTGCCGTAATCTTCTATTTATAGGTGCACACAGATCTTCATCCACTTTCCTTTCAGCAAGTCATGACATGAGAGTATTTGAGAGGGAGATATGAGCTAAAAATGTGACAGATGAACCTAATACTTTGTGACTTGAATCAAGTTTGATTCGTAGTTTTCTAAACTTCAAACAGACTTAAAAGTATTTACAGAAACATAATTTCATATGCTAAACTTATGTCATAACTCCAGATCTTTTTAGTGTTGCAGTTTTCTTACCTTCAAAAATTTAGCTTTAATCATATACCTGCGAAGTATTTTTGTCATATTTAGAAATTTAAATATTTACACTCGATGAATGTACCATAATTTACCCTCACCAACCTTTCTATGTTTTATCAGGTTACAAGTATGAGTCTAATTGATTTTATTGGGACTGTTTGACATGAACCATCAAAAAAGGTCTATGACTTTGAAACAGAGTAGAAAATAAATTACATTACATTTAACTTTTTTTTTTGTGTAAAAACAATCACAAAGAGCTTTCAGTATGCTGCAGTAAAACTACTAGATCTGATCAAACTCATGCATCCAAAATATGTCTGCCTATCTAAGAGATTATATTTGTAAAATGTTAAAACAGAAGAAAATTTGTTTTTTTTTATTTGTAACAGACCCAAAGGGGCAGGTAAGACCCACTAGCTCTCTTTCTTTCTCACTCGCAGGCCCCCTTGAGCAAGACCGCCACACAAAATCACAGCGTACCATTCAATCAGTGCTTTTCTCCCTCCTCTCCATGGTTCTCTTAAAGGTTTTAACCATGGCGAGAATGAAAAGTGCCAGCGTTAGAGAGCTCGGCCCATTGAGGAGGTGACAGGGTCTGCCAGAATATGATCCTAATCCTGTTTCCAGCATTCTTTTAGCCCACTGGCATCGCCATTTCGCAGCATATTCTCGAAGCTGTCAGGCCCGGGGAAATCCCTCTAATAGTGCATTGCTCAGATACACATCAAAGCCCTCCTGGAAACCAGCAGCAGGGGCGGCAAGAGTACAATCAGGCTCAAGGCTGCACATGTACACGCAAGTAGAGGGCAGAAACATCAAGTGCAAAGACGTTCAACATAGATACAGTGGTACAAGGTATCAAAACTCTGAAAACAATAACTGATCCTTAACTTTTTCTCAAGAGCATTTAAAAACTTTTATCTCAGTGAGTTTAAAAAAGGAATCAGAAGAAAAAGACTGAAGATGGATCAAACTGAGACATGAAAACAAAACTGCAGTGATTTCGAGAGGCAGACAACAGGTGGCTAAACTGTGTATCCTGGGCCACCCTCCTTTAGTTCCACTTCATCTTCTATTTTCTTCTTGTCCTTTTTTTCTTAAACACTCTGACTGCCATCTCACCCCTCCCTGGGTAATCTTCTTAGAGAGAAGAAAACCCCCATTCTCTCTCTTCTTAATCTGGCTGCAGCCTAAACCTGCGGCCGCATTTCCAATGCGGGCCTGGCTGAAACGCTCATGAAGGCTCTCAGCCAGTTCATGGAGCTCTGAGTCTAACAGACACAGGATACTTGGATCAGTTAGTGGGTGGATGGCTGATACAATATGATTGTTTAAAATCACTTGAAGCATATTCACAGTGGTCTTAAAATATATCATTATTTGATTTTATCTGTTCAAAACTGTGCCACCAGACTGTCCACACAAGAACCTATTTGTCAGGGGAAAATGCCACAACTTCCATAGGTAAGATTTGCATCAAGTTTTTTGACGCTAATGGATTTGACTGACAACATTTCTGAGTTTTAGGAGGTGATGGGAGCATTGATCAAACCTTACTGAGGGAGGTCAATCAATACAGCTTGTTTCACAATCAACATGCATGCTGAGACAATAAAGGCATTTCATTTTTTTTCAAAAGTAAGCCTTGGCTATCCTTGTGATTTGAAATAAAAACAAAAATTGCAAAAGTATGATTTGCAGTTATGTCTACCACTACTTCCAAAAGGAGATTTTCTTAAAAAGGATGTTCACAATAAATCTCTACAATTCTTTAAAAAGTGTATGGATGAAGCCCAGCATAGCTGCGTTATGAAGGACAACATTTGCCATCCTCTGGAACTCAAATAAGCTTCAGTGAGATGTAAAAAACCTTTTTTATGAGCTTAGTGCTCTGCTGCTGTGGTTGCAGAGTAAAGTTTGAGATCAACTCCCAAAATGTATAACAAGTCAGAAAAAGGTAAAAGTGAAGGTCAATGACCAAGTAATGCAAAGTAATGTTTCTTTGCATTTCACCCTCATCCACTGAACGACTCAATACACACTGCTCTCCATGCACATTTAAAATACTTAATGCCCTATTGTATTACTCTTATTAAAGGAGTCATACAGGCCTGGCTCACCTTAACCTTCAAAAAAATTAATAAAATGAAGAGTGATTTTAAAAATCTTATATCATTTGCTCTTAATCACTTTCACCACTTCCTCATTTTTTATCTAAAGAGCTGACACAAACGATCTATTTTCAGCTGGATGTCAGTGCTAAAACAAAAATACCTGCAGGAGATAAAGATGAAAATACAAATTGCTGGGTAACAACACATCATAGCATTCTTTGTCGTCCCATGTGGCTCAAAGCTGCAGGGTTTACAACCTGCTGGGCTCAGTCCACACAATGTATCTGCTCTGACAAAGACTCCCACTGGTGAAATCCCCACTCCCACTGCCAACAGGGACACAGTGTCTGATCTTCACCTCTGGGCTGGAATCAGCTCAGCAGGAGCATCAACATCTGCTTTAACTACACAAAGTACAACTTACTCCACCAGGTGTGTCTCATCACGCCGTATTCCCAGATATGTTGAGTTTCCTTGAAAAATGTTTGTAAACCGGTTACCTTAAAAAAAACTAAGTAATGAAATATGTTAATTTAACTCGACATGTTAAGTAGTTATAATTATTATGGAAAATCATTCAGCTGAATGTCTTTAATAAAATAAACCTGATGCTTATCTGTTAAAAAATTAAAATATGAAGTACTTTAAAAAAAATGTTTCATATCACTGTAAAACATAAAAAGTTGACCTTACTCAAAACTGAGAGATGTGATATCAATAAATTTGCCTTATGAATTAAATAAATGTTATAATAAAAATTGAAGCAGATCTGAAAAACTAAATTAAATAACATTTTAAAGAACAGCTGGATCTGATATTCACAGTGTTTCCTCCTCACTCATGGTTAAAAATGACATCACAACAAAAATCAGCTCTAATTTCATAACTCTGGTAACCGTGAGTGAGGAGGGAAGGCAGTAGATATGAGACCCTGCTGTACATTGAAATATTTTTCTTCAGGGGGCCCAGGTTGTCTGAGCTCCACAGCACTGACTGGTGGTCTGTGCTCCATGGCACAGGGTCTGCAGTGTGCACCTAATGGTTAATGTATTTATAAATGAAACGTTTGACTGGACTATACAATTTAGGCCAATTTGAAAATCAAGCATAAAGATATATCTTTTTTATTTTTGACACAGTCAGTCCACACATAGAGCATGGACAGCTGATCAATGCCACACAGAGCACAGACAGCTGGTCCATGCTGTGGAGCACAGACAGACACTCTGTATAATGTGGAGCACAGAGAACCTGTGCAACTGCTGCATGTCTAGAAGTTCAGCAGGGTCTAATATTGACTGCATCCCCTCCTTACTCACAGTTACAAAACACAGTCACAAACTAATGATTTTAAGTTGTGCTTACTTAAACAGCAACAAAAGTTAAATCTACTCAGAAATCATCATTTTCAAAACTGAAAACTCAGACATTTGAGTAAACTGAACTTAATAACAAATTTTAAGTTTTTGTAGCTTAATCCAATGGAGAGACTTGAACTTTGGGGTTTTCAGTGTAAACATGATGGCACTTTATGTTGACCTGAAATGAAGAGTGGTGTCACCTGTCAAGAGTCACTTTTCTCTGCTGCTGTCATTCAATCACCTGCTGTAGGTGTTCAGTTTGAATAAATGGGGATCATTACTGATGGGTTGCTGACTATAGCTGTGTTTTGCATGTTTATTACCAAAAAAAGCAACATTCAAATTGAAAAGACAACAGAGGCACGGCTGTGTGGTTAAATCCATAATATTCATCTTTCTAATACACAGCATATGTCTCCCTAACACAGGCTTACACACAGGGACACAAATAGACAGCGGTTCATTGGCTAATTCAATAATAAAGCAGGGAGCGAGCGGAGTCAATAGACAGGCAGAATAGAGAGTAACTCATCTCTAACAGTGTGCCGTCTCCTGAGTGTTAAAACATGTAAATTTATGTAAGAGCCCATAGGAAACACATATTTACAATACGTTTAGGTAATCACACGATGTACGAGGAGGCACTCAAGGCCCCGGAGACGAAAGCAGTCAATACAAAAATAGTTTTTATGTGTCATTAATTCCCTCTGCATTCCCAGATACATCCCCCTTTTACCGCAGTAATACAGTAATCACTCACAATCGCACAGGAAATTATCTGCACTCATCTGTGGAATAAAAAAGCGCAGGGGCAAAACAGGCCGAGACGTCCCATTTTAGCTTTCTGTTGCCTCTTTAATGTTCATCTGGGAGCCGCATGGCTGCCGTCCGTCCCTGCACAGGGATGGGACTCAGCTCCTGCGTTTGTACTGGCTTAATGGCAGTGGGATGCGGATGGTAGACTCGTTTGAAAGACACACACACACACACACACACACACACACACACACACAGACACACACACACACACACACACACACACACCTTTTTCACGCTACATTGCCTGTGCAGGACAACATAAAGGGTCATCCGTGGTGTGATGGAAAAGAGAGGCACCTCTGCGCTCACATTAGCTCATGATAAGAGGAAACATTTCACCTCTGAGTGATGTCAATGCAAAACACGAGTCGATCCAGCTCTTATAATGAAAGTTGCACAGATTCAGATGTGAGGAGCCAAATGGTCAATAAGTCATTACCTGCCTGTTCATTATTCCCTCCTACAACACAGCCGTATACTGCATTATTAGGCACAGCTATCAAGCCTGATGAATAAGCACAGAGCAAACACAAACACACATTTTCACGGGAGGTGATGATGAAAATCTGTGTTCGTGTCGTGTGATTCTGAAGTCTGTCACAGGGACAGACTTGGAGCTTCTTCCACCTTTAAACCTTTACAGATAAATCTCTTAGGCCTTGACTCGGGACAGAAGATACGGGACACTGTTATCTTTGATCAAGGCTGCCACCTACTGGACTAAAATAAAACTACAGCTCAAAGATCTATTGTGGAGGAAAAACTAACAAATAGGTTTGTACAGCTATTTCAAAACAAAAGTCAAGACAAAGAAATCTTCCATACATATGCAAATTATTTTAGAAGACTACTACTGTAGATAATAAAATAAGTGAAAACTGGGCAAAAGAATGAGATATTAATATCCCTGAAGAGTGGAGAGACAGTTTAAGAAGAAAGACCTCACAATCTAAACATTGGAGGGAGTTTACATGAAAATTCAGCATAAGGTATTTCATTACTCCTTGCCAATATGGCAAAAATTCATCTGCAGGCTCCAGCTGTTGGAGAGGATACGGGGAACAGGAGTGAGCCACACTCGTATTTTTTTTAATACATGTTTAAGTATATATGTAAATGTATATAGAATTCTTCACTTTTTATTTTTCAATCATTAATTCTTTTGAAAAAGAAATGAGGAAAAAATGCAATGTTCCTTTTGGATAAAACTGTAATTGAATTACAACTGTATGAACATTGCATGAAAGTCACACAAAAAAATATATTGCTGGGCAAATAATACTCACAGTGCTGTAACCCTCAAGTAAGCGAAATACAAGTTCATATTAATTCTAGTCATCAGATTACTCAAGTTTAACTTAAAGGATCAGAAATCATCATTTGGGGAAATAACCTTAATTTCAATCACTGCTCACACTTTCTTGACATTTTCCTACAGCAAAGATTAACCGTGTGCAAGATGAGATCTTAAAGTAGAAAACAATTTTTTTTTCTTAATTTATTCATATTCATAAGCTCAGCAGTGTTACAACTTGAATGAGGTCTGTATAAGCTGAGAGCTCCTCACACGTGCTTTGAAGTTGCTGTTCAGGTGAATTTGATTCCTTTCATTGCTTTGTTGATCATGTCTTGCATTTACATTGGAGCTGTTTTCTGGTTTAAAAAAGTCTGAGGTGGTTTGTTTGACTGTTAAATCATCTGCAGTGAATTTCTGTCAGGGAAAGTTGGAATAAAAGAGCTTCTTTGGCAGCATGTTTCTGGGATGTATCACCTGACTTCTGGCAGCAGTGTTGAAACGTCGGCACATTAATTCTTCTTGCTGATCGTTTCTTTTACTTTTGTTTTGCTTTTGTTTAACTGAAACATAATTTTCTTTCAGCCTGTAAGCAAACAAAAACTCTTTGAAGAAGCTTTATACAATTAATACAGTCTCTGCTCTATGATTCTGTTTCAGGTGTTTATGTGTTAAATGTTGAAATTAGTGTGATTCTTCAGAAACATTTAGGTCTTCATTCTTTTAATTTGAAAGAAGAAGATGACTTTGACAGTTGGTGTAATACTTTGTGAGCAGAGATTGGCAGGGCTGGCAGAGGGTAGGTGTTTACATTATTAGTGGAATGAGGAAAAAAATAAAAAGATTTTATTCTTCTTTTTATCCCAGAAAAAATGTCTTAGTTATATAAAATATGAAGAATGTTATACTCATCTGGACATTTAAGTTTTTTTGCATCTCTGTGAGATCAATTTCTGAAGTGTTCCAGAGACTTGTTTGACTCCAAGTTTATATCTTATTAGTTGGTACAAGGAAAATTGTCACAACAGTTTGTGTCCTGATCTTGTATCACATTAGTTTTTTTGACTTGAACTGTCATTTCCATTCATAAAATTGTGGATTGTCCAAAGCAATAGCAATCACTTTCCAGATCCTTCTTTTGGCTTTCTGCTGTTTCAACCATTTAACCAACAGTAGTCCGCTGTTTCAATAGTCCACCACAGTGTGTCCACAGTCTATGTGAGCCTCCATAGTTTGCACATGTAGATTGGGCCGAAGTTAGCAGCTAAGTGTGGGATAACCATCTCACCCAGAGGGAGGTCAGGAACAAAGTGAAATGTTTTCCTAAACATGTGTGTGAGGGGTCGAAGGTCAACAACCTGAATGTAGATCATGATGAGGAAAAGAGGAAAAAAAAAAAGAACCACAAAAGTGAAACTATTTGTTGAAATCCCATGTTCATCATAACATTGGAATCTCTGTCACTGAAGAGGTTTGAATCTTTCCAATAACTGTTTTTCAGTTTCTTAAATACAGACAACTGTGAGTGACTGACCTGAAGTTGGATGCCGTGATTCTCATGGGCTAAGTGGACGGCCTGTTCCACAACACTCTGGTTCTGGAGCTGAGAGAGTGTGCAGGTGGAGTAAACTATCTCCCCACCTGGACAAGCAGCCAGGATCCCTGCTCTGCGGAGTGAAGACAGGATTGCTCAGTTGTTGATTTAAAGAAAGATATTTACCAGTGTGAAAATATGACATATAATTGCAAAAACATTCACAAAACTCACAGCAACAGCTCTGTCTGCAGCTGTGGCAGCCTCCGTCTCTCGCCGACCCTGTTCTTCTTGAATATATTATTGTCATCCTCCATAACCGAGTGTCTGTCTGTTGTGCAGGGGACGTCAACAAGAACCTGAACACCAGAAGAGTTTGTCTAAGTGATTGTTACCGTTTTAGCATTTAGGCAATGCTGTGAATCCTCACACTGGCTCACTCTGTCAAATGTGTTCCTTTCGATTTCACCCCACATGGTGCCATCAAAGGATGTGACGCGCAGTTTTTCATCACTTAGACGCTCCTTGGGGACGTAGCTTTTGAGGACCCTTTTTAGTCGCATCGTGCGAGACACAGAGGAGTCGTTCATACACATAAAACCTTAAGTATAAAACAAACAACACTTGGTAACGTGTTCTGAGGGCAATGACTCTCACAGGTGTTGGAGGAAGAAGCTTTGATCATGAATAGTCGGAGAAATGTATAAAATGTCCACTTACCAAGAGAAAGTGTTTGTAGTAAAGCTAAAGATTTCCCTCCTGGAGCAGCACAGAGGTCGAGCACATTGTGACCCTCCTGAATGTTCAGTGCCAGACATGGCAGCACTGAAGCTGCATCCATCAGGTAATAACCCAACAAGCCAAACTTATCTGGTCTTTAGAGGAAAAAGAATTGACAGCCTAAATTGGCTTACTATGCCAAGTGAGAGCTTACAAAAACAAACTTTAAGCAAGCTTCAATTTTTTTTTCCCCAAAACTAATGAACAGAGCTCACCTTGCAGGCTTGAATCTTGAGATGTTCCCTCTTGGAAACACCAAACACTTGATGTTAGGACTTAGTTGCAGAGGAGATAGCAGCTGATTGTCAGAAACACAAACTGATTCCTTCTCGGCAACAACCCCAGATTCTTGCTCTAGACTTGGCTGAACTACATAAGAAGAACAAGGAGAGAGATCCATTTTTATAAACATTAAACACAGAGTTAAATTCAGAGACTTTATAAAGGAGTAACAACAATAGTTTTCTTCTTGGTTTTTGTCTGATTTTTAAAAGTCCATCAGTGGGAAATAAGAATTTGTAGGAAGGTAGAGACAATAGTAATTATTAATTTGTGTGTTCTCAATGTGCAAGTCCATTACAATGCCGACATTAACAGGTCTACCAGACTCCTACCTTCGTTATCAGCATCTCTGATAAAATCATGGCATCCCTGAGATTCAAGATCTTCCAGACAAGCATGTTGGAAAAAATTATTCAAAAGGGCTCCATATTTCCTCTCTGACAGCAGAGCAACTCTGACTGACGGCCACAGCTTCCCCAGCTGGCTGTCGTATGTGGAATCAAAGTGTCGCAGGGCCAGAGTAGTGGAAGGGTACTTAGCGCGTGTGGTTGCCTGTGTGGAAGGAGCAAAACATTTAGTTTGAACTTTGCGTGAGATTAATGAAGTTCAACACTTAAACTAGATACATATATAAATATATACATATACAAAAAAAAAAAAAACTAATTTAACAATTTGACTTTCAGATTATGCTATTCATCATACTTATTTAAAGATACTACATATTAGCTGTAATCCATTTTATATGCCCATTTAGTTTTATTTCAGGAGCTAAACTTTTAAGCCCAGATATAGCAAATCAAAAGCTGTGAACATATAATTATAGTTATTATAGACATTCAGTTTTCTGTTCTGGAAGATTTACTCGGAACAACTTTAAAATAGACAAGTTTTGTTCCATTCAAGCACAAAGAAATTCCTTATGCTGATGCTGATTTTGCATGTATTGACTTATTTGTTGTATTATTCACAACTGCTTCAATAACTTACCCATTTCTCTTTCACTCTATATCGCTTTGGAGTTAAATTTCTTAAATCTTTAATTTTTCTCAAAAGGAGTCTGCTGTCCATGAGCAGCGCCATGTTTCTGTGCGACAAGTTTCCAGTCCGTCTTAATCCTAACAGCCAAAACAAAAGTTCCGCATAGTTTCACAAAGTTAAAGGCGGGCCTTACACTACAGCTTCTCTTCTGATTGGATCAGAGCTACGTCAATAACTAATTTAACCAACAGGAAATTGTATCCGGTGAATCTTCAGTCATTTCCTACGAGTGACCGACCTCACGTCCTCAGCCAACAGCGGTGCTGCCGTGAAGTTAGGACCCCTGTCCTCTGCCGGGATCATTTGGTGTGTTATAGGGCCGGAATCATGGTTTTCGAGAGGAAGATGATTACATACGATGACCCTGACGACGAGGTAATGAAAAAGTGGTACATATGTATTCGGTAGCTTTTTATATGCGTGTGTGGTTATCTAGCTGTATGTAGGAGCCACACTCAGCTGGTCAGTCCGACGTTGGTGATGTAACGCTCAAAACAGTCAAAATCGCCGCCGCTGACTATTAAAGCACACATTGGATTTAAAATCAGAAAAAAATGCTGACTGATGCTGAAATTGTATCTAAATTATATCGTTGCCGGCGACACTCAGCGTCGCCGACTGTATTAACCGGCTACACGTTTCATCACGGTAGATTTAACATGTAACACCGTCGTCTCAATATTCACATGGATGTATGATGGAGAAAAATGTTTTGTTTTTTTTAAGACAAAAAAAAGAAAGAAAAAGAAAAAACAGAAATACAAACAACAAAACAAAAAATTCAGAGGAAAAGCAGGAATGATTTACAGCGACTTTTCACCAGCTCAGTGCCCTTTCCATTTAGTGCAGCAGTGATAAGTAAGATAAAGGTCAACTGTGTTAGTATTGACATCTGATATATGCTGTTGTGTAGTTCTTTTTCAATTTTATAAATATAGACCAAACTTATGAAAATACCTGCCGTCTTTATTACACCGAACAGGAGGAAGAAGCTCCCGCTGAGGAGGAAGAAGAAGCAGCAGAGGAGGAGGAAGAAGAAGAAGAGGAAGAGGAGGAAGAAATGGTGGTATGTAAATTCTCAACAGACTTATTGAATGTTTAAGTGTAACCATTAAATCCACCAGTGCCCTGATACAACATTCTTTCAGAAAGCAAAACGAAAAATAAAATGAGATTTAAAAAGGAAAGAAAGTGCTGTAACAATTAATAAAATTATATTGAAAGAATTAGAGATTAGTGGTGTGAATTTGAAAACGAAGACATAATGGCATTTTTTCCAAAATGCCATTATGATGAATGAGGTGAAGGCGTCTCTTTAAAAAATAAACAACCTGTTGTTTTGGAATGAACATATGACTGGAGATACCTTATAAACTTGTGCTCATTTGATAACTTTTTTTGTATTTACCTTTCACATTCTGCTTATAATTTATAATGATGTAGTATTATGATTGATTTGATTGTCTGTTTGGGGCTGATAAGCTACATTTTATTGGTCCACACTTGGAACTTTACCAGCTATTGAGCAGTGTTTCACCAGCCACAACATTCACATTAAAGCTTAAGTGAAAAGATTTCATTTGTGAGATGAATAAATATTTTGCATGGTGGTCATCGTGTGGTTACTTATTTGATTGGTATTTGATCTGCTAAATGCC
This sequence comes from Halichoeres trimaculatus, assembly GCF_033239565.1. Classification (NCBI taxonomy): domain Eukaryota; kingdom Metazoa; phylum Chordata; class Actinopteri; order Labriformes; family Labridae; genus Halichoeres; species Halichoeres trimaculatus. The sequence goes on along the minus strand of NW_027437193.1, from coordinate 24,560,150 downwards.
TCAGTATTTAAGTTTGAGCCTTTCCAAACCATTGTACAGTGATAACTCAGAGATACTTTGTTTGAATTGTTTAATGACTGAGAAGGTTTGAGTATTTATGGTGTCATTTTCCTTTTTGTCCCTATCAGGACCCTTTAGAAACAATAAGAGAGAAGTGTGAACAGACTGAACACTGTGTGCACACAAAACAGCGCCTGGAACTCTGTGAGGCTCGAGTTAGCTCCAGGTCCAGTACTGAAGAGGACTGCACTGAAGAACTCTTTGACTTTTTGCATGCAAGGGACCATTGTGTAAGTTTTAGACACAAACAGAGTAGAAAGTAATATGATTTGTCATTGCTGTGATCTGGTTTTGATTTTGTCCAATAATAACTGTATCTTCTTTTGTCCTTTTTAGGTAGCACACAAGCTCTTCCACAAAGTGAAATGACCAGCTCTCCCAGTGCCCACCACTTGCAGCTGTTTACTCAAGAAACAGCTTTAATTGTAAATGAATCAGGACCGTTCTGTTGTTGTTGTTCTCTTGTGTATTGATGTAAATTATTTCCTTGGTTTCCTGGACTAAATACTTGTACATGTCACCCTTTCTATATGCAGTGCATGCTTGTTTAGTCAGAGGCAGTATGTGAAGTATAAATAGCTGCTCGTATAGGCAATGGGTGCATCCAAGTTGATCAAGGTTGACTGAGGGAAGGGCTGCGACAAACAACCTCTCACTGTGCCCGTTCATATGCAAACACAAGTATGCTGCTTTGTTAACAGAACTTCTCAGGTTTGGTCATAGATTCACACTACTCACCAGACAAATAAAGGTTTTCTTTAGTTTTCAGTTTGAGTTTCATCACTTTAATGAAATTTCTTCTTTTTATAAAACTTGTACTCTCAGGTATCATGAAGATCTCACTACTCCCATTTTATGAGCTCATGCTTGAGCTTTGTGGACAAAATTGAAATTAGAAATGTATATTGTACGGATTGTGGATTGTTACTACAGCATGGGTGAATCAGAATTAAGTAAAATATTCTGGGATAAAATGATTTCCATACCTTGACTTGATAATGTTAAAGGTACATAGAATCTCAGAGAGGATAGTTTGATTTCAGTGGAGACTTCAGATCGGAAGGATCTATGTTCTCACAGTACAAAGTAGGAGAGGTGAAAGTGTTTTGAAAGTGAAACCTGAAAAACTTAATGCTGTTCAAGCAACTACAAATATTCAACTTGTATTAAGAGACTGTCACTGCTAGTAAATCTTACACATTTACCAATTACCACAATCGTTTAAACTGTGGATAATTGGACTCAAGACAAGAAGCAAATTTATTTTCCTTTTATATTTTTCTAGTTTAGATTAAATTTTATTTATTAATATTAAAAATCTAATTTGATTATCAAATATATCAAACATTCTTCCTTCAGCTGTCCTTCTAAATAAAAACAAAAATGCTGCAAAATGTGTAACTTAAAACAAAGAACAAAACAACAAAAAAAGAAAAAAAAAGACGAGAAAAAAGGGGCTTAAAAATCAAGAATCACATAACCTGCCTCAGAGGTCTCCAGGTGCATTATTCTGTGTTTGTGTGAGTGTGTGAAGGGAGCTTCTTATCAAAGCATAAACCAAAGATATAGTTTGACTCAAAATTTATTTGGAAACAAAGCAGAAAACATGATAATAAATAAGAATGTCTTTAAAAATTGGCTCTTACAAAAATAAAAAATTACAGTATTGACCACATGAGGGCAGTATGACCACAACTTTATGAAAACCGAGGTAGACGTTGAGTGTTCATGTGTTCACGGCAGTTCAATACATCTGGACTCCCAAGAGGTTAAAAAAATGGTGATAATGTGCAGATAAGTCATGCACACAGTGCATGACTTGCCACACAGGATGGTGATGAGTTCATCATCTCACCAGCAGTTTTCTTTGTTGCTGACAAAATCATCCATGGAGGCCTGAGGAGAGCAGAGCAGTTGGAAGTTGGAGATATTATTTAAGAAAAGAATGAAAATGGAGATTCAACAATAGTTAATGTGATAGAGGGCCCTGTTTTTTTTTTTTTTTTTTTTTTTTTTTTTTTTACCTGTGTTAGCAGCCTTTCCTTCCTCAGCCTTTTGTAAAAGGCAAGAACATCTAGATCTGCTCTGACCACACTGGGGTCGAAGTCCATCACCCTCAGACCCTCTAAGCTCCGAGCCCGAGACAAAGCCACGTACGCCTGTCCGCTCTCAAACACACGAGCCAGAGAGATCTCCACACAGTCCAGCGTCATGCCCTGAAAGACACGCTGAAGTCAGAATAGAAGAATAGACACAGGGCTCTGAAAGAGTGTGTATTGGTGTAAGATTGAATAAAAGGATCAGCGCAGCCCTGATTCACCATCTGAAATATTCTTTTCTTGTATAAATTTACTGAGTGAAGCTTTTTCCATTGCTCATTTTTCAATCCTACATCAGTGACATTTTCACCTGATTAATCTCACCCACCATTTTCCCATTGTGTCCCCTCGGTCTCTCTGAATGTTTGCAGGAATTAGATTTATTATTCCTCTCTCCCCTTTAGCGCCTCAGCTGTAGTCATTTACTGGTGACACACCATTGTGACCAGTGAACTCAATTACCCAGGGGCACCTTTTATTTCTGACTGACTTCAGAGTTTGCAGATATACAGTCTGCTGTGGGAGTAGAGGGAGCTGCCGGTGAAACAGGTGAGCGATTGGTGAGGACCTTTATTTGATCCCTCACAGATGGATGCAAACAGGAGAAGGGGGTGTTGAAGAGTCAGTGTTCCCAGCTTGCAGATATTTGGGATGTATGATTGTACGGTCACGGCTTAAACCCACACAGGTCATCAGTACACCTCAGGAGCATTTTTTAAAGCCAGTGACAACCTGGTTGTACATGTAGATACCAACAGTATCATAGACTAGGCTTACCTTCCTTATTGTCACATGGACATTAAAGATTTTCTTATGATTTGGTTCCATTTTGTCTGTTTTTTTGTTTTTTTTTCTTTTTGTATTTTTTTTTTGTATTTATTTACAAGCCTTGCCTGAAATCCCACACCTCCTAAGAACAACATATTTAATATCAGGGGCAGGTCAGAGCAGAGTACATTTTTAAATCAAAATCAGAATTACTTAATTTATCCCTGAGGGGGAATTGCTCTTTAGTCACAGCTACTCCTTCAAAAAGTTGAAAATAGAAAGTACAAAAATTACAAGATTTGAGAAATTACAACATATAACAATATAAGAAGTTATAAAATTAAAGATGTAAGAAATTACAAGAAGTGAAAAAAATTGAAGCAGAAGTGTATTATAAGTATAAAACATAAGTTATATCATTGCTGAGAATATGATACTAAAAAAGGGAGCATAAGTTATGATTATTGCACATATACCTAAATATGGAAATTGCACAGCAGGTAGTTATTGCACCAAACAATAATACAAAATGCATTGTGTTTCCCCCAGAAGGGTTCTTGTAATCAAAAAATATGCCATTGACTGTGACATCTACATCTAAAATTTACAATTACTGAGAATAAAAAAAATAAGACCCTTCCACCCAAATTCGCACCACACATGTGAGCTAGTGAATGTCCACTTCATTCAAATCTATTTAGCACAATTCACAGCTAATAGAATCTACAGACACTTTACAAACGGAGCATGTCTCAGCAGTAATTTACATCTTAATTGTAAATTTACACACGTCTTACCAAAAGATCCCTTAATAACAAATTGCACTGAGTTTCTCTCTGACATCAACTGTGGCCTGTGGTTCCTTTACCTGAAAGATGCTATGATGAGGATCTGTTTTAATTGGACTGCCACGCCACCTTCTGGCCTGCAGTCTCATGCACACTGTCGTGAAGATGACACCCTGTACTTTAACTGGGTACAACAAGGTGAGGTATTTATCAGTACAGTTAAGTAGCGCTGTTGTTTGAAACGTGACAACAAGCAAATGTTGAGTGTTAACCATACGCCGGTAGCCAGCAAAATGTAGCGCTACTAGCAGCCTGGTACTATGATGTATCCGTAGGTTAATGTGACAGCAGGCAAACTGTCAGTTCGTACAGTACTTTAGTAGCTGTCCATATGTTGCCCCACTGACAGTTCGGTGCTGTGTTATGTTAGTAAATCCTGGTTAGCTATGTTATACCAGTCATCTACCAAGCAGAGCTAACGTAACCTCACTCTTTATTTTATTGATGGACTCTCAAGTTTGAACAGACCACTGCAGTCTAGCCTTTAGCTCAGGCTGTATCACGCTGCCTTTTAACTTCCTTCTGCTCTTCTGTCCTTTTTCTGTTCAACAGTTATGCTCCAGTGTTCCTCTTTTCTAGAAAGTTAATCACGGAAATCGATTTCAGCAGAGAAAAACCCAGGCCTCTCTTCTGAACTTCATCAGCCGGCGTGAAGTTGTCATAGAGACTTGGACATGCCATAAATCAATCCATTGTTGCTCGAGCCGATTGGGAAGCTACAAAATGGCTACAAAGTAGCATTTCAAAATACCCTATATTGTCACTGATTATGTCATTTTTAAGTTTGGATTACCATCCGACTAGAAGGGAGACTTCTTCAAGATCACTTTCAAACTCCTCACAGCCCCTTTAAGTCTTTGAAGAATATAGAGAAAACACCAACAGAGTAAATTTGATAGCCTCATGTTAATATCCTCAGAATTAGATCATCAAATTTTGTTTATGTTTTGTTATGCTAATGTAACTCCACTATCAAAAAACTTTTAAATGCACGAGTTCACACTTTTTAAATCCAGAATCAGTTCTTCATGTTTCAACCCAAAATCCAAAGCATAGCAAAGGAGATGTTTATTTAATCATATAGTTTATCTGTTTTAACTGTTTTCCCGTTTTTATTTTGTTGATCTTTGATCCAAGGGTTTTTTGTGGTATCCACTGATTTATCTGAATTACTTTGAGCTAATACTGCACAAAATGAAAGGTTGGAGAGTCAAATGTCTTCCCATCTGCTTCGAAACATTGAAAGTACAAATGTTTTGGAAGGGTTTGGTCCGTGCTACAAAGAAGTAATACTTAAAATGGGGAAGGGGCAGTATTCCTCTTGATATTGGCGGGTTTGATACTCATGCACATGATTAGTGACATTTGTGTAGTTACTTTGGCATACTTTTGTTAAACGTCTCAATCAGATTTATTGGTTTGAGTTATCTAAAATCATGGCTTGGATGCCACCTTGTGGGCTTCTATATTTATGCAGACTCCTTGGAGAGTCTTATCAACACTGTGAGAGGCTGTATGGTGCCAGAAGACACCCTACAACATAAACAAAAGATAACCTTTTAATTAAATCCAGGCTGATTGTTTATTTTAATGAGTATGAATTATCTTAAACCTTCTATGCATACCAAATCAATTTGCTAATTGATACCGATAAAGAAAGCTTCAATGTCATTCTGTATATGTTTGGTATGTAAAGTGAGCATCTAATATTGTCACAAATCACTGCTTTGCTTCATGATATGAATTTGCTACAAATTTTTTGCAGGCTGCAGACATTAACCCATACCAAAACATTCCTTTACTTCTCCAACATTAAAGGTCCCACATTTCGCAAAAATCACTTTATTAAGGCTTTTAGTGAAATTTGTGGGTCTTTGGCTTTCCTCCCAGCCCACAAAATGTGATATTTAATGACAAAACCTGTACTTAGTAGTGCTTGTGAATGTAAAATCTGACCTAAAACGAGGTGTTTGGAATTTGGGGATTTGCCGACATTAGCGATTCCCTTTTTGACCGATCAGGAGCAAGTCTGACCTGATTGGTCCACCGGAGCAGATACCCCCACGTCCACTCCTCTCCCCGCTGCTGGAGAGAAATCTCTCCGACAGCGAGGGGGGGTATGCCAAAGTTGAAGAGCCATCACTGCTCTGTTTTTGGCTGTAAACGGCCACATGGTTCCATGCACAAGCTTCCCATCTTGGAAGAAGACAAGACTAAGTGGTTAGAGTTAATTTATGAGGGTAATGTGCCAGATACACTCAGTAAAACTGTGCATGTGTGTGCTAGTCACTTCACGGCCGACTGCTTTTCCAACTTTGGACAGTACAACAGAGGGCTAGTGAATAGACTAGTCCTGAATCCAGGCGCATTACAAACCATCCACCAACAAACCTCGGACCCTGGAAATGTGAGTATTTTAAATGCTGCGTGCTGTGGAGCAGATGTAAGAGCTTTTCCTCAGTGTCCCCCCTGTCTCTGTGTTAGCTTCAGGATGCTAACTTTAGCTGCTGTTAGCCTGTTGTTTTAGCCTGTAATGTTACGGTAAACGAGCTTTGCTGTTTTCTAAACATTGTGCACTCGGAGCTCGTGGCGCCGCTCTCAGTGACGTGGAAGAGCGGGGTGGTATCAGCAGTGACTCATTTACATATGAAGGCCACGCCCACTAAATCAGAGCGTTCTGAACAGAGGGGCTATGAGAGCCTGGAAACAATGCTGCTGTGCTTGATTTATTGGCTTTTTGGACCAAAACATGTTACTACCATTTCATGAAGATGTCAATGATCCATATTAAACTGCAGAAAAGGAGCATGATATGGGACCTTTAAGTCAGGTAACTTGTTTGCTGGGAGACTTAAGACTGGTTTCTTTCAAAATCACGTTGATTGGAAACTAAAGCACAATATAAATGTAAAAAAGGGTCAATGAGCGAAATTAAAAACAATCATGATGAAAGATCCATGTAACAAGAGTGTCCAAACACAATTAAAGAGCAATGTGCAGAATGGTCATTTAACTAAAACCACACATTTTACCCCCAACTGGAATAATCTGAATACTAAAGTGATCAGGCTTCATCAGACTAAATGTCTGTGTCAAAGTTATCTGCAGACCCATCCAGTGAATGTTGATAGATTTACACCAGTAAAGAAACATAATGTGGCTGCATTAATATCAAAATGTCTGTGTTGGGTTTCATCATATCTGAGCAAGGCTCATGATAAATTCAACTCACCAACAAAGGCAAAAGGAGGCAGATCAACAAAATGTTTGCAAGCTTTATATTCCTGCCACTGTGCTGAAGTGAAGCTAAATCCATTTGAAATGAGAATTGATCGAGCTGCTGGTGAATTCCTGGAACTCATGTGAATGATAAACACAGGAGTAAGTTTTCTGTTATGAACACAGTTTGTATTTCTGACACACTCCTCTCTCCCCTGTGGCTCTCAACCCTGGATTAGAAGCAATAATGTGGACACTGACTGAGCTTCGAGGCTGACTTTGACATAACAATCAAACCGCCTGCGATATCTAGCTGCCTGGAGAGATCCACAACTGCAGCATGGAGGGAAAATAAATTGGTCTCAGGACGATGAAATTAAGTATCTTTTAATGAAGTGAGTCATTCATTGAAGCGAGTCCCAGGCAGCATGCAGCAGTATACAGCGGTACTATACGCTGGCCTCCAGACATGATTAAGAGCTGTAGTGGACCTCTTTCTATGTGTTTTTGGCTAATAAGATGTTATACACTCTGTGAGGCTGTGACTGTGCTCACCTGGCTCTTATGGATGGAGATAGCCCAGGCCAGTTTGAGTGGTAGCTGCTGTCGACTCAGGTGGATCCCTCCGCCGGACTTAAACACCCAGCGCTCAGTCTTCAGCACCTCAGTGACACCACAAAGGAAACGCACACGTGGGAGTCCTGGGGGAACAAAGAATGAGTTGGCAAAGTAAATAAATGAAAAACAAAATCAATTGCAGATGCTGAAATAATGAGAAAATCAGTGGCATTTTAAAAACTGATTTGGTCTGACCCCGATGACCTCAAGTTCTTTTCTAATTACAATCTTGAAAATGTGTTTCTCATGTCAACAGGAGAAGAAGCAACTGCAGTGATATGTAAACCATGAATAAGAATTCAGCTTTATACCAAAAAAGGAGTCAAACTACACGATGATGTGACTCTTTTTCACACTTTAGTTTGTGTATGTAAGCTAGCATTTCATCTGGATGCTAAATGTCTGCTGTGCACACTCCATGTCACCCATGTGGTTCTGAAGCCGGTCGTCATCCGCGGCTCTATTGGAAATGCAAATCTCTGCCGGACTTCAATCAAGGTGATGTGAGGCAAAGAGGTGGAGTTGAGGCAAGCTTTTAACCCTTTTGGTAACAGCTACAGTGTGCCTGTATGTCAGTCGAGGAGCTGTGCCCCTGATTGTGACCTGTAATCTTATCTTCCAAACAAAGGAGTTACACAAAAAATCCCAACCATACAGTTTGTGGTGGGGAAATGAAAGTGATGAGGAACAGCAGGAGACAGCTTTAAGCAGGCACTTTTTAGCACTTCCACATTAGTGTCATTTCTCGTAGCAGGAGTTTGCAGCTTTGTTTCGACCTTATAATACACAAGACACGCACATGGTCAATGGCTGCCTCCTCACCCAGTGATCATTTTTAGTTCTCTGTTCATTTTTACAATGGGGTGCATCAGACTGAAAAAAGATTTGGCTCATTCCTCTAGATCAAGGGTCTGCAACCTGCAGCTCTGGGGCCTCAAGTGGCTCTTTGACTCCTTTGCAGTGGGTCTTAAAGGCTCCTTGGAGATTTTTTTTTCTTAGAGGGTATTGACGATTTTGACATTGACACTGAATAAAATCATGATTTAACATTTTGTTAAAAACTAAGTATGCATCACCTCTGTTAATAAAGCCTGCCATCACTCTATTTCACCCCCGACCTACAACATCAACAGGCCTACAACTTTCCATGCATCTGTGGCTAACCTCAAGTAAAATAACTAAATCAACAAAAAGACAAATCTGTGAGAAAAACAGATTTTAAATCTGTGTGGATGGATTTATTTTACTATCAGCATGCTTAATATGTGAAAAGAAATCAGAAGACAGCAAAAAATGAGTTGAGAAATATAAGTAATGTGTGTTATACAATTCAAGAATTCTGTCAAATTCTTGAAATTTTCTATTTTATCAATTTTTTATTTATTTATTTATTTTATGGCACTTTTTTTCAAGTTATTGCTTTTATTTATTTCAAAACTGCTGGAAATATTTTCAAATTGTATAAGTGTGTTTATGTTTTGACATGTTTTAAAAAAACTAAATTTTCATAATGTTTTGACACATTTTATCCAAACGTTTTTGGATTTTTTTTTTTTTTTTTTAATTGGTGAGCTGAGCCAAAATGGCTCTTTTGTGCATGAAGGTTGTAGACCCCTGCTCTAGATTAAAGTTTGTAATAAATTTTATTCTAGAAATAATTTATTTTTTAAATATAGAAAAAAAGGCATTTACCGTGTTTTCCAGGCTCAAAACCGACTATGACCCCTCGTGCCCCATTCACCAGACCCCGAGCCACATCCAAGTTCTTTGTTAGCATGACCTTAAAAAAAAAAATCACAAGATTATAAAACACTGTTTAACTCAAACTGTGGTTCCCAGTGCATATCAATAGTGCAGTTCAGTACTAAGCAAAGTTTGGGAACCACACCTACCTGAGCTCCCACTTTGAGTTGGATAACTCTGTTAACGGGACTGTGAGCGTCGATTGTCTTAACCAGAGCCGGGTCACTGTCCAGAGCCTCAAACACACGCACTGAGCCTGAGAGAGGAGGAGAAAAAGACAGATGATGTTATAGGAACAAAATACAAACATGGGGAAGAGAAAAGCATTCAGGTAAAGAGAATAAGTTCATCTGTTAAATCAAAAAATATCAATGTCATCAAAATCTTTCAATCCTCTCTTATGCAATCCAGGATCATGTAATTCAACTGGATTGAATTAATTTAAGATTAACAAGGCTGTATTTTGCTAACACAAAGACATGACAGACTTTTTCCACAGGGGGCACCAAAAGAACCAGAAAAGGACCAAGTTGAGGGTCAAAATTATCCCTGTCCCATTCAAAAACTGAAACAACACAAACTGGGGATGTCCTCGGTGTAAAACAACCTGATAAGATCTAATTTCTTAACCCATTCTGTTGTTTGAACAACCCAATCTTGTTACTGCAATTAAGTCCAATAACTTCTAAATAACCAGGCTTAAAAAGTATCAGATCTGGCAACCAAAGAATTGTTTAAAATGTGCAATTTAAAAAAAAAAAGACCACCAGTTAACAGAAGTTGTCATTTTCTCAAAGCTGGTTATGAAATGATGAAAGTACAGTCAAACAGGCAACAGCTGGTACCATGACCACGTAAAGCCCACATGAGACTGATAAAATCGTTCGAGGAAAATTGGTTTCAACAAGATTGCCACACAGGACTCCGGCCTCAGATAACAGCTCTGCCAATTTTCACCTGAGCCCATATCTCACTCTCATCAGGGGGTAAAGCTCCAACGGGAGAGTTCAGACCTGGCAGCTGCTGAAGTTTATTCTCGTTTGTGAGCTCCACATCGTCCTTGTGTGTGCACAGCCTGGTGGCAAGGATGCCGTCTCTCTCGATGTGGTGGTAGGCGCTGCCCAACAGCTTGGCAGTGACTTCCTCCGTCACCCTTAACAGTGTTTATGAAGAGGGAAATGGATTTTACTTCAGTGTTAGGAAAAACAGTTTCAGCTGCAGAGCTGTTTTCTGTGCTCCAGACGTGTTCAAGCAGAAAAGCTCAAAGCCTTCATGTTAAACACTCCACAGAAAACTTTATACTGTACACTTCTATAAACTCTATTAAATTATATGTGTGCAAAGACAGTATTGTAGCAACAGTAAACCATTCTGAAACTAAAACTAGAAAAAAAAAAAAGAGGATTATGGCGGTGTTTTTTTACCTGCCCACCCTCACTGCCTGCAGGAGGGAGATGAAGGTCCGGTCTGTTTGCCTCCGCACCTCTGTGAGCTCCATGTTGAGCTGAATCACCTTCCGCCAACTCCTGGCCTGCAGCACAGATCACCGTGAGCATGTGTGAATGATTCAGTGCCTTGACCTCATCAACCAGTTACATGAGAGGAGTACACAAATCATTACAGCACCATCTTGACTTTAAAATGCACCCACTAAATGAGATCATCTCCGACCGTCTCAAAAGTGATAAGATGAATGATTGAAGAGTATAATATTTATTATTTTAATAAAATAACTTAATGGCTTGGAGAAATACTTAAGTTTTAGGGGTAAAAGTAGCCTGACCTGGAAGCAGAAGCTGGCCTTTTCCTTTCCCTTGGACACAGGGGGGAGCTGGAGGAAGTCACCACACACGATCAGCTGGATGCCTCCAAACGGCTCGGTCGACCTCCTCACTGACCTGCAAAGAGTGAAGTGATGTCAGAATCTGAATGCATTTATACTTATACAGCTGTACAGTGAGATAAGGAGCTTCTACTTAGTGGTTCGTACATACAGTATAAAACCAAAACCATTCGAGATAAGATATTAATAAACCACTACCCCTGGATCATGCTACCAATACAGTGACTGTTGCATCAATCTAAAATGGATTCACACCATCTCAGTTTTCATAATAACACAGTCTTTGAACTTATGAAGCTCTGTTCAGTTGTTTGTTGGCATGCAGATAAAAACCATTCAAGAATCTGGAGGCACAGGTCTAACAAAATATGTTCAGATTGAAACTGGATCTAACTTTAAAGAAGGTATCAAGAAAATTTGGAAGAAGATGTTGAGGAGGCTGAGAGCAGTGTTCCCTGACTTTTCAGTCCAAGACCCCCCAAAAAGCAGTGCCAGAGACTGATGAAGCACTATTCTGGGAGCACAGTAATAGGCTAATCCAAAATCTGATCAAGACAAACAAAAAGGCCCAGATACTGAATTTCTCTGATTAGTACAAATAATCATTCAGTTATTGAGTAAAAGCAACCATTGGTACCAATGTTAACCTGCCTCGGTCACCTTGGGGGTTTTGTGGCAACTAAAAATGTGGAAAACAGGTCATTTTCATTTTGATGGTTTTATTTCAAATTCAACTCTTTTTTTCTAACAATAATGGATGAAATATGAAATTCTAAACCGTTTTTTACACACTGCATATGTAATTCACAACAGCAACAAACAATACACAAATATTTGAAGAGTCATCTAATGACTGTTCGGAGACTTAGAATGTAACATGTTCATATACTCCTGATGTTTAAATATAACCCATAACCCTATAACCCATTTAAACTAGGATGAATGTTTATCTCTAAAGAACCTTTCAAAGGATACGATATTATATACGGATGCACGATATTATCCACAAGTTATCAGTTCCAGCCAATATTGGCTTAAAAATAGATTATCTGATATGGGCCAACATATCAAAATCTGCTGATATAATAAACCGATAAAATATTGGGCTGAAGCCGCAGATATTTTTTGCACTTTTTGTGATTTTTTTGCACCCGATTGCGTGGTCCCATATTTGGCTCCTGTTTTAAGATAAACTTGAATTTAAGCAGCAGTCTGTAAGGTATTATGCACAAAAGTAAAACATTTTATTCAATTTGGGTTTAATTAACGTACAGTTGCACTTCTCATATGTTCCCTGTGAACAGAGGTTATTTTTGTTGACTTTCAATTGTGAAATTGGCCATATTCGCCCTGGTTGTGGGTATTGCTCATTGACAGTATAAAACATGGACGAAGTCTTCCTGATGTCACCCGTCTGTTTCTGAAACAGTGAATGAAGCACATCGGCTATAGCAGCCATATTGGTAGTGGCAAGGGCTTCGCCTACAGCTATAGGGTGGCTGTTGGTCACGTGACCCTCAGCTGTGCCTCGTGTTCTTGATATCCTCTGAACTGCAGAGTTAGAAAAAAATTCACCCACGTACAGTGTGTGCTGATAGTAAAATTAGCGACTTAGACATGAGACGTTTTTTGAACCAGGCTGTAAAAAGATTAATTTCTGCTTTGAAAATGGCTTTTTTTGGCTTGGTGTGTATGTGACTTCCGCTACTCCTGAAGCAAGCCTCAAGTGAACACTTGAGAAACAGTGGATTTTTAGCACTTCATCATTGTCTCATATTCCAAAACCAGAGGTTGCTACTTGGGATTGTCACGATTTTCTTAGGAAGAGCATCATCCAGCTTTCAGGTAGGATATATCTTTTGGAAACGTTTTTGTTTGAAAGCAATTGTCATAAATAAATATACAGTTTTAAGTAAATATTTTTCTGAATTTGCACAAGAAATGAATATTACATAACAAATGTCACAAGGGTATGCACCATAAGACAATATGCTACTTCCATTACAGAAGAGGGTTGATGATCTCTGCAATTATATGCCAAGGAAAAATATCAGTATTGGAATCGGCTAAATGAGGTGTTAAATTTCGGCATATGGAATATCGGCAAAAAAAAATCCAATACCGTGCACTCTGAAAGTTTATGTTCAGTTTTAAAAAGAATGATCCCGTGTTCAGTGTGCTGCTTTGATCTCACCTGGCCACTGACTCCAGCTTATCAAAGAACTGAGCCTCCACCATGGAGACCTCATCAATGATGAGGTGTCGACAGCTGGTCCAGTGCTGCAGCACACCGGGCCTCTGAGCCAGTTCAATGCACTGCTCCAGAGGGGCCGTACCTGAGCCGATACCTAGAGAAAACACACACACACTTTAACACAAAAAAATCTTCAAATTAGAAAACACAAAAGACTAACTTTCAATGTATTAAGATGTCTTTTTTGTAATGAAGGCACGATTAACACAGATGAAATATTTACCTGTTTAACATTAAGTTGTTACAATTTTTTGCAAACTGACTCCAACATTTTGGTTTTGTCTCAATGTACATGGACTGTCTTTCAGATCTGGACTCCAGGTCTCATAAAACAAGACTTGTAAAGATGGAAACTCTACGACAATAAAGATACTTTTACTTGTTCTTTCAAATCTCTCTAAAGATAGTGAAAAACAACTAATAAGCCCAAAAGTTGTTCTTTTCCTGATCTATGAGCTCACCAAGAGTTCAGCCTGATTTCAGGGCGAGCATTTTGTGAAACCGGCAAAGAGACCAATTATTTTGATCATCTCCTACTGATTATGTGTCATTTCCTGGAATCTATTTGTGACATGCTTACATAAAATCAATTATATCCCCTCGGAAAAAACACAAAACTGACCAGCGAAGCTGTGTAATGTTGTTCCGCCAATGTGACAAGCAGCCACTCCTGTGCTGGCGGTGGCAAAGGTGCTCTTTGGAGGTAGAGAGCCCATGATCCTCTTCAGTAAAAAGGACTTCCCTGTGCCTGGAAAACACATTCAACATAAAGTCTAACACAACCACAAGATTACTGAAAGAAAGAAAAAAATCAACATCAGTGTTTAATAAATCCAGGTTTAGATCAAACTTTTCTTTTAACATGTAAAATGTGTTCATTTTATACATTTTGTCTCTACTGAAAGCTCTAGTGAGGAGTTCTAACTCCTGATTAAAAAGTCTTAAATAATGCCTTGTCCGGAGTCATAACTAGGGGTGCACCGATCACAATTTCCGGCCGATCACCAATTTTTAAAAAGCTTGACCTGTCGGTAATAAAATGTTTATGTTTTAATTTAAACAACCAATAAAGTGTCCTGAGTTTTAGGTCTCAGAGCAAAAAGCAATGGCTGGCTGGCTGTCAGACCTTCCCAGAGGTATTCAAGATCCAATCCCCCAAAATGAAAGAAAGAAATCCACTCTCATCATTCGGTGCATCTCTAGTCATAACGGCAAAAAGATCCACCAGAGAGAAGACTGTTCCTAAATACGTGTCAGACCTGCCATGGAACAGGCACCACACCAGACTATTGAGGTTGATGCCAAAATTGTCTTTATTTTTAACTTTCCACACCAAAGAATTACTAAGAGTTACACTCCACACATTAAAACAATGAGGGACGATCATTTTTGTCCTGAAACATCTCTCCTTTACAAACACAGGATATGACTGGTATTTAGATAACCTGCAAAACGTTTCCACGGGGTTTACCAAAACTGTCACAACCCAAAAGAGATTAAACATCAGCTGATCATATCTCATATCCTGAGTTGACAAAGCACATCACAAACACAGAATTTAGCTGAATTTAGCTTACGTCCTTGGAGAGGGCAAAGGCAGCATGGTGTGGTGTGGTCTGATCTTTTTTGTTTTATATAGCTACGTTTCATTCATGAGATAAGAAAACTGATCTGATATGCCAGGAAAACAAGTGTTAACTTAAGGCTGCAGAATAAATGAGTTGAGATCAGAAGAAAATGACCAGATTGCTTATCACCACATTTTAAAAAAAAGTTTTAAAAAATGTATGTATGCATGATACTCACCAGCACTTCCCGTAAAGAAGACATTCCTGCCACTGAGCACAGCACTGAGTACAGCTGCCTGTTCTTTGTTAAGCTTTCTTGTTGGCATAGCCAAGATGGGCTTCTTGCTTGGGTTGGACTTGACCTAAAAAATAAATTTATTTATTTATTACTTAATAAATAAAAAAAGAGACATTTTCATAATATTGCTGAATAGGCACAGACATTTTACATTGTGGCGTGCTGCAGGTAAAGACAAAGTAGAGAAGATGTTTTTTTTGCACTTGTGTTCAACTCACAGGGCTGAAGTTTGTGTCACTCCTGGACCTCTTGACCTGCTGTCCTGTCCCCGCCACAGCAGTCTTGTTGGTGCAGTCAGTGAGGCCTTTAGGAGCAGCTTTATTCCTCAGCTCGTTCGCTTTCTGAATGTCTTTCTGCTGCAGGGGGCTGATGGCCTCAAAGCTGCGGGGCAGGCCTGCTTTGAGCTTCTCTCTGTCGCTCAGAGGCTTGCTGGCCTGCCAGGCCAGGTGCTTGATGCTCAGGGTTTTGAGGAAGAGGTTCAGTTTGTCAGGGGGGCAGTTTGACATGAGCAACTGGATGTTCTCAGGGAGAAGTTTGACAGTGCACTTTCCTTCTCTGGCAAACTTTGTGAACATCTTAAACTCCCTGAGACGGTAGCTCTGTGGGACTTTTCCATCGTGGAGCCGGAGGATGATCTCCTGAAACTCGTTGCGGCCCAGAGTAACAGAGGCTTTGCGCAAGACCTGCCTCCTTGTGGTCTGACCGGAGGCATTGAGCTGCTCCACTATCACACAGCAATGCAGCTGGGCCTCATCCATCGCAGGGAATATCTGCTAAAAGTGTTTGGAAATTTTGATGACCGACAACGAACGAAAACACTGTAAACTCAATGTAGTCTGGCCTGAGCTGAGACAATGTAGCGCTGCTATACCACAGTCAATCACCAAGCATCGTGTTCTCGCTAAATCACAATGTAACAACTACGTTTGAAAATGTACGCATCGAATTCTTAGTTTCATGCTTACCTTTATTTTCAAGCAAGTCGAGTCAAAAATCTGTGTGTGTCCTTCCTCTGTGCAGCTGCTCCTCTGTGTGAAAAATGGACACAGATTTCAAATTGTCGGTGCGTGAAATCAACCAATAGCTGAACGGCGTTCCGTCCAATCGGAGAGGGGAGGTTTAAATCCGTGACCAATGAGCTGTGGGGGGCGTGTACAGTGACGCAAGTGACCAATCGCTTTAAAGAAGACCAGTGACATCATTACGAATGAGAAAACACATGGCTACCCGGAAATGGAGCAAAACTGACGAATTCGGTTCCCTTCTGGAAATTGAACGCAAGTTTCTAAGCACGCTAGTTTAATCTGAATCTCATATTTCATGAACTGAACTGAGCCAGGTTTGTCTTGTATTTTCCGTGTCACATTTGATGTGTATTTACAGTTGTGCACGTTGCTAATCAAACTTTTGGGTGTAAAACGACTGTTGTTAATGATTGTTGGTTGACTTCACTTTAGTACTGGTCTTACTCTGCCCAACTTATGTGGATATGACTGTAAATATAGATCAATATTAAATCATTTTTTATAGCATTCGGTGGTGATGATTAAAACAAACAAAAAGAAAGAAAACCTTTATCCGACGTCAGAGGAGGTGTTCAGCTTTCATTCATTAAGTGAATTTCCGTTGTAAATCCAAACTATTGTTTTACCTGTCAAACTTCCAGCTCTGAAACTCCTGGGCTATTTCACTTCCACTCAGAAATATGTCAAATAAAGCTGTAAGGTTTCTTTTTTAGACTCAGGTCTTTGGAGACCCCTTTTAAAGACTGCAGCTTCTCTGATCATGAATAATAAAATGGTGACTCATCATCAGTCTCAGGCTCAGTTTTATCACTGTAAGCTCCCCAGACCTCGGAGGGAAGGACTTTCAACCCTGGGGGAAACGCTGTCATTAGACATGGTTGATCAAACCCAATAAATACTAATGTGACAAATGCTTGGTCTTTCAGATGAGGGGCACTGAACTGTACCAAGCTGCGTAAAGACACTATCATCTTCCAGGATGTGCATGGATGTTTCTGGAAACCATGAGGCAATGAGCCTGTAATGAGGTGAGCTGATTGATAACACTAGGCATGATGACGACCCAAAGACATTAGGAATTAACATCACATACTCACTATTAATTGAAGATTCAAAGAAAACTTCTTGCTCTTAAAACTTTGAGTTCAATTACAATTCCCCCGTCAAGCTGTCAAGCATTTGTTCATTAGACTTCACAGCTAGAGCCTGTCAGACAGGGGTAATTTGATCAGTGCTGCTGCTGGCATTCAGAGAGGGAAAGGTAAATCGTTCCAGTGTTTGAACAGTCATTGAAATGTAAAACTCAGCCGCGTCTCTGATGCTCTGTGCATTATGCTTTTCTTTGCTTAATGAAAAATAAAACCCAGGGAAAACCAAGCCAAGCCTCAGAGGAAGCAATATATTTTGAATCTCAGAGGGTATCATTTAGAAATGTAGAAATTGCATTTTTTTAATCAAGTGCTTTCACGATTGTGCTTTTGTACTGAATAACGGCAGAACCTTAATTAAATCATCTGCAGGAAGCAACAAGCTGGGTTCTAAAGATATTAAGCGCTTTACTGATATTTGGTATAACTGCTGGTGTGAAATTACTTTAATATTGTACTATACTTCATCCCCTCCACCCCCGTTTCCTCTGGAAGAGGCTACAAGGCTGTTAAATGCACAGCTTCTGACAGAGAAACACTCTACCCCACAGCAATACAGGAACTGAACTCTCGCCCTGCAATCCTCCTGTCTCCCGCCCACCACCACCACCACAACAATCTTAATGGCTTCCCCACAGACAGACTGATGCACAATAAGTGCATTTTCACTTTATCTCTTTGAACTTTATCACATTGTATTCATTATTTTCCAGTGTGTGTCAAAAAGAGTGTTAAGGTAGTAGTAAATAGTCAAGAGCCTTAACACGGTATTACTTCTTTCTTTTCTTTTCTTTTCTTTTTTTTTTCCCTTTTTAAGTCCTTTTTTCACTTTCATGAACGTAGCTTTAAAGACGCATGATTCACTACTTTATTTGAACAGAATATTTCTGAACAGTACATGAACAATTGCTACATCTTGCATGTCCACACAATACAATAGAGATAGACCGATATGGATTTTTTGGGGCTGATACCGATATTGATTATTAGTAGGCAAGGAGGCCAATAACCGATATTTAAAGCCGATAATCATTTGCCGTCAAAGTGAAAATAGTGGCGTAAAAACATTTTGAACAGTACAAACTCCAACACTTAACTGCATTCAAATGCCTTCAAGCATATGTTTACTAAACAGCTCCCAGACTTAGCAGCATATTTAATAAAGGTAAATGAAAACTTAAAAAAATAAGTAGCTAAAGTTTTCTACAGTAAATAAAGTTTCCAAAATTTTTTATGCAACTTCAATAAAACTGGAAAAAATTCAGTTTGTGCTGCCTTTTACAGGCATGTGATATAGTTGAATTAATTTTCTGTTTGGTTTTACATGACTAATTACAAAGACCATCTAGGGCTTCCATAGTGTATAGAGGGAGAAATTCTGTTTTTAGTGAAGCATCAGAGCTAAAACAGTACAGTTTTGAATGGGTTTCACATTGGCCGTCGAATTAAAAAAAGGCCAATACGGATATGCCCCAAAATGCCAAATATCGGCCTGATAATCAGCTCAGTGGATAATCGGTCTATCCCTACAATACAACTACATTTATTTCTTGTGTAACACATATGGATCTGCATGTTGTTATTTTCATGTATAATGGGAATTGTAACACTAATATTTTCTAGTTTTTACATGCATTTAATCCCTGCAAAGGCACAGAAACCACATAGGTTATATCAAGTTAAGTTTATTTACAATCCAGCACCAAGTTTCTCATACCAGTTCCTTTTAATCACATTACACCTTACTTGACATTAAAAAGTGCAGATTTAAAGATGCACTCTATTTTTTCAGTTGAAGGTCTAACACCTATTTTCTATGTAATACAGTTATCATGATGATGGAACAGACATCTAATATATTATTTTTTATATATTTTTGAGCGTAGTAAATTGATTCTTAACAGCTTTGAGAAAAACAGTTTTATGGATACAGTCCATTTTCTTGATACTTGATGATTTTTAAATAAAACTTTCAAGAAGAGTCTGTTCTGAGTTGAAAATATTTCCATTGACCTGCAGCTCTGATGACCTTCACGCAGGGAAGATGTTAATCAGTTTCCGTCTTCCGGCCGAACCTCAGCCTTGGTTATAAAATTTCCACAAAGTCCTCATGTTCTCAGCAGACGAAGAAGGCATTTTCACTGCACTGAAAATTTTCCATACTAGAATTAATTTATGGCAATAAAATATTCCTGTTGTGAAATGCAACACATTTTGCGTCACAAACAGTTCAGTAGGTTAACTTTGGAACTGTAATCTGAGATTGTTTGTCCCCCTGCAGGCTGTGGATTCCTACGTGAGGGTTTCATGTTGGCTGTGCTGTGTATGATCTGGACTGAAGGTACGTTTACAGTAAACACTGGCCTCTAGCGCAAACACTCAGGCTCAGATGGTAGATTCAAGCAAAACGTGTCACAAGACCACAACAACTTTTAATACTGTGTATTGTAGATAAACAGAGCATGACCTGCAGCAACACTGATTTCAAAGCGTGATATGAAAATGGAAAGACGTCTGTTAATGAATGGAGGCACTGTTTGAAAGCTTATGCAGAGAAGGCACTGTGTCCTTTTACATATATTTCAAGCTCACATGCTTTGCCTCAGAGTACATTTTCATTACCTTCATCTTGTCATAATGGTCAGTTGAGATGCGTTGAGATGGCACGGCCTGACCTTTAACACTCTCAGCAGTAAGTTAATGAATAGTAAATGCTGGTGCCCCTTTACCCCCCACAAACCAACCGTGACCTCATTTTTCACCTGTGGCCAATGTGCTAACATGCTGAAGCAATTTACAATGGGTCATTGGATTGGCATTGGCTTTTTTTTAAAAATGTATATCTGAACAAAAAAATGTCCCCTACACCGTGGATTGAACTTAAACCCTGGAAGAGAGGAAAGGGAGGGAATAGAGTCCTTAGAGCACAATTACCTGTTCCTTGTCTCCTCTCTCCTTCCCTCTCTTGTTGCCTTTTCTGTCCCATACTTCAGTACTGTAATTAAGCCATGGACAAAAACCTTTGTACTCTGTCGAAGTAAAGGGCACATCCACCCCACCATTTACCTGTCCATACACCCACCCACCCACACACACACACACACACACACACACACACACACACACACACACACACACACACACACACACACACACACACACACACACACACACACACACACACACACACACACACACACACACACACGGCCTCTGAATAATGTCTGCACAGCTCCTCCAGGGTGCACGTCCTCATTCCTGTTCAGGAAATAACAGAGTGTCGCTCTCTGCACTCTTTGGCCAGCTGCAATCACAGTTGCAGATTTCTTTTGATTTTCTTTGAGGCGTTCACAGCATGTTGCTTGTGCATGGGTGATTTGGAGCTTTGTAGACTAACAGAAGACATTAGCTTTTCCCTGAACCTCCTTCATGTTTTTGAAAAAAAAAATGAAGAAAAGGATTTTGATTGGCAGAACAAATAAGAGGTTTTTTTCCATTATCTATCAATCAAAGGTTATTTTTTTGCTAATGCTGTCTAGAGCTCAGTTGTAGATTTTATAATCAAGACAGCCTTAAAAACGCAAGAAATGTAGGCACGACATGAGATTTCAACATTAGTTGTTTGCTCGTTGCCATTCATTGTCCTTGTAGTGTCTTTCTTTGTGTAGGCGTTGGGTCCAGTATGCATAGAAACTGTACATGTGGAGACCCAAAGATGTAGAATTAAATCCACCATAGTGCTGTTTATGAATTGTAAATCATATTCAGATATTTCCTTTTTTGCACTTTTGTCATTAGAAGTAACTCCAGTGGCCTATCATTAGCGTTTTGTTGCATAAATGGACAACATACACACTATTACCTTCCCGTTATGATAAGTGATTTCATGCGAGATGGACTTTGCATTTGCATTCTGACACACCCAATAATGAAAATTTAATCAGGGGTCTTGCATATTTAATGTAGCGGGCTTAGTATGTTTAAATTGGATCCTTCTATAAGCAGTGAGACCAAAAACAATCTTAAAGAAGGAGAAAAGGATCCCTTCAGAAGAGGAGAGACTCATTATTTCAGTAGCAGTAGAGTATGGTTTATGACTCACACCATGACATTGAGCCCTGTACTGTAATAGTGCAGTTCTTTACACACATCTTTGTCCGCCGAAGGCAATTAGATCCTCTGGAGGAAGAGAAATACTATGGGAGAGATGAAAGTACCGGTTGTTGTAAAATGCAGGGGTGAATGGAGATAATAAGGATGAGAGGCCACAACAGAGACAGAAGAAAATAAGCAGAATGTAAGAGATGTGTTTGTGGAGAGATGTGAACCGAAACGGATCCTAACAAACATAAATCTTATGAATCAGAAACAATGACACATGCTTTTGATGAAGTCACAGTTCATTTACAGAAGAGCTGTCGTGGTGATCAATCTTACACCCGTACTACCCCATGAAAGCAGGCATGAATACACAGAAGTATCGGAGCTGGAATAACAGAATTGCACTAGGCTGTGGACACAGTGTACATTTATGTAAACCAACTCAATGTCCTTTTCTGAAAAGACTGAGAGGCTGAGGTGAACATGAATCCTCTGTATCCACACTGTGCCAGACAGGTGTTAATATTTCCTGCTGCTGCCAAGCACTGTGTGAGGATTACAGCCCGGATTTGAACAGAAAAGCTGTTTCACACAGAGTACAGAAAAGGGCTTGACAGCTGGACTGACCGTGTACAGTTAAGCCAGCCACCCGAGTTTGCAAACAGCTGCCACTGTTACTTACCTGATTGAAAGGACAGCGTTGGTATGTGGAAATACTCTGATTTAGACCTGCACCGATCGATGGGCTGGCGTCAATCGGCGTCGATTTCCTGAATTTTGGGGGATCGGTGATCAGGGATCAGAGATTGGTGAACGACCCATCCTTACATATAAAACTGATCTTTTATACCTCTGGGAAGGTCTAAAAGCCAGCCTTTGTTGCGTTTTGCCTAAAACCCGGGACACTTTGTTGGTTGTTTGAGTTAAACAAAACGATTTTATTGTTTCACAGGTATTGTTCAATTATTTTCAATAAAATAAGATTGGAACATTCGGGGCATATGCTGTCATTTATAAAAAATAAACAGTAAAAATCGGTATCGGCCCAAATCGGTATTGGCAGGCCAGGCATTTTAAAGATTGGTGATTGGCCAGAAAATTGTTATCGGTGCACTCCTACTCTGATTCCTTCTCATTGGTTGAGCATTTTTTTTTTATGAAACCGGGACTGAAATTTAACCAGAAGGAAACATATTACAAATTATACATTTTTAAGCTTGGTTATGGCTAGAGACACAAAAACACAATATTTATTCATTTTGAACTAAAATTGAGATAAACAAAAACAAAAACAAAATGCAGACTCTGTTTGTGTTTAGTACTCAAAAAAACCCATAACTAAATTTATTTACATGCAAAAATATGTCAAATTAAATCCTAAATTGTGTTGATTAGCATGGATTTTAAGAAGTAACTGTTTTGTTGGAGAAAGTTAGTACACAACTCTGTGGAAACCAAACCTGTACTTTTACATTTGGTCGAATAGAAAACTGAAATATAATGCGGGATACTTTGTTCAAACAGCATGAAAGCATCAAACACCCTGAAACATCAGGAAGCAGAAGACACTCTATGACCACAATGTATAAAAGATCAGCTGGATTCATCCAGTGCAGAGAGTATTTTTAATCTGTGCACATTTGCACTTCACAAAAAAAAAAAACACCAAAAAAAAAACAAAACATGCAGCACCCGGTCACGTCAGGGCACTGCACTTCAACATGGATATGGATGATATTAATGCACTGCTGTCTCTACCTTGTGTAACAAGCTCTGAAATCAATGAACACTCTGTTCCCTGGCAGTCTACCTTCAACCACCTGACACTTTATGAAGCTTTTAGTGGTCAAACAGGTAGTTCCTCACCTGAACTTCATGAATTAAATACTCCTGTGAAAGAATTAAAACAGAAACAGGGCTGAGATTCAAAGCAGTGGCTCGGTGCTATGAGGTTTGACAGTCAGGACCATAAACCATATAACAGATAAAACATTTCCCGTAGATTCTGTGATGTCATCCATCTGATTTTGAAGCAAAGTTTTGAAGTGTATAGCCACGAAGTGCCATGTTGGAATTGCTGACTCGATCTGATCCTTGTCGGTCTAGCAAGAAGCAAAGAGACAGAGTTGAGGCAGGATCTGAGCTAATTGCTCACAGCAACAGTGTGTCCACCAATCAGTCAGCTCACCTGTGAGTCTAATTGTGCAAAACTTGTAATCATATTGTCTCCTAACTACAGAGTTATAAAAGAAAAATTCATCCTCCCTGCGCTGTGTGCCATTAGAGCAATGAATTATTCAGACTGAAATCATTTAAGGATCAAGGCAGAAATTGCCCCGTACTTAATTCTATTCAAAATATCAAACTTCCCTATGATGCTCTGCAAATGTCACTTGAGTCTATGCCAATCTGGTTTTACGTTAATGATATCTGCAAGAATTTATGTATAGTTGTTTAGGGCTTATGTTTTCTGTAATAATACGCCAATCTGTCTTGTTTATCAAGGCATCATTAGCTTACTAAGCCCCGTATACACGTTTCATCCGAGAATGCTAAAATGCAGTGAACGCCGAGGGACTGAAAACCCTGTAGTAAGCATGCCAGGCCTGTACTTGGCGCTATAACTTTCTTGTCCATGAGCCGCTTTTGAAGATCTCCACTGAAGTAGAGTTGAGCCGATCATCTGGTGTATTGGTGAATACTAAAGCTGCGTTTACACAACGCCAAAAATGGTCAAACCCAATACCATTTCGTCACGTTGTTGCCTTGTTTTTTGATGAGACCTCGCTGCGTTTTGTCCAACAACAGAAACTTTTGTAAACACAAAGCAGAGCGTTTCAGGGTGAAACTCTGACGTATCCGCATGCACACTTGCAGTTTCAGGTGAAGGTCGCACGCGCAGCCACAACTTCCAGTTAAGCCATATCGGTCCAGTTGGTGGCGCTAATGTGCCTCAAGATTGGATTGCCAACCTTCTCACACAATAAAACGGCAGAAAAAGAAAGAACAATCACAACAATGATGGCTGATTTCTGAGTAGCATATATACACACATATATCCACATCGCCAACTACTGGCCTGGCATGGCCGCCACATCATTGTGACTTGTCCTCTGGGTCGTATGAATGCGGATCATTTTCACGCTGTCCTTATGTAAACACGGGTGGCTTTAGAAAATGCAAAGGAAGAGTCTTTGCAGGAGTCTCCGTTTCAACGTGGCCTAAGTGCAAAGGTGGAGAAACAAATGCACATTTTGTTGTAAAACAGTCCGCAGATACAGCAGATTGAGCAGCACAAGCACAACACAGTAGTTCGCGACGATCGTAACAACGGTACTGTTGACCTGTTGTTTGCAGAGAGTGACGTCAGCATTTCCACTAAAAACGCCGGCTTAGTGTTTTCACAGCAACAGTGTCGGCACCGTTTCAGAAAAATTACACCCTGGAAGCCGTTTTCAAAAGTTTGAGTTTAAGTTCGGCTAAAACGCTGTTTCCGTGATAATGCAACACAAATTTTGTGTTTCACTCCAGAACCGTTGTCGTGTAAAGGGCCCCTAAAACCTAACATGCCCCCACCTACTACAAGGAAAATGAACTAACCCTGAGAGGTGTTGGAATGTAACACAGCTTCCTTTATGTCCTCCATTGTAAAGACATTAATAAGTTAAAGCATACCAGATGTCTTAAAACACAGGGACTCATCTGTGTTTTAGATTTAGCTGCAATAAGTTCAATGTAGATTTAGTATTCACCTCCACCTCCTCACTCTTTTCACTCCTCTCTCTGAGCAGCACAGGCTCTCCTCAGTCAACCTTCATCCATCCATTTGCCACTCAGCTGTGTGAAAACCCTTTTATCATTTTCGTGGATCATGCTGTTCAAGAGGTGACCTCTTCCTTCAGGGACTGCATGCCAACAGTCCCTGTAGTCTGCCACTTTCCCTGATTTTTATTCATTACAGGTCTCACCTGTGATCTACAACCTGCCATACCACTGACTGATCACTCTGCAGTGATCGTCTGTGAAGAAACTTCTCCTGAGAGTCATATATTCACAAATGTCTTACTTCCCATGCTGTCACGATGAAACCAGGCCCCACAGAGACTCTACAGGCTCGACCCAACTTATAAAGATTTGATGGAAAATTTCACTCAGACAGAAAGATAGAGAGCGAATAGGACACAGGTAAGATTCTTATTGATGCTTAAAGCCAGAGTAAGGAGTAATGAGACACCAGCTTCATATGAAGCTGGTGTCTCATTACTATGCCTCATTATATCAGGGACATCCCCAAAAAAAGAGTGTTTAAGAGTATTTGAACAAAAAAAACATCAGAAATGATGGGTAAAAATCGTATTCTACTTGTAATGAGGAGGAAATGAACACAAACTGAATCATTTAAACTTATAAACACAAACTACAAAAAATGATAAAGACAGACTGTGCAGATCTGTATCATCTGTAGCGCCATGGGTGTCTGGATGGGTGTAATATTCAGAGTGAAACAGGATGAAACCCGAATCACTCACAATCAGTCGCACAACCTCCAGGGTCTCCAGAAAATAAATGGCTGTTATTGGACTGCTTGCCTAAGTGGCTCACAGCTGATGTATAATGTGTTACATGGGAAATCAAGACCTAAAACATTCCCTCTTGTGTATCTTCTCTCAGAGAAAGATGCTGCCAAGCGAGACATTTGAAGCTTCAATAAACACCAAAATCCTGGGAGTACTGTACCTTTAACAGTTATCATTTTAAGTTCACACCTGTGTGGTTTTAGACAAATGCTCTTCTCCAGATCTAAAAATGTTAACACTTAGATTCTCAGCATAATTTCTAAAGGTGGCACCAATGTTAAAAGGTACCTGGTAATAACTTTCTGTCTGGATTCATTAGACGGTTACGTTTCAGAGTTGCCTTTTCTTCAGAAACTCATTGTGCTTTACACTGCACTGTACAAAAATCCCCAATGTGACAACTTTTTTTCAGTGCTGGATTATAGAGACATATTGTAAACATTGGAGACAATTATGCTTATATATTATATATTAATATGTACATGTATGCATATTTTTCTCCCTGGGCTTGATTTATTACTGGTGATCACAACAAACACGACTGTGTCTACAAAAAGGTGGGATGGTCCTCTCCCTCTGTACTGGTCTTTCTTTCTTTCTTTCTTTCTTTCTTTCTTTCTTTCTTTCTTTCTTTCTTTCTTTCTTTCACACTTTCTTTCACACTTTCTTTCTTTCACACTTTGTTTCTTTTTTCTTCCCCACTTTCTTTCTTTCTTTCTTTCTTTCTTTCTTTCTTTTGCACTTTCTTTTGCACTTTCTTTCCTTTGCACTTATTTTCTTTCACACTTTCCTTCTATCTTTCTTTCTTTCATTCCATTTCACTTTCTTTTGCACTTTCCTTTACACTTTCTTTCTTTTGCACTTTGTTTCTTTCACACTTTTTTGCTCTTTCTTTTGCCCTTTCTTTTGCACTTTCCTTTGCACTCCCTTTTATTCACACTTTCTTTTTGCACTTTCTCTCACACTTTCTTTTTGCACTTTCTTTTGCACTTTCTTTTTGCACTTTCTTTCGCACTTTCTTTTTGCACTTTCTTTTGAACTTTTCTTTGCACTTTCATTCGCACTTTATATTATTTTTTTCACCTTCATTCTTTTGCACTTTCTTTTGCAGTTGTTTCTGTTTCATTTTATTTTGCACTCTCTTTCTTTCGCAATTCATTTCTTCGACTTCCTTTTGCATTTTCTTTTCGCACTCATTGGGATTCTTCCTTCTTACATCTCTTCTCTGTATGTCTGGCCTTGTTGAGCCCATCACACCAGGTCTAATAATCAGCCGACACACACAGGGTCCTTTGAGTTCATTTTAGTTTTAGAAGTCTGCTTTTGGCTTTTTTATGCCATCTGCTTGGAATTCAAGCTCTTCTAAAAATGAACTGGTTTCTTTTGTTTATTATAGATCCTAAGTTTGGTTAATTTAGTCCTAACATTTTCCTATAATTGCACAATTTTTAAACTGACTTTGTAACCACTTTTTTACCATTTGATTTTAACTGATAACATAATATGGTTATAATATTACTTTTTTTTTATCTTGTAATGTGTTGTTAATATGCTTGGTAACTTTGTTGATGGAGTTCGAAAACCCTGCATGTCACATTTTGAGGAAAAAACATGTTTTCCAGAGGTTAAAGCTTAGTCTTTGTGTTTATAGTTAAATTTTTTAGTAATAGGTTTTTCATTCAAGGTTTCTTTTTTTAAATGAAGGAAACAAGCACACCATTTTCCATCACCATGGAAACATTACATACATAGTGATAATAGCCTTTTGTTCTACTTTGCACCTCATGCTTACAAAGAATTCTGACCGATTATGTTTCTTTTATTAAATGAATCATTGAATCAGGAAATTGAACAGTGAAGTTTGATGTTCAGTCACCATAAGAAGTCAGAGATGCTGCTAAGTAGTGGTCCATCTGCGCAGGGATGTGCCAGCTCAGTTGTGAAGGTTTTGGCATTTTTAGAGAACAATTATCAGACCTTTCACACTTTTTTTGTATCTATTAGCGAGGACATTAAGCAGTACATTTACCTCACAGAAAAAGGAGTCAATCATGTGTAAACATCCCTGTGTCATGCATTTTGTTTGCTTGTTTAGGTCAAGGCAGTTGAGCTTCTCTCCAGCAGCATAAAGGGTGATGACAAAGGGATGACAGCAGATAAGCTAATTAATTTTCAACTGCTGAACTAGCCTCCTCCTGGCTGCACATTGGTCTGTCTAATGACATTCAGGCCCTCAAACTGATTTAATTACTTCTCAGAGTGATTCATCAGTAAACTTTTAATTAACACCTTCATTGTTTCCAGGAGTCTGTCTATGATCCTCTTTAAGAATACTGATGGTGTAGTTATTGCTGCTGTGACGTTTAGAAGAGCTAAAATAAGTTAACAACTTACTTAACTCCTGCAGACAGGGTCATGGCTTCTGTGTAATTTTTCACATTTTAAGAAACTTTAACTGAAACAGTAATGCCGATGTAAGCATGAGAGCTCTTCAACTTTCTCCATACACTGCACATAGACTGTATATAGAGTGGACAGTGTGGCTCTGCCATTTCTCATTGTACGATTTTGAAGCCAAAATCCCCCCATCACAGGCACAGCCATTGTACCAGTTGTGCAGCCAGAGTCCGTTCAGTAGAGACGATGAGGGATTCTGGGAGAATCAGAGTGGAGCTGGGTGACAAAAATAATATATATATTTTTCTTTCATTAGTCTTATCACTTCTTGACTCTACCTCACGATATATATTACAATCCCCCCCAAAAATACACAAGAACAGTAGCTGTCAATCATCATTAAATATGGTGTTAAGCCTTGTTTTTAACCTCTTATAACTAATTCAAACGAAACTCTTCAGAAAAAAAGAGAACTTACATACAAGGCAACCAAATAAAATCTTCAAATCACCACAACAATCAAATGTGAGAAACATTTCTATGAGGAGTATTACAATCTTAAAGTTTGACCACAGTCCATCTGGAATGACTGGAGAGCTGGATTTTTTGACCTATACTGCAGCCAGCCACCAGGGGGAGCAGTTTTTGTGGAGACCTCACTTGAGCTGGGCAAGATGACGTCCATTTTTTACAGTCGATGGTCAGAGCCCCTCCCTGTTTAAAAGGGGTGCCCCAAGGCTTCACATTAGGCCCAGAACTGTTCTCTATATAACCGGTTACTCCCAAGATACAGCTTTTAAGGTTCTTCAGTCTAGTTTCAACAGCTTCAGACAGGTTTTCCCCTCCCCACATCAAAACTGTCAGTGGAACAGCTCTACAGCAGGTTTCCAAATACAAATATCAGGGTATTTGGCTGGACAAGTCTCCGTCCTTCTCCAATATATATCTCTGAGTTGGAAGACAAGGTCAAATCCAGAAACTGTTTTCTGTGCAGGGTGGGCTTTCCTCCGACTCTTTTTGCAAGACTCGACTTGGTTAAGTTGACAATATTTCCCATGTAAGCCTACTGTGACAACATCCTCTGAGCTACTTTACAGAAGCTTGATGCTCTTTGTCATACATCTCCTCCATACGTTTAACTACCACTTTATACTCCTCTCCACCTGTCTGTCTCCACCTGTGGCTTACAACACCTGTTCCTCAAATCTTACCCGACATTCTCCAAACCACATTTAGTCACTGATCAGTTGTCATTTCAGTCTGCTGAGCCCACAGACCAGAACAATTAACAAAAATAGATTAAAACTGGACTTCATCATCCCCAAGCCAGCCATTAAAGACTCTCTTATGGGCATTCTTCTTGACACCTGCAATTACTTTAATTGCAGCTTGTCTCCTTCTTTTCTGCTGTGACTGCTTTGCTCTTTTGTTCTCTTCTGTCTTGTCATTGTTAACGTCTTTTGAAGATTGTTTGATCTTTGTTCTTGATTTGTCTGTTTTTGTCCTTTTTTATTTTTTACCCACTGCCCCTCACAAAGCCATGCATTTCCCCAGGTAATTATTGTTGATAAGATTTGGTTCTTAATGGCTTAAAAAAAGAAAAATGAATACTGACTTCATTATCAGTCGGCCTGTTTGGTTTAGCATCATCATCATCATCAGATGTTAAAACTTGGCAGAAGAAGCTTTAAGAGCTTAGCTTAAAGATAACAGCTGGTAACAGGAAAACAGCAAGCAATGAAATCCACCTACAGGACGTTTTACAGCTCATTAATCTGTATTTTGTAGGTTGATAATGATTTTTTCTGGCTGTTGACTAAAAATGGTACTTAACTTTGAATTTTTTGTGAAAAGTTCCTGTCCTCCTGACTTCGTTCTCAAGTATCCATCTCAGCACAAAATGATTTGGGGTTTTACGCAGGTGTACTAAACAAAATAAAAGGATTTACAAATTGAGACTCAAGGCTGTCCATAGCTGGATTTTGTTGAGGATAATCTTTTCTTTCTGTTTCTTCTTTCTTGCTGAGCTGTTGCATAAATTAAACATGTAGACATAAAATTGAAGTCTTTAATTTTCCATTTCTTTACATTTTGACTATTTGTGTTATATTTAATGAGCCTGATATAATCACAGGGGAACACTCAGCTTATTGAAAGATGAAGGAGTGCTTTGAAAAGATACTAAAATATTAATGATCGACTACTTTTTTTCTGTTGATATTCTTTATATTGTACTTAGATGTGAGTAGAGTACTTTCTTTGTGCATGTAAGGGGATATTTGAGCAGCTAATAAGATATATAAACAGAAGACTTTAAAAAATCATTATTGTGTCTTAATGTAGGAGTGCTTTTCTTTCATCTTGCAAAAATTTCTCCTACAATTGCTTGCAAGCTTGTGACTTGCTCTTGTAAAAATACTGTTTTCATTCCCCACAGGGAAAGGTGATGTGTGTATCTGTTTGCTGTTATGCAGCTATGAACTGAGTCACTGATTTCTCATGAGAAAATCCTTTTAACACTCTTATTAAACCGTCGTGTTTCACTGAACTACTAAAATTCATCAGATAATGAGATTTTTCCCTCTGTCATTATTCAACCAGTTCATCTGGTATGAAAGTGACACTATAAGACTCAGTAATGTCGTTAAAATCTTGGAGCTCTTCAGACCAGACTATGAGGGTTGGTAATTCTGTGTGGAGACTGTTTTGAAAGAGATTAGATGACATAACTGATAATGCTACTGCTTTAAATAAAACAACAAATGTTCTGTACCTAGGAATAAAAGGGTGTAATTCTTGTTTTGGAGAAGACTTAATGATCAAACCCAGAGATGACATGTCATATCCTTTTTAGTAATTTAACACAGTACACTGTTGTCTGACTGAAACACCCTGTGTCCCTTTGTCAGTGTTGATAATCCATGAATCAAGCATCAGAAAAGGTTTCAAACAAGTTCTAAAATAGCCCCTCTCAAAACTGGTGGTGTGTCTATCTCTTTAAATCCAAATGGCCTCCCGTCACCCCGCCCCTTTAATCCATTTGGTGTGCCAACATAGTGCCATGCTACCATAGCACCACGTGAGCATGCCCAAAAACGTGGCTGCTGGAAATCACGTGCTGTGTCTCAAACGGGAAACTTCTGTTAGTACATTTACGTGAAGTACTCTGTACACAAAAGGTATTTACGAGTGCAGTGTTCAGTCGTTTACAGGGTAGTGTTGTCTCAAATCAAACACTGCAGCTTCGCACTTACTAAAAATGATGATACCCACTCACCAGTGTTCTTCTGTTATTCATTTATTGCAACCGTCGTCCATCGTCCAATCTGGTCCCGTCCATCTCGCTCCATAACCAGGATGGTGACCGTTGAGGGTGAGAAGTGTCCAGCATTCAACACTCAACTCTGACTTTTTTGAGAGAAAGGACTTGGTCGGCTAATTTCACATCAAATGGATAAGTGAATACCTCAACACTTAAGAATATGATCAGGAACACTTTCATATCGTAAGGGGAAACATAATGAAAGTCAAACTTTTCAGTATTTTTCTTCAATCTTTACACTGACTGCACAGAGCAGCTTGTTTCTTATCGACACACAGCAGAAAATGTGCAGACATAGAGCAAACACTGCAGCAGGTGACCTCATGTATTTTTTCTCTTCTCAAAGAGAACCTGGCAGGTTTACAGACTAAAACCTTGAGACAGCCTTTGAAAAACAAACATACAGCTCACCATGATGAACATGTTGGCTCATCCTTCCCACTCAGACAACCTTTAGTCTGAAGGTCTCACATTTACATAAAAGCAGTAGTGTTGATGTAAGATATGAAATGAAACGTCTTAAAGGGGCTGTGAGGAGTTAAAAAGTGATATTTAAAAAGGCTCATTTCTAGATGTATATACCTGATCGCAATCTACACTTTATAATGAGGCTAATTAGCCTTTAGCTTGGGCTGTATCACTCTATAACACAGCAGCTAAGCTGTTTGTGATAATGTTCATTCCAACCCACAGTCAGCAGTTATTCTGCAGTGGTCTGTTCAAACTTGAGAGTCTATCAATAAAATGAAGAGTGAGGTTACGTTAGCTCTGATTGGTAGATGACTGACAGGACATAACCAGGATTTACTGACGTTACACATTACAGACATGTCTTAGAGCACAGGGCTGCCAGCTGCACTAAATGTTAACATTTACTAAACTACTTACAAACTGACAGTGTTTACTTGTTGTCACATTAGCCTACAGATACGTCAAAGCACCGGGCTAACATATAGCCGGCTGCTACAACGTTTGTGTGATGTCACATTTCAAATCATAGAGCTATGTCACTGTAGTGATAAGACCCTTACCTCCGTGTAAGTTGTCTTGAACAAAGAAAATTTGTTTCGATCTGATCTCCAATTAATTCCAAAACAAACACACACCTCACTAAGAGTAATTTACGACAGTGTGTGGAGACTCTGGGGCACAAGGTGGCGAGGGAGTGCAGTTAAAACAGATCCTCCTCACAGCATCTTTAAAGGAAAAACTTTTTACTTTAAAAAAACCTGACACTGTTGCAGTCACATACACATGAGCAGCTTTTTTACACCTTACATTTCGTTACTTGTCAGAAAAATGAAGCCTATGCAGAAATCCTAAAAGATGCTGTTCATTGAGAATCCACTTGAGGCTGGCTGCAGAAAGACCGGGAGTCATGTACACAACCAGCCATAAAGAAACAGACTTTTGCAGCATCAAAAATCATATTTACAGCCTGGTTCAAAAAACTGTTTGGGTCTGAAATGGTGATTTCACGATCTGCACAGGGAATCTGGGCAAATTTTTATCTAACTCTGTGGTTTAGAAGACATTTAGATCGTTTGCTTGTCCACCCAGAGACACAGCTTAGCTCACACGACTGACAGGCGCCCTATAGCTGTTAGGTAGGAAGCTCAAAGCCTGGGTCATATTTAATGTGGCTGCATCCGTGGATTGGCATTTCACAGTGTGAGGAACAGACAGGTGATGTTGCAGAGACTGCGTTCATGTTTCCATGTTTTGTACAGTCTATGACCAGAATTAAAGTAATAACAATGACACAAATAAAGCTCTTGGCTGCACCCACACATTAAACGCTGTATTATATATCTTCAAAAATCTGGCACGAGTGTGTCTGTAGCGGTTACACTTTTGTTTTTAGTGCCAGTATTTTCCTCTGTGTGTATGTCCGTGTCTGTGGCACACATGATGAAATTGTTTAATATCCTGCAGCCACCTGATACATGCGAAACCACAGTATGGAGGAGCATTAGTGCTGATGGCTGCACTGAGGCGAAACAGAGGGATTGGGGGTTTCTCTAAGTGAGGGTGATAAT
The DNA here is from genome assembly GCF_033239565.1 of Halichoeres trimaculatus. Classification (NCBI taxonomy): domain Eukaryota; kingdom Metazoa; phylum Chordata; class Actinopteri; order Labriformes; family Labridae; genus Halichoeres; species Halichoeres trimaculatus. Next base: position 24,526,223 of record NW_027437193.1, on the reverse strand, counting down.
GATTAAATCTCTCATGTCATTAACACCAAAGAAAGAAGCAGTCAGACACAAAAAACATTTAAACCTTTATATGATTATTGTCAAACCGACACACTGTGAACTCCTTCTCACTGCAAATTCCCTTCAAATCCTGTAATACGACACTCAGTGGGGAGTTTTTAATGTATCAGCAATGTCATATCACATTTAATGGCTTAGACACAGCTTACAAACAGCTTTAAGAGCAGATACAGATGAGGAACTCACTGGAAAAATAAAGCAGGCTGGATGATGAAGGTGGAAAAAAACAACACATACTTGTTTTCTTTTCCTACTCACACACACTGTATGCTAAGACGTCCTCGAGCCAATCAACGCTGAGAATGTGAAAGTGAAAAGGCCTCTGCACTGTTTCTGTAGCCAACCTGGAAAACACAGTGAGACAGCTTACCCCAAATCTCCCCTCAGACAGCTTGCAGGCACTCAATCAGCGCAGCGCTCCATTATCATCACACCCCTGCCCACTCAGATCAATACATGGATGATGAGGTTAGAAACCAGGAGGCTGCAGATCTGAGGCTGAATTTGTGATTTTTCTTCTTGCAGCTGAACTTTAAAACATTGCTAAATTTCATATTTTAAACAGCTAAAATCACCATTATGTGAGACCTTAAAAAGTTATGCATACCTGGGTTTTTGTTGCTTGTAGGGATAAGTGGATACTGCAAACTGTTTGATATTCAACAACACAACCAGTTCAATCACTGAGCTCGAACTGTGGAATGTGATTGTGTTTTGGGGGATTTTAATTTTAATTTTATTTTTTTAAATTATGCTGGGGTATTTTTGTTGTTTTTTGGTAACACTTTTCATTACAGGAAGGCAATAATTAGACATTTTTTTCTTATTTCTTTAAAATTAGCACATAACTTCTTTAAAATAATGTCCAAATTTATTGCTGCAAGTCACAATTGGTAGGTTACTGTTTTTTTTTCCAGTTTCTTTGAAATTTACTCCAAATTGCAAGGTAAGTAGGTGACACTTAGCAAATAATTTATTTGAAATGAAACCACAACCCACCACAAAATGTTTTTAGAAGTATCCCGACGTTTCTGCTTTTTCCAGAGAAGCAGGTGATAAATAGCTGCTTAGTTCTTGAATACAGAAGTTAGGTTCATTGTTTCCTCTGATAATAACCTTTAAAATGTTAAGTAAATAATTCAGTTTCCCAATAAGCAGTTGATAGTTAACTATTTGTTATTTAATTTCACCAAGTTCTTTAGTACCCAGTTTGTTGATTTGCATAATTGAGATCACATGTAAAATGAAAAACCTTTATGATTAGGCCTTTAATGTTTTACATGATACAACTGAAGGTTTCAGATGTGATATTCACAAAGAGTGGGGTTGTAAATTGGCCTTACCTGAGTGTGATAGACACTGTGAGTACAGGCGCACTGCAAAACAGAATCTGGACTGAAGTTATGTGCTAATTTTCACCAAATTCTTATGAAATTTCACAGGTAATTTCAAAGAAATTAGAAAAAACTTTGTCTAATTATTACCCAACTTTGATGAAATTTGTGGAACACTAAAGTAAAGTGTTACCTGTTTTTTTTTTTTTTGTTTGTTTTTTTGACTGAAACAATCCTGGTTTGGCCACTCAACCCCCAACTCCTACTTCACTGACTCAACCTATGAGTTTGATTGATAGATACGTTTTTTTAATGCCAAATTTTAACACATTACATGACTTTCTGTTTGGTTATAGGCACTGGTTTGCTGTATAGGAAGTTTGTGCTCCAGCTTTTTGAACCAAATAAATCCCAGTATCTTTATTAGTAAGAGATAATGTATTGGAAACGAATAATTTTGTAAATGAGAATCTCTGCAGTATGAGCATGATCCCCACCTGTGGCAAAAACAATTAAACATAATTAAGGTATTAAAGTCTCGCTATTATCACTTCTGCTTGTGTCCAAAGTTAGAGAGCTAGCAGAGAAGGATGAGGTTTGATTCCTCAGTCTGATCTCAGATCATGTCCTTGTTACTGTCTGAGTCTCAAGAGCAACCTGAGACTGAGGCCAACATTACACTCACAATGTTAAATAGCTAAAAAGCAAGTGGAAAAAAACTTTTATTGTTTATAGTTAATTTTTTTTTTCACTGGAGGTGGTTTTGTGCCATTAAACAGATAGGAGCGGACAGTGGATAGAATAGGAAACAGATCAAGAGCGGGTAACGATGAAGGACGATGGAAACAGGCTTCAGGCTGGAGTCAAACCTGGGCCATGGTAAAACCCTCTGAGGGTAAACCTCAGAAACAAACTTTTTTTTTACCACAGTGCCACTAGGCTGGGGTGAAATGTGCTGGACAGACAGTCAAGAAACCAGTCGGAGATATCACTAATACTGAACAGTCGAGGGCTTTCTCACACACATCAGCTGCAACACAGTTACAGTGGAGGTGGTAGGCCAGTTCATATACACAGATTTTTTTTTCTTCAGTCACACATGCTGAAAATAATCTGAGTCAGAGCACAGACAAAACATAGTTTGTTTTGCTTCAAATGTTACAGTTTTGACAGAGAAAAGGTATGAATTGAAGCAAACTACATTTGGAGCACAGAGACAGAAAAGAAACACCAGGAGGGAAGAAGGAAAAACCAAGACAAAAAGAAATGCAGCGAGGGTAATTGAGCCTCAGCTCCCTGATGAAATGATCCTGGCAGACTGCAGCAGGAGCAGAGCTGTGATTGGATGTGAGTGTGAGGAGGACGCAGTGGAGGATGAAGACAAATCAGATCAAGCTTGTTTATGACATCACAGCAGTGACAGCAGCCCCAGCACTGAGCAGTATGACGCCATAAAGAGACAGGATGTTAGACATCACCATCAAATTACAGCAGCAGCGCAGACGTCATTAACCCGGAGCTCATCCTTTTACTGCACAGTGAGGAAACCTGGTGTCAGGCCCTCAGGAGCAGGAGTATGGGGCGTTACTATGGCAATGAGAGAAAAACAAAGAGGCTGTGCCTCATTACAACTCTTCTGTCCATGCTCTTTTTGTTACCGTTTATTTGCTGCAACAGAACTACAGGCACTTTTGATGTTCTCAAATTATTTCTTGATTAGTTTTGAAATGGACATGGGTCTGTAATTTCAACATGATGAACCATATGTCATTTTGAAATATTAATCACTAAAAATAACACACAAAGCCTTTTTCTGAACCTGTATCTTTTTTGCTCTCAACTCAATGGAATGAAAAGGAAATAATTGAAGGGAAGTTTTTGATGTTGTGAATGTTAACAGTTTTTAATTTGTCAAATGCTGACATGTTTGTTGAAACATAAATTGTCCCTGGTCCTGTGGACATGCAGTCAGTCCCTCTTTGTATCCTCACCTGTGCTGAGATGCTTTGGGACATTTTGGTCAAAATGGCCAAAATTATTATGGCTACTGCATTGTTCCAGGAGCAGACATGATCTGGAACAAAGGAAATATATGCCTATGTAAATAAAACGCTAAGATGGGATAGTTACAGGCTTTGAAAACTAAAAAAAACAGCATAACACAAAATATAACTTACAATGGTATGCCCATGGTTACAAGGTTAAGAGAAAAGCAGCACAATCCCCTTAATTCCTGCTACGCTAGCTTTCTGTTAGCAGATATTGATAGTACTGAGCTATTGGGAGCTGCACACACCTTTCACCACACTGTGTCTGTTATGACTGCACAAACAAGTCGTCATGTAGCTGTAGAAGAGTCCAATCGTAATCAGCTGGCAAGTCTTACTACAGCTAATCAGTGGAGTTTTACTGATCTGGAGGAAAGCTGTGGAGAAAAAACTTGACATGCTAGAAAAAAAACTGACTGTAATTTTGAAATCAGCATGACAATTTTAGTTTTAATCAGCATAAAAATCTAACTCAACAGAAATTCTTTTTCAGATTGTTCCCGAGCGTTATACACTTAAAGAAAAGCCTTTACATTGAGTTACAGAGGGAGTAGGATAACTTAAGTGTTTACATTTTCAGGAAATATATTGACACTGTGCCGGTTGACATGCGCTGCTGTAACTGCTGTAAAAGGTGGACAGACCAAATGTGCAAGTAAAAATTAGACAAAAACAATAAAACTCACTTCATCTGATATTTGTTGTTTTCAGAGAAACCATGTTCATGTTTCATTATGTTTTGGATTCAAAAAAGGTCAACATTTTCGGACCTGTCAGGTGTTCTAATAATTTTGGCCACCGCTGTAACAGTTTGTCATTTGGGGAAAAAAACGTGTCTTTTTTTAAGAGTACATGTTTTTTGTTTTATTTTTGTGTTTGGAGGTTAAAGAAAAATAGTAACTTTGTGCGCAAACACTAGAAAATATGAAGATTAAATCAGGGGACAGACCTTGCTTTTTACTTGATACATTTTTATTTATTTATTTTTTTCCTGAATGTGAACGACTATCTATATCTAATTTTGGACAAATGTGCAATCCAGAACAAATATATTTTGATAAACTTATCCTTACATGCCTTTATCTGCTTCTGTTGCAGCAGTCTGAGTTCTGGTGGCGTGCCAAAAAAGCTTTTTGAACTTGTGTCATAAACTCAGTGGACATCTTAATCTTTTTATGTGGTTGCAGTGCATCTGTCCATTTCCAGGGATTGAGTACTTCAACAAACTCCTTTGGAGTTCTTCTAATCTAATCTCATTCTTGAAGACATTTCACCTCCACTCAAAACAGAGTCCTCAGCTTTAAACTGATTGTTATTCAAAGGAAGAAAATACAAGTCCCTAAGGATTGTTAGTCTGCCAGTGAGTCACATGGGGTCATTAGAGTCACTGACCTAGTTCCTGAATGTCGTTCTGGTCTGCTGTTGTCTGTGTTCATCCTAAGCACAGTCTTTCTAGCTTTCTCTAGAGTTCTTTAGGTCACATGATCCCTGGTGTCGGTGTAGCATTGTCTGCTTGGATCATTCAAAACTGTGTCATGAGTTTAAGATAGGTGATGTCAGAGGCCACCACCTCTGATAAGAGAAAGATGTTCAAGCTTAATATGATGGCTTCCTGGACTCTTCAAATCAATTGTCTTTGTACAAAATCTGAACCTTTCATTAAATAAGGTTTGATAACCCTAACTCCAACCACTCTCGGGAATCGGGTCAATAAGAGCTTACTACAGAGCACTGAAGACCTTTTTGACTCTCAGGAACCGTGTCAGCCCTCTTCTTACAATCCCGTGTGACAACGCTGGCATACTGATGACCCTGAGAGGCTTATATGTCTGTCTACACTCACCAGCCACTTTATCAGGTACACCTTGCTAGTACCAGGTTGGACCCCCTTCTGCCTTCAGAACTGCCTTAATACTTTGTGACATATATTCAGCAAGGTGCTGGAAACATTCCTCAGAGAGTTTGGTCCATATTAACATGATAGCATCACACAGTTGCTGCAGATTTGTCGGCTGAACATCCATGATGAGAATCTCCCGTTCCACCACATCCCAAAGGTGCTCTATTGGATTGAGATCTGGGGACTGTGGAGGACATTTGAGTACAGGGAACTCATTGTCATGTTGAAGACACCAGTCTGAGATGATTCCAGCTTTATGACATGGAGCGTTATCCTGCTGGAAGTAGCCATCAGAAGATGGGTACACTGTGCTCATAAAGGGATGGACATGGTCAGCAACAATACTCAGGTAGGCTGTGGACTTTAAACCATGCTCAGTTGGTACTAAGGGGCCCAAAGTGAGCCAAGAAAATATCCCCCACACCATTACACCACCAGCAGCAGCCTGAAGCGTTGATACAAGGCAGGATGGATCCATGTTTTCATGTTGTTGAGGCCAAATTCTGACCCTACCATCTGAATGTGGAGCAGAAATCCAGACTCATCAGACCAGGCAACGTTTTTCCAATCTTCTATTGTCCAGTTTTGGTGTTGCTGTGTGAATTGTAGCCTCAGTTTCCTGTTCTTAGCTGACAGGAGGGTCACCCCGTGTGGTCTTCTGCTGCTGTAGCCCATCTGCCTCAAGGCTGGACGTGTTGTGAGTTCAGAGATGCTCTTCTGCAGACCTCGGTTGTAACCAGTGGTTATTTTAGTTACTGTTGTCTTTCTATCAGCTCCAACCAGTCTGTCCATTCTCCTCTGACCTCTGGCATCAACAAGACATTTTGTCCCACAGAACTGCTGCTCACTGGATATTTTCTCTTTTTGGGACCATTCTCTGTAAACCCTAGAGATGGTTGTGGGTTAAAATCCCAGTAGATCAGCAGTTTCTGAAATACTCAGACCAGCCCGTCTGGCACCAACAACCATGCCACGTTCAAAGTCTCTTAAATCACCTTTCTTCCCCATTCTGATGCTCGGTTTGAACTGCAGCAGATCATCTTGACCATGTCTACATGCCTAAATGCGTTGAGCTGCTGCCATGTCTTTGGCTGATTAGAAATTTGTGTTAATGAGCAGTTGGACAGGTTTGCCTAATGAAGTAACTGAAGAAGCCTTTCAGAGGTGAGGTTAAACAGATGATTGACGTACACAGACATGTTAACATTTCAACATTACTTATATTGTTTCTCTGAACTCTGTTGGTGCAGATGTGACTCAAAAACAGAAAGTGATCTGCAGCCTTACTGTTTGAGGTTAATATGAGGTGATATGTAGGTATAGATTAAGTAGATCAAATGCCACCATGAAGCAACAGGAAAGATTTTGATTTCTGAGATGCTCCAGCGAGCAGGAGGGACAAATCCAATATTGTTAGAAAACCCACAAACAGTGGTAATGCTGCACTCAAAATAGTGTAAGTTTCAACAAACGGTGACGTGCTGCACTTTCATTTTTTGTCTTTAAACAAGAGGTTATGTCATTTACTGTCACAAGTGCCCTTTAAAGGAAATTCGATTTCACAAAAAGGATCAGAAACACACCCTGAACAGTCTCATATTGATAGCTCTTGGTACTGAAAGATGACTTTTGCTAATCTCAGCTTTAACGAGTTGATAAAGTGAAGAAAAAATAATTGAAGTGTCTGTGAATCCACATGCACATAAAGCCTGTCCATTTGCAGCCTTTTGCAACATCTGTTTAAGATGGTCTGAGCAGCAATCACTTCAGATCTCACAATTATCGTATCATGTGATGTTAAATGATGAAGGGGGTCATTTTAATTTCATCCCAGTGGTTTAATAATGCTCTTCTAAATATTGACCCCGTCACAGACTGATCAATACCTAACTTACATATTGATGACCCTTGAGAAAGGAAATCGATGAAATTGTCGGTTTTGTAATAAGAAGTGAGATTCTACTAAAGCTCCTGACTTTTATCACCAAGAGAGAGGCAAGTACTCAAAAACATTAACACCATTAAACCAGCCTCTGTACCGTTCATATCAGCTCCACTGTTAAACACCAGGCTAATGAACGTGTGTGTCCTGACATCTCTGCACCCTTTGGACAACACAACACCTCCAAGAACGCTTGATTAGTGGCTCCGAACCAGATCAAACCCTGTAATGTGAACAGGGAATCCCTGAGGATAATATAACTCACACACACTTTATAAACAACCACACACACACACTCACATACACACATATACTCACTCAAGACATCTTCATTAAACCCTTCTAGTGTGTGGGTAGTTGGGTGTCCCCAGGCCAGAGTGTGTTACAAAGAGTGTGTGTTTTTGTATGTGGGCATTGGAGTCTGACGTCCGTCCGACCGAGGCTTTGGGATATTAAAGCATGTAATGACACACAGACACACACAACCACACACACACTCCCAGGAGGTTTCATGAGAGGGGGAGAGGAATCCACTTACACAGACAGAGACGGAGAGCTCCTTCCTCTGTAACAGTCTAACCTTACACAGACCTGTCCTCCAGTGTGTATGATGAATCGTTTCATTTACAATAACCAGATCAGCCAGCTTTGTGTGTGTGTGTGTGTGTGTGCGTGTGTGTGTGTGTGTGTGTGTGTGTGTGTGTGTATTTGTGTGTACTGTAGTATGTTTTATAAGATTCAAGCATGCCTATAGGATAAAAAAATGTTCTCTCTCTCTCTCTCTCTCTCTCTCTCTCTCTCTCTCTCTCTATATATATATATATATATATATATATATATATATATATATATATATATATATATATATATATATATATATATATATATATATATATATATATATATATATATATATATATATATATATATATATATATATATGAGTGTGTGTGTGTTGCCAGGCGTGTATGTTGCATATGTGTTGCTAAGCTCCGCCCTGTTGGCTATGGCTGCTTGTTGCAGTGGCTGTGTTTTCTTTGCCTGTTTCTTGTAATTTTTCGTGTCTTTTTGGTCATTTTTGCATTTAGAGTGGATCATTACTTTGTATGGCTCATTTGTCGGTCATGGACACCAAACTTTTTGTGGCTTCAGTGATATTTTTACTACTTTTGCTCCTGTGTTTGTCTGGAGATCCTACATGTAACCAAAGCTGCATTGTTAACATGTGAAATCAGCTGTTAGCAGCCTGTAGCATGTCAATGCTAACTGGTGCAAGGCCTGATGTTTCCCCAAAAGGTGAGGAGAAGGAGGGGAGGACGACATGCTGGTTCTCAGGTGTCAGCTAAGAAGTGCAACATGGATCTGTTCTTCCATCCATCGTTATTGGGAACATAAGATCAATCAATAAGATGGACAAGCTAGCTGTGCTAACTCAGCTACAGGGGAGATACCAGAAGGCAGAGTAGCATCATGCTATTCACAGACATGGTTAACAGAGCTAACATCAGACACCAACGCCACATTGGAAGAGCTTCACCTGCTGTGAGCAGACAGGATCCATGAGACAGAGACTGAACAGACTGCTGAAGAAGCTCAGTCCTGGACCCTGTGGAGGTGGAGGCTGGCTGAACTGGACAATGATGGACAAGCTGTCATCATCTATTTTCTTATGGACCTTTTTGCACTTTCTATACACTTTCTTACTTTTGTTTTCTTGATTGCTGCTGTGGCTCCTCCTTCTTTTCCCCTCGGGGATAAATAAAGTATTTTCTAATATATATATATCCATCTGTCCATACCTATATCTATATACAGATATATACTGTAGTTGCTGTTGCGGTCATCTCTGTTGCTTCAGCTTCTTTTCTTTGCAGTTACCTTGAAGTTAATGTAACTTATTGTAGCCCTCTGTGAATATTTTGTCCATCCCCGACCTTTTGTGGCTCACCCTTTCAATGGAGGGCTCTCAAAAACATCTTGACAGCAGTCAAGTCTGCAGTCTTCCTTGCGATTGTGGGCAAGTGTATGAAGCAGACCGACACATACAAGCTATATTTACATATTTACACAGTTTTAATGGTGATTTACTCGAACTAAACAATCTAAAACATTAATTTTATTTCACAGCGTAAATCCTGCCGGTGCAATCTGATCCAGAGGCTCAGTCCATGAGGACATTTGGTGGAAATGCTCAGATTTAAAAGGTGAATGCACCAGAGGGGCATCTGTGCAGTGTTCAGTTTCATCACTGAAATAAGCTACTGAATTATTGATAATGATCATGCATTAAATTATGGTATAGTCCATAAGCAAAGAGCCCACAAACAGGAAGTGGAAAGAGAAAGGGTTTAGTGAGAGCCTTAGATGTGAAAGTTGAGCAATTCAGCAAGGTTGTTTGAGTTTTTTCTGCGCTCATTTCTTTTTCTGTAACTTTGAGATCTCAGATTAATGAACACAAACTTTCTGTTCTTGTGATATTTTCCCACAAAAATAACAATTGCATGATCAATACAAAAGGACTGATGCACCTGTCTGATGAATTACGCACATCTGCAGGTGCAGGAATAAACATTTCATGAATGTCACAACCTTCAAAAAGCTTGTGGCAGTAAAAAAGAAAAAGAAAAAAAACTGTTCTTGACAGACACGTTGTGTTTTCTGTTAGATTTGTCATTACAATCTCATCCTACTTAGACTGTCATCCTCTCATTGTTTGCTTCAGTGGGAGGAAGTTTTTGGAGAAGACGTGTACAAAAGCCTCCTGAGAGTCTTTGTGGGAACAGCTCAATAGCTGCATTCAAAATGAAGCTTTTACTGTGCTCTGCTTTACTGTTGTGTTGTTTGTTTATTGACAAAGCAACAATACAACAAAGAAAATCGGAGCAACTTACAAAAAGCATTAAACCAACAAAGTTACCTCTCTATAAAACCTGGATCCATATAAGTAGAGCTGTCGGTCACTGATGTGGGTGGTTTCGTGTGACTCACCCACACCACTCTGCAGACAAACAGGGGGGATGCAGAGCCATAAATACAGTAAATCAGTATCATTGGCAGTTTGTCCCCATGAGCACTTCCTCGAGGAGTATGAGGAGCTTCCAGGTCGATGTGGGGAGCTGCTGGTGAGAGCCAGCCCCCTGTAGTATGTGGACTCTGTCTTAAGTGCACCAGGTTCATCTGACTCATCTTCTCTTAGTTTGATTGACACTTAAAACAACGATGGGATCGATCTGTGTGTTTCAGATTAGTTGCTGCAGGGTGGAGCCTGATGGGGGCACCAATAACTTGTACACTGCGGCTCTCTGAGTGAGTGTGTGGTTGTGAACAGCTGGTTCCTGCTGACAGCCTCTGTTCATGGTGCTGATTGAGTTGCTGGCGCTGACCATGGTGCTGAAGTGTGGTTTTATGACGTCGTCTGCCCACTGTCCGTCTCTGAATGCATTCACACCCGTACCAGTCACACAAACTACCTTTATTTTTTTTCTTAAGTACAAATCCGACAAAGTGATGCATGTTTCTCTGTGCCTATCAACAGTTAACGGAATATTACTGTTTGATGCGGGATCTGAGGATCATCCTTACACATGTTGTCTACCAGTTTAGAAAAGAGATTGCAGAGTTTATGTGTAGGCTTTTCAACTGTAACTGGAAAAGAAGACACTGAAAACAATATGGCAAGCATATATCACTTTAGAGACAACACCCTCCTCTGTGCAACGAGCTACTCTTGAGTTATTTTTGATCTGTAATTGTGTATCAGTCGATCTGTAAACATGTTTTCTTTATTAAAGAAAGCCAGATGTTGGCATCTGACGTGTGAGTTAACTAGGATGACGCAATTTCACCTCTGGATTGATGTCTCCAATAAAAGAGTTGAATATTGATTTTTTTTGGCAGCAGAAATGAGATCCTGGGAAACCCGGATTGCTGCGCCTCCAGCCCGCACGTCACCCGCCTGACATCAGCACCCGGCTTAAATACCAGCAGCAGCGAGCAGTGTCAACATAAGCAGGCACACCTTCACATAGGGGCGTCAGGTGCCAAACAATGCTTGAAACTAAACATACAAGCTCTCCCCATAATGAACTTTATGTTCCTCTGAGAGGAGGAAATTACCGAGTTTCATGTTGCAGCTGAGCGTCTTTTTGTTCCAGAGCAAGATTTTTAAAAAGACAAAGATTTCTTCCCCTTAAACTTTAATGTTTGATTCAACGATGATAAACGACACTTTTGAAGAACTGGACGTGAATGTTTCTGAACCGCTGCTTCTCCTCTCTGCCAACCGGAACCTCAGCGCGTTTCCTCCGCTCCGACTTGAGTCCAAGTCTCTGGTCACTTCAGCCACAATGTTCTCAGTGGGAGTCCTGGGAAACCTGATCGCCATAGTTGTTCTCTGCATCTCCAAAAAGGAACAAAAGGAAACCACTTTCTACACTCTGGTGTGCGGGATGGCCATCACAGATCTGCTGGGAACCTGCTTCACCAGTCCGGTGGTGATCGCCACATACGTGGCCAACCGCTGGCCGGGAGGGACGCTGCTCTGCCACTTCTTCTCCTTCTCCATGCTGTTCTTTGGCTCAGCCGGGATGTCCATCCTTTGTGCCATGTCCGTAGAGCGATACATGGCCATAAACCATGCGTATTTTTACTCCCAGCACATAGACAAGACAATGGCGCGCTTTGCGCTCCTGGTCACATACTTGGCCAACATCGTGCTGTGCATCATGCCCAGTTTCGGGTTTGGCCAACACGTCAGGCACTTTCCCGGGACTTGGTGCTTCCTGGACTGGAGGGCGATGGATCCTGTCGGTGCCTGCTACTCCTTCTTGTACGGCGGCGTGATGCTGGTGCTGATCATTGTGACTGTTCTGTGTAACGTGGCAGTGTGCAGGTCGCTGGTGGGGATGAACCAGAGGACAGGGATAGTCAGGACAGAGGTGTGTGAGCAGGGAGGGTCACGGCGCCGCTTCCCCCGGCTGCACTCAGTCACCTCTGCGGCGGAGATCCAAATGTTCTGGCTCATGATCTTCATGACCATCGTTTTCCTGGTCTGCTCCATCCCTTTGGTGGTAAGAAATAACGACTTTTCAGTGTTTTTTCTCTCTGCTGGTGCATGCTTCAAACATGTAAAGTAAATGTTAAAACTTTTTTTCTCATTCAAAATTAAAGAATTATACGTTTCTGCTTTCTTTTTGTTAGGTGCGTATCTTCGTGAACCAGCTTTATGACCCTGCTCTCATTTCCGCGGGAGGGAAGCCAGACTACCGTGGCGACATGATGGCAATCCGTTTCGCCTCCTTTAACCCAATACTAGACCCCTGGGTTTACATTCTGTGCAGAAAGAACCTGCTGCTGAAAGGCTGTGAGAAACTAAAGAGGACAGTAGCCCGAGTTAAAGGAGGCCGTGGAGACAACATAGGCTGGATGGGAGATCAGCACTCCCCTGCGTCTGTGCACAGCAATGACACCAGTTACGCGTCAATACGCACAGCCAGCTACAGAAATGACGCGGAGCCCCGCGCGTCCATCAAACACCAGAATTTCACAGACTTTGCAATGAGACAGGCGTGGGAATATGACACAGCCAGAGCCAACTTCCACCCGTTCAGCGTGGAGTCCACAGCAATCCTGGGCTGTGAGGAGGATGTAGCCACTGAGTCCAAACAGGTGGTGGCTGCCAAGTCTCCGCCTGGCCGCAGCGCAACACCGCCCATCCCTGCGCGCGTTAGGAAAGTGGACATCGTCACCTGCACGTTTAGCACACCGAGTTCATGCCAGTCAGTGAAATGCCTTTGATGGACTTGTTTTGTGTGCTAACACTTCAAAGGGATGGCTCAGTGTCTGGTTGCTGCTTTGACTGCACAACGAAGGTGTGCTTCACAGATCATCTGAGCGGAGGGAACTGTGCCTCTTTGTAAATCCCTCCTCTGACACTTTAGCAATCGTCCCAACAGAAGCACTGAGTTCATGAGAGCTCATGATTTAACACAAGACTCTGTTAAGGTTGACAGATCCTCCTGGAGAACACAGCAGCTGAAAAGCAGCGTGAAAATGGTGGAGACGCATCTGCGTTTTAGTCGCAGACAGATCACAGCGGTTTGTCAAAAACGCACGCGTCACAGAAAATTGGGAGATACTCGATACTAAAGTCTTGGCATGTAGGGGATCGAAACATCTCCTTAGGTTTTTACTTGGGTAAATAAGTTGTTCGAGGATCGGATCTGTTGTAACGTGTAAGATGACAGGAAGACAGTTTCATCTGACTCTCGATCTCTGCTTCCTTCTGAGCCTTTTCTGCATATTACAACAAGTGGATCCTTCAAGTGTTCTAAAATGTCACAAAGACCTCATGTTGCGTGTCTGCGCTTGACGCACAGTGCCATGTTATCGCGTTGATGACGGACAAGTTCCTGTCACCTTTGTACACAGAGGAGCTCTTATAATTTGTTGGAAATTATAAGAAGAATTAAATCATACCCCATGGGTACAAAAACCACCTCTGTTATTTGCAGAGTTTGATACACTGTGTGAATCCATATGTGCCACATGTTTGCTCACTGTGTTGTAAATGTACATGCTGCTATTTACTCTGTGCCACTGAAATGTGCTGCATGATGTAGAGGAAGCTTAATGTTGTCTTTTTAAGCCCCAACCTCTGTTCACTTTCGTTTTTCATTGCCCGTTTGTATTTAATGTTTTGACAGTCAACATGAACAAGCAGAACAAAACAGAAAATCAGTAAAAAAAAAATCGTTTGACCTGTTGTGTTTCTTTCCTGGATGAACAGACAAGCGTCAAAACAAAAACAAAACAACTCTGAGTCAATCTGTGCCGATGGCTGAATTAACTGAGGGGTTTTCAAGGTGAAACAAACATTTGGCAGGAGCACAACAGTGGGGACATATATTCAAAACTGCAGTTTCAGCTCTGTCCACTAGGGGGCTCTACAACATTAGAAGTCGTAGATGGGAAGGGTAATCATGTTGGTCCTGTCTATAGAGTAAACTGTGGCGTCATCAGTCAAGACAGAAAATAAAAGTTATATTAAAAAACTTTATTCCCTTAGAGGATAATGCCATACAAAAATAAAACAAACTTTATAAAATAATAATAATAATAACATTAATGTGACATACTGGGGGTTTGTAACTGAGTGGAGCTTTGAACCACATAATGATAAAAGTTGTTGAGGTTTTGTTGCATAAAAGTGTCAGTTTGTTTAACATTCTGGAAAAAGAGAAAAACACTCTGGAAATGCTGATCAAACTACCCAGAATTCACTGCAAAACAAGCTCAGATGAAAGATGAAAGAAATGGCCAAACATTTTGTCTCTGGTTTGATCTTGAGTGATAACTGGGAAAGATTCTGACTTCTCCAAAAATGATTTAGTCTCATTGATTCTCTTTAAGCGTTTTAAGAAAAAAGTTATTGCATCATATCTTATTTTGAACAGAAGAAAAAAAAATCAGCATCTTTAAAATAAAAAGAAAGGTACAAACAGTATGTGAGCAGAAATAACATCAACATGAAGTCTGAATCCTGGAAATAAATAGATATTTGTTGACAATACAGAGTTAATAAAAACAGCTCTCAGATCAAGCTATAATAAATAAATAATTTATCAGAAATAAATATATTTTACTTTGACACAGTAATACATGAAGATGCATGGCATCCATTTGGCTGAGTTCACCTGAACATGGAAACAATGTAATGCCTGTTTCTGTGTGAAAAATACAAATATTGCTTCAGAAAGTTTTGGCTTCACTGTGAGTAAAAGTAATTGTCGCACTGGTCCTTTTTTTTTTTTTTTTCAGTCTGTTAGAAACACAGTGTTGGTCCTTAGGGCGTGTCTGTTCTCTCTATCTTTAAGCCTGAGCCTTCAGGTGTTCCCCTTAAACAGTCTTTAACTGGTGTGGAGGCTCTTGCATTATTTAGCAGGTAGCCAGTTAAAAAATCTCTGAAGAGGCAAAAATAAATCCAGACTCCCTGATGAGTCCCCCTCAGGCTCTGATTAGAGCTTGGACCTCCATCATCCAGCCGCCCCTCACCTCGTCCTCACTATTTAAAAATACATGACAGTGAGGTCCATCACTTCCTTCTCCATTGTGTGTGTAACAGCGCCTCCCTCTGGCTCTCCACACTATGTGCCTCCTCTTTGCTGGGGACAGGTCACACCTCTCCTCTTCACTTTATCAGCCCCTCTCCTTCCCTCCTTCAGCCCATGCACATACAGCTGGCTGCTGATAAGGACTGGATGGTCCTCCACGTGGTCTGAGCGTCCATGAAGGAAACCGGCTCGTACCGGTCAGGGCGGCAGCAGGGGTGGTTGCTGACCTTTCTGGCCGTGCGTCTGGGTAGAGAGCCATTTTCCAGCAGCGCCTTCAGAGCGAGGTCGTAGTTTGTCCTTGAGGACTGGCAGGAGCCGACACAGAACTTAAAGAGGACAATCTCATCTGAGTCAAACCCCAGACCCAGGTCCCGAACCCTCATCTCTCTTTTCTCCACACGGCAGTCCCTGCTGCTCTGCTTCGGCTGCTTGTTTTTACCTCTACGCCTTCTGTCTCCTGCTCCTGTCTCTTCCTCTTCCTCCTTCTCTTTCCTCTTCCTCTTCTTCTTTCTCTTTGGTGATCCCTTGGGTTGAAGTTCTGAGGGGTCAGAGGAGCGGGGAGACCGCCCCGCCCAGCGGTTACTGGGATGGTCATCCACCTCATCTATCACAAAAGGATCTTAAAAGGAGAGCCAGGAGACAGACATTAAAACACTACACTAACAGTCAGAAAATAATGAGCAAAACCTCCTGAACAGCTTCACCCCCTCCTCTCACTGTTTAACTGAAGTGACTTATTGTGCTTCAGATGACATGTAAATATATAATGTGCCTGAAACACAAAGCAGATCACGAGGCTCACGCCCTCTTCCCACTCTAATACTGTCTGCTGAAGCAGATGTGCTGTAAATTACACTTTTATAAGAGCTTCAGTACCGTAGAGAGCATGCCAAGTGGAGTAAGGGTCACTGTTGTCTTCCTGCTCCTCGTCCTCCTCCACCTCTGGGAGCGTCACAGGAAGCTCTCGCTCCTCCTGGCCTCCCAGCAGGCCCACGGTGCCGACCGAGTCTGATCCCACAGCAGCAGCAGCAGCAGCTTTCATATGAACTCCCTCCACCAGGGGCAAGAGAGAGATGAACATCCACAGCAGCACCTACAGGAGACGGATAAACTCTCATCAGATGAAATCAGTTTGAAAGACTGTCCTCTATAAAAAAAAAAAAAAAAAAAAAAAAAAAAAAAAACCTGCTATGATTATTTTTAGTCTTTGATTGTTGTACAAGAAGAGATTTGGGACCCCAGAATGGAAATTTCAAAGTTACACTTAAGCTTTTTAATGGTAAAATATCTTCATTGAAATCAGCTTAAACCACATTCAAGTGAAAAATGCAAATTAATTTCACATTCAAAATGCAAAAAACATGAAACATAAATTTCTTGTGATGGGTAAAAATATATCTGGCAGTAGGATTAGCATATGTACTCATTAAAAGATGAAGATATATTGGTTTAAGGAACTAAACAAGAAAATTGTGCTACATTGGATTTCATCTTTTTATAGCTTGAAAGAAAATTGCTTCATATTTTTGTTCATATCTTGAAATAAGAAAAATGCAGTCTAATAAGATATTTTGTGATCACAATGAGCTAAAAAACTTTCCCTAGATTAAAGTTGTTCTTTTAGTGATGTATAGTTATTTCCCTTTGTGTTAATTTTTTTACTTGGTTAAAAGAAACGGCTGTGAAACATGAACTGTGAGCAAACAGCTGGCTAAAACAGACTTTATTGGATTCAAATGTCTCATCTTAGAAAAAAAAGTGAATATTTTTTCTTCCGTCAGCTCAATTTGGTAACAGCTCCTGAGGGAAGTATCAGGCTGTTAAGCAGCTAAATGTTTCTTTGCTGCTAATCTTATCTGTTTGTTGTTTAGTGGTAAAAATAAGTATTAACCAAAACCACCTGAGTTATAAAATTACATCCCCCACAAAAATCATATTTTTTGGAAATGATTCGATTTGAGGACCCACTTGGATTACCTTCCCAGCCCACCAGGGGGGCGCAGCCCACAGGTTGGGAATCACTGGACTATGAGACTTGATATCAGAAATATTCACCAAAAATGTTCAGAAAATGTTTCATTTTGAGTTAATGTGATTTATTTAGGCCTGATTTTCTTGGAATGAGTAAAAAAACATCTGCCTATGGAATCATGTGCTTTTTTTAAGTTTTTGAATCAAGAATTGAGCTTCTTGAAAAGAAAAACAATTTATAAAAAAAAATATACATAGTAGCAGTGTCTTACCCCTGTGTCAGGTTGTTTTACTCATTAAAAGAAATTCAGGTCTCATTTAAAAATCTTGAAATAAGACATCTGTAAAAAAAACTGTAAGGTTAATGTTGCCTTTATTAGGTCTAATAGGCTGTTTTTACTAGGGATTGTTTTTGCAGTGTAACTGTTTTATTACTCTGCTCTCATGCTGACCTTATGCCTTAGAACAAAACTAAATTCATAAAGTCATAGAGATGTAAAAGCAGATAAGAAAATATGTTTGTTCTTACGACAACAACTAAAACGTTCAGCTCATGAAGAGCTCTCTAAAGGAGCTAAGGCAGTGCTTTGTCTTGAGCCTTTTTCATCACAAGTAATCCCACAGGATCTTCTCTAATACTTAAATAATTCTGCTTTCTCTCTGCTCAGGATCAAACCTTCACTAGCTCGTAATTTCAAGTAGAAAGTCTCAGAGCTGACGTGGTTTCATAGAAATCTAATGTCTGAGCCATTTGGGAATGGATCATATTAACAATTTAACCCACACATAACTCATCCTCATCCTCTGCTGGATTGTTTGCAGAGATGGTCATTTCTTACAGGTTAAAACAGGAGAGGGGAGAAAGAGATAGACGATAAAGCACAGGAGGAAAAAGAAGAAGAAGGAGACGGGAGGGGTGTTTTCAGGGTTCACTCTTGTAAACGTCTGTATCTGACAAACCTTGGCCTTTGCTGTCATTACAGAAGCGATCTCAGGTCTACCCTTCCTCCGAACTCTGGTCCCACCTGGAGAGAAAGAGAAGAAGAGGAATGTAAGAACATGAACAAGGCTCCTCTCTGTCAGCTCTCCTCCTCCCAGAACTCCCTTTGAAAAGGCTAACATAAACTAAAGGCACAACATGCGGGCGATATGATGTCTATACATTCACAATTGTCCACATAATGTAAAAAAAAAGAGACTCCACGGGCCCCTGAACGAGCCCACATGTTACATAAATCAAGTCCTCAATGCTCCAGCACGGCGTGTTTGTTGTTGCTTCAGTGTTTGCTGCCGGCTCGTGCGGCCAGTGTTGGCTTGTCGGTTCATACATCCATGCAAACAGAGTGGAAACAAAAGGCAGCATCCGCGAAACACTTGTCAAAAGCATTCTTCAGGGCTATTCCTGTGGCAGAGGTACGAACAGGGGGAACCAGGCATGGCGAGAACACTTCGTGGAGGTCCCGGACAAAAACCACAGAGATGCAGGACAGGTGATAAGAGTGGTTACAGATGCAGATGTTTATATATAGTACGTGCAGGGTGGCAGATACTGCTGGCTGAAACGTGGAGCGCCACACAGCCCGAAAGATGAGGTCATCAGGTTCCTTTGTGGCGCCCCAGAGTTTGGATCTTGGAGGAGGTCAGAGCATCACGTACATCGAAAACTGAAGAAGTGTTCAGTGTACATTCAGCATCCAACTGTAGTTACACGAAATGTCAGAGGTCACTGAGGTCAGGCGGTTCCTCCTCTGAGCACCATGAATAGAATAGAACTTTATTGTCGTAACAAGTACAACAAAATTGAAGTCACAGCAGCAATCAAGAAAACAAAAGTAAGAAAGTGTATAGAAAGTGCAGAAAGGTCCATAAGAAAATAGATGATGACAGCTTGTCCATCATTGTCCAGTTCAGCCAGTCTCCACCTCCACAGGGTCCAGGACTGAGCTTCTTCAGCAGTCTGTTCAGTCTCTGTCTCCTGGATCCTGTCTGCTCACAGCAGGTGAAGCTCTTCCAATGTGGCGTTGGTGTCTGATGTTAGCTCTGTTAGCCATGTCTGTGAATAGCACGATGCTACTCTGCCCTCTGGTATTCCCTCTGTTGCTGGGTTAGCACAGCTAGCTAGTCCATCTTATTGGAGATAGATCTTACGTTCCCAATAACGATGGATGGAAGGACAGGTCCATGTGGTCACTTCTAAGCTCACACCTGAGAACCAGCACGTCGTCCTCACCTCCTTCTCCTCACCTTGTGGGGAAGACATCAGGCCTTGCACCAGTTAGCATTGACATGCTACAGGCTGCTAACAGCTGATTTCACGTGTAAACAATGCAGCCATGGTTACATGTAGGATCTCCAGACAAATACAGGAGCAAAAATAGAAAAATATCACTGAAGACAAAACCAGTTTGGTGTCCATGGCCAACAAACACTACACTACACTACACTGAGATTGAATATTTAAGTATAGTACATCCAAACAACAGTTTAAATATCTCACTAAAATAAAACTAAAGGATCATTGAATGACACCAAGCATCCTTATTTTTCTGATGTACCAGTGTTTTTCAACCACTGTGCCACAGCACATTAGTGTACCGTGAGATGCTGTAAGGTGTGCCGTGGGAAATAATCCAGTTTCACTTACTTTTTCTAAAATAACTGATAACATGCCATTGTCAAGTTGCTTTAAAAGTAATGTACTTTCCTCTATGTTAGTAGGTGGCAACAGGTAACCAACTGCCTAAACACACAGCTTTAGTGACGCATGAGACAGATAGCCTTGACAGTAACGGAGGCATTTTTTAAAGAAATAGTCTGAACGCCTAACAAGACCTGATGAAGGCTCCAGTATGGGAGGTAGTCAAGGAAAGCAAAGATGGTGAACTCAAGGCTGTACATTGAAAGCTGTCTTTTATTCAAACTTACTTTTATCAGGATGCAATGACACCGACTCTAGTGTGCTTGGTGTGGTGAAAAGCAATCTGATAATGCCATGGTCCTAAGTATACGTCATTTCCGAATGAACCACCCAATGCTTCAAAACAAGCAGGTGGACGGTCTTGTTTACCTATGTGAAAACACGGTGAAACAGACAACTTTTGTGGAAAAAAAAAACACAAAGAAGCAAACCCTCAAATCTAGCTACCATGTTGCTGAATCAAAAATGTTGCACACTGTAACAAAGTCATTAATACCACCTGCCTACAAAGCTATTGCTAAGGGGGTGCTCGGCTCTGACGCGGTAAAAGAAGTCAGGATATCAGCTTTGTGTTCATCTAAACAGGCCCAGGTTTCGCAGTGCGTGAGTGTAAGAGACTATATTGTTACTAGGCTACAGAGTGTTATTCTTTTATACTTTTGGTTGGTGGTGTGCCATGGGACTTCTTCAATGTTAAAAATGTGCTGTGGCTCAAAAAAGATTTGAAACACTATCATATACCACATTCATTGATATCAAGACCACGCTTTGCATCTGGGTTTTGTTTCACCCTGTCAGGTTTCTGTTTCTAACCACCGGCTAACTAAACAGCATCCATTATGCGTCAGTCCAGGACACAACAAACTGACAGATGTCATTTTATTAGAGCTTAGAAGTTGTCTTCATCGCGACAAAGATGTTATGAAGAATGCTAAGCTGCAGCAGCTACAGTTATAGGGCACAGGTAATTGATGTGCTGAGGCATTGATTTAGCTGAAATCTAAGAACAGCAGAAAGTTTGCCAGAGATAAAAAAAAAAGGTACAGTTTTATAGCACTTGATGTCTGATCTTTTCATAAGATGAATAATCTCATCAGCCAATGGTGTTTCAAACACAGAGCCTTTGAAGATGTGTCTCTGATCTCTGCTCTGGTCTCTAGTGTGACAGTTCTGTGGCCCAGTGAAGATTTTAAAATAAAAAGGAATAACAGTTAAAGATGCTATGAGGAGGATCTCTTGTAATTGCACTCCCTCGCCACCTTGTGGCCCGGAGTCTTACTGTCGTAAATAACTTTTAGTGAGGTATGTGTTTGTTAAGGCATTAAATGGAGATCAGATTGAAACAAATTTTCTTTGTTCAAGACAACTTTTAACTGGATACAATGCGCTGAGGTAAGGGACTTATCAGTGCAGTTACATAGCCCTACAGTTTGAAACGTGACATCAAGGAAACATTGTAGCAGCCGGCTACATGTTAGCCCTGTGCTTTGATGTATCTGTAGGCTAACAGGACAACAAGTAAACACTGTCAGTTTGTAAATAGTTTAGTAGCCGTTTATATTAAGCCCAGCTGGCAGCTCGGTGCTCTAAGACATATCTGTAATGTGTAACGTTAGTGAATCCTGGTTAGCTTTGTCCTGCCAGTCATCTACCAATCAGCGCTAACGTAACCTCACTCTTCATTTTATTGATAGACTCTCAAGTTTGAACAGACCACTGCAGAATAACTGCTGACTGTGGGTTGGAACAAACATTTTCACAAACAGTTTAGCTCCTGTGTTATAATGTGATAAAGTCATAATTAGCCTAAAGGCTAATTAGCTGTCAAGTAACAAAAGAAAACAGATCTTTGGCAGGTTTATGCATCACTTCTTAGCCTAAAGGCTAATTAGCCTTTAGCTCAGGCTAATCTCTCTCCTGTTTATCTCACCATCACTACAAAAGTAATCATAGAAACCATTTTTAACACAGATCTCTGTGTTTTTATCTCTTCTTATTACTAAACTTCATCAGACAGCCCGGTGTTGTCATAAAGACCAAGATGTGCCGTAAATCAATCTTGTCCTGCTTAACCCGAACTGGAAGCTAAGAAGTAGCTATTTAAAATAACCTGTAATCAGCAATATTGGAGCTGATAATGTCATTTTAAAGTGTGGATTAAGATCAGGCATATATCTAGAAGGGAGACTTTTTCAAGATCACTTTCAAACTCCTCACAGCCCTTTTAAAAAGTCAGAAGTGCCCTGTATTTTATTATTTATTTTTCGGAAGGGTGTTTTTAGTCATGTTGAATATACAGTATTCAATTAATTTCAAATTCATTTTTTTGCCTCATTTTGGCCATTTGAACCTTCAGGTGTGCATAAACTACACAGTTTAATTTACAGCTTGAAAGAAACGTTTTATCAGAATTGGCTCAAATAAGTGATGCATGAAGCTGCCAAAGATCTGTTTTCTTTTGTTACGTAACTTGAGTTGTTATCAGAATTGTATTTAAAGAGGCTTTTGGAAAATATTACTTCTGGGAAGAGACTTTTGCTGTCAAGTGAGGAATTTTTCAGGTTCTGATTTCAAAATCAAAAACTAGTCAGTGTTCATTGTCAATAATTTGTGTTTGCTTTGGGGAAAAACCTAAATGTTTCAGACACGGCAAAAACTGAAAGAGATAGTAAATTCCACTTTTCCTCTTTTGTAAATGTCATACTCTGTTGTTTGTAGCGAACAATACATTGAAAGGTGCTTATCAGCTCCTTGAATCAGAACAAATCTCTGACTTCAGTTTCAGCCTCCTACCCTCATATTCCTTTAAAAACCACATGTCTTCTCTCGGATGTTTTGTTTGACCTCGGCTCTGAACTAAAAACACACTGTATGCTCACGGTTACGTATCCAGGCACAAACTGTTGGTGCATTTGCAGATCTTGCTGATTATAAACCACTGTGTTTATCGAACAGTCAAATACAGTCTCAGCACTTCTGTCTGTGCAGTGAGATGGAGGGCTGACCGAAGGTTACAGATCACAGCTCAGGATAACCGATGATGCTTTTATGCGATCTTGAGAGTGAGGAGTGGGAGTTAGGAAAAACAAAGACTCTGCAACTCAAAACCAAACAGTGCAGACTCCTCAGCTCTCCGTCCGTGCGCTGATTTAAAACCTTTCATCTGTAAAGAGAGGCGGGACAGAGGGCCACGGCTCCTCAGGAGAGGTGCCACTCCGAGACCTAAACGCCACAGCTGGGAGTGTTTAACCCCCTTCAGATCAGTGAGTGGGGTGTCTACATGGGTCTGTCTGCTGGTTCATTTCACCCCAGCACTGTTGAGCTGTTTACAGTCTGATGCCTGCAGCCTTTTCGGGGCTGAGGTGGGCGGGGCAAGAGGAAGAGAAGGAGCAGGACAGCAGCCCCTGAGGAGCTCCAGACTGACACAAGCCCACTGATGTTGAAAGTGTGTGTGTGTTCATGTTCAGGCCCTGATCTGTGTGTGTGTTAAGAAAGTTGGACATGTGTTTCTTCCTTGTTTGGCTGATTAAAGTCTTTGGTTTGTCCATCAGGCCGCATGTCTGCAGCAGGAGAGCGGACTTCTTGTCACCTTCCATTTGCATTGTTGCTGCTTTGTACTCGTGTTGTTCAGTTAGTGAAGAGGAGAAGCTTTCTAAAAACAAGTACAGCCTCTAAAATCAGAGCAGGCTGCAATCTTCTCGTACAAATACTGACTGAGGATGGAGATAGTTTTTGTTGTGGGGATTTTATGAGGTTGAAGAGCAAAGAATTAAAATAATGACCAGACCTTCCAAGTAAGTAGACCTAAAAACATGCACTGTAGCAAACAGGTTTGTCTTACTCCCTGTCATACATGCACAGCCAGAACCTTGTTTTAACAGCATAAATTAAGGTATAATTGATAAATACAAAAAGTAAAATAGGATAATTAAAGCCAAACTGCTGTGATCAAAAAGTAGGGTGCACCCAGTGTTTCAACAGATGTTGTAAACACAACAGCGGACTAACTGACTAACTCTGCTTAAAGTCCCGGTAAACAGGGTGTGGTGCTCTATAACAGTTTAGATCTGGTCATAATCCAAAGAACATGAGTCTGCAGTTGGGATATATTTACACCAGAAACAAACTACACAACAAACACTCCAACGCTAACAGGTTTAATGTTGTGATGAATAAACTCGCCTGAATAACTAGAGCCAAATTTCACTATCCGTGCCAAAATAATTTCAAATATTTTTTATTGCGTAGGCAGTGAGTGGGTTTATAATGTGGTGAAACTTAAACACATTTTTAATAGAGGCCTGTTCCCTTTAATGATCAAGCTAGCTAGCTTGTTAGTTCAGTTTAACTGCAGGCTAAAAGAAGCCCTTAAACTGATCAGATAAATATAAAATTCAGTCACAGGGACATTAAACCTCTTAGGCACTGACATTTATTTTTACAATAATCAAATCCGAAAGAAAACACCAAGGTAAAAACCTAATCGCAGTGATCACTAGATAAGCAGTCTTAATAAGTCCAATTGCCATCGCTCTTTATTTTTTGCTTAATTTAATCAACATTTGCCACTATTTTTCCCTAATTTTATTTTATGATAGTGTTAAAACACAGTGAAGTAACCTTTGCTTTTTTATTTTTTATTTTTTACTGGGGTTGTTGATTTGAGTGTAACTAGAGCACCCTCTGCTGGTGCCCTGCAGACCTCAGCGGTACAACATGTTAAATGTCGTCGACATGCTTTGTCTTGTCCTTGTGTGAGGTAGTGCTGTATTGAGCGATGCTAAAACACAGTTTTACAGGCTAAAACCTTGTTGGTGAAGCCTGCTAATCAATTGTGAGCTTAAAGAGGGGGTATAACACTTTTTGGGGGGGACCTTTATACAGTTCCTCTGATACTCCTGTAGTAGCTTAAAATAAAAACAGCAAAAAAAACCTCTTATTTCTTTCACTCTGGTGTTTTGAAAACCCTTATTGCAGCCTTTGTCTGAATAGCTTCATTATGGCTACTGTCACTTTAAGGCTATCTGCTCCCCAAACCCTCTTCCCTCTGATTGGCAGGCCCTCTAGAGACATATCAGTGGCAGAGCTATGAGCAGACTTTGATGTTTGAGGCCCAGCTCTACAAAGGTGTCATGAACCAGTTTGGGGATCCTTATACAATGACCTCCTTGCTGCAACAGGTCTCATAGAGATCTCTATTTTTACAGACTGTTTTAAGCAGTTTACAGGCAGATTCAGGGGTTCTTACAACACAAAAACGTGTGGGGATTTAAAAATCTGTATAAGTATGAACATACAGCATTACTATTTAAAATCCATCTTTAAGATATGGGGAAGCACAATACCGTCTCTTTAATGTTTACTTTCATTTCCTTTAGTAATTGATGGAGCTTATTACCCCAGAAGTCATTGCAAGAGACGTAAATTTCCTGTTATAACAGAATTAAAGGTATGCTGGTGCCCAAAAGTAAAAGGTTATGATTGATCCACCACACAACCAAAAGTGAGTATCCTTTTGGCTTTTATTCAGCCTATTTAGATTAATCGTGTGTGTAGGTATAAGCTTAACAAAAGAAGTTACAGTGCTGTACAATCAGACTTTGGTACAGAAGGTTTTACAGCTAATCAGTAAGAAATCCCATTTGGCTGAAACAGCTTTCTGTCTGTACGGCTGGATAAGTAATGAAATAATTCCACAGATATTAATTTCAGGAGTATGATTCAGAATTGAGTTATTTGAGATATTTTCACAGCCTTATTTAGATGTGAAGCAGTGTAAATGTGTTTCTGATTAGCGGTTTGGTGCCCACTGTATACGGTTTCACCCTCAGACCTGAGCTTTGCCCACAGAGCCTCCATAAACCTCTCACCCTGTAAGAGAAGAAATCTCAAAGCACTCCTGTGTTTTGCCTCCCTTAAGAGCCAACCCTCTCTGATAATGACCTCCTATTAAAGACACACTGCTCTCGGCCGTGCACGCACAAGCACGTATGTGAAATGTTCTGACCTCCAGCTTTAACCTGTCACTACCGCGGTGCCTGATTGCAGGAGCGAGGAGAAAAACAAGAGTACAGTAAATCACTGCTGGCTCAATAAAAGACACCTGCAGTGTAAGAGGAGATGCAGGAGGGAGAGGTAGAACACCAGGAGAGCCGTCTGATCACTACCAGACACTGAGGAATCTGCAGAGGTCCTGAAAACGGAGCACGATGATATGTGCCGTGCCTACATGTGCCCTAGAGCTCCACTTAAATGCAGTGTGAAAACTGTTTTGTAACCCTGCTTTAATCCTAGTTTTTGGCATTCTGATGATAAGGCTTGACAACTTTTCAAAAACATGTGATCAGGTTGTGATGTGATGCCTTTTTAAAATCTTTTTCTGGGGTCATAGAGAAGTCTTGTTTGATAGTTTTGTGTTTCAGGCTGATGATGACGTGGTGCCATGTTTCCAGGACATAACGTGATCTGTAAAAATCATATTCTGCAACTTTCTTCCATGCTTTAGACATATTAAGTGCTCTCGTCCTCTTACCAACAGAAACAATTTCACTCTTCAGCGGTTAGTAACAGCGTTTCTTAACTGTGTGCCAGCAGAAACGTCATCGGAGTAAAAAACCACAGGAGCAGCAAAGGAAATTCATTAGATCAAAGAAAGGTGATTTAAAAGGAGAGAATAGGTTCTGGTCCAGGTGAAAGGAAATGTGGAAAAACTAATTGAACTTCTGAATGGGACAAGCCTAGAAGAAAAGATAAGGTGAACTCAGAGAAGCGAGGGGATGACAGAAAAAACGGTGAAGAAAGGGAGCGTAGACTGAAGCCCGATCACTCTGTAATCCCATAATCCCTGGCAGGCAGGCAGGATGTAATTGCTCGTTAGTGCCAGTTTCCACTCTGAGGCCTGTCACTGCTGGAAAACCGCAGAGCGCCGGCAAAATGAGAAACAGATAGCAGGTCCCATGCCTCAGTTCAGAGAGGCCCCCCACCTGAACGACCCCAAAACACACACATGTGTGCGCACACACTGACACATGCTTTTCTGTCTGTCGCTACTTCTTCTGGTAATCCTTTCACTGCCACAAAAACACATGATAAAGCCTTTTAATTTCCCACACACTGTCAGGACACACACATACACACACACACATACACACACACAGGGGGCCAGTGTAATCAGAGGTGTGGACACTGCACAGCCTGGAGGAGGAGGGTGAAGAGAGAAGGTTTCTGGATCTGAGTTTCATGAATCTTGTTGACCTTGGGGATCCTAACAGTTTTTCACTCAACCTGATCAGGTTAAAAGATTCAAATAGTCAAACCTGAAAAAATTTAAAACGCTGCAGAGTTAAAGAAACTCTCTCTGAGTCTCCACCTCTCAAGTTTAACAAACAGGTACAAACTAGGGATGCACGATATTGGATTTTTGCCGATATATCAAAACCCCTTTTGGCCAATACTGATACAGATACCAATATTCACAAGTTTGTTTGTTTTTTTCACTGTAAAGAAAGCTAAATCTATCCTGTACTGGAATCTATATGTTACTCTAATTGTGACGGTCTTATTTGTTTAAGAAACACACATAAAACAAGACAAAAAACATTTGATTTTACCATAAATAAGAAATGTATTATTTTTTCAAAGACATTCAGTATTGAAATACAGAAAAATAATTTCTTTAGATCACATGAACCTTAAATGTACAATGCATTTTTAAACATAACCAAGTTGCATTTGATTGTTTTAGAGCTACTGTAACAACCTGGTGACAGACACAGAGCTCTGCAGTGCAAATAAATGAAGTGCTACATTTTATTTACGGAGCTTATTTTTCAGATGGAAAATAATAATAGTCCTAACTGAATAGCACCTTATCGGCTGTGGCTATCGGCAGAAATTTTCATATCTGCCGATACCGATAAACGTGTTTTTAAGCTTTTACCAGCCAATACTGATATTATGCTGATAAAATCGTGCATCCCTAGTACAAACTATACTGCCTGTTAATGCTACAAAGCATATATTATATATTTGAAGCACAAACGTATATTGGCCTTTCCATCATTCTTTAAACCGTCTTCCATCTGCATCAACTTTTCTCTTCCTGGACATTTTGGGATCATTGTTTTATTTCTCAGTTCTTTTTGTTTGGAAAATGTGAAAACACTGCGAACCAGTCACTTTGGGAGTTACAAAATCAGTTGTTATTATGGCTAATAAACACTTTAGACTAATTTATTAGA
Source organism: Halichoeres trimaculatus (assembly GCF_033239565.1). Lineage (NCBI taxonomy): Eukaryota > Metazoa > Chordata > Actinopteri > Labriformes > Labridae > Halichoeres > Halichoeres trimaculatus. The sequence goes on along the minus strand of NW_027437193.1, from coordinate 24,497,919 downwards.
AGACAATCAGACCTTTAAAGCTCTGGCATGGTGGGCCACATTTGGTTCATGGGCCTTGAGTTTGACACATGTGCTACAGAGCAATACAACATAGTGAGTTTGATAGCATTTAACTAACCATGTCTCTGGTTCATTATAATAAAGATATATGACGTGGCACAATTTACCTGCCAACACTTAAAAAATAAAGGTTAGAAATTGAAAGGGGTCAGTGAACAAATGTTTTTTAAGTGTATATGACATGGCAGATTCTAAGTGTGATGTATTTATTCATTCCTATGTCACAGTATAGTGGTGAAGCTAGGTTTCCCCCCTGATCATGCAGTTGTTACTGAGCGCACATAAATAAAGTGATAGCCGTCATCTTGAAGATGTGCCTCACTCTCTTTCACTCTCCCTGACCAGCAGCTATCACATCACAGTGGATGGTTATCCACTATACAAGACTTCACTTGGACCAAACCCTTGCAGCTTTGCTGTTGCCTTTCAGCCTTTCGGCTCCATGGGGTAGGGGTAGGATGGTAGTGAAGGGGTAAGGTGCTGGACCCTTCTCTAGGCAGTTCAGGCACAGCTGGCTAACACTGGATCTATACTGGCCCTGTATCCCTGACAGTTTGCACACATCCTATGAGCTGGACACAAAGTGCTCCTTGTAGCTGAGCTGCAGCTTCTTTTATCTGTCATGGCACAGTTGGTGAAGGAGTAGGCCGCAGTGGTGAGGACAGTCAGTATCTCATCAAGTGACAAGCCTGAAGCTTTGGTGATCCCAGTCCACTTCGTAGCCTGAAAACCAAAGCTGCCCTTTAATGGTTTTGTTCTGGAGCTTGGATGGGTTGTAACTGGAAGCACATCCCTGAGCTTGAGAGGCAGGCAGCAGGCCCGCTGACTGTCTTGCTGGGGCCAGGACAGAATCATATAACATGTCCTGGGACCCCCCTACCCTGGGCCCGGGACATCAGGCCTATTTGTCCCTTCTTATAGACGGGCCTGCAAAGAGGTTTCTGGGGCACTGGTCAGGCGTTGTAGATGTGGTATTGGGTGCACAGCTAGGCCTCCTGCACCACTACAAGGGCCAAACTGGGACACTGGGGACCTGAAGCTACGTACCTCAGGCATTGGATATTGCGACACAGAAGCCTCATACCCAAGAAGACGGGGACTCTCAGTCCAAATTTGGATCTGAAGGGAATCAACAGACATCTCAGATGTCTTAGATATCGACCATAAAAGATGTTGACAGTCTAGAGGATGAGACTGTCCGTCTGATGAAGAAGCTGGTTTTTCACCATAAATCTGATGTTTACTTTCAGATACCAATCAGGAAAGGGAACTGGTGGTTCCCCAGGTTTGTCTTTAATGACAGGTTCTGCCTTTTGTAATATCCTTGGCTCTCTGCATCTTCACTGAGCAATTCCTACTCCAGGGTCACCAACAGCCTCTCGGCCAAAAGGAAGAAAGAGCTGGTCCTAAACACTAAAGAGGACAATTTCTGCTCAGGAGAGACATTTCCCACTAAGGGACCGTTTGTCCCACTTCACGCTGGAGGACAGAGTCGATTGACCACTGTGTTTCTGCCTCCAGGGCCTTATATGTAGGTGCAGGTGGTCCTGCAGCCAAAGATCCCTTCCTAAGATTATGTCCAACTTTGTTTTCTCTACTCTGGGCAGGTTGAATAGCTAAATATCTGTGACCTGACCCCATCAGCCAACCTGTACATATGAAATATGTAACAGAGTGGAAAGATACTCGCTTCACTCCATGAAAAACGATTTTATACCAGTTTGTTTTGTTCTTGGTGCCCCCTGTTATTGCCCTGTAATTTTAACAGCAAATGTCATCTAGCTGTCCTGTAACATTTAAACATATCACCAACTGGAAATCTTTTCCATAGAAAATGTGAAATACAAGTGTTTCAGCCATGTTTTAGAAACCACTTCTTCTGACAGCTCTTCCACTGCTGTGGCTTCACACTTTAAAGATAACTTAAAGAGCAATGGCTCCTGATGTTTGGGAGGAAACAGCACTGAAGTTACTGAACATTCAACTCAAATGTTCTGAAACAGGCCCTCACATAAAATACTGATGTTGTTATGTATCTCCTGGCTGTGTACTTTCTACTGACGACTGTTTAATCTTCGATTTGCTGATGCTTTTTCATTTAGTTAAAGAGATGTCAAAGAGAACGGTGCCTTTTTAAAGCTCTTCCTATAGGGTTACACTGCACAGCCTGGACCTCATTAGAAGAACCTATTAGAGGAAAACTTATCGATTGCCGCATGATGAATCTACGTGATTAGTGTTTCAGTTCACTGACCCTGCAGCCCTCTTTGTACACCACAGAGGGAAGCTGCAGGAAAACGTGTCTAATGGTTCCTCTGCAGGATAAATGGAGCACTTGTGGAGAACAATGTGTTTGAAGTGTATAACTTCTGGGATAATGTCCTCACACATGCAGGTTAAAGCTGCCAAAGGTGCTGCAGAGAGTTACAGCAGGTCATTAAAGCAGCGGGATCAGCAGGTCACAACAAGCTCAGTAAAGTGCACGTTTGCACGGGGTGTAAAAGTGTCATCTGTGACCAGCATGTTCACCTCCAGCTGCAACTCTGATGGCATTATTACAGCAGATGGAAGGGAAGAGAGGAAGTTTCAGTTGTTGTCTCAGCTTTTAAATGCATCCAGCTCCATTGAAAGAAACACACACACACACACTCTGACATTTTATTACAGCCTTATATGTCTCATGTTTTCAGCAAACAAACTGAGTCGAGTGACGACAACAGTATAACTGCAGTCTAACAATACAGTCTGTAGATTTAGCTGTGTGCATATCTCAGACACTCCCTCGCTGGTTTCAGATATGCAAATCAAACATTTCTGCTCTGCTACATGCCTGACTAATCACTACTTGTTTGGTAAATGAAACGTATACGTCATTGCTGTTATTGTCGTTGGAAGACGCTCAGTTCCTGCCAGGACCTCATACCTCGCTCGCATCACGTGACTTTAAATCTCTCACTAACATTTCATGAAAAACGTTTACAAGCTTAAAACACAACCAGCATCAGAGCTCCTAATTACTAAATTGCAGATCATTTGCATTATTATGTGGTTTTATGACAATGTCTCCAAATCCACAAGTGTGGAGGAGACCGTACTTAGTGATGTTTTCAGTCAGGGGCCTCAGATCCCATCTGTGCACTGCCTGCTGCAGGCTGTCTCATCAGATCAACACTTAGAAACAACTTTGGCCACAGATTTAAAGACTTTCAGAAAGTGTTTCAAAATGGTTATCTTTTGCACGCTATTAGACGACTGTTTCACACATTCATGTTAAGAAAAAAGCACAAGCAAAGGTTGAGCTCTGCTTCTTTTAAGATGACTTTAAAAGCTGAGAGTTAGTTCAAGTAGGCCATGCAGTGCAGCTGGGCCTCCAGAGCATCAGCCACTCTCAACACCAAATTGGCAAATAACCACACGCGTTTTCTTATTTCACTGTTTTTGTACGTGAGCTCCTCCTTTATTGCTGTGTCTGACTTTAACAGTGTTGAATGTATTATCTCCTGAGGAGCTTTGCTGCTGCTCTCCCTGCCTTGGCTTTTCATAAGTGAAAGAGAGGGGAGGTGTGCTCTTCCCACCTCAGGCTTTGGCATTCCACATACAGACGTGTTGAAGGGCATGGGGCTCTCATAATGCCAAATAAGTGATCTTTTTTTTTCCTTTTCCTGACTAAACTACCTGTTCACATCACATTCCTTTGATACATGACAGCATTTATTTCACAACAAATCAAACACTTTAATTTATGTCTTTGTACTGACTGGATTACTACTGCTGCAGGATAAAACTAAGTCACAAAACTCTTTCCCATACCCCTTTCACCCCTAAAATAAACAATTTATCAGAACTATAAAGCCAAAAGTGTATTTTCTGACATGCTGATGTTGCGACAGTTCTGAAACCTGCTGAAGGTCTGTTATAGCTGTAGTTAAAGGTGGAGCAGACGCCCCATGTTCAGATGCTACTGCCCTCATCATAAAGGTCAGTTCACAGCCTCTGCAGCATTAAGGCTTTCGCACACCAACAGGTACGCGAATAAACGGCATGAAATTGTGAAAAATTTGGAGGTGGCACACTCAAACTCAGTAGCTATTCTCCTCCAAATGATGTCTTTGTAATAGTTGTCTCTGTAGTTTTTATGTCTTTAGTCGTAAAGAACTGGGTGCTGGGACACAAACACAATCAATGTTGAATGTTTTGGTGCGTGACTTGTCAATGACAAGTGTTTTGATTGGCCCGATGTGAACATGTTGCAAGCAAAACTTTGGAAAAATTGTCCTCGTTCCGAAAAAATAAAAGCCCCAATATCACTCGGTGAAAGAACATTTCTGGTGTGAAAGCTTGAATTGAAAAACAGTAGGTTAGAAAAAAAAAATAACATGCGAAATATTCGCACGAAAAATATGCGTCTGGTGTACTAAGAACTTTAGGCTCCCCATCACTCCCCTTATTCCCAACATATTTATGGCCACTCTCAAGCTGTTTTAATAAAATTTAAAAAGCTGAAAAATAATAACTAAAAAAGGTTTGTCTTGTATGCTGAGACACAATTTTATCTGGTTTTCAATTAAATTAAATTTTGAAATCCTGGACAGGGCTCCAGGAGTCTGAGGAGAAAAAAGGAGTTGTTTGGTGTGTTTTTATACTGTTATGTTTAGTTAAATATTAATGTTTTACTTGCACATGAGCTCTTTTTTTATCTCTTTTTTATCCCATTCTTACATATTGTTCTTCTTGAATATTTATCAGGCTTGAGGGTGGATTTCCATACTACCTGTGTGTAAACCTGTGCTAGTATGACAATGTAGCTTCTTGAATTTCACGTTAACGTTGAGGGTGTCATTTTCTATTTGGACCATAAACAAATTCATGGATACAAAAGTTTCAGCACATAAATGTGCAACTGATAAAAGTTGTCCACCGCTGGGTCAACTGACAAGGCATTTTGATGCTGTTTGTGAGGAATTTCAGTTTTAGCTACCAAAGTTTTAACATGCAACACTAAAGTTCTGATCAGCTACTTTCAAAACGACAGTGTAAACCCCAAAGTTCAAATTACTCCATTGGATTAAGCTATGAAAACTTAAAATTTGTTAATAAGTTCAATTTACTCAAATGTCTGAGTTGTCAGAGTTGGAAATGATGATTTTTGAGTAGATTTAACTTTTGTTACTGTTTAAGTAAGAACAACTTAAATTCATTAGTTTGTGACTGTGTTTTGTAACCGTGAGGTTACAAAACACAGTAGGAGGGGGACGCAGGAGGAGGGGACGCAGTCAATATGAGACCCTGCTGAACTTTTAAATGTGCAGCAGTGGCACAGGTTCTCTGTGCTCCACATTATACAGACTGTTTGTCTGCACTTCACAGCATGGACCAGCTGTCTGTGCTCCTTGTAGCATTGATCAGCTGTCCATGGACTGACTGTGTCAAAAATAAATAAATATATCTTTTTACACTTAATTTTAAAATTGGCCACTATAGCATGACAGTGCAGTCAAAAATTTAATTTATATAACATTAACCATTAGGCTCACTGGGAGAGGTACAAGACCCAGTGCCAAGGAGCACAGACCACCAGTCAGTGCTGTGGGGCTCAGACAACCTGTGCCCCCTGAAGAACAATATTTTAATGAACAGCAGGGTCTCATATCTACTGCCTTCCCTCCTCACTCACGGTTACCAAAGTTATGAAATTAGAGCTGATTTTTGTTGTGACAGCGTTTATAACCATGAGTGAGGAGGGAACACTGTGGATATGAGACCCAGCTGTACTTTAACATGTTATTTAATTTAGTTTTTCAGATCTGCTTAAATTTTTTATTATTACATTTATCTAATTCAAAAGGCAAATATATTGACATCACATCTTTCAGTTTTGAGTCAGGTCAACTTATTATGTTTTACAGTGATATGCAACATTTTTTAACATTACTTAATATTTTAATTTGTTACAAATAAGCATCAGGTTTATTTGATTAAAGACATTCAGTAGAATGATTTTCCATCATAATCATAACTACTTAAGATGTTGAGTTAAATTAACTTGTTTCATTACTTCTTTTTTTTTAAGGTAACTGGTTTACAAGCATTTTTCAAGTGAACTCAATTTATCCAGGTTTAAAGTGTACAATGCAAATAAGGAAATTTTAAAGAAAAAAGAAAAGTGTAATGAACCTGCTGTAAGATTTTCCACATCAGCTGTACTTTCAGTGATGTACAACAGCCTCTACAAGATTAAGAGTGCAGGGTCACTGGAAAGTTTAGCTAATGTGCAGTTAGCACCAATTAGCCAAGCGGAAACCCGTAATGCAACAGACATATATGCGTCTTGTGACCCGATCAGGTAAATTAAACAGGACACCATCAGTCTCTGTGCATGGAGTGTTTTTCCCATGAGCCCGGAGACAAAGACGGCCTCCTGACGTGACACATCTGTGTGTCCTCACCGTCTCGCTGATATTCCCTCTGTCTCTGGCTGAGGCCGTCTCCCCGTGTCCCTGACCCTAATAACACAAATTCCTGCCTGATTAAGTTGGTTTTAAAAGGAAGCCACACAAAGAGCGGTTGGGTGAGCCTCACCTTAAATGGAAACACATTTTAGCCACGTTGGAGTGATGATCAGACGGTAGGGTTTCACTTTCCGGTGTTTGTGAGGATGGTGACATTTAAAAGGCCAAAGAGGACGGATAGAAAAAAAGTGCAGAAAGATGAAGATAGAGATGCAAAACATACGTCCAACAAATTTAAATCCTGCCTTTGTATTTGCTCCTCTCTGCTGTCTGTCAAACACACTTTGTAAAACAGATATTCCCACTATGATGTAGTTTTAAACACTCACACACACAAATCCACACACTCACCCACAGAAATCCCCTCTCCCGCCTTCCACCCACCCCGCGACCTTTCCTTGCTCCCATCTCATGTTGTTATTCTTCCAAATTAAGCCCACACTGAGCCCAAGAGTAGCGCTCAGAAAAGTGGCCATCTGTGACACAAACACACACATTCACACACATTGATCATTATGAGTGTGTCTTGTGGGTGAACCAGCGCTCTCCAAAGTGTTTCCGTGTCGCCCGCTCGTGCCCCAGACAGACTGCGTTTAATGACCTGGCCTGATAGTTCAAAGCAGCCCCTCAGACGCTGTGATTAATGAATCTGACCCACTAATTTCAGAAGAATACAGCTTATTGTATCAAAAAAAACAAGCGCCGCACCAGGCTAGTTAACATTCTTCAGTATTTCGAGAAAAAGTTGTTTTAAGGAGGGAGATTTTTCGATAAGGACAGGAGTTTGCTTTATGTTTCATCAGCGGCTCCAAAGTATTAACTGCGCCTTTGTTCTGAATGATTTAAGCTGTTTGAACTCCAAGAAGTCAAAGTGCTCAACAACAGCGAAACAATTCAACATCAGAGGCAGAAATTACTCCCCAGCATGCTTACACGAGATTGTGCGACATTACAAACGCAGCAAACAGAAGTAGCATGTGAAGCGTTTGTCCGAAGGAATACATCTAACAAACTGAAATTCCTTTTTGTCGGATCATGCCTCCTTCAATTTGCCCTGAAGGAATCATCGTGGCTCTTTTCGAACTCTAAGCACTTCCAGATTGAAGTTGCCCCGTGGCAATTTTAGGTTGCATAATCAATCTCTTTCCCTCTGTCTGTCTCTTTCTCTGCAGTCTCCATTAGTGAAGGGACAGATCAACCAGAGTAACATTACACAGCGAGGCCGAGACACTGCACTGCTGAGGACGAGGCTCACTGCAACAAGCCCACATCCATCAGAAACTGACACGTTCCCACCAACCATAGAGGACCTTACACAACGTTACTGGTCACTTTACTGGTCGTAGGCCTTTCATGTACCGGATAATTTTGCGGCAAATGCATTTGCTGCTCTATGAACACTTTATCCATGTGAGGACTTCTCAAAGCTCTGAGTTCAGTCTGTATCACTTTCTCTTCAGCACTTTTACAAAATTAAGCTCTGTTACAGAAAACAGAGATATCTCTGTTGAAACGACAACTTGAGAATGCAAACATGGCACATTGTGAAATCAAGAAGCTAAGGATCGTAAATCTGGTACCAACCAATGGGCAGTGGTAGAAAAAGAGCACAGTTGAAATGCAACTAAGGCCCCGTTTACACGACAACGTTACATCTGAAAACGCTGAAACGCAGTGAAAAAAAAATCAGAGTTTATACAGGAACGCTGAGGGACTGAAAACACTGCAGTAAGCATGCCAGACCTGTAGGTGGCTCTCTAACTGTCTCGTCCAAAAGCGTCTTTTGTGAGATCTCCAGTGAAGTAGTTGAGCTGATCATCTTGTGTATTGGGGAATACTAAGTTAAAAAGTGGAGGAACAGATGCATATTTTGTTGAAAGACAGTCAGCAGATACTGTAGATTGAGCAGCACAAGCACAACATGGTAGTTCGCGACGATCGTAACAACAGTACTGTTGTCCTGTTGTATGCACTCGCGCAAGGCAAAGTGTGACATCACTGAAAACGCCAGCTTACTGTTTACAAGTCAATGGTGTCAGCAGCATTTCAGAAAAATCCCACTCTGGAGGCCGTTTTCAAAAGTTTGCGTTTTAAGTTGGCTGAAATGCTGTTTTCTTGTAAACGTAAGGCTGAAATGCAACAAAACTTTTGCATTTCACCCTGAAACCATTGTTGTGCAAACGGCCCCTTAGTAAACACAGTACTGACTGCTGCCCTCTTAAAAGAAGTTTCATTTGTTTACAACACATTTCTAAGAAAACTAAGAAAACACAAACTCATTGAAAACCTTTAACTTCAAGTTTAGCAAACAGTGAACCAATACTTTGCATAGGTTATCCATATTTTTAAACCCATTAATAGGACCACTGTGGAGCTACAATTAAATTCAGACTATTAGTGACTCTGTGAAGGAACCCACAAATACACAAACAGATCTGAAAATATGCAACAGATTTACAAGTGTGAACATGGATCCACACAATTGTACAAAGGTCTGTAAATGTGCACCACGAACTGTAAATGTTTGACCAGTTCAAAAATATAAACAAGTCATCATTTATAACTGAGCTAGTTCTTGTAGACCGTGTAATATATGGACGTAGTCTCTTTGACGTCACCTGTTTGTTACTGAACACAGTAATGAAGCCAATTGTCCGCGGGGTCCATATCAAAATTGCTGACTTCAGGCAAGACAGGCTTTGAGCCTCCTCACCAACAGCTGTCTGCCACCTGAGCTGCACCTGATTAGACCAACTCATGATCTTAACATCTTCTAGAGCACTGAGTTATAATAATAATAATAACTCAAAAATTGAAATGAGTTTTTCAGACTCAAGCCATTTTTGAACCAGGCTGTAAATATTATTTTAATGGTGTAAAACTTTTTTTGTGTTTTGGCTTGGTGTTAATGTGGTTACTGGTCTTTCTGAAACCAGCCATCAGTGGACACTGGATGAACTGCCGCTTTCAGCTCTTCCACATAGGCTTCATTTTTTTAACAGGTCGTTGCCCCTCGGGTAAGCCTCTCAGTTAGCTGTCTGTTAACGTGACTTCTGCGAAAGCTCTGGTGGGATAGTGAAACAGTTTGAATGCTCGTGAATTTAGGCTTTAAAGAGCAGACTACCAGACCAAGTGCCACTTTGCTCCAATGGTGCTGCAGTAACTACAGAGCTGTTATCATGGCAGCTTCATTTTCAGCTCACATGGCCCAGTCACTCAGTCACTCAGTCATATATGGTTGGGCAAGCGTATTTACCAAGTATGATGTTTGGTAAGAAATTGTTCAATTTGCAATAAGTTATCAATATATTCCTAATTTAACATTTTAAAATCTTACCACAGTTTCTGTAAACTAGGCTACACGTCATCCAGCAAGTAAAGAAAAGTTATTCACCAAGAAATGCTGCTGAGAGGCAGATTGGGAAATCTGTTTAATGAGACGTAATCGTTTGGAAATTTAAAAAAGAAAATCTATATTTAGTGTCAGAGATTCTATAATTATATTGCACCAATCAAAGATATATCAATACTCTGCCCCATCCCTACCTTTTGTTTATAATTCTTAAAATATTTATTCAGCTAAGTTGTGTTTCTTTCTTCTTCCTTCTTTTCTTAAAAAAAAAAAAACAAAAACAAAAAAAAACAACTTTTTTTTTAAGGTACAAGGGGGATTTGGGGGGATTTTTTCTAATTCAGTGAGAAAGAGGAAAACTTGCATTATTATATTTTCTTAAAATGAGAAATTTAAGCAAACAGTTTCTGATACAATCTCTTAAACAGAGAAAGTAAAGTTTTACAGCTTGACAATTATTTTAGTACAACACCTTTGGTTGAAATGAGATTTAATATTTGTAGGGGTGTTTAAAATTGTGTTGAATCCTCTGGAAGTTAAAAATCACTTTCTTTTTTATCCTGAAATGAGTATTTTCTGTCTTCATCAAAGTTTGCTCCTTCCATCATGGCTTCCTTCTTACACCTCTGTGTTTGTACGGTAGCTCAGAACAAAAAACTAGTGATGGGTGCGTTTTTGTATTTAGCGAGTTGCCGCACAGAAGGCAAAGAAATTGTTGTTGGATGTTTCAAAGGTAAAATTTGGACAAATGGATATTAATGCAGCACAGGAGCTTTGTATCCCTAAAGACCACTGTCACGTCACTGACAGAAAGGTGAGTAAGGCCAAGTATCAAATCAGACTGCCAGGAAACACTAAATATGTCATTTCTACACACTACATTTGAGAAAGTCAAGAAAACAGTTGCAGAACATGATAGCAGCTGCTATGTCTCAAAAAATTATTAAAATGCTCTTTTGTGAAGGATATGCGTGGTAATAAGAATGAAAAATGCTGATATCTTGTGTTATTTTGATGACGTTTTTACTTTGGCCTTCACAGACTTTGACAGAAAACAAAAAGACAGACTTAAACCCGCAACACCAACTAACAGCATGCTAGCTCTCATAAAGCCACATGCCAGTTAAAACAAACCAGACCACACATCAGGAGGCTGCCGCTGCAGAGAGCACGCTGGCCTGCTGTACCTGACCCTCGACTGGGCCGCTGACCCCCTGACCTTTGACCAGAGGAAGTGAAAGCCGTGGCGGCCTCAAGGGCAAGTGTGAGATGCCTGAAGCAGACGCGAGGCTCTCATGTTGGAACCTGAGAGCAAACTGGCGATTTTAGACGACATGAGTAAAGAAAAACGAGGTTGTTTCACGACATGTTTTCACACAATTTATAGGCATTTAGAGGAGGAGGCAGCTGGGCATGTGTGACATGTCTCAGGTCAATCTAGTCCAGATTTATCAAGTACAGCAGCTGTGAAAGAGACAGAATAAAAGGACTTTTAACATCAGAGGGCTGCTTTTGTTGTTGTATGCACATGACAGAGTGAGTCAGTGGGCCACTGAGTCATAGAGAAAGAATGAAAGTTCATCCACTCATCAGGGTGACGCATCATGTGATTTTACTCTACCAGTGGACCAATCCTGACGGACGACAGAGTCAAACCTTAACTCCTGATATCAAAAACAATGTTTAACTAAAAACAATCTCAACTTGGGGCACCTCTTAGCTGAAGACCTTTTATACAGGACAACCTGGTGTGCAGACCACAGACTGAGTGAAACATGGACGTAGTCTCTGAGCGTCACCCTTTAGTTTCTGATACAGAGTTTTGAAGTTCATCATCAATGGCGTTATTGAAAAAAAGCATCATAACCTAGCTTCATTTGAGTTTGATTGAGGTAAAGAGACTTCTTCAATGCCCACCTGTCACTCAAATCAGCCATGCCCTTATATGGGCAAAACAAACTCACCTGCACACAGTGTGTGCCAGCAGAGGAATTAGGTACTTAGACCAAACCATTTTTGAACCAGGCTGAAAACTGTTTTTTTTTTTACCCACTTCTTTGTTGTGTACATGGCTCCTGGTGTTTTTGCAGCCGGTGGGATCTCAATGAATTAGGAATTTTTACACGACTGCAGAGACTTCACATCTAAAGATCTGAGGTTGCAGCATGGTCTAAGACCCTCCTTTAAATAACCCAGCATTAAGACATTAAAAGCGAGGACTTTAGCACAACTGTGCTCAACAACAAAGTCAGAAACAAAAAAAAACTTCTTTAGGCAGAAACCTGGAGCAGAACCAGACTCACAGGTGGACAGATGTCTGCTTAGACTGGATAAACTAAGTCAGGGGGATAAGCTGAACTCCATCTACCACTGACCCCCTCAGAGGTGCTGCTGAGGAGTGAAATAGATGCAGCTGTGTGTGTGTGTGTGTGTGTGTGTGTGTGTGTGTGTGTGTGTGTGTGTGTGTGTGTGTGTGTGTGTGTGTGTCCGTCCCTCACTTTGATATTTAGATTTGCAGCCAACCACCACAAGAGAGGGTCACACTGGAAGACTTCCTGACCACCACTGCTTCCTCCTCATCCATCCATAGGAGCACACACACACACACACACACACACACACACACACACACACACACACACACACACACACACACACACACACACACACACACACACACACACACTGCCTGTCACTTTGATTTACATTCCCCCAGCATTCTAAGTCACCTTCTCGCACCTTGTAAAAACTTCAGACCATAGATCAGAAACTTCATAAACTCTCAAAGAACAAACACCCCCTCCTCAGAGACAGGGTTTCATCAACACCCTCAATAAACACTGAATTCAGTCATAACCTGACTCCGGGTCACACTGACCCCCAGCAGCCAGAGGAGTCTGAAACAGCTGGCAGGTGCGTGCGAGTAGATGAGAAAAGAGCCGCTCAATCAAACATCAAACAGCTTCTCTCTGTTGTCACAGCAAACATTAAAACAAGAGACCTGGCCTGCTTTTACACAACACCACTCATATAACTACAATTAAATACTCATCTGAAAGTCTTTGATATCAGCTTCAAACTGTTTAGCAAACTGAGCAAACTTACTGGCTGTCCTGTGCGTCTGTGGCTCCGTGTGCGCACCGGAGAGGACCGGAGAGCCGCTTCTTCCCCGCCCGGTGCAGCTCATGTTTCCGGTTATCCATACGCAGCGGTGTGACATGTTGTACAGCTCAGTGTAACGGCGTGTAAGTGTCCAGAGCAAACTGTCTCCACTGAGGCTGAAGCAAACATGAAGAATCCATCTACAGCGGCTCTGCCTCAGTGCGGAGAAGCACCTCCTCCTCCTCCTCGTTTTTTACGCGGCCAATTTTTTTCCCTCTCTGTCTCACTTTGGCCGGTGTCCTGCCACGGCTGCTTGAAGAGTCTCAGCACCCTGGGCAAGAACAGGAAGGATGCATGATGAGTTGAAGACACATTATTCCAAAAAAGTTCTGTAAGCTGGACCTGCGGTTCAGATGAAGAGGAGCGATCTGATCTGATTTTTACTGCGCACTGTAACAGATTCCTGGATGAAATTAATCACGATTTATCGTTTCTTGTTAAATGTGTCAAGATTTTTCTTGTAAAGCTGCCCTAAACCTAGCTTCAAATTTAAAAAGGACTGTAATTTAAGAAAGGATACGAGACCAAATGAGCTGTTAAATTGACATTTCTGCAGACGGAAAGTTATCCAGGTCAGGACAAATAAACTTTACAGCTGAGTGGCGCATGCAGCCTAAAGCCTGTATAAAACCTAATTAGACACAAGTTTGGTTGCAGTGTTATAAACACTCAAACACGGTGGAGCAGACAGAAGAACACACAGCCACTCACACACACACTCACACACACTCAGAGTGTAGAAAATGTTTGTCCTCGATCTGCTGCTCGTGCCGTCTCCCTGCTGACTCACGTCCAATCAGCGTTTAATGAAATGAAGCCAGTTTTTCAGGCATGACTCCCCCTCCGCTTACCTCCTGTAACCTGTTCAGTCTTGTCTCCAAACAGCGTCTATGCTTAATGAGTAAATAACTCCGCAGGAAATTTCTCACAACATGTTCGGCGTGTCTTGGAGCTGAAGTCAAGGTCGGTACAGAATCACAGCGTCCACGGAGAGACTGCACTGTCCCCAGATTTGGGACCAAACCGAAGACAAACCTGGTTTCCTTCTTCTTCAGCTTGTCTGTTGGTGTTAAAGCGGATTTGGACGTCAAGTTCAGTCTACAAGAATGAGTATCTGTCGACAGAATTCGTGCTTTAAAAGTAAGAAGTCCGTGCGTCACGCCTTTACGCAGCTGCAATCCGCGTCCCCAACAAGCGCTTCTCTGCTTTTAAAAAACTCTTTGACTTTAGACTCAGGTATCCAGCAAACAGAAGTTGTGCCCGGTGTCTTCTCAGAAGTCTGCTGCACGGCTACTAAACAATGTCTACAATGCCCCGCAGGACTGGAGGCTATGCGTAAAACAGCGCGCCGCTCCGCCTGTCAGAGACTGTGAAACCGGAGCGCTGCTGTACAAAGTGCTGTGATTTTTCCTCCCCATCCACATAGCTCAGATGTCTTTTTGTTCGTGCTCTGAGAGGAGGGACAGAGGGAGGGAGGGGAGAGACTGTCACACAGGACTTGTCATGGAGCGTTTCTGAAGTGTTCCAGGGGAAGAATCCGTCAAGTGACACATCTGTCCCTCAGTGTTTGCGCTGACACTCTCACAGACGGACTTCACTGTGTCCCAGTGATAGGTGCTGCACACAGCGACAGGGCAAGTATGGCCAGACACACATACATGGACGGATTATGAGGCTACTGGCCTCTGGGCACAGACAAGTAAAAGCCCCCAACACACCCATGACAGACTGAGACACCCAGACCGGGAGAGACACAATGAGCGGCAAAAGGACAACAAAAGGCTGGACTGGATCTATTTGTAACCTATTTGTGTCACTTTGAGGTCTCTTTTCAGTCTCTCCTTCTCTCCTGCTTTCCCTTTCAGTGTCGCATTTCGTTGTAGAAGGGGGACCGAGGGGACCGAGGGGACCGAGGGGACCTGCTTTTGCTGTTGCAGCCCAAAACTTTGGAAAGGGCTGCCCCAAAATATCAAACAGGACTCCTCTCTGCCTTTTTTAAAATCCCTCCCAAGACCCACCTTTTCTCCCTGGCCTTTGATGCACAGTAGCTGGCGAATGTATTATTTATATTATTTATTTATTGCTTTTTCTTTGTGTTTTTTTTACTCAATTTAATTTGTTTCATGTCTTTTGAATTGTTCCTTGACTTTGGAAATTCATTTTACTTCTGTTTTATGTCTATTCTTTTCTGTCGTATTTTATTTATTCTCCTATACAGCACTTTGTTTCAACTATGGTTGTTTTTTTAAAGTGCTTAATGAATAAGATTGGATTGGAAAGCATCTCTTTTGAGCTTTGTGGACTGACTTTTTGAAGGTGTCTGTAATCATTTTGCCTGTCCTTATTGCATTTTGTTAACTTTTTATGTTTCTTTCCTGTGATTTGGTGTTTACTTTTTGTCATTCCATGTTCCTCTAAAGTCATTTTGTAATTTTTGTTGCTTGTTTGCATTACTTTGTGGCCTTTTTGTGTTTTCTGTGGTACTATGATTTTTAGGATTTCCTCGATGATTTTTTTCTCATTTCTTTGTTGTTGATTTGGGTCCTTGTTTAATTTTTTGGTATTTTGTTTTCTTCTCTTGTTTATCTTTAATTCTTTTGTAGTTTTACATTCCTTTGTAATAACTTTGAATACCTCAGTGAGTCGTTTTGTGCTTCTTTATAGTTGGTTTGTGTCTCCTTGTTGTGATTTTCTGGATTTTTAGGGGGTCATTTGAAGTGCTTCTTTTTTTATCAGTTTTTTATCTGTTAGTTTTAAATGTCTATGGAGTTTTATTTATTTATTTTTAAATATATAGCTTATATCTTTTTGTATTTTTGTCTGTTTGTTTTTTAATTGTCTGTAGTATTTATATCTCTTTGTAGTCACTTCATGCATCCTTGTGTTTTTGATGTAGCAGGTTTTAATGTCATCCTGATCGAGCTCTTGTGCTCGTGGCTGTTACTTTCTTAGAAATGTCTCCATGTGCTCTTGCATAATTGATTGGACGCACCTGTAGGCCTTCACTCTGTACACAGTCTCACTTGTGTTTATTTACCAACCTGCAGCCAGTGTTTACCGCTCAGTCCAGCCCTGGCCTCTTTCACCTCTCGGAGTCACCTGCTGCTGTCAAACCTGAGGAAAGAGCAGAGTCACTCCTGGAAGTGACAGAGAGACTTCTCCGTTACTGATGGAGCCCCGTCTCGTTCTGTGCCACCTCAGTCCACCCTACCCACCCTGTGGTGCATGGAAAGGCCCTGCAGAGGAGACACTCCCTGCAGGGCAAACACTGAGGCCTGCTGAGCACAAAGGCTGGGTAAACAGCTCCTCAGCTCCACTCTCTGGGCTCTCTCTCTGTACAGAGGCAGAGACAAGTACAGGGAGGTTCCTGGTCTCTGCCATGGTGCTATTAATAGGAGCAACAAACAGGGCAATAATGCACACAGCTGAGGTGCATGACATGAAGGAATGTACCGCCAGATAATAAGGATGAGGAGGAGAGAGGAGACGTCTGTTAGGATCATGAAGATCAGCATTTCCAGATTTTGATATAGTTTTCTCCTCCTCTAACCTCTTTTATAATCTCCTTTATGAAGATTTGTTGAAATCTGGTGAATTAATGTTTAGAGTAAATCAACAGTCAGGTGGCACCAGAGGGCAACGCGCTGCAAACACAGCGGCACATTTAAAAAGTGTGTCTACATCATCCATCACTGAGAGCAATGGTGATGAACTTGTTCTGCATTGTGTGAGGGATTTGCAGCATGACAATGTTTGTACACCTACAGTTAAACCCCGCGCACACACCAGGTTTCACAAAGCTCTCTGCATAAACATGATGGCTGTGGGGGAGTTTGTAACGTCTTTGTCAGAGAATAAAACTGAATTTATGAGACTTTATTTTTCAAATGGGAAGTTATGGGATTTCCAGATTTTAATCAATCGCTTGTTTTTGGTGGAAGCCAACTTTCTATCCTCCAAAGAGTGCAGGTGCTCTTGAAGATTTGCATCTTGTAGGAAATACGGTGCTGTTTTAGCTTATGGAGCAGCTGACTTCATCCAAGTCCAGGACCCGATGGGGAAGAGGACGGGTGGTTTGTATATGGGTGGTAATTCTTAAGGGAGAAAGTGGAGAAAAAAGGAGATATAAGACTGAGTTTTCCAGATGTGTGAGAGGGTTTAGTGCAAGATTAAATTTCCTCCATGATTCTTCTGGTTTCTGCAGGAAGCACAGGTCGCTGATCTCACTGCGCGACCCTCTCCTCCGTCCAAAGGTGTCTTTCTTTTCTTGGGCGTGTTCCAGCTCGAATAGTTTGTTTTCACTTTTCAAGAGTGAACTCCCCTCATCCTGCATACTGTCCAAAGCCCCCAGGTCAAGTCTGTAAAACAAATCTGTGAGACAGAGTCAGCGTTCAGCTGGAAGAGCAAATGACTGAGCTCTATAACAACATGTTTCCACATTAGCCCGATGGAGCGAACACAACATCAATAAATCTACAGTAATTTACATTTCATCAGAGCATTTCAAAGCTGCGTTCCTGCAGGCGTCCTCCAGATTTGTTGTATCACTGTTCATATAAACAAATCATAAAGCAAAGCACCAGCATGTGGCTGATTAGATGCTTTATTATGAGGATGGATGAAGGCTGAGCGCAGTGTGGAGTCTAGTTCAGCGCCGACTGATGAAACTTCGGTGTGTCACTGTGGCCTCAGCCTTATCTCAAGGGAGTGTATCTGAAGTCATAAGTCATGCAATCATTAACGAACCAGCAGTATCACTCATAATCAATTATTTCAGAAGCCTGAGGAAGCACAGCTAAGGTTCTTTAAGCCTAATGCTAGTATCAGAATGCTAACATGCGCTGAATCAAAATGCTCATTTGTAATGTTGTAACTTTTTAACTTTGTAATGTTATTTTACTGTGCAATCATGCTAACATTAGCATACATGGAAAATGTCTGGTTCTGGTTAATGTGTTAGCAGGCTAACACTGGCTAGCAAAGACAGAACAACAACAGCAAAAACAAACATCCATGGTGCCATAAGTTTATATTTGTCAGATGTTCAGATTTTGACCACACGGTGGCACAACATGTATGATATCATTGACTGAATGATACATGGATGTAGTCTCCATGACGCCATCAAGCAACAACCTCTAGTCTAAAAATATGAGTAAATATTAAGTGCTAAAAGCCTCAGTCTGTGGAGTGTCCACTTGAGGCTGGTTCTGAATGTATTGGAAGCCATATACACACGCGCAAAGCCAAAGAAAACTGTTTTCACAGCAGAAATAAACCTTTTACAGCCAGATACAAAAAAATGACTTCAGTCTAAATAGATAATTTATCTAACGGCACGCACTGTACAGAGGTGAATTTTCCTTAATCTGCTGTTTAAAAGATATTAAGATCACAAGTTTACCCAATCAGAGGCACGGCTCAGTTGACTGGACTGGCGCACTACAGCTGTTAGTGTGGAGGCTCAAAGTCTGCCCCTTTTCCAATATGGCTCTTACCACCAGTTTGCTTGAGAACACCGTCAGAAACAGGCAGGTGATGAAGAAGAGCTCTGAAGCTTAATGTGGAGTCACACTGGACACTGAGTCAATCTCACTTCAGTCGAACCAGAGTGAGATGAAGCCGCAGCCTTTGAGTATCCTCACTGGCAGTATTCCAACCTGTCAGTAAAATCAGGTGTGCTTCTGATACCATAAATCTTAAGATCTTCTAAACTACTGAGATGCACAAAAAGACAATTCAACCTCTGTGAAGTGTGTGACAAAGAGATGAGCTGCACATACTAAAGTCATTTTATGAACCAGACTGTAAACACAATTAATTTTGCCATAAAAATCGTCTGTTCGGCTGTGTGTTTCAGTGGTTGTCTGTCTGTGTGTGTGGTACTTCTGGAGCCAGTTTCACATTGATTCTCAGGATTTAGCTCTTCTACATCTGCTTCACATAAAAGATTCAGACGTTGCATGTGGGTGACACCTCTCAGCTTTACATCTGCGTCTCAACCAGCCACCAACTTAATTACAAACAAGGTGATTTAAAGATTTTTTAAGTGATTTAAAAAAAATTTTTTTTTATTTATTTATTATTATTATTATTTTTTTTACAGTTGTTAAAAAAATCTGTCCCTTTGTTATGACAGCATAATGCAGCATTTGCAGTGGTATTCTTATCCTACTGGGGATAACTTGACATTGAACCTAACTTCTACATTCAAGGTGAAGTTGCTTGTCATTCTTAACAAATAGAAAATAACAACACCTTTTCGGTCCTCTTCTCCACAACTTTTCTTCTTCCATTATCTCCTCACTCAGCTCGCTCATTCACAGAATGGACCCAAGCCCCACACTGTGTTACAGTTTGTGTTTGCTTCACGCCTCAAGTTTTCTTCAATTTGGTTGACGTCTCATTGACTCCACTCTGAGTGTGATTTAACATCCTCCTGTTTTTTGCCTCATCTTGTCTCATCACTCCTTCTTCTCTGAGCTATCGACTGGTCAGCTGTAATCCACAAATCTAAAATGTTTTGTTTTCCAGTTGAACTGAGGGTTTTCAACTCTTCATGTTGTCCTCTGATGCTATCTGAAAATAACATTTTTACCACACTGTTGACAGACAGATGTGAAGTCATAATCTTCACAACATATCAGAAGCCATGAACATCGTTGTAGGTATTTTACTTATTAGAATCAAGTATTGAACACATTGTGACAAGACTTTTGATGACCCTGTATGATCTATTAAAGCAGACAAGCTCATCGGGAAAACTCACTCCATGCAGTTCTCCTGACACTGTCCATGAATTTTGGATTTTGTTGCCAAGTAGCAACAGGTTTGAAAATATGAGGCATATGCTATAAAAATGAAGCCTATGTGGAAGTGCTAAAAGTTGCTGTTCATCCGGGACTTTTATGGCATTAAAAAAAAACACACATTTACAGCCTGGTTCAACAAACAGCTTGGGTCTGAAACGCTGATTTCACTATAGGCACACACTGTACGGTGAGTGAATTTTTTTCTAACTCAGTGATTTAGAAGTTATTAGGACCATTGAATTGTCCAGTCAGAGACACAGTTTAGGTCACATGACTGAGGGGTGCGCTGTAGTTGTTCGAAAGGAAGCTCACAAATATGGCTGTGTCCGTAGGTTGGCTTCATTTCACAGTTTCAGGAACAGACGAGTGACGTCCCGGAGGCTACGTCCATTGTCTATACAGACTATGGGCATTATGCGGATATGCTAAAATCTGCAGTCCCTGGAGTGTCCTCTTGAGGCTGGCTCCGGAAGTACTGGATACAACCATAGACTGTGAAAAAAAAAAAAAAGACGTCTGCTTGCTCGGCTCAAAGTAAGGTCACCACAAAAACTGCTCCCCCTGGTGGCTGGCTGCAGTAAAGGTTAAAAAATCTGACTCTCCAGTCATTCCAGATGAGCTGTGGTCAAACTTTAAAAAATTAAAACACCTCGTAGAAATGTTTCTCACGTCCGGTTGTTGCGGTGGCTTGAAGATATCATTTGGCTGTCTTGTATTTAAGGCCTCTTTTTTGTGAAAAGTTTCTTTTTCTTTAGTTATACAAAGTTAAAAACAAGGCTTTACGTAACATTTAACGATAATTGACAGCTGCCATTCTCATATATTTTTGGGGGGATCGTAAAATATATCAGACAGCAGAGTCAAGAAGTGATAAGTCACTCAAAAGAAAAAAACAATTATTATTTTTGTCACCTGGCTCCATTCAGATTCTCCCAGAATCCCCCATCGTCTCTACTGCGCAGACTCTGGCTGCACAACTGCTACAATGGCTGCGCCTGTGACGGGGTATTTTGGCTTCAAAATCGTACAATGGTAAATGGTGGAGCCAGGCTGTCCACTCTATATACAGTCTATGGATACCAAACACACACACACACATACACACACACACACACACACACACACACACACACACACACACACACACACACACACGCATTAGTGAACCACTGTTACACTACACTTTATTTGTTTGACCATCTTTTCTCATATCTGGTCCCAAATCCTGTTTTCGTTGCTGGTACTCAAACTGTTTCCCTCCAGTCACAGTTTAAAACCTTACGAGCATGCTCTGATTTTATCTTTGAAAGCATTTCAGCAATAACTTTATTTTAAAAAAGTTGCTGCTCACTGCAGTGTGTAAACATCTTTCCTTGCCTCATTCCAAAGGCACCACTGACTGTAAAACATTTCTCATGTTTTAACTGACAGTTTTACGCCTCGTGGTTTCACTTTGAGCATTTTTTGGAGCAGACAAACTTTGGAATCACTGCTGCCTTGGCATCTTTTATTAGTTCAATGTCTAAAATGATCAAAAGTGATATTCACATGAAGTGATTCCTGTCTGCTGACACTTCAGTGGCTGTCAGGCCAAGAAAAAACCCTGCCTTCAGTGACACAGGTGCATGACGGCCTAGGTGTGTCCCATGCAGAGACAAAGGTGAGCTGACAGAATGTGGGCCGTAGTGTGGAGAGGGAATGTTGTTTTCCCTCAGCTCAGCTGACCCGACGTTGAGTAAACAATGAGGGAAAAAAAGCGGAGCCTCAGTGGGTGTTTTCTCTCCTCGTTTCTACCTCTTTTTATGGGGAGGTTAAATTTCAGGCCCGGGGGTCGTGGCCCCTCCGTTCCTGCTCTTCAGAGAGGAGGAGGGGAGGGGAACCTGTCGTGGAGAATAAAAGGCCCACAGGCTGAGGAGGTGCAGGCGTGCTCGTACCTCTGTCTGCTGGAGGGAGAGGAAGGACTGCCCTCAGCCGGGCTGGCTATCCAGCTGCCTTAAGGAGATCCCAGGTGGCAAATATCCTGGATCCCGCCCTGTGGAGGTCAGGAAATCTGTCGAGTCAGAGTCGCCGGAGAGAGGTGGTTTTTAGGTGAGCGGTGATGCATGACTTCAAGTTTCTGGCACCCCATTAACAGCAGGATGGGATGGTCCAGTGATGCTTTAGGGGCCCTCAGCGTCTCCTGCTCTCTAACCTCACACCAACAAAGACTTAGACAAGCACAGCTGGACTCGCTGTTTCTCCGAGCGTCTCCTCTTCTCAGTGTGATTTTGTGGTGTGTGAAAATCATTGAGAGTTTCACGGCTGCAGCTGAATATCTGTGTTTATTGAGTGTGTGTGAGTGTGTGTGTGTGTGTGTGTGTGTGTGTGTGTGTGTGTGAGTGTGTGCAACAGGTCTCAAATGGGTCCCTCATGGATACAGCAATGAAATTAGATCTGCCTCAGAGTTGAGCAGGTGAAGAGAAAGAAAAACACTGGGATGGGAATAGACAGAAGTGCAGGAGAAGCTGAAGCGGAGAGGAGGAATGAGGGAGAAGAGAAGAGAAGAGAAGAGAAGAGAAGAGAAGAGAAGAGAAGAGAAGAGAAGAGAAGAGAAGAGAAGAGAAGCAGGAAGAGGAAGAGGAAGAGGAAGAGGAGAGGGATGGAAGAGTAGGCTCTCCTCTTCTCTGGCCCTCCTTCACTTTTACTTTCTATCAGCTGATGAGACTTAATGACACACTCTTATTTGCAGGGTTTCTAAATTTACAAAGATGCTAGTTGCTGGCATCAAAAGTAGTGTTGTGCTTTTACACCCTCTATCAAACAGAGCATAGTGTAGAAATATGTTGAAACAGAATCTCATGATTTTAAATCATGCACGTCATACTTACCTGACAAATACTGCGTATACAGATAATTAAATGTTGAAAGTTAAACACAGAGTGCTGGTATGTAAAATAAATGTTCATACTTTGAGACGAGCAAAATGTTTCAAAACAGTTGGGACACCTGGACTCTTCTACTACACAGCCATGCTGTTGTAATATATGCAAAGTGTAGTTCCCAATCAGGTCAAGCAATACCGGATTGATTTACGACACGTCCAAGTCTCTATGACAACACCACGCCGGCTGACAAAGTTTAGTAGAGAGAAGAGATGAAACGCAGAGATCTGTGTTTTTCTCTGCTAAAAATGATTTCTGTGATTAATTTTGTAGTGATGGTGGACACTGGAGCCAAACTGTCAGACAGAAAAAGGACAGAAGAGCAGAAGAAAGATAAACGGGAGAGTGATACAGCCCAAGCTAAAGGCTAATTCGCCTTAAGCTCGGGCTGTATCACTCTATAACACAGGAGCTAAACAGTCAGCAGTTATTCTGCAGTGGTCTGTTCAAACTTGAGAGTCTATCAATAAATTAAACAGTGAGGTTACGTTAGCTCTGATTGGTAGATGACTGGCAGAACAGCATTAAACGGCACCGTATATGTACCGTACATATGGAAGACTACTAAACTACAGTACAGTACGTGTTGACACATAGGCCTACAGATATGTCGTAGCACTGGGCTGCTAGTAGCGATATATATAGCCCGCTACTGACATATGGTAGAAACTCTTATTTGTTTGTTGTGTTTCAAGCAACAGCGCTACATAACTGTACTGATAAATACCTTACCTTTTCACGTTGTATCCAGTAAAAGGTTGACTTGAACAAAGAACATTTGTCCCAAAACAAACACACGCCCAGTTAAAAGTCACATCTTCACGACAGTGTGTGGGTGACTATAGGCCAGAAGGCGGCGAGGCAGTCCACTTTAAACAGATCCTCCTCAAAGCATTTTTAAACAAGCTCGTCTAAGAAAATTGCTGGTGTTTCTGGATCATCTTCATGCATGGTTCTCTCTTTACGTGGTGCAGTTTGATCCACATTTGTGGAGCATCAACTACCTGCACTGGCATTGGATTCTGTGAGCCCATGCAGTGATTTTTACTGCTGAGTGATGCCTCTTTTTAATGCTTTGCTGCCCAAAGGCCTGAAGATCACAGTAACCAAGTACTGCCTTGGATCTTATCCATTTAAACACTGATTTCTCCTGATTAACTGTAAATTTGAATAATATTCTGTAGTGTTGTAAATGAAATACTAATCTCTAATTCAGTCTCTTAAAACATTGGTTCATTTTCTATGGAACAATAACAGTTTTCAGCTTCAATACTTCTTTTGTTGTTGATCGAGTATAGTCTTTAAATGATATTAAAACCATCAAATAATGTTCTGTTTTTTATTTTTTGTTTTACGAGCACTTTGCATAGAGTCCCATCTCTTATGGGAGTTTGGTTTTAAATGTTGGTGGGAATGATGTTTAGGACTGCATGTCTGTTGAGATAACACAGAAAGTCAACTAAATACATCAAAATATTTACTATTATATAATATATACTGAAAATTCACAGTGTACAGATATTTATATACGTAAGGACACATTAAAAAAACAACAACAGACACACTGTCAAGCTGTGAAAAACCCGTCTGCTCCACAGAGGCAGTCGAAGGATGCAAACATGCACAGGCAAATATCCATTACAAACTCATTTATTGTGTCTCAGAAAGCCATTTAGAACTGTATATAAAAATTAAACAGTTACACTTTTCATCGCTTCAACTTTCTGCCGACGATGAAAATGGGGGAATGGAAAAAAAAACAGGTTTTAAAGTATGATTCATGTTTAAAGCAAATACATTCTGGTTCCAATGAACAGGGAATCTATAGAGGCAGTTTGGGTTCATTTGAACTCCTCCAGCATTCGTCAAAATTCACAACCAAGAGGGAAAATAAGATTAAAAACATCGAGGTTCCCTCCGGCGTAGGCTCTGTTTAGCCTCAAATCTTTACAGACCATACTGGTGGTTTGGCGTGTTTGATTCTGAGCCTTTGGGACTACAAATAGCACACATCTTACATCTATAAGGACCACTTTCTAAAACATTTAATGAGATTTTTGATCGGTTTATAACTTTTCAGGCAGCTGCCAGCTTTAGGTGATGGATGTATCTGTTGCAGTTACATAGGGCGACTTTCAAGCTCCCAACATTCAAGCATTTAAAGAGGTACTTGACTGATTTGGCACTGCACTTCCATAAGGTCAGGAGGATAAAGGGTGAGATCTGTAGCAGCAGAGAGCAAATATCCTGACTTCAAGTCTGTGAATATGATACAGCCTTTAAAACCATCAGATCCTGTGTTTGTGAAGACTTTAGAAACACACTCTTCTGTTTTCACTGGCTGAGTAGTGCTCTGCATGTCAAGCAAACCGTACTCTGTGACGTAAGCTGCTTAAAACCAGTGAAACCAATACAGCACAGATAAAAACCGATCCAGACGTGTCCTGCATTAGCAGCAGCCATCACACCTGTGCATTTGTAGTTTTTGATCTCAACATTAAAAACCACCAGTATGGAGCTCAATATTGTTGTCCCTGATAAAATATATATATAAGACAAGATGAAATGGTCTGTTTCCATGTTACAGACGTGAGGAGCAGCCGGTCTGGGCCTGCTGCTGATCTGTACACAGCATCAGCAGACGTCACCATAACCGTCGCAATCCTCGCTACAGTTTCCAAGTGATAAGGTGTAAGGCACTGAGAGCGCCTTGTGAGATGCAGAGTCAGCTGTTCCCTGTGGCTTTGCTCAGTGGTGATCTGTTCCCATGAGTCCCCTCAGAGGAGCTGCTCTGAAGGGACCGGGCCAGACACTGCTGCAACACTAGCTGAACAAAGGCACAGAGAGCAGCTCACTGATTGTGAGCAATGGAGCAAATCTTTATATATGTGTGTTGTGTGTGTATTTGTACAGTAAGTATGCACTTCCAAAAAAGGAGTAGGAACTGAAAGAGCTAAAAATCCCCCTGCAGCGTCATCTGATTGAGTTCTTAAGTTACTAATACAACAAAATGCTGCTTTGGTGAAGCAGTATTTAAATGCATCATGACTTTCTAAAGCTGGTCGTCTCATTCACTAAATGACAAAACAGACCTGATGTGACATTTTGACATTCTCACATCATGTTTCCAAAGAGGGGACGCAGCATAGGGTTCTTCTTTTTAACACTGAGAGCATGTTTTTAAGAGGCAATAGGGGAAACTGGGGCGGGGCTTCATCTGTAAAGTGCAGAGGCTGAATTAACACAAGTAAAGTGATTTTAAAATCCTCATAGATGCTCTCAGTTTTTAAAAAAATCAAAGAAATTGTAATTATCTGAGAAAAGAACATGTTGTTTGCACTGGAATGGACTCCCGCTGACCAACATTCAACACAAAGCCAATGACACAAAAATTTATCCAACACATCCGCCACAAACCGAAAGATGATGCAGTCTCTGAGGAAGCACGTGGTGGTGAATTAAAACAAAAAACAAACACACTGTTGTCCTTTTATCTCGACAGAAACAAAGAGAAAGCAGGCCTGCCCGTGAACAAACATTGGGAATTTGTAACAAAATAAATAATTAAAGATAACCTCAAAACATAGATATATATCTGTATATATATATATTCATATTCTACAATCTGAGATCTCACCATTTACTGAAGAACAAGAGAATCTGCAGCGACAGGTTATTAAAAAGGGCTCCGACATACACAATCTGTTTCTGTATGTCTGCGCTGCAGCTTGGCAGCCGTCAGCTGATGAAGTGATGAAGACAGTACGATGGCGTGGAAACGAAGCAGAGAAACAAAGAGGTGAACGAAAAAAAGGGGAGAAGCAGAATTAATGGTCAGAGCTGCTTCACTAGAAAGGACACGCTCCTAAAGGTTCCAGGATCAAATCATTGAGATTTATCAAAACAAACAACATTTTCACGTTCAGCATAGATATGTAAAATCATTTTAAAAGGCTGATTGTAAGTTGACAACACTTTTCAAATAAATTATCAGTTTTTAACTTTAATTTTCATCTTTTTGGTGACCTCGAATATGAGAGAGATGACCCGCTGTGTAACCGCTCTGTGAGGATCCAGTTCATAGAGTCAAGAATGATATCCCTCTAACAGACCAAGACGCACTTGATGTATAAGCTCTGATCAATGCACGATGAGAAAAGTTATTTTGTATCCTGGACGCAGACGGACAAACAGGATGTATGAGTGATGGGACGAATGGCAGGTAGGGGATGGTGGGCTGCTGCAGCTTGTTTAAAAGCACAGTAAAAATCTTTGATATTTACACTGAGGAAAGTGAATACATTCAGTCAACAAAAGGAGAGGACCACCACCTCCCCTCTGAACGAGGTACATTTGGCACTGCTGATACTCCGCCCGTCCCCACACGCTCTCCTTTTCATCCCTCTCTTTTTGTCCCTTCGTCAGATTTAGCCGGTGAGTCGGGCTAAATCCTGACGTCTGCATTTTTAATGCATCGCCTCTGCTCTCACTACTCATTCATGTGATAGTCGAGGGAGTGGAAGTGGTAAACATTGAAGTGCGGGGGGAGCGGCAGATCTCTCCTGAAGACAGGAAACAGGCAGATACAGCCCCACCCCCTCTCCTCGTCTTCCTCACCTGCTTCAGCCAGCAGGAGTCTTTGGTTCAAAAGGCACATGTGTGCATCCTTCCACAGAAACCCTCCTGTGTGTCCTCCTTTTTATGAATCATCTCCTTTGATATGAAAACCCGACAGTGTGCAGGCCACACAGATTCTGAGGGTCCTTTCTCACAGAGTCGATATGTTTCCCCCGCTTCCTGTTCTGTAGTCCTTTGGGGAAGGCTGAAGGAGACTGTGGCGAGGGTCTAAACTCAGATACCGTGCGTCAGGTCTGAAATGACGTTGGCCTTCACCAGCTTGCGGAGGAACTCCTTCTCCTTGGATATGTTGTGTGTCCATGACTGCGGAGGAATCAGACGAAGATGTGAAGACAGAGATGTAAAAAAGAAACAAGAAAATGATCATTTAGGTGCCTCTTGAACTGAAACCTGTAGCTAACTTATGGATTTCTGTTCCCATTGTCTTTACATGTGGGTGTTATGTAAAGTCACACTGGGTCAGCCCTCCTCCCTGCTGTGCTGTGAGGGTCCTGTCTAGTGTAACTTAAGCCGCTGGTTCCTGTGCGGTGCTTTGGGATGCAGAGAGCAGATGATGGAGGAAAAGAGCAGCAGAATGATACAGGAGGGAAAAGGAGGGAGAAAAGAGATGGAGAGCTTCAGGAGGTTTCCGCTCATCAGATTGGAAGCCCGTCAGAGTCAGACCTCCTACCGCTGTGTGAGCGCTCACAGGGAAAGAAGCCTGAAGATTTATTCAAACAACACAAGAATCAGAGGGTGGAAAATGAGGAAAAGCCCAATCTAGAAACTAAACATGGAGTGTTAACAAGTCATTTGATGAGCTTCTAGAGAGTCTTTCAAGTTCACACTCGAGAGGCAGTAGACAAAGCAACAGAAAGCTTTGCCATGATGATCCTGTTTTCGCATTTATGTCAATGAACATGTTTAGACATCTTCAATTCTCCCATCTTGAAAATGGATCACATCCTTCAGCCTTGGATGTTTTCATTCATCTTGTTTCAGAGGATTGTAATCTTATAATTTCAGCCTTTTTGATAAAAAACACTGATCCCAACACCCTTGACTTCATTGACTTGTCGTGATGTCAGAGTGATGATATTAATGGAGGGTCTGGTTTAGTACAGTCAGTGATCTCAGACGTACTCTCTGTGACATTTTCTCATCCTTTGTACAGCTCAGCTTGTTCAGTGTTCCAAACAAAAAAAAGCCAAATGTTTTACCATCAATTAGCCGTGTGTGTGTGAGGATGACAGTGCTGATGAGGACGATGATTATAAATGCCAATGGTTCGCTGAGAGTTTAGACAAAGGTTACCATCATACTGAGCTCATGGTTTACACACGCCATCGTGCGGGTGACATCTTTGATTCCACTGTGCTGCAGTGTAAACACGGGGGGAGGAAGAGTGAGCGATGGAGACGAGGGAGATCAATCATGAGGAAAAGATTATTCACACAGTGCACGCTGGATGTGAGCATGTTGATTCAGGCTGATGAGAAACGTGTGCCACATCCATCAGGGGGAGTTTGCTGATTCTATGTTGTGTTTTTGCTTTCGTTTTCCTTTCATTTTTGGATTATGGGTGAGATTTTTATTTCTTTTTGCACCACTTTAAAGAGCTTGAGTGCAGTTTGATAGTTCATCATTTCCCCAAAGTGTGAAGATGCAGAAAAGGAGGAAAGAAAGTGTTTCACTCACAAAGACTTATGTCTACAGATGTACTGAATTTACTGTATTTATTTTTTGACTGGACAAAAGGAACCAACTAGCTAACTAGAAATTTATTAAAATGACTGTTTACATTTACTAATTAAATTAGACACAACACAGAAAGTTATATTTGAAAACAAAGTCAATTAATTTTTTTTTTTTTTCAGAAATCATAAGTTGGGGAGTTGGTATGGCGTAGCAGTTGGCCCAAGGTCGAGACCAGCAGCCCCTTCCTTTAATGTCACTTTCTACTCTTACCCTCTTACCTGCTACATCCACTCGGGCTGGGATGATATGCTATTCTTGTGATTCAACTCTATTAGGGATGCACAATACATTGGAATTAATATCAGTATCAGCCAATGTTGGTCATTTTTTTAATATATCACTATCGGCTGATGTGTAAAAGTGGGTTGATATTTACTTATTAGCTACCGACCATTTTCACAGCATCTTGAACGATCTTTCAAGACTCAAATAATTTTTTTTTCTATGACTATGGAAACACCAAAACTACTGAAAAAGACTGGACTCCATTTTTTAATGTCTCTCTTCCTGTTTTTTATCAAAAAAACAGACAAAACATACTTTTTTGATAGTGTTCATCTCGGGTGCTCCCATCCTTTGAGCCTCTCCATGGTCGTCTTTTCTCTCGATCACGCCGCTCTTTCTCTCTGAACTACCTGGACACATCATCTTAGATTTCTTTTTTTTTTAACTACTATTGAAATCGGTAAATATCGGTTATCTGCAATTAGGGATGTCCCGATTTTACATTTTCACTTCCGATACAATACCGATACTGCAGCATCGAGTATTGGCCGATACCGATATTAATCCGATACGATATCAGCATTAAACATGCATACTTTTATTACTTGTTTTGTAGTATGTCTGTCATGATAGAAAAGGCTTGATTAAGTGATATTATTCAAACCAAGAACAGTAGTCAGTAACAGTAGGTATGAAGAAAAACTGACCCATTTATTATTAACCAATGGGCAACAGAAACTGCTTATATCGGAGATTTTAAATGCATTCCGATACGATACTGATACTTTTTTTTTTGTGGATATCGGACCGATATCCGATATCAATATCGGACTGGGACACCTCTATCTGCAATGACAGCAATATTAATATTGGATATCGGTATCAGTCAAAATTTTCATACCAGTGCATCCCTAGATTTATAGGGTGCCGTTTTGATTTAAATTGCGATTCTTCAATATTGATGATTTTTGCAATTTAGTTGGTTTGTTTTTTTAACACCCAGCCCATGAGAGAAAGTTAAATAATAATGATGATAATGTCTATAGACTATATCAGGATAAAACGCACATCATATGAGTCAGAGAGAAACATTACACTCTCTGCTAAAGAAAAATGGTAACTTTTTCCAATTCAGTTTATAAACAAAGACTGAAATGTAGAATTTGAATTTGAATTTGAAAACTAAAAATCAATTTTTCGACAAAGAATCCCGATTTTGACATTGTCAATCAAAACATCCCAAAGTATCGATTTTTCTATTTTTTCTCCCATCCCTAGTATCCACTGCCTGTCCTCACAACCCCCCCCCCCCCAAAATAAATAAATAAATAAATAAATTATAATAATTGTCTTATAATTCTCCAGAGTTAAAAACCAATATTCCGATAGCTAAAAGTCCATCATCGGATGCTAACACTGAAGCTCAGGGAAGTTCAGTTCATGATCAATTCATGGACTAACATTAACACCAGACCAAACACAGTGAATGATTTTTGGCTGAAGGCCACTTCTCCTCTCCTCCCACCCTCCACCACTTGACTGGTGGTCCCTCCTCATCAAAGATTACTGTTTTTTTCTTCTTTGAAAACTCCTAAGCAGCCAGGACAGGCAGGAAAATGCCAGAAAAACCCTGTTCTCATTACAGTCAAAGATTTGGGTAATTAATGATGCCTTGATAGAGAATTTTGCATAACCTTGCAAACTGTTTAAAATCAAATAAATAAAAGCTCACCTCCTTAATGGCGGACATCTTTACAGTCTCATAGTAGTGCAGTGGTGCGTGGGGTGTGTTCATGTCGTAGCCGAAACCTGCCACCGCCACCTCGTCACAGTTATGTAGCGCCATCGTTATGGCAACTGTTCCCAAAGTTGGAATGTTCTGAAGTGAAAACAGACAGAGGCCGTCAGAAAACAGCACACACACTCACAGTTTATTAAAACTAAGACTGAGATAAATAAGAACAAATACGTGGTGTTATCATTTCCAGTCAAATGTAAAACGGCTGCTTGTATCTGAAACTGGTCCAGACACAGATGTCCACTTCCTCTCATGTGTCTGCATGGCCAGCCCTCCTGCGTACCGCTCTCTTTGTTCTGCTCGGCTGCAGCTAACTGACTTTGAGCGCTTGGTGATTAACTATTACCTTTAAGACACAACCCCTGCAGACCCCTGCTACGACGCATTGACCTACAGGGTTGAACTGTGCTTCCTAAGTGCCTTAGGCTGCCACAGATCTGGGGGGTACGCAGTCTGCGTGTGTGTGTAAGTGTGTGTGTGTGTGTGGATGCAGGAGAACAAGGGAGAGGAAAAAGTGGGTGCAGAAGAAAGAGTGGAGGGAGGCCCCATTTAAATCATTACCATGATTTGCTGGCCCTGAGGGTAGGTGGACTTGAACCAGCAGCTGGCCTGCCCCCTACTGCGTGTTCTAATACAGATTAATTTACACATACACACACACACACACACCCATACACACACACACTCAACATAAACATAAGGATAACAAATAGACCTCTTCATTAATTTCCACGTCCATAAACATAAACTACGATGCTCAGAGGAGACAGGAAAGTGTTCGAAGAAAAGATTGTGCCAAATCATAAAACTCTGCAGCTCCAATTGTACGAGACAGCTTGGCACTGATGACACACACACACACCCCCACACACACATGCAGAGGCCAGATGCCCACATGTTGAACACATGTTGCAGAGTGGAGTTCATGCAGGGGTGCTCTGGTGGCCCCAGAGGGCAGAGGTACACTGATACACTCCTCATGTCCTCCCAACCCTGAACAACATTCTCAGCAGCAAACACACACATCCACACAAGCAAGCCCTGAAGAACACTGAACACCAACAGCCGTGTTTTAACTAACTATATTCATACAACACACGTAACAAAGCATCTTTTCACTGGTCTGTTGTAGTCACCAGTTCAAACCTTTTTCACTTTCTTTCACCCAAAAAATGCTCAAAGACTAAGACCTGGTACCTCAAGTCCAGACCAACATGATTCATAAGCTGAGAATGAACACCAGTCCTTCACATCAGATCTAAACTCTGGGGACTTCAGACCAGGGACGCAGCAGGTATTCACATTTTTTG
Source organism: Halichoeres trimaculatus (assembly GCF_033239565.1). Classification (NCBI taxonomy): domain Eukaryota; kingdom Metazoa; phylum Chordata; class Actinopteri; order Labriformes; family Labridae; genus Halichoeres; species Halichoeres trimaculatus. The sequence goes on along the minus strand of NW_027437193.1, from coordinate 24,465,395 downwards.
AAAGTGTAAACCATGAGACACTGTTTTGGCATTTCCTCAACATCAACTTCCTGTTCTTGTTTTTTTCTCAAAATATGGTGGAGACTCAAAGTTCCCAAGAACACCTTCAAAATCAAAATCAATCCGTGGCGCTGATCTACATTCACTTTATGTGCTACATCAAAACAAAATCAATTTCTAAGCATCCTTACCACAGTCCACTTTGGTTCTCTTCTTTAATTGGGAAGTTATTCAGGATGTTCTTCTACATCTATATCTATCTGCAGCTTCAATATCTATTTTAAATTCACTGCTAAAAGAAATTAATTTGTCTTTAAACAAGTGTTTCTTCAAGTTTCTCATCTTAAACCTAAAGTTTATGAAACAAAAGTACTGTTGAACATTGATGTTGTATTAACTTTAAGAGCATATTCATTTGACTCATCCAACCTTGAACACATGATGTAAACATCTTCTAATTAGTCAAGTAGGGATGGGTACTGAATAAGTTACTTTTATTGGTACCAACCAAATTCTGTCAAAAGAACCGTGTACCAATTGTCGTAAAAATCAAAAGGTAGCATGTTACATTTGACCTCATGAACCCACAAGACACAGTAACTGAAACAATTAGGTCAAATGTGAGCGTTTCCTGGATTCTAGAGAATGCGTAACCAGGTATTTTGCTCTGCAGAGACTGTACACTGAAAAAAATAAAAACAAAACCAAAGTGTCCATCTTATTCTTTAATAAGAATTGTCTTCTAAACCCTGATGGGGTAAAAATATTAAACTTTCTTTATTTCTCATAGGAAGACATTTGTTTCATTTTTCTCTGTTACTCTTTTAATGTCTTGAAACAAGATTTTTCTGTACTTTTCAGGTGAATGTGGCTCATGTTAAGTCTAACAGACATTTTTTATAAACTAAAAATAGAACGTTAACACTTGGATTTCAGTTTTTGCTCACTAAAGGTGTTCAAGGAACCTTAAGTGGGACTCAAGAGATTGAAGATCAAGGACAACCAAAACTGTTTCTTCCTTTTCTTTGTCATTACTCTTTTCTTAGGCCTGATTTTCTATGATAGAACAGCTGCATGTCAGTCAAGACTCTTCTGGTATTCCCATTTCCCCTGTTTGTCCAGCTAACTGTTGAATGTTTTACTTCCCCATGGTTTTTACATCAACCTTAATACTTTACATTGTACTTATGATTATATATTTTAATGAAAATACAAAAGTTCAGATCAGTTTTTCTAATCATCAAAAGTAAAATATCAACACAGTTGGTGTGCATCTGTGTGTGTCTTACCCCTTTGCCCATCACACCGTTGTTGAAGGGCAGACCTATGAACTGGAAGGCGGCCTCCTGGATGAAGTAAGGGTTGAGGATCCTAAACTCTGTCGGCTCCCGAGGCACAGTGTGAGCCACAGACTTCCAGAAACCTTCCACGCCTCTCTAAAGGTAGATAAAAAGAGAAGAAGGGAGGAAGATGATGACAGGGCATTAGTTGTTTTTTTCTGTAGTGTGTAAATGGGTTGTGTTTATAAAGAAAACAACATAACTTCTCTCATCTTCTGACCACTCGAAGCACCAGTACACTGTATGTCACAGTCAACCTTTCTGACTGGGAGTCGACTGACTCTGCCTCTGAGCCTCAGCTGCCCTTGTTAACCTGACATACATATTACAACACAAACAACCTCACATCAAAGTGGGATTATCCTCCTTAACCCTGACATTAAACACAGAAGCCAACCAGAAGCCAGACCTCATACCAGCTCTGATTAGGGAAATGGCTTTTGGGCGTTTAATGGATGAAGTCAGGGTGAGGGGCTCGCAGGACGTCAGTAATTATGAGACCTGGAAGTGGTGGGTGAGAGGTGCTGCTGCCTTGAGGGGGGACTGCTTTACTGTGTGCAGACAGGCTTAATGCAGACTTTTTTTTTTTAGGTTATAGCAACACCAACACTACTAATAACAGCAGGTTTATCGAGTGCTTTCAAACTACAGTGGTAATTTGACTTGGGAGTGTCCCAACTAACAAAGTTTTCTGCATATGAGTCCACTCTCAGGCTGTTTTTTGCTTTGAGTTGAGAGCTAAAACTCAGGTGGTGAGCCAGCTTTAGATCCCTCATTGAACACAACAGTGAACACAGCAACATTTGCCAAGCATCCCATGTCTCATTTGTTCCCTTTAAGGTGTTAGCCTGTAGTGGCAGCATCAGTGTTACACTCACATTTCTGCTTGCAGTTATTTTGCAAAACTTTTAGACTTTTTTCAAAAGAAACACCCCGAAAAAGTCACAAGTGGGCGTGCAACTTGAACTCATTTTAGAAACAATCTGACAGGGAAAATGAAACAGACCACAGTGGACAGGTTTTTATCAAAAACAGCTGCAGATGAGAGTGGGGAAAGTGTGGAGAAAAGGGCGAAAGCAGTGAATAAAATTCAGTTATTTAGTTCAGCCTTCCTCCTCCACTTCTATCAGCCTCTTCAGTTTTTGATCTCCAAGATTAATTCTCTACATTAAACTTAATAAAACCAGTTTATTCCAGTACATTCTAATGTGTTATGTTTTCATACAATATAAGCCATTTATGAGTTGTTGTTTTTTTAACCCATGTAACAAAAACAGTGGTGTCTTTTGGGGTTTCGCATGGATTAATGACATACAAGTACTAGTTATAAGACATGACACACAGTGAGACAGAGCATCAGAGAAATGTACAGACAACATGAAGAATCATACACCTCACTGAACGAGTGGGTTAAAGGCATGTGAGTCTGAATTTCAGCGTCATCAATCAAAGGATCGTTTCCTCACAGGTATCTGTCTCCACTGCTGCAGTTAAAAAATGTCACTCTGAGTGGAAATGGTTGAAATCACACTCTGTTCTGTAAAACTTCAGGTCTTTTTCACATTATAATTACCATCAGTGCAGGGCCAACCTGTCTGACAGGCCTGCAGTACCACCTGAATAATATTATGCAACTTTTATTACCTGTACTTTTCTAACTCATTTGCACAACAGTCATTGAATGTCGAGGAAACTCAGACACCCTCTGACTGAGAGTTACACTTAAGATTTGACCTGATTTTGGCTTATAACCAAAAATCTAATTGAGGAGATTAAACCTCCAACAAATCCATCCTCTTCAAACATCTAACCAGCAGTGAGTGACTGACTCACCTGACAGCGTGACTTCCTAGAAGGCATGAAGCCAACAGGGTCAACAGCAGATGTAAATGGGAATCACCTGTTCAAATAGTGGAGCACCCGCCCGGCCGCCTTTGATACCACACCGCAGTGCATGACTGTGTGTGTGTGTTGTGTGTGTGTTGGCAGAGGCAGTAGCAACGAGTCTACTGGCTTTGTGGCTTAAACAGTGGCGGTGCTTTTTGAACACGGGCCCAGCTCCGTGCCTTTCAGCAAGCTGCAACAGGAACAGCAGCTCATCTCTCCTGTCAACACAGCTTGTGTTTGCCAGGAATCTATTTAGCAGCGATGTTTGGATGTGTGTGCGTCTGTGTACGCTGAATAAAGAGAGGGGTGCATTTTTTTCTTTATTCTAAGAAGGAGAGAGGCTAATGACACACAAGGCACACACACACCCCTGGCTTTAAACTGCAGTGACCTGACATGTAGGTAGAAACAAACGTCAAGGGGTGGGGATCTCTTTGAAGATATTCAGACTACCAGAAAAGTACAGGTGGCCCTGAGAAGTGAAAGAGCAATCATGGAGAGGGGCGTACAGAGATGAGATGAGTTGCACCTGATATCTTGATGTATTGGCAAATAGTGTCAACACCTATAACACCAGTGCTGTTTAAAAACATTCAATAGTAGTGATGAAAAACTCTGTTTCTAAAAAGTTTTTGTAGTACTGGTACTGACAGAGGAAACAAACTGAAGTTTCTACCTCTGTGAACTGCTAATCTCTAAAATGTGTTCGAGTTTATCAAAAGCCCTCACTGAGCCCTGACAAATCGTAGCTCGAGGAGAACAGAAGCATGTATCTGTAGTGTTTGTGTTGTTGCTGGGCTGTGGTAACAGGAGGAAATGCTCTTTCCCTTCTCCTGTCACAGCTCTGTGGTTAATCGGTCGGGGATACTGGACACAAGTGTGTACATAAGCCCATGCACAGCAATGAAACACCTGTTAAACAACCCTGAACTGATTTAACTGTTTGCATAGATAAGCAGAGATAAGGCTGGAGAGAGGCTGAAACGACTCAAACACAAGGTGATTAACTGGGGCTGAACAGTTTCACTAGTGTTAAGACGTGCGTCCACATCCGGCTTCAACAGAGCAAATGTTTTTTTTTTTTTTTTTTTTTTTTAATCAAACAGGGAAATCACAGAATTGCAGTCTTCCTAGAAGACCTATGTTAAATTCTTGGTCTGAAAAACCTTGCTCGAGCTGCTGTCTCTTTAAGGCTCCCTACTCGACAAACCCCCCTCCCTCTGATTGGCCAGCCCTCTGGAGGCCTGTCATGGGCAGAGCTATAGGCAGACATTAACCTAGTAAAGAATTCTTTTTTTTACAGCCTCATACTTTCACAGTAGGTCTCTTATTTCCTGTGAAGAGCCTTTACAGTGCAAAAAAAATTAAATCTTATAAAGTGTTTTTGACTTATTTTAAGTAAAAAATGTCTAATTATACTCGATGAGCCACATTCACCTGACTAGTCCAGAAATATGTCTTGTTTTGAGTTATTTTAAGACAAAAATGCAGTCTAAATACTTGTAATAAGTAAAAAAAAATCTGCTAATGGAACAAGAAAATTTGCTTGAAACTAGAATAATGTCTCGATACATGCAACTTTTCTCTTGATCCACTGGCAGATTTTCTTGACTTGTTTTAAGCAACTCAGACCTCATTTTTGTCTTTCAATAACTTGAAACAAGACATTTTTCTGGAATGGTCAGGTGAACGTGGCTCAGATTAAGTCTAAAAAGGTATTTTCCACTGAAAATAAGACAAAAACACTTGATAAGATTTCAGTTTTTTGTAGTGTAAGAACTCATTATTCGAGCAGTTTGCGGGCAGGTCTGTAAACTGCATATGTTTAGAATGAACATCCAGTGTTGTTACTTTACATCCATCTTTGACATATGGAAAAGAAGAACACCCTCTCTTTAAAATTGTAAAAAGAAAAATAAAGGAAAGAATGACACCACTTACAAAAAATGGGTACAGCAAAGCAGAGTAGAGAGCTGTTGCTACCGTCAGGAGTGACGCACAGGTTTGTCAGGTAGAGAGGTTTGTGCATGCCTATTGCCGTCTGGTTTTGGTGCCAGGTCTTGTGACCCATTTCCCACAAGTGAGTTCTGCCCAAATCAGAAGGATAAGCATGTATGGATTTCTACATCCCTCAGAGCACTGTTTCCTAAATCGTCTATGCTGCAAGTAGATACTTCACAGAATAGATTGATTGCCAATTTATCTGTGATAGGCCCCTATCAGCACAGCATGGATAAACTGATATGTATTAACACAGATCTGGACACAAGCTTTAGTGTAGTGTTTAAGAGATCTTAGACATCTCTGAAGTCTAAAAATGGCAATAGTGAATATTTTGTGATAGTTTTCAGGTTCTGTGCCTTCTCTTTGTCAAATCTATTTTTTATGTTCACATCTAAAACATAAGCTTTGAAAAAGCTAAATGTACCTGTCCTCAACAGCTAAAGGTAAATCACTGCAAAATAAAGCATTACCAAAAGAGAGCACAAGACTAGAGAACGTCAATTTCAGCAAGTGTGACAGGAACCGACTAAATGTTAAGACAAAGGAGGCTCTAAACATGAAAAGGTGATGTGGACTGACAGAGACTGGGAGTTAAGAACAGATGAAACAAGTGCTGAAACAAGGAATGTTGGTTCTTAGAAACATAACTGCAGATTCCCCTCAAGCATCTCTGTTCAAACTGTTATGTCATCTAAAAAACTGAAAGCATCAGAAAGTTAATGTGGGCCATTTGTGGTGACAGACTTGATCTTGGCTGATCATAAACAGGGGGACAAGCATCTTTTTCCTGTAGCATAAAAAGTAAAAAAAAAAACTGAACTGCATCTGTGCTTCACTTCACCAACAAAAAATCAAATCAGAAACAGCTCGGTTTGAGTCTGGACCTTGTATTTGGGGTTTTCAGTGAAGCTTTGCTCACCTTTAAACTCTGCGTATGGACTCAGGCAGATAGCTGAGTTTATAGTTCCTGAGGGAGGGCAGAAATGTGGAGCAGTGAGCTGGAATATGAGCAGGGAAAGGAAAAGTTTCTCATCTGCTGCTGCTCTTATAGGTGGCAAACACAAACAAACCTCAGCTTTCTCTCACCACAAGTAGAAACCGCAAATGGTTCATGTATGGGTTTTAAGTTCTTTGTGCATTCTACAGATTAATCTCATGTTGATCATACAATTCTGCTCTATCTGGCCTCTTGTGTGATGGAAATGCCTGAGGATGTGGTTGTGTTTGATGTTTATGTAGAGGACAACTCAAACGAGGTGGAGTGGAGTCCGGAAGGTAGACTTAGAGCAATTTAAAAACAAAAACGGCAGCAGCCTCTGAGCTGCTAACGATCACAATTAAGGTTGTCTGGAGGTCATTAGCACTGTGTACATGTTGGACTTTTAAGTTTACAAGTTGCAGTGTCTCACCACATAAGTACTCCACTGAAGAGGAACCATTTCAGGAGGAATGTTTGAAAGTAGAGAGTTTTTCCAAAGTAGGTGGTTGACGCTGACGAGCTGCTCCTTTAATCAGGAGCGGTAACTCTGGATAGCTTTGGTTATTATATTCCTTTATACGACAGGAATCCAGAGAATTCACCGACTGCCCTTTTCTGTTCTTCACACATACCAAGACCTCTGCCCTCATTTAGGTCACCGTGGTTTCTCTTCTCCTGGCTGCTTTAAGGTTATCCAGTGTGTGAAACCTTTGTATTCACACTCCCATGACGGCAATGTGGAAACAGCGGCAAAGCTTGACAACACTGTGACCCCGAAAACTATGTGCAACAAGGTCTCAGGGTAGAAACAGGTCACTGCTTTGGTCCGGCGACAGAACATGCTGGTGTCTCACGACAAAACAAATCAGTCACAAGTCAAAGTTCTCTTTAAACTTCCATAAATAGTTAATTACACAACATCCTTTGAATAAACAAAAATATCCAGAGTGCAGGTTGCAGTGTTAATCACTGCAGGCGAGGTAGGTGACTCATATTTGAAACACAACACTCGCGGTAATCAGTGACATCCGGACCGTATGTTAGTCACTTGGATCATGCTCAAAATCCATGTTTATAAGCATGTAAATGTTTGTGAACGCATGTATGCATGCTACTTTGGGCTTCTGCACACATGTTTGGGCTTAAAAAAAGCCATGAAGCTGTTATTTCTGCCCCACTTTGCATCTTCCGTCATAGAGTTACCATAAACTTGTTAGGCTAGAGTGGCATGTCTATAAACTGGAACCCCTGGGTGCCACAGGGGGATAAACAGTAATTGCTATGAAACAATATTCCAGCAGGAAGGGATTCGTATGGTGATCGTCAGCTGATTGGTGATTTCTGTGGAACAGTGTTTTTCAATCACTGCCTTTTTTTACAATATTTGATCCTTCTGATTGAGAGCCCCGGATGGATTTCTATTAAAGGAGAAGTGCCCTCTTCCTCAAACTGTCTCCATCCATCATTTCTCTCTCTGGCCTGTAGAGAGCACAGATAGCTCCTGTAAACAAACAGAGGAGATAGAACACCGACACTCCACCTTCAGACCCCGTGTTTACCACCGGCTGTATATCCTTCACTGGCTCTGTTTGAAAATAGCCCTGCATATACAAACAACTGCGGCTGTTTGTGGATGGGCCCCCCGTGCATGCGGTCCGTGCACGAGGGCGAAACTGAGAGTGGATGAAAATGAAAAGAGAAGATATCAGCACTTGTGACAATCATGTTTGAGCACACTTGTAAACATAAAGTAACTGGGCAATCAACCAAGCGGCTGCATGTGTGGGGTTAGACTTTAAGGTGCAGTGACAGAGTTGTAATCATGGAGACCTGCGGTAATGAAGGATTATGGGAACTGGAAGTCTTGTGATGCAGCATTACTATAATTGTGTGTGTGTGGAGTTGAGCATCACTGGTTTAAAATGTGAGACACATTCAGAGAGAGAACCATGCCTGCAATGTCAGAGCATGATCAAGGTCAGCGCGGCAAATCTGGCTGTTTTTCAGTTTTGCCCTGAAGTTTATGAGTCGGTGCGTGCTTGAGTGAGTGGGAGGGCTTTTCTTGTGTGTGTGTGACTGTTTGTGTGTTTTATGGGAGTGTACAAAACACTAAATAACAGATTGGGAAATTGCCTCGCTAATTGGTATTCTGTTCAGCCATCCAAGATCGCTGTAGGCATTTGAAAAGCCACAATAGCAAAGAATCGTCGAGCATGCTGACAACTGGCGGGATGAGTCACTTGGGGCTGCATAACAACTGTGTGTGTACCACCCACTAACCTTTCAAAGAAGAAGGAGACATGCACTTGCTTTTATAACCGCAGAAGGAAAGTGAAAGGCTTTGCCTCCCTCGAAGCCGTGAGCGTGCAGGTTACACAAAGCAACGTCTTAGGTTACATTCTGTCTTCTCTGGGGAGAAGTAAATACATACAGTGTGTGTGTGTGTGTGTGTGGGTGTCGGTGTGTGTTTGGGGGGGGGGCTTGCAACTTAGTTTAGATGATTTCTTGATTTATGTCCTCCAGAATAATTGTTTTGACAAAATATCTCAGTATTTATCTAGATGACATGATAAAAATAATAGAAAACATAGTAAATAAATGTGACATTTATGAGTCAGAGCTTTTGGAAATGTGTCCTTCAGCTCACAGAAGACACACACACACACACACACACACACACACACACACACACACACACACACACACACACACACACACACACACACACACACACACACACACACACACACACACACACACACTCACAGATACCTCTTTATGTTTATGTTTCCACTGCATTAGTGCACCCTGTGTGTGAGTCACATACAATGAAGCTAGGATAAAGTCTTTTAACAGGACTTTTAGTACCTTTCATGTTTTTGTAAACACTTAAAATCCACTTCCCACAGAAAACAGATACTGTTGCCAGGTTAACATGTATTTGTCACTGCCTCCAAGCAACTTGTGTCCTTAAATTCCATGTTACTTGATCCACTCATAAATCAACGGCACACTTCTTTGTTTTCTCTATGGAAGATGACGCTCCATAATGTCAGCACTTCCTGTGATTGCCGTAAAAACGGTTTGGTTTGGCACAACAACCAAAACAACGAACGACATGGATTAAAAAAAAACTAGACAGAGGAGCCTGCTGTCAGCACGGCTCATGAAGGAGAATAAAAGGGTATTAAGAGGGAACTTGAGTCTTGAAATCACAGCACAAGGGAAGAGACAGACTTCCATCTTATCTTCCATGTTGTTTAGCCTCATGCTAACAGACTTTCACATTTTTGCCACAGTGTTAAGAAGCAGAGGAGAAATGAGCAGGACTCTTGGACGTGTGGGATCAGGTTGTCTCTGGCTTCATTGCTTCATTTAGCTGTTAAGAGTAAATCAACCTTTTTATTGGCTTTTGACCAATCAGACTGAAGCATTTTATCCAGCTGGTCAGTATCCAGGAAATTAAAAGAAAATCAATTGACCTTAAACGTCATTGGTTGTGGTGTGCAGGTGTAAGTGCGACTGATTTTGAAGGCAATCTAATTTCGGTTTCACTGTTGTGTGCCAAGAAGAGCTTCCAATGGCCACGACCATCTGCCCGTTTTTTTATTCCATATTAACATCAAGTTTGACCAAAAGACCCTGCTTTCTTTTGTTCCTTAACTCTCAACCAATGAGAAACAATCTTCTTTCTTCAGCAGATCAAAGCTGAGTCTGCAGCCAGAGGCCAGATCAATTATCCCGGGCAGCCATTTCCACTGTCCTCTCCCTCTGACACACCAGAAAAATCTGGGCCCTATCAAAGGTTAAGGAGGCCATCAGCCAGCCAAGCAGGCTATTTTCCTTCATTTGACTTTACCGATGCTTCCACTGCTCATTTTCTTTTCCCCTGCTATTATCCCTTTGGCCTTTCCACTCTCTCCTCTCTTCTCTCCACCTTTAATCCAAATTCACACCATCGCTTGGTTTCAGCTGGCCACGGACTGCCCTTTTCATCCTTGATTGTAATGCTATTGTCCTTTCCTCTTTGTTATACTCTCCTCCGTCCTGACTGTACAGTTTTGACAAATGTCACCTTGTAGAAAATCTGTCAGGCAATTACTTCTCTCAAACTTGCACAGCTGTTCCCAGAAAAAAAAGCAGTTTTCTCACTCCTTAGTTTCATGAAGAAGCGCTTTAAAAGAAATGTTTTGCTCTATCAAGCCTGTTTTCTGCCATAATAAGCATGGTATTGCCTGTGTCATTATGATCTCTAAAAACTTTCACAACACAAAATGTTAAACTTTAAATACTGTCTGGCTTAGAGAATGGTCAAAGACAATGCACAGTGGAAAGCGTTGTAGTAAATGGGCTGAGGGAAACATTAGTGTGGTCCCTGAAAATACCACAGCCATTACTTTCATGACTCCATAAAGCTTTTACTAAGTACTCCCACAGTCCAGGGGATGAATGAACTCAATGTAACATCAAAGTGATGCTATTAAACAAAGTGTAAAGGCTTACTGGAGCTACTTCAGAGACAACACATGCATAATAAAGGACACAGGAGCTACACAAGTGTTATGTCCCGTTTCCACCAAGCAGTCCGTGCGTAGATCAGTGCAGTTTGGTACAGGTTGGCTCAGTTAAACCTGGTCCTGTTTGCGTTTCCACAGCCAACTGTGCCCCCTCGTGGTAGGCGGCATGTAAGCTGGATGCTGACAGCTGCATCAGTAACGTAATAGTGTGACGCCATAGCAGCGTGACACAGTGTGCTAGCTAATAAATACAACAAAGAAGAAAAACGCGAATCAGTAAACAAAGAGCAACGATGGGAGACATCCAGCATTTTGTCCTCTTTGTGATTGGCACGTGGCTCTTTGATACAAAGTGCAATCAAGCTTGGCTTCAGAGTAGGCCGTGTGCTGATAAGAGAAATGCAGCCGCTATTGTGCGGTAAGTGACAATTCTTTTGACCAATCAACGATTGGTAGTGTTGTAGCTCCATCTTCCAAGATCGGATTAGTTTAGTCTGGCACCCCTACGGCGGAAGGGTGCCAAAAAGTGGGATGGCTTGTCTCGGTTATTTGGGGGTCTGTCCCGGGATTATATATATTATATATGGGGTTATATATATATCCCGGGATTATATATATAAATATATATATATAAATATATATATACATATATATATATATATATATATATATATATATATATATATATATATATATATATATATATATATATATATATATATATATATATATATATGTATATATATATGTATATATATATATGTTTATATATATATATATATATATATATATATATATATATATATATATTTATATAAATGTATAAATATCGAGGCTAGCTTTAGACTTTCCAAGTCTAAAGATTAGGGATGTCCCGATATTACATTTTCACTTCCGATACGATACCGATACAGCAGCATGGAGTATTGGCCGATACCAATATTAATCCGATACGATATCAGCATTAAACATGCATACTTTTATTACTTATTTTGTAGTATGTCTGTCATGTTAGAAAAGGCTTGATTAAGTGATATTATTCAAACAAAGAACAGTAGTCAACAACAGTGGGTATGAGGAAAAACTGACCCATTTATTATTAACCAATGGGTAACAGAAACTGCTTATATCGGAGATTTTAGATGCATTCCGATACGATAATGATACTTGTTTTTTTGCTGATATCGGACCGATATCCGATATCAATATCGGACTGGGACACCTCTACTAAAGATTAAGAGGCCAATTCACAGCCCCTCCCCGGAATGAGAAATCAAAACAGTTCTAGAGAACACCAACAAATTTGTCATCAACCAGGTCAGTATAACTCATGAAAAAAACATCTCAGCCAGCTCAACTGGACTCTAGAACCGACCAATCAAGTGCAGGTGCCCAACAAGCACAGCTTCTTCATACTCATCCCTGGTGCTAGGTGTTGCCGTTTTTAAACATTCTTTCCACATTCAAAGCATCCAAAACATCCCTATTCTAAAACAGAGATTCATGCTGCCCACTTAAACAAAACAGTTTCCACTTCCAGGAAGGAATGTACAGAATGTGATCAGAGTTTAGACCACTAAAAAAGGCCAACAACACAGACATCCAAACACATTTTGACACCCAGACAAGTAGAAAATCCCTGTAGAGTAGGGACAGATCCACATCCTGTTGAAACCCAAGTTAAACACCCATGATAGCTTTGTCTATATTTGTCAGCAGAAGTAAAGGTTATGAGTTGCTATTATAAGACCTTACAGGTGTATTTATACTGGTCAAGATCCTAACTTTCATTCCTTGTATGACGCAAAAATAAACTCACCAGTTTTTCTTTGAAGACCATGTGTTTGAGCCACTTGAAGTCCGGTGGTTTGAAAGCGGAAAAAACAAAAAGGGAGTCTTTTTCGTAGTTTTCAGGCTTCTGGATGGCTCCCTCTGGATAGGTTATCCTGAGGGTGGTTTTGGTCCCAACGTCTTTGCTGTAACTGCCTATTGGTGCCTCGTTTAACCTGCCAAAGACGACAATGAAAAGATCACAATTTGTGGATTTAGATCTATACACTCAGACTTCCACTTACAGTAAATTTGTGTCATGTTCCTAACATTTTGCTGGGAACAGGTGTGTCATATAGTAATACACAAAACAGTGTGTGAAAGACTATTGCTGTGTTAAATTGTACTGTGATGTCATCCTACCTGACAACAACATCGTATTCATCTATCCGGGAGCCCAGAGATTTGTTGAACAGGATGCCTCCGTTCCCCACAATAACACATCTTTTACAGGGGAGACTACAGAGAAAGAGAGTCAGAAGTTGATACAATTAACACCTGATAAATACCCCAAATAGACTTCTTGTCAGTGTGAGCGAGTTGTGATATTTACCTGTCCAGCTCTTCTCCCAATCCATAATTTTTCGTGATGGTTAAAATGCTGTCTATTACTCTTTCTGTAGAGAAAAGAAAGAGGGAGAAGATGGATTAAACACATTGCAAAATGTTAAGTTGTACATTTGTGTATCAACTCCTCACACTTTGGAAAAAGTGAATTGCCTAAAAAAGTTAGTGTATAAAATCACTTGTGGATATTTGCTTTCTTAGGCATGAATGAGAGACAAATAACCAGTGTAAATTCTGCCCACTGAACAGACTTCGTCTTGGGTTTGCCGCTACAAAAAATGTGTATTTCACACAGGAAGGTGATGTCATCAAATAATGAAACCGAGACATTTGAAGACACAGAAACCTGGGGATTACACCTACAAAGACTAACAAACTGCCACAGACTTCAGCATGCAGCTCTTGAATTTAGCGATCTAGGTGGTCTTGAGGCAGTTGGAGGAGAGAACACCTCTCTCCGTTTATTCAGCCACAGATAAGGAGTGAACAATCAGCCAGTGGGGATGGGATTATGGAGGGAAAAAAGCTGTTGTGATCTTGAGGGGAGTGAATCTGCGAGACACAGACATACAGGGTGCAGGATGGCATGCGTGTGTATGTAGAAAGTCTCCCATAAAAGCACTCAGGGAGGAATGCTGTTTTCAAACAAGCACATTCTCCTGAAGTTAAGTGAAGTAGGCGATGGTTTGCTCGTCTCCCTGCGTGGCTAGCACCCCTGTGATGGTGGGGTGAAAAAAAGGGATGTTTAGCCATTGCAAGCATTCCTACCATGTTCCACAAGCTGTTGTGCTGCGGTCACGCTTCCAGTTTTAAATGTGTCGTATATTTCTGTCTGCGCCTCAGAATTTAGCATAACTCCCATACTTATTCATATTCTGCTTTCGAAATGTCCTGGAATGTCCCATTTTGTTTCACACTACACTTGCAGAAAAGCAAAATCACAACAAAGATGATTTAGTGTTAACTACAACTGCAGTTATTTATCTTGTCTGCAACCCACACGGGAAAAAGGAAGCCATCAGGTGTTGCTGAATTGCTGAAAATGAGAAGTCTTTTTGTTGCCTTCTTTACCTCACTAATCTTTTTCGTTTACATTTTAAAATCTGCAAAGAAGAGCCAAGAGAAACAGCAGAAGTGAGCGTCAAGAGAGTGAGAACAAGAGAGTTTAGACTGAGGCCTCAGCGAAGACGTATCACTGCCTCATTCACCCTGGCTAACGGTCCTAATGATTAACCTGCTGAGGAGCAGCGAGCAGAACTTACAGCCCATTGTTTGGATGTGGTGTCGATGTCTGGCGTCAAGCATCACCCCAGGCGGCATAAACACAAGGCCAAGGACCACACCTGGATCCAAGCGGGTGCAAAGTGAAAAATCCCAATGGGCATGACTTTCTTCCAGAGGACGACATGGAAGCTAAGTGTTATAAGTACCCGGGGTAAACACTTCAGAGAAGTATGTCTGGTGGACGAGCCAAAGACAAATGGCTGCAGGTTCGAGACACATGGAACTCAAAAAACGACAAATATCCTTGCTGGCAATACAGAGAGTATGCATCACATGACGCATAAACACAGACACATTGTTGGGAAGGGAGTAACCTACACAATACAAAGAATCAGGAGAAAGACTTCTTTGTTTGGTTTGCACTTTGATAAGCTTTTGACTCAACACTAAAACAGGAAAAGAGACAAATGAGCATTTAATGGATGTGTAATGACTTATTTATCAGGCATATTGATAACTAAACAAGCCATAAAAAGAGCACCACAGATGGATGTTGGAGTTAATAAATCTGAGGTTTGTTTAGATCTTTGTCACAAGTGTGCTGCGTATGATTTAAATACTGCAACAGAAGTATATTAAAGTAAGCCAGTATTCATTTTTTAGCTTAATTACCTCCGCCAAGGAGGTTATGTTTTTGGGAGTTTGTCTGTTTGCCTGTGAACAACATAACTCAAAAAGTACCAAACGTATCTTGATGAAATTTCCAGGAAATGTTGAAAATGGGATAAGGAAGAAGTGATTAAATTTTGGAGGTGATCCGGATCACCGTCTGGATCCAGTATTTCTTTAAAGGATTCTTTATCAGGGCCGTTTTCACCATATGTGTATATAACTCCACCATAAATGGTCAGATTGCTTTGCAAAACAACACAAGACAAGGTCACCATAATTTCTGACAGATGTAAAAGTACGATCCAGATCCTGGCAATATTCTGGATACTGAGATCTGGAATATGAAATATGTACCGGGTCATTATGATTTTCAACATTGTCAGGTACAAACCTGCAACTAACACCAAATTGTAGCAAACAGTCTGCTGAAAGGAAGTATAACATTAAAGTAGGACTTAAGTGTTGCGTGAGAATCACAGTGAGCTTCGCAGAGGTCTGTGTTCTCTGAGTGTTTTTCTAGTTTTAATTTCATATTGGAAAAAGTCTGCGAAACTAAAAAAACAAAACCATCAAATGTATAATTAAACATTAACATCTAGAGAAGTTCAATACACCATCTTATTCATGGTTACAGCAATCTGATGCTTATCCAAAAGCTGGTCATGTGACTCTGACATGGCCTCAGACAACATCATATTCTGGCTGCGCCAACACAGTGAGCTTCATAATCTAAACAAATAAAGAATTGCAAGCCACTTAATTAGAAGCTGATTCTTGTGAGTATCTGTCATCAACTGCTGCTGGTAGGACTTACTGTATAAGGCCTCTGTCACTTAGCTAAATCCCTTTAGCTTTACTAAGTCCTAGGACTGCAGAAAGATATCATTTTGTGGGAATCAGATTTCATTGGAAAATGAATCAAACAATCAGTGCATAATAAAAACGATTAGTCAGATAGATCCCTCAGGGCTCACTCGTCTGGTTCCTCTCTGAGACCAGATCAACACAGGCTTTACTGTTCTCAGATGTGTGCCAAAGATACCTCTTTAAAGAATGAAAAGTAAAAATAAAACTCCCGCCCTCACACATTACCACTTCACGTTCCTAATTTAGAATCCTTTGTGGACTTCTATTCAACATCCACACGTATCACCTCTACACATGAGTACAACTAAATGGGAAACCCTGCTGCCATGAGTCTCCACGGACTGATGGCAGTCCTTGTGGAAAACAGAAACCAGGTGTGACACTCACACAGGGAGAGCTCTTTTGACACAGATTTACTCAGTGTATGTGCTTTTTATCTGACCGTGGAACGCTCTATAGAGCTCAAAAGGTAACATTCAGCATATCCTCTGATGTTATGGGACAGGGCAAGTTACTAGAGCAGGTTTATGCTATCTCTTCAGTTCCCATGGCACTGTGTACTGGTTTGATATCTGAAAGAGTGGAGTGGGTTCAGGTCAGGAAACAAGTGCAAGCACTGTACGTGAAGAGATTTAAGGAAGAGGTTTATAAGACATTTTTCTGCTCACAACAGAATTTATCTTGCAAAACACATATGAGGTTTTAACTAATGTTGATGTCTAACTAATGTTCCTGTGATGGCAGCTCTGTCTTCTTTGTCTGTTTCTTATAATTTTTTCATCTCTTTTTTGTCATTTTTGTATTTGAGTGGATCATTACTTTGTGTGGCTCATTTGTTGGTCATAAACACCACACTGGTTTTGTCCTCAGAGATATTTTTACTATTTTTGCTCCTGTGTTTGTCTGGAGATCCTACATGTAACCATGGCTGTATTGTTTAAATATGAAATCAGCTGTTAGCAGCCTGTAGCATGTCAATGCTAACTGATGTAAGGCCTGATGTTTCCCCACAAGTGAGGAGAAGCAAGTGAAGACGACGTGCTGGTTCTCAGGTGTGAGCTAAGAAGTGACGACATGGACCTGTCCTTCCATCCATTGATTGTTATTGGGAACATAAGATCTATCTCCAATAAGATGGAAGAGCTAGCCATGCTAACCCAGCAACAGAGGGAATACCAGAGGGCAGAGTAGCATCATGTTATTCACAGACATGGCTAACAGAGCTAACATCAGACACCAACGCCATGTTGGAAGAGCTTCACCTGCTGTGAGCAGACAGGATCCAGGAGACAGAGACTGAACAGACTGCTGCAGAAGCTCAGTCCTGGACCCTGTGGAGGTGGAAGCTGGCTGAACTGGACAATGATGGACAAGCTGTCATCATCTATTTTCTTATGGACCTTTTTACACTTTCTATACACTTTCTTACTTTTGTTTTCTTTATTGCTGCTGTGACTCCTCCTGAATATCCCCTTGGGGAAAATAGAGTATTTTCCATTTATTCTATTCTATTCTATTCTATTGTACAGTGATTACACTTATTTTGATTAATCAAATCCACTCTTTCATCTTACTCTACTCAGCGCAGCAAGGATTATTTTGAAAAACTGGACTCAAGAATGGTCCAATATTGATGTTTCAGAGTCACCTGCCAGATATTATTTCAATTAAGATTTCTGTAGACGAAAATCAAGCCCAGGCAGAGGTAGAGACCAGGTTCAGCACAAATTCAGATCCACCTAGCAAATCCAATTCCTTTCGAAACCCTCACAGCTTAAACTCATTGTTGTGTGATCCTTTTCTGTTGACTTAAATCTCTTTTGGACAAAGGAAAAATCTGTATTCTCCCATAAAATCAAATACACAACAGGCCAACTATACCTGCTTTTTGCCTCAAGATTCACAGATATGATTCTGGATCATTAGTACTGACAAGATCCTTAGAGTAAAACACAGTGATAACAACCAGGTTGTAGCTCCAGAGCAGTAACAGTCACACTTTCCTCTGTCATATTTAAAACAGAAAAACAAGAGACACAGTTAACATGTGTGTTTGGTTTCAGAGTGATGTGTCTTTGAATTTAAAATGAGACTTTACATCAGGGGCCACAGAAATAAGCTCCAGCTCAACCAAAGTGGCATGTAAACTGGTCATATCTTATTTTGCTTATTAAAAAAAAGTTAGAGATATAAAAAATTTACTGCAGGAGTTAAGCCATTTGAGATTTTAAAAGAGTTTTTTCCAAAGACCAGCTGAAGAGCAGTTCCAGTATCAGACCCCATAACTCCTGAGAAACTTAACAATGTCCAAGCAGTTGGGTATTAGGTTATTTCTTGCCTTTGAAATCTCCAATTTTTGGATGTCCATGGCTAAAAAAACAGAAGGAGCTTTTCTATAATGATCCAAAGTAACATGGTTAATTGATGATAGCAGAACTTTGCCAGAAACTTCATATGACTAAATGTACACTGAGCTGAATTCCCTTTCTCACTTTGTCTCACTTACGGACAAAGCAGAAAAATAACCCTGAGACTCGGTGCACTTTGCCAAAAACAGCAGCCTTGCAACAATGACAAATGACCAAGAGTGCAACAAAGCAGAACATTGGCGTTCTGCAAAGCTGAATCAGAGTGACTCAGACAGAAACCTCGATGATAAAGAGATGAAAATAAAGCAGGCATTTAGATTAGCTTTGCTGCTGCTGAAATGTGGATAATGTGTTGAATGGTTCAACAAGTTACATCAATAAATAAAGCTGAAAACGTGTGAGACGTAAACTGGGACGGGGAAAATATTGGTGGCACTAACTTCTCATTAAGCCACTTTTGTACATAACATCAGCAACTAAGAGTAAAACTGAAAATGATCAGGACAATACAATAAAATACAATATAATAAACCATCTTTATCAGTTTTTATTACTCTGGAAATATTACACAGCAGCACAAAGAATAATGTCAATGTCAGGGCTTAAAAACAAGATCACAAACTTTCCTGTTATTTCTGATTTTGGACCTTATTTTGGACACATTCTGAAAAAAAATTAGAAATTGACTTCGAGATAGAGCTTGTCTTACCTTGCGTTTTGAATCCAAATGGAGGTAAGTGATTGCTGACTTTTGCTAAACGTTTGAAGTTCCGATCAAGAAACAAGGGTGCTGGCTTTATGAACCTGAAATGAGAGGCAGAAAACTACATAAGGAGAGAGAACTGACTGCACACAAAAAACAAGGAAAACGTGCTGTGTTTTATTCTAAACAGCCACTCCCATAACCAGCCTCGAATTATTAGGAATGATTTATACTGTGAAGGATTCCCCCACAGCATTTAGCCTCCATTGAGGACGGTAGTGTTAATGTCCTGGGCAAAGTTTAAGTCACAAAGTGATTAACAAATTCACTGGTTCCAATCTCATTAATTTAAGAGCAACCCCCTAATGTCCTCCTAAAGGCTCCCAGAACAAGCGTAGCCAGCACACACATTAGCAAGGTAGCTGGAGACCAAGTGGGTCATAAAAACCTAAGAGGCAGAGAGACACTGCAGGCGGCTGCAGTGCATAGCCCATCAACAAAACCTCTCCACCCTGAACTAAATCACAGCCAAGTCGCGAGTGTGCTAAATCTGCTCAGACAACATACTCATGCCAGAGTGCTTTTCTTCAAATGATCTGTGGCAAGAGAGCTCCAATAAACTGAATAAGACTGGGAAAAGTTGTCCTTGGTGTAAAACACAATTTCACAGAACTCTTGCTGTACATGCTCAGGTCTTCAACAAAAGCCAATAAGTCCTGTCCAAAAAAATAAAAGTTTAAATACAAAGACACGCTTGTGACAAATGATTCTAATACCCCGTGACCTGCGGCTTCCAGCATCGCCTCTTCCTTATCCTGTATGTCTGTATTAATGTCTGTGTGTGATTGTGTGGTTGAGATACGCTTTGATTAACTGCTGCTCTGAAATCAAAAGAAGCCATTTCCTCTTAGTCACGCCTGAGACCCGAGTGTGGCTTTAAGATGGATGTGTGTTTTTATGACCCGCTGTCAGGCACAGCGGAGTGAGACACGAGAGGGGGAGACGGTATTCTCACATAAACATACGAGGAGCTCTGTGCATGTCTATGCTGGACCCAAATGATCCATCAACACACGCAGACACACAGAGAGGACAATGCTAGGCGCCTTAATGAGATCTACTGAGCTGTTGTGCATTATTTTGTTTACAATAGGAGACAGTTGCAGAAATTGTTGCACACTCTCATTAGAAGAAACCAGAGGCCCAGACTCAACGACAAAATATTGCTTGCTGAGAGGATGATGATTTCCCTCACACACAGATGATTGTTCTTTCCTACCCAACATAAATTATGGCCTCCGCAGCAGACAGACCAGACTCACCAGCAAAGGCATTTTACACTGGAATCAAGAGGACACATGAGAACCATCACACCCCTCTGTTTCAGGAACCTTGGATCACTTGTTACCATAACACAGTCATGACAAAGAAATATGTGCAGCACAGAGGCACAATGACCAAACATGGATGGCATTATTGGAACGCCATCCGGTTAGCTTAAACCTCTTCCAGGCACCCTAATCTGTCTTTGATACCCTCATTATCCACAAGTTTCAGGTATGAAAGCAGAGAGACCAATCAGGGGGGTTGTGTGACGCTCTGTCCTCCTAACATCTCCTGACAGGGGCACATAAACTCAGAGACTCCTGTCCTGACAAAATAAATGGAGATTCATTAAACCTATAACCTCCGAGGCCAGGAGGGGCTATAAATAACACAGGACCATTGCAAGTCACTGAGCCCTGACCGACAGTCAGTCACTGACTTCCTGACAAAGCAGAGAGACAGAGGGCTGCTTGTTGTTAAATAAAAAGTGAGGGCTCCCAAAACAGACAACGCGCAGAGACACATTGTGCTTATTTCCTCTGCTAGGTACATGTCTCGAGGGAAATATTTTCATAACCGTGCCACTTGGAGTTCACTGCCTTCACTTGATTTAGGGCTCCAATACAAAGTGTTTTGGGTAAAGCTGAGAGGAGGGGAGGTAAGGAAAATGAATTGAACCGTGCAGGGCAGAGGCTTCAGAGAGGACAAACACAGAGGAAGCAGGAGATGATTAGGGAGACAGACACAGGACCTCACGGTGAGGGGTTAAGTAGGTTTTCTCCAACAGTTGAACTGTAGGCCACACCTTTTTAGCCAAAGCTGGCAAAGATTAAACAAAACAAGGACTAAATGGATGTTAGCCTGGTAAACACACAGAGCAGGCACAGATTAAGACGGAAAACAAAAGTAAAAACTAGATGTGAGCTGGTTCACTTCCCTCTACAAATAACACAATTAATCACCAACAAACTCCGATACAGCAGGAGCGTAAAGGTCGTAACATACACTTACACTTGTGTATACAACCTAACACAAAGTGCAGCATTAATTGCACTTATTGACCTGTGTGCGAACAGGCTGAGGGTGGGAGTAATCAGCGGGCTCCTGGTGGGGGTTTTGTGTTTTAAAGAACTTTGATCTGACACGCGCGGCTGATTAGGGGAAGTCATTACGAGGGAGGACATCATTGACTTGTAGCCTCTGAGATAGGTGCAGGGCAGCTCCACAAAACTGCTTCTTAGTGAAGTGCAATTTACACACTTTGTGGTAGTGATGCTGCTGTTTAAAGACAGTTTGTCTTCTATTCTCTTTTATTTCCAACATCTCTCTACAGTCTTTTTTTCTGCACTGCAAAAACTGAAATCTTATCAAGTGTTTTTGTCTTGTTTTCAGTAGAAAATTCCTTTTTAGACTCAATATGAGCCAAATTCACATGACCAATCCAGAAAAATGTCTTGTTTAAAGTTACTTAAGGACAAAAATGAGGTCTGAATTGCTTGTAACCAGTAAAAAAATCTGCCAATGGAACAAGAGAAAAGTTACTTGTATTAAGACATTATTCTAGTCTCAAGGAAATTTTCAAGCAATTTTTTCTTGTTCCATTGGCAGATTTTTTTACTGGTTACAAGCTATTCAAACCTCATTTTTGTAGTCTGATAACTTGAAACAAGACATTTTTCTGGATTGATAAGTTGAAAGTGGCTCATATCGAGTGTAATAAGACATTTTTTACTTAAAAAAGACAAAAACACTTGATAAGATTTCAGTTTTCTGCAGGGTGTTCTATTTCTTCCCCTTTCTGGAAAACTGGGGGATGACGGTGGGGTGTACAGCATGACCTGGGCGGGAATGAGTTATAACCCAAACAGGCTTCTTGCACTGGCCCTGTCTTCCCTGTACTCTTTCATCATCTTTCTCTGCTACTCTTTCTTTTCTTTCATTCTTTTGTATACATATGATATAAAAATACACTGGTAGCAAGAAAGAGTGGAAGAGAAGCAGCAGGATTTTAGTGGAATTGCTAAATATAAATTAGAATTGGAAGCTTTAAACTAATGCACCTTCAGGGGATAGATAAATCTGGTTCAACACTTACGTGTGGAAATGGGATGGTGATTTTGTCCCATATCTGGGTCACATTCTGCAATCAAGTGCCTATGGCTATTGTTCAGCAGTGCGGTAAATTACCCCTCTATTAGCTTCTCTCCAAGAATGCTGATGGGACAATGCCCTATAGATCAAGCTGAGATGGATGGAAAAGAGGCAAAAGAGGAAAATCAAAAGAGCCAATGAGATCAGTAGGGGCTGTGAGGGATCGTGTGGGCCGGGTAGCAGGAAGCTGGTGATGAGTCAAGACAGGAAGTTGCTTGGTGTCGTTCATAGAGAGAGCCTATGAGGGTCTACGATGTGATAGGAGCAAAGATGGGAGACCTTATGCTTGGAGGACAAGGGTTCTTTTGTGTAAAAGGGGGATCACAAGGACACAGTCAGGGTTTTTGTGGCTGTGGAGGAGCTGATTGAAATGGAGGATTGGGTTGGGTAGGAATGTGGGGGCTTCTCTGTTTCTGACTCAAACCCCTTAAGGCCAAGCTGGCTTGAGGAGTGACATCATACATGTTGGCATGCTTGATAACAGTTTCAGCTTTTCTCTTGCTGACACCCAATTAAAACAAGCTCTAGATTTGTTGTGGGTAGCCCTCAAAGTCTGCATGTATCACCAAACTTCAACTGAATAATGATGAAGAATGCTCAAATCTTCTCACTTGGGATAGATGGTGGTCATCTTTGCTGCTGCATATCCCGGCTTGCACGCTCCTTCGCTGAGGTTTCCATACTTGTATGCCAACTCCTGTGGCCTGCACATGAAAAGAAAAGAGGGAGCCATTTATCAGAAACTTCATGACAGCTGATTATCAATTATACTGACACTATTCCAGGCCACAAACGCTGAGCTTGTCAAACAATCTGCCTGAGAGATAAGAAAAACCAAGATGTCTTGGAGAGCTCAGCCACAGCTCCATGTATCACCTGTGTGTGTGGTATGACAAAGCAGAGGGGCCTTGTTCAAATAATCACCCTGCAGGGCTCAAACTTCAACCTCCCAATTACCAGCATGATCATTAATAACCTGATGAATGCCGTGAGTGTTGTCCAAATAAACAAAGAGATGGGAGAGAGGTCTCAGTTTTAGCTCTGTCGGTAAATCAAAATCTAAAGGGCTTTTTAGCTACATCTTTAACTGTTTCAATACATTTAGGTTTGCTGGAAGCCTGTTAACTGACAGCTTCACCTCCACTAGGCTATGGGTGATAAGTACTAGGAGGAGGAATAAAAACTACAGTGCCCTTATTCATCATGTAGACCACCTGCTAGGAATAAATGGCCCAAATCACAAAAGTAATTACTCCTTTGAAGATAAATTGCACTACTGTATGCGTGTAATCTAAAGAATAATTGATGACACTCTAGATATATTGTAAGGAGCTGCATTATTTAAACTGAACCCATGAGAAAACCACCTTAAAGTGCCTGCTGACACAGTGCTTACAGTGTGTGTGAGCAGAGTGTGGATGGACGTGCCCTGCGAGCTGGGTGGGAGGGCGGTGATGGCAGCATGTAATTATTTCTCACATGGTAAAGGGAAGGCCAAGAGAAAGAGCCTCATCATGACACGCTCAGCTGTGTTACTGTGTCATCATGTAGTGTGTTCTCACCTCAGCCACTCTGGGACACACTGGCCCTCATTTCTCAAACATGCGTACGATTGAAAAATGGACAAACACATTTAAATCCACGCATAAATCAGGGTCTATCAATCTGAACGTGGGTGGAGGTTCTGTTTTTTGGAGAGTTTGTCTGTTTGTCTGTGAACAACATAACTCAAAAAGAAACAAATGGATCTTAATGAAATTTTCAGTAAAAAGGAGTGATTAAATTTTGGAGGTGATCCAGATCACCATCTAAATCAAGGACTTTTTAAAGGGATTTTTTATCATTGTGAGATAGGGCTGTTTTCACCATATGTGTTTATAACTCCACCATAAATGGTTGGATTGCTTTGCAAAACAATACAAAACAAGGTCATGATAATTTCTGAAAGATGTTAAAGTAGGATCCAGATCCTGGCAATAGTCTGGATACTAAGATCCAGAATATGAAATATGTACTGGGTCATCATAATTTTCAACACTGTCAGGAAACAAATTACAAACCTGCAACTAACACCAAATTGTAGCAGACAGTCTGCTGAAAGGGAGTATAACATTAAAGTAGGACTAAAGTGTTGTTTGACAATCACAATATGCTTGGTGGAGGTCTGTGCTCTCTGACTGCTTTTCTAGTTAAACTACAAACCAAAGATGTGTAATTTAAATGTTCAAAACTCAGCTGTAGTCAGTGGATGTTGTCAAAGCCACACTGTCAATATGTTTTTTCTACTTAACTCCACTTTTCCAGCTGCTAAACAACACAGCTCCATTTTTCTTTACTTCTGTAGCTATGGTGTTGATCTCCAGCACAGAAGTCTTTTTGTTATGTTGCCCGGCTCATAAGTTCTGTGGGTTAGGCTGACTGAACCTTGATCATTTAGGGGAGTCTTATTTAAATCAAGATTGTTTTCAGCCACCAAATTGACCAATATCTGATGAGGTGTTAGGGGTAAGTATTGGCAGGAACCTAATGATATCATACACATCACGATACTTGGGCCACAATATAAAGATATCACAATATTGTTATATTTTGTGACATTAGACCCAGTTAACTATTTGATTGAAAACAACTTTTCTATTTTATTCTGTTTGAAATAATGAAAGTCAGATGCAGAGTTTCATGCAAACACTTAACTTAAAAACATAAGGTGTATCAAGTTTGTCACTTAAACTACTGAGACATTACACTATTGTAAAAAAACAACAACAAAAAAAAGACTGGATGAAAGATGTGGTCAGTTGGTGAAACTGATACATGTCACTTGGTGTAACCAATGTTATCAAAAAAAAATTCTAAATCTCTTTTTCTAAAACATGAATATGATTATTATTTTATCAGTCTGCTTCACGATAAAAATTAAACTTAAAGATGATTTTAAACTAACTAACCCAAGAATAGAGAGAAAACATTGATGCTTACGGCATCAAAACCCAGATTGCAAAGTTTAGGAATAAAACATTTTAAATATACTTTAAAACTATATTTATTATACAGTTTCTGGGCAACATACAACAGAGTAACTCTTTGGCGCCACCTACTGCAGTGGAGGTGTAGAAGATGTATTGTATTTCCAACTCACCTAAAATATGAATTTTAATTTTCACAAAAATATGGATATTAAGAGTTGAAATATCGATATTTTATCACAGGTCAAAGTATTGGGACATATTGCTGTATCAATATTGTTTTTACACCTCTATTAGGCGTATGCTGTGATTGACCCATGTATGCATGTTTCATAAATCACATGTCGTAAGCTCATTTCTACACCCAAATCTGAGACAGTTCCCATGAAAGATTAATAAATGAGAGCCACTGTGTCTAAAGATATCATCAGCAAAGTCTAACTGGATTTTTCTTTTTAAATCAAGTTAGATTAATTGTTCAAAGATTGATCATATTTACTGTGACCCTATTGATCAACCTAAATCAGTGTGGAAAAAGTACACAATGGAACCAACTGTAAAACATTTTTCAACTAACAATGCCAAAGTCTGACTGGCTGTTTTACATCCAACAAATTATAAGTATCATGGTGGAGAAATGCTAAACATGGGGCATTCAACAACAGAAATGTTTACGAGACAAAAATGTACTCACAGTTTTGCATCCAGTTGCAGCAGAAAGCCCTGCTTATCATACACTGGAGAGGAAAGAAAAGGGAAAAAAAGGAAATTTATTATTACATCTGAATTAAGTTTGGCATCTTTGAGGTTAAAATGGTAAATGGTTGGATTATAAAACTCTGCTCAGCCAATCTACATAGCTTCAACTGTCAGCTCATTAGCTGTAGCTGTGAACAACCTGTGCATCTTTAACAGGGGAAACAACGCAGCCAATGTAAAAGATAAATAAGCATTAGAATCAAAGATTTTGTGATACAACAAGCGAGGTTAGGGGGAAGCGAGCCAAAAAAATCTGTTGAATTTAAAATAAAGTTAGAGAAGACGTTAGAGATCACCTATGGACGACCAATAGGTGCCTGGTGAAGCATTGAGGCAAAGACAGAAGAAGCACAGAAAAGTAGGATATGGAGAAATGAAGTAATTTGAATCATCATGTTTTCTACTTACAGGATCTATGAAACACTTGACATATTAAAGTAACATCTATATGTGAAATGCTCTAATATTCTGCATTAGTTAAAGTAGGAAGAGTGCGGTTTTACTCCTGTGGTTGTGGATCTTGTCTTCACAGAGCAGCTGGAGGAGAAAGATAAAGAAAAAAGGACAATGGGAATGCATGATGGCTGGTAGGGGAAGGATCCAAGCACTGCCCTGGAGGATGGACAACTTTACCAAAGCAGCCAAGATGGGTGAGTGTGTGTTTGCACGCGTTATGTTTCTGTAGAGAAGCATAAAGCAGCCAGAGGGCCAAGTTGAGCCAGCAGCTTGGGAGAAATTAAAGAGGCAGGGTCGCACCAGAAACGCAAACAGTTGGTCTGTGAAAACCCTGACAGAATTATGCACCAAAACTCCTGCAGACTGCTTGAAGCACAGATCATGTTACTGAGCTGAGACAACAGGGGGCAGTGTTGTATCACACTGCAGCTTCATGAGAAGACTGTAGTTCTCATTTCTCAACATGAATGACAAATTCAGAATTGCACAACCATAAAAAAATGAATTTACTTTAAAAATTATAGGTATTTATTATTTTTTTTATTTAGAAAGTTTGTTAACCCTCATATTTTTAATCATTACCAGCTTCCCATTTTAAATTTAGTGGCTGAAGCACTGCAGGACTTTTATAGAAGGCGCTGCTTTCATTGTTTCAGAGTGAAGGAACGACAAGGATGGGTAGGAGAACAGTAGGTGGGGCTGCAGATGTACCTGAGCCTACAATTTGTCCCACGGGGATGTCTGCTTCCAACTCTGAAACACAAAATGGTCAGTTAGCACAGTTTGAGGTCACCCTGTTTGGCATGGCATTGGACTTGAAATTAAAGCCAACTGCATTGTTAAATATTAAAGAGCAAAAGAAAGGAGGAATAAGAGGATAAGGAAAGGTTAATAGCTTTAATCCCAGAAAGCTGAATTATAATTCCCAGTCCCCATCTTTATTCAAAGACAAAAAGTCCAATGAAGTGGAAAATTAAGTGCAGAAAGCCCCCATTGTGTGATTATTATGGCTGTGGTAGATCCAAAAGTTACCCATGAAGACTGAATGAGGGAATGAGCACACACACCAGTAAAATTTAAAAAAAAGATGACAGGTAAATGAAAGTAGTAAAAAAATGTGAAGCTTTTATTACTGCATAGCAGAAATTTACATTGCAGGGGAAAAAAACTCAGCTTGAAAAATCCGCGTCACGATTATTTGACAGTCACCCAGCATAAACGGGCAGAGTCTCCCATGTCTCTACCTGGAATTTTGTTCACTTCAGCCCTTTTAGTCGGGACTACAGCAGTCACTTCTGCATCACTCTCTGGAAACAAAAGGGGTTAGGACACTCATCAACTGTGGAGCTGAGGAAACAACTAGTAACCACTCAACTACAATCCAAAGTTCTCAGAAAGTCATTTGAAAAAAGGATGATTTCAATAGCAGCAAAACACAAACCATGGCTACGCACACAAACAAATGTACACAAAGGGAGGACAAAGAGACAGAGAGAAACAAAACGTCAAACAGCTGTTCCTGCTGAGAAATTCCACCTTTAGAGTAGTGACATGGAGTAACGTCACTAGAAAGGATGGGATCTGGAAGATCCAAGTGACTTAAGTCTTTCTTATTAAAGAGAAGCAGACTCAGGTGTGAGATTCTCACTGTTAGTGTCAAAAAGGGCACAGCTGTGACAGACCCACAGGACCTGACATCCTTTTCAATGTGTTTACTATCAGGGTAAGTTTAAGTGAGTGCTACACATCTCAATTCTGAGTCCCCTCTCAAATCCAACAATTTAACTACTTTAAACAACTAAAAACAAGAAGGTAGAGCAGCCACTTCACTGATGATGGCGCACAGACCAAACAACAAAGCCCTCACTGAAACAGAACAAGAAGTGCTCTTCTAATGAGAGAGCAGAGCAAATATGTAACCATGTTAAAGCACAATCACAAAACTTCTTCATTGGTTGTGGTTTATAATGCGCTTGTGACAGTATAGCTTCTCTATGAGGAGTCTGCAGCCAGATCAAATTCCCCCGTTAGCCTTAAAGTCTGCCAGAGCTGAAACTCTATAGGGGTATCAGGGATGAGCACCTCAGCTCAAAGGCAAGACAATCCTTGATGCAGAAACCGAGGCTGGGTGAAGAATACTGAGAGTGTGCTTCGGCAACTTCTGATAAACCGAGAACAGAAACGTAAAATATACTGAAGGAAGCAGTAAGGAAAATTACGTAACTTTAAAAACTTGTCTTTGAAAATAGATTTTTGAGAATCCCCTCTGACCATCAACTTATTTTACCAAACATGAACAACATTTTCATGATCTATTTCTGCATTCTATTTTCAGTGAAGTGGTTGAGGGCTGAAATCAACCAGGTTGAAAACTGTGGCTTATTTTCTGCAGCTGTTAGCAGCTTGGCTGGTGGAACAAATTCATTTCTCACCCCATAGGTGTTAATTTCAAGTGTGATGTGACACCCTGAGGTGGTGTTCTTGTTACTAGAAGAGGAGCAGATCCATCTGTGTGATATTCCTGTCGGGGAGCGCTGAGTTCAAATGAAATTTGGCTGTTTCTGCAAAATACATCCACAAAGTTTGACACATTCTGAAGGAGATAAGTGTTGGCCAGTAAAAAAAAGAGCCATCAGGTGGAGGAGAGAGAAAAAGGGATGTTGTGGTTTTGTGTGTGCAGTGATAACACAGCGCAGGTTGGCTCGTCCTCATCACAGTGCTTAAATAAAAAACAGTTTTGCTTGTAAATACACCAACTGATGTGTGGAGAAAACAACTCCCTAACACAGAACTACAACATAAAATAACAAACAACAAAATAAATGTGTTTTCTGGGGCTCATTATTTCAAACGGAAATAGTTCTTTAACAAAATTTCTTTGCACAAACTTTAAATTTGTCACATTTTTATGCCACATTTTGGCATCAGTGGACAGATCTGTCTAATACACAAACAGCCATTACCTCTAAAACATCTACAATAAAGAGGATCTATGAAGCAGTTACAGTTACAACCAGGACTTCACCTGTGTTTACATAAGCTAAACAAATTCTATCCAAGCCATGAGGAGTGATGAACGTTTTATAGAATGCCAGGTCTTAAAGACAGTAATTATTCTGTTGTCATTGCACCCTCAATTTAATTTCATAATATCTCTGGTCGCAGATTGTGCAAATACCTTGGTGTCACTCTGGGTCCCTCTTTGGTCTTTCAAGAGACTTGTTAGAAAAATATCAAAAAGCATAGATAATCTACACCATTTCAGACAAATCAGACCATCACTACCAGGAAATTCTGCTATATGTTTCTTCATGAAATAGTATTTTCTCATATTGAACACTGGGGCTGGGACAATATGCTTTTCTCCTGATTCAATTCTTTTATGATTTTTTTGGGCCCTGATTCAATTTAAATTTTTATTCTACAATATTTCCGATTCTGATCACATGTACACTACATCTAAAACCCATCTTTAAACTCATGGTGGCTCAAAACCCAATGGTCAATGATTGGTCAATAATCTGTATGGGTGCTTGTATTAGTGGTCTCAATGTGTGCATGTTCACTTTTATAATTAAGGATATTGTAAAGTTGGATCAGACAACTGGAGGAAACTTCTTGTGAGATAAAACTCCAGGAGTGGCAATAAATAGCGTTTTCATTTTATTTTTGAGATCCACAGAATATTGTGTTCAGTGACTCTGTGAACACCAAAAACTACTAAAAGAAAGAGTAGACTCTCTTCTTCCATCAGGATTTTTTTTTTTTTACCTTTTTCCATTCTGTATCAATGGGCAGTAGAACATTGGTTGGTTTCACCAAGACACCTGTTTCTGAAACATAATTCATATCTATGGATGACAACCGCTGACAATGAAATACGTTTTTGTGGCTTATGTGTTTTATTTTAATGCTATCAGGGGTTTTCTCTCTGAATTTTGTATCCTTTTCTATTGTTAGGAACTTTGCAATGGTCTGACCTGCCGGGAGCACAGATGAGAATTAGCCTTATGGCTAACTCTGGCATATTTGCATAGATGCTGAGCTCAAATGTTGATTAATATGCACTGTCCCTTTAAATAAATGAATAAATAATAGATTAAATATGTTGTTTTAAAATCAATTCTCTGCTGGCTTCTGTTATTATTTACTCATTATCTATGTTTAAGTGAAACACTTTAGATTTTTTGTAAAGTGAAAGTATCAAAATAATTGTTTACTTCTATCTAGTATATAAACAAATCAACTTATTTTTAACTTAGTTACATCTGTCCAGCTGCACTTGGATGTTTGGTTCGATAAATGTTTCATGCTCTCAAAGTTGGCTCACAACGTGAACACTGATCAATGACAGTAGTTGTAATGTAATTGGTTTTATTGACAGACAAAACAAGCTTGAGGTGATAAAAATTTGGCCTCCTTTCACTTTCATTTTTAACTCTTCAACACAGCTTTTTAAACCAAGATCAAAATAGAAACAATGAAACGCAGTGGGTCATTTTAATGAAACCTATCCCTTTGTTCAGTGGCAGCAAGGCTTGAACACATTAACTGACAGCAGGAGCAGTGAATGACACTTAAACGCAAAAAGACCAGAGCATATGAAGCTGGAGAGGGGTCCCTCTTTGATTCCACCCCCACAAAGTCTCACGTCCACTCCAGCAGACAGAGGACTGACAACAGTCGTAGAGTCCAGTGTGAAACTGACGCAAGCTAACAGCCATGGTCACTGAAGAGTAAGTCAAATATCTGCTTCAAACCATTTAAATCATGGGTGTAAAATAAAAACATGAAAAGGGAAAATAGGATCAGCATCCCTGAGACAATCAAAGTCTGAAGGTCTGACTACTGCAGTATTTCAGAATGGTTTGTACAAAGGACTCAAGAAGAGAAGCTGCACAGGTCAGAACTTTACAAATTCTGTGACCATCTGGGTTATCTTCATACAGCAGCTGGCTGAAACAAACACTTGTCATAGTCCACTCCACCATCACACACAAACACACTTTCTTTCTGCAGGAAACAATGACGGAGCACTACAGGCTCAGTGTGAGTGTGCTCTTGTTTAGCACACACTCCCATGATAAAACAGTGAAAGAACTGTAGCATAAAGGAGTACAGGATCATGATTGAGGTGAGTAGGACATAAGCTTCCTTTTTACCCTGGAGCAATGACTGAGTGATGCTGTAAATCAAGAATGAGGAAGGGAGATTAACAGACTTGATCCTCTCAGGGAAACACCGTAGCTTAGTTGACCAGGACAGAGGGCTAGAGGGACCATCCACATGCTCATCTTTCCCCTCTGACCTTTGTTAAGCCAAACATCTGGCACAGCAGCGATGTAAAATACCAGTATTTCTTACTGCAATTAAAACTCCCCTGCATTTGGTTTGTTCCAGTAACACTCCGCTGGAAAATCCCAGAAG
Organism: Halichoeres trimaculatus; assembly: GCF_033239565.1. Taxonomy (NCBI): domain Eukaryota; kingdom Metazoa; phylum Chordata; class Actinopteri; order Labriformes; family Labridae; genus Halichoeres; species Halichoeres trimaculatus. The sequence goes on along the minus strand of NW_027437193.1, from coordinate 24,433,351 downwards.
TATGAAGCAGAAAAGATCATCTGTTGATCCAGTATACTGTCAGTAAAGCAGAAAGTTTACCAATGTTGAGGAAATACGGTCAGGTTAAACAATGCACAGGGGACGCTCTGTTGGCTAAACAAACAGCTCCTTTAACAATCATACACTCAGTAACAGCAGTGATCTATCAGACTACACAGAGGGCAAAGTAAGGAGTTCATGCTGTGTTAATCCTGCTAACCTCTTTGAAGACGTCAGGTTCCCTGGCTTGGTAGCTGAATTGACAATGAGCACCATCACCTACTGTCATAAAGATGTGGCTCAGAGATGCCATTGTCTTAGCAGTTAAAGCACACAAAGAGGTAACAAACATGGTTACTGTCATTTTCTGATCCTTAGCCTTGACCATTTGCTCCATGTCTCCCTTTTTTCCCTTTTTTTGTCTTTTGCAAAATCCAACCAAACATAGGCACAAAAATTAAAATCCAGTCAATAACCAATCGTGTTGTTGATAATTCATAAAGAGGCATTGATTTAAGAGTGACACTATTTCGGTACTAGTTGAAAGCACTGCTACTTCTCCAACAATCCTGCAGTGTTTTCAAAAATGCCTTTTTGGACAATGGTGAATTCTTCTATTCAGTATGCTGAGTTATTGTCTTTTGTCTTAGCTCAGTTTGAATAAAACAGAAACACAACACTGAAGAGTCAGGCCCTCAGTAACAAGGAAATTTCTCCAGACGGCGGACACAGGGCTGGAGAAGTGTGATGCAACAGCACAACATACTATATACTCTCTATCAACAGACCAACCTGAACAATTACACAATGTCAACAAGCTTATCTCTCTACTTCTCTTCAGGTAATGTCTTTTTGGCATCATCCAGAAAAAGTTGAGGATCTGATTCCTTTGAAAACCTCAGTGGATCCAAACAAGTTCTAAAACTCTAAACCCTTTGACTGTAACGCAACAACTTCAGTAACAATGCAAGACTTCATATTTCAGCTGCTGTAAAAAACACCACAGAGAAAAGTTTCTCCAAGCTTTACACTTTATAGAGCATGTTTTCTTTCCAGCTTGACCCTTAAAGTGGTTCAAAGCACAGATATTTGTGTTTTCTCTGCCAAAAACTGCTCCATGAGAATGTTTTCTTTCTCTGTGGGGGTGGGAGGGCACAGACAATAAAGTTACAAAATTGTTGTAGAGAAATCTTCTAGCCCCCTCTGCTGGATTTCACCAGCTGTTTCAGAGCGCCTACACAGAATGACATATCTTCCTGCCTTCCTGCATCACCAGTTTCATCATATAATTTAGCTGCTGACGTATTTTCCAGTAAGCCCAAAAGTAACAGTAGGCAGACATCCAGGTCTGTCATCATTACTTTGTTATTATGGGCACAAACACTCCAACACTGTAGGGAAGTCTCACTGAGCGAGGACCAACAGCCAGACGTACCAAGGGTACTTTCAAGAGGAAAGTTGAAGAAGTTCTTTCTGTGTGTGTGTGTTTTGAAGGGCGTTGCAAAATTGCAGTTTCAGTTTAGTGAGGAACGGTTTCATCATCAGAGTGTGGAAATCTCAAATCGGCAATTCCCCCTAACTTCACGATGAGATGGAAAAAAAGGGCACACTGTGTGAGGCAAAAAGGCTTTCATCCATTTGGTTAACACACAGACAGTCTTACAGTAGCAGAGGTAAGATAATGGTCAGTATACGTTCATCTACGGCACAACAGCTCACATGTGATGTGGAGAAGTAAAGATGGAGCAACACTTCCTGTATTTAAAAGTTAATCTGACTAAACGTACTCCCCAATAAATTTTAGGAATTTTTAGTACTAGACACCAACACACATCTTACCATATGTACTGTTCAGCAGAAAATAATACTGAAAGATTAAAAAAACACAGACTGAAAACAGACAGTTGACTGGCAGTAAGCACAGAGAGGCAAACAGCAAAACACAGACAGGTGTCAAACAGATTTTCTCCATAACACAGAACGAAATATGTGTCAGTTTCAGAGGGAATAACAGATGGATGATGAGCTGATGAAATTAAGTCACGGACAGATTGTAGAGGTCACTCACGAGATTTCTGGCCCCACGCAGGTAGATGGAGCTTCCCAGAAGAGTAGTAAATAAAACCCAGGACCAGCATGGGGCACAGAATGAACATTAGCTTGTGTGTGGGCTTCATGGTCTTCAGTCATTCACATGGCACCATCCACATCATCACCTGAGAGGAGAAGAAAGGACAGGGACATGGAGTTCAGTCACCAAAGAGAAAAAAAAACATCTGTCGGCAGCAGCAAGGAAACTAGAGTGACAGTCCAGTAAAAGTTAAACACACAGTGTGAGCACGTAGACAGGGAGGTGGAGAGGAAGGTGGAGTCACAGACAGGTTGGATATAAAAGGAGGGTAAAAAGAGGTTCATACATTACAGCACCTGTGATGGAAAGAAGCTTTTTAAATGACTGTTTTTGACTCCATCAAAGTTGACAGGTTATGGTTATGTCTGTCCTCAGTGACTAGTCACATATTCTCCAAATGCAATGCAGAATATCAAAAACAAATATTTTTCCAACAAAGCTGCTTTTTACGGGGAGGCCGTTAGTAAATATGCATAAAAAGAGGCACAAAGCAGAGTCTTCTGACTTGGTAAACAGTGGACATGACCGTGTGTCGAAAGCGGCTTATCTAACTTGTTCTTAAAGCATCTGTTAAAAACCCTTCACCGCTACTGTAACTTACATATTTGCAGGAAACCACACCCTTGCTGCCACAGAGAAAATGACAGCTACATGACAAATGGGGTCACTTTGCTTCTATATCACAGTCTTACAGTCATTCAACCAATAGTGACAAGAAGAACTGATCCGTTTAATCTATCTGACTCATCTTTAGCACATGCCCAGCACACAGGATATGGAAACAGACTGCCTACATTGTACACATATAGAAGCAAAACCTGCTGCTGAGTAGCAGTGAACTATGACTAGTCACCATGATGGCTGACAGTGGACATGACGACCCATTAGACAACACTGTGTCTTGGTAAAAACTTCCAACCACCTTAAGCAAAGGGTCTTCTGCATCAAGGCAACCCATGACAGTGGCTGCACAATCCTCTGCAGTTTCCATTTCAAAGTGATCTCCCTCCAAAACACTAACATTTTAACTTTTTTGAACATAATTTGTTAAATTACATCCAGTATGTCGCTTTCAAATCTTGAAAACTGCTTCAGGCAAGTGTAAATGAGAGGCTAGAGAGCTTTGGGGCAGGGAGGTGCCTGAGCAGAGTTGAGCTGAGATAAGACTGTAATACCTTTGCAAAAGCATGCATTTCAAAACAGCTTTAATCCACATAAGAAAAAAAAAACAGATGTTGTACACTGGTTTAATAGACAACTTTTTAAGTTACACATTGTCTGGCTGAAACATACTGTTTACAACATGAAGCTCATCATAAAACCACCTTTAAAGCCAAAGATTAAAGTACCCAAGAGTGATCTGAAACTTACAGCCTAAACTTGTCAAATAATATCTGTTGTAAAAAATGTCACCTGTTGACAGGTCTGACATATTTTATTTAATTCAAAAGACATTGTGTGGAATTCAGTAACACTAGCAGCTTCAAAGGTTTAAACATTGGGTTAATTACGCAATATAGGTATTACGTGCTTACACAGCTTTTCAACTTCCTTAAAAGGATGGGGATTAAACAAGATATTTAACAGCAAAGCCTAAATTGAGGTTGAACCGGTCCCACAGTACGGTTTGAGCTCATCACATCAATGTGTAACAGGTTTCAGTAACAACAGAGGCTTTGCCATTAAACTACTCACTTCATATAGCAAAAGCGACTTGCTAAGGGCTGTGTGGACGAGTGTGTTTCTTATTTTATCATACCGTGGATGAATTACCAAGCTTTCACTGGCTGGTCAATTTTAACTTGTTCAACGAATAGCAGCGCAAAATAACGTTTATAGAACTTTTCAGTCACACAATTCAACGCTATCATCAAACTACCCCCGTCCTTTGCGTACAATTTAGTGTATCTATGGATAAACTCACATGTTTTCTGTAACAACTGCTACATTTTCACAGCCAACGGTCCACGGTCGCTCATGAACAATCAAATAGTGTTGGGAAGGCGACAGGATAATACCGAGCCGCTAACCGTAACGGTTAGCTCATGCTAGTCTACCGCTATGCTAACAACGCTACGTTGGCATAGTAGGAAATGTGCCTTGATCCAGTCGGCAGGCCTGCAGCGTATCAACACAGCAGCGCTGGTTGAGAAATTTTTGTGGTCAGACATGGGGCTTACATATTGCAGCAGCAGCAGGCACAGCAGTGGCCGAAACAACCCACACAGGAAGGATCCGTTAATGCCTTTCACAACGAAGAGAACACCGAGGAAACGGAAAGGCTTGAAAAGCTCTGAACCAACGTTTTTGCCATAATGTAGCACCACAACCTCCACCATTGTCGCCGAAAACAGCGCAGCACCGTTTGAGTATAATTTCCAGCTATTAATGAGAAATGTAAACATTAGCCTACCCTTTCGTTTTCTCCGAGTCCATAGGCGAGAAGCAACACCAGTTTCAGTTAAAATAACGAACAGGTCGATAAAACGACCGTGTTCCTCCTCCTCTCCAAGCCATCTCGATGATAAATCGGAGAAAGTATCCTGCGACCACTATGACTGCGTGTTTCCTTTTGCCGTCTGTGGCTCTACTTTACGTCGAGACTGCCACAATGAGAGAAAAGCACCCCCTCCATCAACATCAGCAGCAGATGCAGCGGCAGCGTTTGGTCTACAGACAGTTTACCAACGACACTCAGTCACATGAGGTACCCCTGAATTATGATGCCCCCTCCTGTTGTAACTGAGCTAAAATGAAAGCACATTTCATCTTCGTCTTCACGTGGTGCTCCTCTCTGCATGTCAGCTACTGGCACGGCATTGTTTGTCTTTGCACCTAAAGCATACTCCTGTTCTGGGTTGACAGTCCGTCGTCAGCAGCAGGGCAATAATCTACAGCCGAGGGCTTAACAGGCTGCCTGTCTCTAACTGAAATGCTGCTTGGTCAGCATTTTTTTTCCATGGGCAGTACATGTTGAATATATGTTTTCTTCCAAAGTCATGACTGGATATTTTGAGATATAAAATGACTCTTTTCAAAAGAGTAAGTCCAAATCATGCACTAGGCTACCTTATCCAGTCATGAGTATATAAGTGGCAGGGGGAAAGCATTATTTTACAAAGCAGGAGATTTCATCAAAACATGACTTAGCTATTGGTTATTGGTTATATGTCTAGTTAAAGTGATCAAAAATAAGGGTTACAAGGAGGAAAAAACATTATAAGGAACAAAGGGGTTTCTTACACATAATAATAAATATGACAGCATAATAACTTTAGAAAAACGATTATCTGTGGTAGTTAGCAGCAGTGGCTCAGTGACAGGAGATTTAGAACCAGAAGAACAGCAAGTCCCATTGTAAACCAAGTCTGGAAATTGAGCTAAATTAACCTTAACTCATTCCAATTAAATTTTCAGATGATCACCCAGACTCTCATCTGCCTCGCACTCAGTTCAGGGGACCACAAGAATGTGGTACTCAAGTCAGAGCCCAATGGGTCCACGGTTCATTCTTTTCCCTTTCCCGTTAGATAATATTCCTCTTAGCGAGATACATTCTCACTGAGCGGTCTGCCACAAGCTGTTTTTAAGTGTGTTCTGCCATTGAGGAGTAATTCAGTCAGAGGACTCTGGTTCACTTCAGTAATTTGAGCCAAGGTCAGGGAAGTTGAGACCAAGTAGGAAGGGAAGAAAAAAAGAATGAAAGAGAGAAAAAATAAAGGAGGAAATAAAGCAATAAAGACAAAAAGAATTAATGAATAAAAAAATGATGGATTAAAGAAAGATAGAAAGAAAAAAGAAAACGGCAGACAGAAAGAATAAAAGAAAATAAGGAAAAAATACACAAAGGTAAAATGAGATAGAAAGAAGAAAAACAATAAAAGGAAAGAGAAAGAAAGAAGAGGAGTGAAGGTAAAAGATGGAGAGGATGCAAAAGAAACCAAGAAGTAAATAAATAATGAGGAAAAAGGTCACGTATGTTAAGCATTTACCAGAATGGCCTGTGTAATTGCCCATCACATCCAGGTTATAATTCTAGTATCTGTCATCATGCCACACCAAGTTAAATTTCTTTCTACTGATGCAAATACTGTCTTAAAGAAGAATGAGGGTGCAGTCTGTTTCTGTTATTGATTTTTGTTCTCTGACCTCATAGAATAAAAGCAGATTTTGACAATATCAGGGTGCACCATGCCGTACACCTCATTGTAAACACAAGAGTGTGCAAGGCAAGAGAAAGATACTTAGTGAGATTCACACACACACTGTCTTTCGCATTCAGTAACTGTGTGTGGCTATGTTTATTAACAATGAGGAAACTATGTTTCCCCTTGAAACAGAAAATCTGATAAAAATTACAGAACACAAAGTTACGTTGCTCAGTAAAATCAGCTCTGCAGACCTTGTGTGTCATCCTCAGTGCCGTATCATGTGGCTTCAGATTGTTGAACGGCAGCGGATCCATTGTCCTGGCCTTCACACCTACTCAGGTTACACTCTTAATTAAGTTTACCTCACTCAACTTGTGTTTTATTTGTGCCCTGATACCAGTAGGGCCTTGTATCCTACATAAGAACAGTGGCTGGGTAGGTGAGGGTGAGGGTTATTGGGTGAGGGAGGGGGACATGTTCTTTTTTTTTGCCCAGGGAAGAGTGTGGCACCACAGCATACCGATCTATTAATATTAAATCAAGCAGGAAATACAATCTGCTCACCCACTGTTCTCCATCTGGGGTCAGGAGATTAGCAGGAGCCAAGAGAATGAAATACATACACAAGCAAACACACTCACACAAATACACACTCGCACACACACTGACTAAAGTGTCCCATGATCACAGGACTTCTTTTTCAAAGCTGGCTGGGTCTCCTGGTGTGCTGGTAGCACTTTTTGGCCTCTGGCACATAGAAAGTTTGTTTACATCACACTAACAAGTGTGAATGATTAATGGTTGCAGAAAACAGAGCAAAGACCTGAAGTTTTCCATTCCCTGTCTATGTCTGGGAAGCAGAACTGTTTATGTGTTTTCTTCCAGCAGAGAAGCTGTGTTTCTGAACGTGGACAGCACATTTGTTTTGCAGATACTGTGATGCATTTACATCCCTCTACAGAAGTACAGATGGCCAAATGAAGCCACATGCAAATTAATTTGATCCTTTGGGGCTAGAAACGTGAGTCAGTCAGGATTGTGGCTTCCTGTTTCGTCTTCGTCACACCCTATTCCCTCTAAATGCTCTGATTAATTTGGAGCCAACAGGGGTAGAAATAACAGACCCTGGTGGTCTAGACTGATGTGTCTGTCACATGCTCAGATAAAACAGGCACATTCCTCTCTGCACTGCTTGTGGGAAAAGGGCCATTTGCGGTAATACCATCAGATACATGGCTTGAATTAGCATGCCACCTCTCTATCAGTGGATGATACAAATAGTGAGCCCTTGTATTAACTGGGACTGTTTTAAATCCTTTTACTGATATTCCATAAGAAATCTTTGACCCCTCAGGCTCTAATCATAGACAGAGAGTGATAGCACAGGGCGATAGCCGCAGTAAAAGCTCTATTTTAAAAAAAGCTGCTCATCAGAGATTGTAAACCGCTCAATAAAACTTGTGCCTGTAACCTTGACTCTCTGCTGTCTGTGGAATAAATCTGTCTTAAAGGGAACTTAATCTGGATTCTTGTCTTTCACTACAGTTGGAGGCTGCATTACAGCTCATCATCTCATGTTACACACACAAAAAAAAAACTACTTAACATCACCAATTATTCGTGATGTTATTTCAATCTTTATTCTATCACCAGCAGAGTACATTAAGCTGACAGACCTACAAACATACAGTTTATGTAAAAAGATTCTACTGTGTTTGATCAAACCATCTCCCCTACAAAAGTGCAGCCAGACTTCACTGTGGCAGGATGAATTATTGATTGTTGTATCATCTAAATCATGGATGAAGTATCTGCTTGATGGCCTGGCTTTTGCTCTTTGGCGTGCAAGCTGTAGGCAATACAATGTTGCTAATAAGATACTGATACTTCTCATAAGTACAGGGACCAACTAGAGTGGCTATCTCTATGAACACTATTTAGATATGCCATTTTATGTGTTGTACATCTGATGTATTTAAAGAGCTGAGCACCATTTCGACCACAGCTAGCAATTCTACATGGGATTTAATCCTGTTGAACTAGTCGTCCTTCAAGATTAACTAAAACCTCTGTCCTTTGACTGAGTGTTTGTGTACAATAAAGAGGGGTATCAGGGGTTTGTACTGTCCCTGTTGTACCCTTGTAATAATTTTAAATGGTTTTAAATTAAGTGGTGTTTCAGACATCCCTTAGTTCAGCTTTTTTTTTTGATATGCTGTCTCTTTAAGGCTTCCTCCTCTTCCCAAACCCCCTTCCCTCTGATTGGTCAGTCCTCTAGAGGCTGTTGGGGGTAGAGCTATGGCTAGACCTTGGTGTTTGAGGCCCCCGCCACCATCGTCTCATCAACCAGTTAGGAGATAATTATGCAATGACCTAATTATGTCAGTGAGTAGCATAAAGATATTGAGAAGACCTTGTGCTATCTTATCTAGAACAGAGCGTTTTGAGTGGTTTACAGCTACAGATATGGAGTGGTTTGAAAATCTGCACACAGTTGTATAGACATGCAGCATTGTTAGTCTATGTCCATGTTTAAAATATGGGACAGCGTAATACCCCGTCTATAAACAAGTTGCTTGGTAATCTAACTGCTACTGTTAAGTAATTCAAATGATAGTTTGATAATTGTTTTGCTTCACCTTTACCTGCACAACCACAGTATTTATAATATGAAAATTACTTTCCAATTAAATTAGATAAGTGAGAAGAACAAGAAAGAACTTGTCCAAAAAAGTCATAAAAAAACTGGCATGACCTCCCACAACTCAGTTTTAGTGATGTTGGTTGGTCAAAGTTATCAGTAGGGATGCTCGATACCACTCTTTTTTGGACCGATACCGGTACAAGTACTCCCTCTTAAGTACTCACTGATACCGAGTACTGATACTACTAGCACTTTTGATACATAAAATTTCACTTAACAGTGACAGATCATTTTGATCAAAGACAGCACAGTCACTCTGACATTAAGTCCAACAAAACACAAACATCTCTCTCTGAGTTTAGATTTTTTTTTTTATAAATATTAAAGAATATTGATATTAAAAGTACACAATAAAACTAACAACTGTCAGAGTTTAAGTATTAATTAAAGTAAATTGAAGTTCAAAATAAAACAGTTTAACTGTTAACTCTTCCTGGTTCATTCATGTTGTCTGAACAGGACCTGACGCACATTTACTGTGGTGTTAAACCACAGAAATTAGCAGCGGCAAGTGGCGAGGAGGACTTGCCGCTTTTACCGTGAGTAGCTTTGAAAGTCAGTCAAACAAATAACACTGTGTGTTGATACACAAATTGTAGTCATCCATACAGTCAAGAGTTTTGAGAAGTACATTGATGCAAATGGACAAGGTGGAACCGGAGAGCTCATTTGGATACTTCCTTTTTATCTGTTTTTCCTCCCTGTGGTGAACAGTACCTGTTCTCCTTTACAGATCCATGAATCCTCGCCTGTCCCACTAGCTTGCATGACTTCGGCAAACAAATTCAAAGTGTTAAAGCCAAGAACACAGAGTGCATGGTTGTTCAGAGCAGACAATCTATTGATGTTCAGTTAAGTCTGTATGGTTTATCACAGCAGCTGAAAATTTAGGCAAATTACCTCGCTAGTTTACATCTCAAATTTTGGATTAGAAAGTCTTTTGTACATCAACCAACTATGAAACAAACTACAGCAAGATGATGATTGGCTTGACATAGAGATCAGACAAAAACAGGACAACTAGTCAGGCCCTTCTTAAAGATTAAAAGTCTTGAGCTAAGAACATGAATAAATAGATAAACAGATAGATTTCCATGTATTAGACTGTGCTGCTTAAGAAAAAGTCTGCTCTCCTTCCTGCAGTGCTCTACACAGTTTACTTTTTTCTGCACTCGGCCAAGGTTAGGAATTCATCCCTGACCCATAAATAATTCCTGTTTTTGTTTTTAGCCTCTATCTTGAAGATACCCTATCTCGAGAAACAAAGCGATATGGAAAAAAAAAAAAAACATTCCCACAGTAACACAAAGACAAACATTATTCCCCTTCGCTGGGAATACATTTTGAAGGATACACCATTCATCATTTTGGCTTCACAGATTTGCTCACCTTTCTTTATTTAATCATATCTCACAGTTAAACACCGCTTCAACCCGCCTTCTGAGACGACAACATCATATTTAGATTCCCTCTATAAAGAGCGATATTGCTTTGCTTTAAAATCTTTTCAGAATCTGTTCAGAATAATCAAAGTCTCACTTTGTATCAAGCTTGAGTAAAAAAAAGAACAGATACCTTTTGGAGCTGTGGAAGTCGAGACTTTAATCCAGAGCATTAGTATCAATGAGCAGAATACCTCAGTGTCAGAATCAGGGATCACAATTTTTTTTTTTCTAGTTAAACACACAAGGCACAATTGGATTTGGTCTCTGTGCTTTAGGCGCCTTCATCAAATAAAGGTTAACCAATAACCTGAATGTCTGAATGACTCAAAGGCAAACAAGAGAGGCACAGCATTTGTTAACCGATTACAAGAGGAGTATTACACTGCAGGGTATAAAGACTGTGAGTATAAAGTCTCTCTTCTGCTATCATTTGAGTATTAAGTAGTAGGGGATGAGATGGGAATCGTTTGGGGAACATAGGTGGAAACAAAAGGAAATCTATAGCAACACAGTAATCTGTAATTTTTTGAATTGTACTGTAATCTGTATTAACTGTATGTAATTATTTATTGCCCATAGGGAGAAACATCTCTTTTACCAACTTAATACCGTAGTTTAGATTTATGTATGTGGTTTATACCGACGCACTGAGAAGTTTATCCACAAACAAGTTATTTTTAGAAATGAACAACAGAGATGATGTAATAAAATAAAAGTCAACATAACAAAACTGGTGAATTAAATATTTACAGAAATATTCATTTTATAGTCATTTTATCCCCAAAGAAATGTACATCTGAAAATTAGTACAACAGTTTAGACCCATATATTTTGTTCACTAGACATTCTTTCATAAAACTTAGCTCCAGGAAAAAGGTTAATAAGTTTATTGCAGCAAAAGTAGCCCATGCTAATTACCATGACATTTGCAAAGCATTGTAGACCTTCAAGCTATGATTCTGCAGCAAACATAACATCAAAGATGTGAGTCAGGGAACCACGTTTTTCACAAAAGGTCGCTACATTAATTCAAAGCAGCTGAATGAAAACTCTCCATAACCCTCAAAATGCCATGATCTTACAAGGAAGATGTTTTTTTTAATTTTCCATCTTTGCTACTGTAGCAACAGTATCACATAGCTCACTTCCAGACATAGCTGGTGGCACTGGGACAGGGAGAGATTGCGTGCTTGCAGACACAGGATCTCTCAGACGATTATGAGCTCGATCCATCATGTGATAAAACAGAGCCTCGGGGAAACCTATGGGCCTAGATTGCTGCAGTCTGCTGCTTAATGAGGTGGAAACAACAGGAAGTCCCATTACAAGGAAACAGAAATAATGCTGTACATGACCCCAGCAGCAGTTCATTAAGTATAGATTGAAGACAAAATGGGGAATAAAAAAAAAAAAAAAGACATGTAAATTGTTTTTTCTTCATTGGCTTTGATATTAGCATCATTGGGTGTGAGGGCCAACGAATCTACATAAAATCTGCATAGCCAGGCCAACAACATAAAAAAGAACTTCATCTCTTACTGTATGTGGAAATATAGATAATTTTCATGCAGTAAAAAAACATTTTAACAATAAAGGTCAAAAAATGTAAAAAGTCACCCTCAATGATTTTGTCAAAACTTACGCAAAAGGAGTCGCTACCAAGTCTTTTACAAATGAGGTCATATATAAACTTTCACACCCTGACACATCTAGACTCTCTGTCTCCATGACGGAAGCACAGACACATGCATCCTCTTTTACATCCTCGGGTGTATGTGAGTGTGTGTGTGTGTGTGTGCGTGTTTGGCGCGCACACTTAAATACATCTCTGGCAGCTGCAGAAGCATCTGCAGAGCTACAGAAGGACTTTTTATGGATGTGAGGGGCTTTTAAGTTGGAGGAAGTAAAAAAAAAAAAAGCAGGCAGGTTGTAACAAGCACTGTGCACATACTGCAGATGAAAGACAGGTGATAAGCCTTGGGTTAGAGTGTTTGAAAAAAAGCCCTTTGGCTATGCACACAGTTGTAGTACATTCCACCAGATTTTCAATTTTCACAGAGACTTTGATATGCCTGTTTCTTGATGCAGTTGGTTTGAATTAACAGAATTGTTCTTCAAAAATACATTTATTTTCAATTTCAAGTTTGAATGAATCAGTATTATTAAAGGTCTTTTCTTCATACAGCAGCCATTTCTACCCGACACCGTGCCCAGTGACGGAAGCTCAGATGATGTCAGGATGTCCTATTAACTATCTCAGCCCCAAATTAGCTTCCTGTCTGTTAAATTAACGTGTGTGTGTGTGTGTGTGTGTGTGTGTGTGTGTGTGTGTGTGTGTGTGTGTGTGTGTGTGTGTGTGTGTGTGTGTGTGTGTGTGTGTGTGTGTTCTTAAAGGGAGTCATCCCAAAATAGAGTTTTTCACTAGTGTAACTCCCATTCTGGATTTAATGGTAACTTATTTGTTATCCTTTTTTTTTTAAACATCATTAAAATATGATATTAGCATCTAGTCATTGCATAGCTTAGGGCAATATTAGCTTGAACGGTCAGATGCTTATATTAGCTGTCTTATTTCATGATTACTACAGCTGTTTTACATTTAAACAGTGGGTATTGTGGTTATATCACACCACTACATTACGCATCTTTTATAAAACCCTTAAATTATGTACTACTGCAGCTTGTTGAAGATAAAATTTTAATGCTACCATGTGTTTACTGACCCTCATATGCTATTCACTCTGCTGAGTTTTGAACACAAACACCTGTTAGTCAACCAAGTGCTGGGGGTGGCAGTAAGCCCTGCTGTCACTGACTAGCAGCTCTCCTCTCACAGTGAAGGATCTACAGTTTATCTGTTTTCTCGTAGCCCTGAACCAAGCTCAGCTATCAACACCTTCTGATGGAGACACGTGAAAGCCCAGTATGATGCTGTTTGATCAACAACTGGCTTCTGTCTGACTTTTTCCCATGAAATGCTTTTGATAGAAGTCGACTGTCTGTGATAATAATTCTTTTGAGTACAAACAGCTTTTTAGTGTTTAGTCCTGACAGAAAAAAGTGAAACCCACTTTGACGTCTAAAGAAATGCAAAAACAAAATGAGAAGTGAAAATGTTGAGAAAGGGAAATAAGAATTAGTGAGAATTACTTTCGCTCAGACAGCAAGGTGCCAGTTCTGAGAAACACCTCAGCTTCTTGAATCAGCCGTATACGTCAGAAAATAGAAACTGTGGTTAGCAGTCGCTTTGCTTACCTAGAGTTATCAGGTCGATGAAAAACCTCCAGATATATGGTTGTCAGAATTAAAAACACTTCATCAACAAAAATGCTTGATTTTTGATTGTTGTTACAGCCTTGTGCACCTCTCATCAAACTAGTTTCACTGAGGAAGAGCAATGTTTCCTGTTTTTTTACACAACACACTCTATCATGGGCACAACACGGTCTGTTTCTTATCTGATCTTGCATCATGTGACAGAGCTTTGTTTAAAAACAGCATCCTCACCCAGCAGCTCACCTGCTCTACCTTCTTATCAGTGTACATCCCAGCCACCAATGCAGGTTACTTTAAAGTTATTTTCAAGACACAATTGTAAAATCTTAAATTAAAGTTCGTACTATGTGTGGCATTGATTGCTTAATTCTACCAGCCTAGCTTCCAGGAAATCTAACACCTGATGCAACAGCTTCTTCCTTTATCTTCTGCACTGTCATGTACCTCAGAAAAACACCACATTTTATTGCTTTGCTGCTCCTTTTATTTATCTTTAATTCATTAAATTTTTTTTTTTTTTTTTTTTTTTTTTTTTTACAATTTCTTATTTGCTGTTCACTTTCACTGCTTATTGTGAAGCACTTTGTTACTTGTATTGAAAAGTGTCAAATGAATAATGTGGAGATATCTTAAAATGAAATGTTACATGGTTAAAAGTCACTGAAAATTACAGTGGTGAAAACGTGTTTTATTTCATACATTTTGTATCTTTATCAGTTTGTACCGTTATTCTTTGTTCAGATATGTTGGCATTAAATATGCAAAACAGGGTGAGACTGCCCTTCTTATTAGCTGTCTTGTGAGCATTCATACATAAATTAATAAAAAGTCTTGTAGGGGTAAAGGTAGGTAGGCTTGGTTTTTATTTTAAACCAAACAAATTATATAGCATTTGATGCAAAATCACCAAAATGGTAAAATCCCATTACAGGTGTACGTGTAGGTTATAAGTTTGCAGAATTCAGTTAAGTCATGGCTGACTTAACTGACAGGTGGTCACACTGCAGTGTTAGCAAGGAGGCTCGAAACCCTTTGTTACTCCACTTTTGAGGTTGTGAAGGGTCAGGTTTGGCTAGGTTGGCCTAAAACTAGGTACAATTAGCACTACCATTGCTTCCACCACCACCATCGATAAGCTCACCAAGCTTCATCTTGGCTGAAACTACGTCCACGTTTTATACAGTCATACAGTTACATGGTACAGTTACATATGAGCAAAAGCCAAGCTGCACTTCTTTGAAAGGCCACTTTGAAACAGATGATGAAAACAGATTTCTTGTGAAACAGATGAGTCTGGATTAGGCCACTATCTAAGGTAAGGTTATTCATAGTAAAGGTCAGGTCCACTCTATTCAAATTTTAATGACTAACAATCCAAACATGACTCAGTTGGATCATTGGTTATAAGTCTTATGTTTACATTTCTGTGTTAGCACCAACAAACACGTCACTTTCTACAAACCGCTTTGCTTTTTAGCTTGTTAGCTTTTCTGACCATAGACTGTATATAGAGTGGACAGCGTGGCTCCACCATTTATCATTGTACAGTTTTGAAGCCAAAATTCCTCCGTCACAGGCGCAGCCATTAGTAGCTGTTGTGCAGCCAGAGTCTGTGCAGTGGAGACGATGAGGGATTTTGGAAGAATCTGAGTGGAGCTGGGTGACAAAAATAGTAATTTTTTTTTGAGAGTCTAATCACTTCTTGACTGTACCTCCCGACATATTTTACAGCCCCTGAAAAAATACACAAGAACGGCAGCTGTCAATCATCGTTAAACGTGATGTAAAACCTGTTTTTGCCTAGCTACTGAAAACGAAACTCTTCAGGAAAAAGAGGACTTGAATCCAAGACAGACAAATGATATCTTCAAATCATCACAACAATGGGATGTGAGAAACATTTCTATGAGGAGTATTAATTTTTTAAAGTTAGACCACAGTCCATCTGGAATGACTGGAGAGACAGATTGTTTGACCTATACTGCAGCCAGCCACCAGGGGGAACAGTTTTCGTGGTGACCTTACTTTGAGCACAGCAAGATGACATTCTTTTTTTTTTTTTTTTTTTTTTTTTTTTACAGTCTATGGTTCTAACTTGCAAGCCATTGCACTTAACATGAACTATAATTGTACAAGTTTAATATTTTGCTGCTATAAAGCTCACACTCTAACTTGTACTCTTATCCAGATATAGTCAACAAATCAGTTAACTACAAGCTTTAAAATAGGAACTCAGCACAAGTTACTTTCTTTGTGCAATGTAAAGATTGTTGGTGAGTTAGCTAGCTGTATGGTTCCTAGCTGAAGATGAGTCTAAAGGTGGAACGAACTGTATTTTTCTCTTCTTTTTTTCAATTTAATTTTCAACAACTTTGAATTATTTATCTATTAATCACACAGTCACTCCCTGAAAACGAACAGACACTTCATACAGTGCATAGCTAACATGTTTCTGATTTGAAGTTAAGGGAAATTTCCTGGTGCCCACTGCAAGCTGTCCCACTTTGGTATAAAGGGATAAAATACGATTTTCTCTTCGCCGAAACGGCAGCCTTGAAAGCCATGGTTTGATCCCATTGTCAGCACTAACCTTGCAACAACTGCTACCTAAGCTACTGCAGGTGGCAGGTCTCATGAGGCTAGTGACAGAGATCAGTTTTCTTCTTCTTCTTCTTTTTCTCCATATAATACCAAAGGAAAGTTAGAGGGAACACTGATACAGGAAGAAATCGGGAAAGAAGGGTAAAGTACGGTAGTTTCCAGGCCAAAACAGGACACTTGACAGCTATGACACTGTGGATAGAAAAACACCCAATACACAAAAATGCCAAAGGTGATTGTTTGAAAACAGCCATTTCAAAGAGAAATCAACACCAATGACAGATGCAAGAGCTTGTAACAGTGAAAGTGTATGTGCAAATGGTTGTCAGAACAACATGCAGAATACAGTTTTCAAAGTGAACCTAAAACTCTAAATTGAGGCCCCTTTGAGAAATAATTTTACAGATCTCAATGGAATCAAAACTTTCTCTGTAAGACTGCTTCAAACCAACAAAATCAGCCCACTCCTTCACTCACTTTCACCCACTCTTTCAGCATATTTCCATAGAAACACAGCACGTCTCACATGTTTTTCATATTCCCAGTTAGCTTGGTTATGACTTTAATCTCATTTGATATCGGGAAGTGGTGATAATGATTAAGTCTGTAATCAAAACCAATAAAGTAGGAGAACCACATCAAACCCAGTTTTACTGCTGCTGTTACAAAGGCACAGGTCTGCTGAAGTCTGAGTTTTAACTGGTGTCTACAGATCAGACATCAATGGCATAAAGAAACATAAGCTCTGTCACCTGACCACCATGTGACCAGTGTGAGGCAGATACAGACAATAAAACCGGAAGTGCAAAAAGACCCGGGGGAGCTGCAGTTGCCGGGTCACAAAAAGGGTAAAATGTGGTGGGAGAGTCAAGATGTGTCATGCTGACATCTACAGCACGAGTATAAAAAAGATGTAGCTGTACTGAAATAATCCTGCTTCATATTTTCAACTGCTCTGAACAACCTTTTCCTGTCTGTTTAAATGCCCAAGTTATAGACTTAACTTTTCTCTTAATGGCAGCATAAACACTGACATAGGATCACTTTTGAAGTCCTTTGACTGAAAGTTAAGGTCCCTGTGAAGAACTTTGATCAGTTTAGTTATTGCCTCCTCTGAACAAAGTTGTGTATTATTTCTTTACTAATACTTTCCTGTAAAGAAGAAGGAAGTCTTTTCTGACACAAAATGAAAACCTTTGGTACCTTCAAAACCCAATTGAATAACTCACAGTGAAACTTTCTTCACAGAGCTGTGAAACGTCTCATCTGACTCCTGTTTTCTCACAGCAGTGACGAACATGCAGCATCGAGAAACTCACTCTTATCACTGATGTTCGTTTTGTTCTTGTAGATTGTAAAAACGCATCAATATTTTATGTCACTTTGTTTCATCACCGGCTTAAAACCTCTCACAGCATCTTTAAAAGATTCTGCATGTTAAGACCTAATCTGCAGGGAAGTAGAGCAAGCTCTGTTTTCTGTTTGTAGTGACAGTAGTCAGTCCTCCAGAGGTTAAGCAGACAGAAGCTGTAGGTGGGAAACAGTCAGTGTGAAGAGTGGGAGAGGACCTTTATCAGCTTTCATCTGAGGATGATTAAACTTAAATGATTTAACTTTTTCTTTTTTCAAACTCACAGTCACTCTGTGATGACCCCGCTCTGGATTCTTAATGTGCTCATGAGACCACTCTATGACAAAGAAAGTCATGGCTCAATGTCCTTTACTGATCACTGCTGGCTGTGTATCCTCAGACATACTGCGTTTTGGTAACCAGTAACAGAAAGTGATGGGCAGACTTTTTTGAGTTAAGTGGCCAAACTGGGGAACAGTCTTTGTAGGGGTGGCTTGGTAAAAAAAATAAAATGGTTGGGTCTGGTTTACACCTCTGTGTCAAATTATCTTGGACTAAGGCACAGACCACAAGCCCTGCTCTCAGTCTGATCAGAGGCATCAAGAATCTCTATTTACAGTATTTAAAAGTCCCATATTATGCAAAAATCACTTTATTAAGTCTTTTTGTGAAATTTTTGGGTCATTGGCTTTCCTCCCAGCCCACAAAAAGCCTGCAGCAAGCAAGTCTGACTTGATGGGTCCACCAGAGCAGGTGCCCCCAACTTGAAATCTCTCCAGCAGCGGGGAGGAGAATGTCAAAGTTGAAGAACCATCAATGCTCTGTTTTTGGCGGTAAACAGCCACATAGTTCCATGCACAAGCTTCCCATCTCGGAAGAAGACAAGACTAAGTGGCTAGAGTTCATTTATCAAGGAAATGTGCCAGCTACACTCAGGAGCCGACTATTTTTTTCAACTGTGGACAGTACAACAGAGGGCTAGTGAATAGACTGGTCCTGAATCCAGGCGCATTACCAACCATCTGCCAACAAACCTCTGACCCTGGAAATGTGAGTATTTTAAATGCTGTGTGCTGTGGAGCAGATGTAAGAGCTTTTCCTCAGTGCCCCCCCTGTCTCTGTGTTAGCTTCAGGATGCTAACTTTAGCTGCAGCTAGCCTGTTGATTTAGCCTGTAATGTTACGATAAACAAGCGTTTGCTGTTTTCTAAACATTGTGCACTCGGAGTTCGTGGCGCCGCTCTCAGTGACGTGGAAGAGCGGGGCGGTATCAGCGGTGGCTCATTTACATATGAAGGTCACGCCCACTAAATCAGAGCGTTCTGAACAGAACAGCAGTTTCTCCAGTGGCCACTTGGTGCCAACTATAAAAACAAGTCAATTCCCATTCAGGCCTGCAAGCTTTAAGATGAGGGAAGTTGAAACCATTTATATCAATCACTGTCGTTTGTTTAATTGTAGTATTAAATATTTAAAGAGTTTAAGAGGGCGCTGAAGGTATTTTTACTATCACATAAACATTGAAGGAAATGGCTGCAGTAATCCACATAAAATGAAACTGCCACATAGCGTCCCTGAAGAAATTTAGAAACAAGTACCACTGCAGGAAGAAAAAAAAAACAGGTATCAGAAATCAAAGAGGAGCAAACAAGGAGTGTAAACAAAAGGTTTTAGTTTACACAGAACATCCAGGGCACAGGATCCACTCTGTTTATGCGTATTTAAGAAACTCAAGGAACAAACGGTAGTAGTAAATCTTTCTGAACACTTACTGTACATGCTCCGTGTTGTCATCTGGTAGGAGTTTGTTTTGTGTGTAGACAAAAAATAAGCATTCTGCCTTCCGACCAGTTAAACAAGGATTTCCACACAACCTTCTGATGAGTTCCTATGAACCTGCAGAGATGTTACACCCCGTTTTATAACTGCATATAGAGTTCCTGTTCTTTGTAATGATTAACCCCAGGACACTGGAGGTGTTGCATTGTTCCCAGCCTCACGCACAGGCTCATTTTTCTCTAATTCATTCATAAGTTTCCTTACATGAACTCACTGAAATAGCCTCAGGGGATCAAAATAATTACACAGTCTGGTTTCTTACTTACATATTGAAAATATATAAACAAATATGCACAGCAAGACCTCACTGATCCACAATAAGAATAAAAAAGGTTGAAAGGACACGCCCAGTTTCATCTTGAACCTAGCTGTGGATTTGTTGGTGGCACTACAGAAAGTTAAAGCCTCTTGTCTGTAAGAGTGAGACCAACATGCCAGACTCGCGGGGAAAGGTCAAAGCTAAAAGATAAGATCAAGATACGTGGCACAGCAAACAGGTGTATTGGGGTAATAATAGGGAGCAGGAAACACCAGGGAGCAGGAAGTTTATACCTGAAGTAAGTGACAAAGGTTATTTACAATAAAAATAGAAAACACATGGCACTGAAGCTGATCATGAGATGAGAAACAAAAGGTAGATTGTCAAACAGGTGATGTGACATTTTGAGTTGTTTTTATTCTAATCAGGCAGAACAGCAAATCACCTTCCTCCTCCTGGCTGGAATGGGGTCCGAAGAGCACATCTATACGACTACTACTACATATAATAATAATAATAATAATAATAATAATAATAATAATAATAATAATAATAATAATAATAATAATAATCATAATAATAATCATAATAATAATCATAATATCTTCATTAGTAAATCACATTTAAAAAAAAATCATTTAAAAAGTGCTTTGACAGTTATAAACATATCAGGGGATGATAAGAAAT
The DNA here is from genome assembly GCF_033239565.1 of Halichoeres trimaculatus. Classification (NCBI taxonomy): domain Eukaryota; kingdom Metazoa; phylum Chordata; class Actinopteri; order Labriformes; family Labridae; genus Halichoeres; species Halichoeres trimaculatus. The sequence goes on along the minus strand of NW_027437193.1, from coordinate 24,412,908 downwards.
ATTAAGCAGAGGGAGATAAATGGTCGTGACATGAGGGTAAGATTGGAATGACATAAAAGTAAAAGCCCAAGACAAACACATCAGTTGAAAAAAGAAAGGACTCTGGGAGAATGAGATAAGAGAAATAAAAGAAAAATCCATAAATTGATGGAGCAAAAACAAAAAAAGAAAATAAAAAAATGAATGAATGAATAAATATAATGTAAACAAACACAAGTGAATAAACTAGAATAATAACAACACACTGATTTCAGTCGAACTATTCACATTAAAATACAATCGAAACTGAGTTTTAAGAAGTGAATTTAAAAAATGTCAATAACTCTTTAAGCCTTATCTTTTGGGAAAGGTTGTTTCGGAGCCAAAGGGGCTGTTATGGAAAAGGATCTAAAGCTGCGAGATGGCTCGTAAGGCTTCAACATTTCTGACTGGTAGCTCACTGCAAGACCTAAATAAGCTTTCAGAGTGATCAGTAAAACCTTAAAACCAGCACAGGGAGCTGGTGGAGAGAAGAAAAGGAAGTGTTGGGATGTCATCTTTTAAAACCAGTAAGAAGCCCAGCTGCTGAGTTTTGGACCAGGCGGGAGAGTGATTTATGTGTGAGGAGCTGGTCAAGTCGGGAGAAAATGAACCTATCAATGTTTTTTTCCAAGTTGGCTTTTAAACATGATTTGATTTGGAGATGGGTCTTAGGTGAAGGAAACAGGACTGAACAGTTTTCTTATCGTGCTGATGGAAGTCAAAATAAGGGTGTCTCATCACAGTCCATGTGAACTGAGGGTTGTGTGGAATTCCTCGTTAAACCGGTTTCAACTGATTTTTTTGCTTGGATGGCACAGTGCCAGTTTTTGTCTACACACAAAACACAACGGTCTAAAACAGAAGCACTGGTTAACTGTGGAAGACAGGTGCTGATCTGTGGTGAGCACAAAGTTTCTGATTTTATTCATGAAGTTTATACTTATTCCCAAATGTGGGAATTATAATGTGACTCCATCCCAAACAGTCAAACTGTAGACCAACAAAGGCCCGAGGGAGACTTCAGTGAATTGAAGGTGGGGCAGTCTAGAAGCTGGAAAACAATTCTGTGACACCCTGAGAGATCTGTGCATCTCCCGTGACGAAAAACAGCTCAACTCAAATATCTTTCAGAGTGAAAAATGCACCTGTTTCACCTGAGATGACCTGACTGTAAAGATTTGATCCAAAGGAGGAGTTCTCATTCAGGACAATATGTGCACACATATAACAATGAACAAACAGCATCTTCATGCTGGATGGGGCCAAGAGAGGTGAACTCTGTGTTCCACTGAACAAACAAACCACCTCTGCAAACATGAAGTGAAGCCTGTAAACAGATAAACTGAACATCTGATGCAGTGCAGCTGGCATCAAGAGCCTCACTGATTTCCTTTTGGTTGTTCTTAAAACAAAATATATTTTTTATCCTTGAATTTTGTGCATCAAAAAACAACAAGTCACCCCATAACACACAAAACTCCTTGGTGAAATCACCACATACATCTACATTTCTTTTATTCATTAACTTTTATTTATGAATTCTGTGTTTATTAATGGCATAAATTCCCTCCACATTCAGAAAAGCCTGTTTGGGTTTCTCACTTTCTCTCCTGTTCCCTTATAGCTTCCATGAGCTAATTGGTTGCAACCTGTTCAGTCCAGATGTCGTAAATGCCTCCGGCCAATCACCATCAGGGAGTCTCAGCGTACACACCACAAAGTCAACCCTCCCTCTGCCAGTCGCCTGTTCGCTGCGTGAGCTTTTACTCTACAAAGATCAAAGTCCCCGGCTCTAAAAGCTTCTTCTTCTACTTCTCACGGTTGTAACAGTGTGAATCAATGGATGAATTGTGGTCAGAGGTTCAACTTTGGGGCATCCTTTATATTTATATTTAACTTGTTGTTTAGATGTTAGAGTATTCTGTGTCAGCCTTTTTGATGATTTTCAAAGCTGTTTCTTGAAAAAAGTCAGTTAGGTCTGTTGTCTGTTTCTTTTTTACTCAAGGCCTCACCAACCAGCAGGGATTAGTTTAGGTTCATCTCTTTTGCCTAACCACTTCTTTGATCCTCAAAGACATTTTGAAAGTGTTTTTCTATCTCTACTTTTGATTTTGTCAGATTATTTGGTTGTCTTATTTTTTCTAAACCAGAAATCACTCTCTTCACAGCATCCCAAATCTATCCATTAACTAGAAAAGTACTCAGAGAGCCAGACTTCCTCCAAGCATATTGTGATTGTGACGCAACACTTTCATTCTATTTTCCTCCGCTTATCCGGGTCTGGGTCGCGGGGTCAGCAGTGCCATCAGTGCCATCAGCGAAGACCAATGGCCCCTGTCCCCGGCCACTTCCACCAGCTCCTCTGGGGGGATACCAAGGCGTTCCCAGGCCAGTCGAGAGATATAATCTCTCCACCGTGTCCTGGGTCTACCTCGGGGTCTCCTCCCAGTTGGACATGCCCGAAACACCTCCTGAGGGAGGCATCCTCACCTGATGCCCGAACCACCTCATCTGGCTCCTCTCGATGTGGAGGAGCTGGGGCTCTCCCGGATGTCTGAGCTCGGAACCCTATCTCTAAGGCTGAGCCCAGACACCCTGTAGAGAAAGCTTATTTCAGCCGCTTTCCGCGATCTTGTTCATTCGGTCATGGCCCACAGCTCGTGGCTAAAGATGAGGGTTGGGATGTAGATTGACCAATAAATTGTGAGCCTTGCCTTCTGGCTCAGCTCTCTCTTCACCACAACAGACTGGTATAGCGGCTGAAACAGTGCCGATGCCGCCAAGATCTGTTTGTTGATCTCTCGCTCCATTTTGCCCTCACTCGTGAACAAGACCCCAAGATGCTTGAACTCCTCCACTCAGGCCAAAGACTCTCTCGACCTGGAGTGGGCAGCCCACACTTTTCCAACTGAGAAACATGGCCTTGGACTTAGAGGTGCTGGAGGTCAGTGTTCGATGAGGCCAACAGGACCACATCATCTGCAAAAAGCAGAGATGGGATCCTGAGACCCCCGAACCTGACTCCCTCCATCACTTGACTGCGCCTAGAAACCCTGTCCATAAAAGTAATGAACAGAATCGGTGACAAAGGGCAGCTCCAACGGAGTCCAACCCTGATAGAGACGAGGCGGAGGCCTTGGCGGCCTGATCTCTGCAACATGTAAGTCCTGCTTTAATGTTATACTCCGCACTCCACAAACTGTGTAATAAATATAATCGCGAAGTATGTTCAAAATATTTTATCCCTAAACTTGTTGATGCAGGTTTTGATGTTGTAGACATCAATGTTTTCTCTCTATTCTTGGGTCAGTTGGTTTAAAATAATTGTAAGTTGATTTTTTTTACAGTGTAGCTGACTGATAAAGTAATAATCATTGTCATGTTTTCAGCAAGTTCAGTTTTTTTTTTTTGAGTAACATTGGTTTCACCGAGTGACATTTCTCAGTTTCACTAGCTGACTACATCTTTCATCAAATCATTTTTTATTTTTTTTTGCAACATTAGTTTAATGTCACAGTAGTTTACGAGACAAACTTGACACACTTTGTTTTTAAGTAAAGTGTTTGTATGAAACACTGCATCTGACTTTCATTATTTCAGGCAAAATAAAATGGAAAAGTTATAGCAGTCAAAAAGTTCACTGTGTAGAGTATCGCAATATATCACAATATTGTGAAATCAGCATCATGATATTATCATAGCATGACCCAAGTATTGTGATGTGTATGGTATCATTAGGTTCCTGCAAATACTTACCCCTGACACCTGATCAGATATTGATCAACAATCTTGATTAAGATAAGACTCCCCTAAATAATCAAGGTTCAGTCAGCCTAACCCACAGAGTTTATGAGTGGGACACATTATGGAAAAAAAGAGACTTCTGTGCTGGACACCATAGCTACAGAGATAGAGAGAAATGTTGCTGTGTTGTTTAGCAGGCGGAAAAGTGGCGTTAAGTAGAAAAACCACATCTGCACCACAGGAGTTGACAGCATGGATTTGACGACATCCACTGACTACAGCTGAGTTTCTAACACTTAATTTACACACCTTTCGCTTATAGTTTAACCAGAAAAGTACTCAGAGAGCACAGACCTCCACAAAGCATATTGTGATTGTCACCAACACTTTAGTCCTACTTTAATGTTATACTCCCTTTCAGCAGACTGTCTGCTACAATTTGGTGTTAGTTGCAGGTTTGTACGATAATTTGTTTCCTGACAGTGTTGAAATGATGATGACCCAGTACATATTTCATATTCTGGATCTTGGAATCCAGAATATTGCCAGGATCTGGATCGTACTTTTACATCTGTCAGAAATTATGGTGATCTTGTTTTTGGTTTGTTTTGCAAAACAATCCGACCATTTATTGTGGAGTTATATACACATATGGTGAAAACGGCCCTATCTCACTATGATAAATAATCCTTTAAAAGAAATCCTGGATCCAGACGGTGATCCAGATCACCTCCAAAATTTAATCACTTCTACCTTATCACATTTTGAGCATTTCCTGAAAATTTCCTCATGATCCGCTTGTTACACTTTGAGTTATGTTGTTCACAGACAAACAGACAAACTCTCCCAAAAACATAACCTCCTTGGGAGAGGTAATAAAGACAAACTACCAACCTGTAATTTAGTCTCACCATTATCATTAGTGCAACAAAAGTAGACCATATGGGTCACACATTTTTCATTGTCCTTTGAAGATAATCATATGATGCCCAACTTTATTAATCAATGAGAAGAAAGTTTGGTGACTGCAGCTTTAAGTGTTGTAGGGGCTTGTAACCTGTTGTGACAAGTTGTGAGCTTGCACTAAAATGAGCTGTCCTAAACCTGTAATAATCTTAATTTCTGTTTTCTTTCTCAATGAAATTACAGTCAACGAGATACTGTCAACTGTAAGCAGGCTGTTGGTGATTTCCACAGTTAAGCTGTTTTTGTCAGCCCAGGTTGGAAAATGTTGCGTCTCTCAGGAGTCCAGGCTGTGATGAGTAGACTCTCGGGAATCAGCTTCTTAAAATAACATGTAGTGATGATTTACTCACAGGGCGTGAGGTCTGAATTTTTTAGATAGAAGTCTTTCTCTGGACTCATGACCATGTTGGCAATGCAAACAAATGTGAGAAAGGTGCCGCCTCCAAAAGAAGCCAAGACAGCTGTTACACCTGCTCTGCAAACATCAGCAGCATCACCGTTATTTAACAAAGACGTGGACACTGATGGAAACACAGATAAACGCAGCACGAGCTCTTTACTTTAAAAGGTCAGTGATAACTCTTCATCCTGTTTGATTTTGGAAATTTACTCCAAGTATTTCTCCTTCCTTTTTCGTTCACCTGCAGACCTGCTCTGTACCAAACGGTCCCATGTTCATCTAATCTGAAGCGCTGTTTCAAGCAGGTGAAAACACGCCTCACAGGCCTACAGTTACAACCTGGATGAAAGCCAAGAATAAGTTGAAATGTTGCAACAGTTTGAGTATGGTTGTGCTCCTGTACAGCAGTGATAAATCTGACTTGTCTTTTAGCTGGAGCTGAGGGGTTTTTAGCTGTGATACAAAGAGCAAAGACAGCAAATTTCTCCTGAAATTCCAGCAGCAATCTTCACCTCACAAGACTCATCGTGTTTGGCACAGCTGCGAGCCCTCTGGCTGAGACATCTGACACCAGCACCTCAAACACAGGAGAATGTGAAAAGAAAACACAGGTTGTGACTATTTCCAAAACTTTGATGGATCTTATAGAAGGAATACCTGAATGTCTGATTTTCTGAAGCCATGGAAAACTAAGTTGAGAAGTTATTTTTCTTATTCCATGCTTAAAACTCTGACTTTGTGGACGTCATGTCTCCACTCTTCATTTCCCTTCACCCTTTCAAAGCAAATACAAAATGACGCACACCTGCACATGAAAATTTTTATCACTTTTTGTTTTTTTTATTTGGGATCAAACTATAACCTGGTTACAATGCTCTAGCTCTAACCTTCATCTGGATCACACAAAAATATCTAAATGTCCCGTAGCAAGAGGGAACAATAAGTGCTTTTTGCTTAGACAGGGACTGGCATTCACACCCTCCAATCAAAAACAGGAAAGTGAGCCTGAAAAATTTAAACAGGATGTCTGAAAACCTTTCAATATAATAAATATAAATACATCTGAGGTTTTCTAAAGACCGTGAAAAGGACATGACAAAAATAGCTTTGTTTCCAAACTCAATGCACTCGCATAAATAAAGTATAATAACATTAATTACAAGAGTTATGACAAAGCTTTAGGAATAGCAAAGGCTGCCAGGCCCTGTGAAACGTAAGGCTCGGGCCTTCACAACATGTCCACTTTCTTTTCTTTCTTCTTCACAGTAGATGCACAGGGTGAAAAGTCCCATCTGAAGACGTGTGCGAATGTGAACGTATTTCATGTTTTTTGAGGGGTTACATTAACACTGGTCTTTATAAATTAAATTATGAGTCAAATGATGGTTTGGTCAACAGCTGACTGGCTCAAACTTTTCAGGTCTGCTTTTCTGTAACTTTATGAATGAAAAATGAATCCTGACCCAAACAATGCTTCCTAAAAAAACACCATTCCTAAACACTATTTTCTCCACTGCAGAGTATTTATGATAAATTATGAAACATAGCAAAGATAAATTACTTGAGAGAAGACTCATCACTAAAGCAGAAAATCTGCTCATTGCAGGATGTGTAAAGATGGCAGCTGCTGTGCGGTGGTGGTGGTAAAGAAAAGATCCTGCTGCAGAAAGACAACACAACTTTCCTAGTTAATAATTAATTCATGGCTTCTTCCTGAGAAAAAGAAAACGATGCAAAGGTGGAGGAAAACATAAACCACAAAACACTATGGGAACAAATTATTTTTCAATGTACACAGAAGTCTTTTAAAGTCCCAGCCGTAGTTTATAAATATGATGCCTGACAGGCTGTGGAAGAAGAAGGACAAGAAGAAAAACAGGAGGGGAGTTGTTGGTCATTCCTTTCAGCAGAAACCACAAGCTGAGAAGCCAGACCAAGAAATGACGAGCTGGAGATGCATCTATCTGTGGTGAGGAGACAAAGACAGCTTCACTCCATGATGGCTCTGTAGATGATTGGCTCGATGTAGTCCTCTCTGTATCTGGAGTTGATGACTCGTTGCCTTTTGGAGGTTTGTTTGACCTCGTCCTGTGTGAAGAGCTCAAAACGCATGTCTGACGCCACCGACTGTGGACAAAACACAGCGAGAGAAAGAGAACTCAGCATCTTTTAGCCTTTCTGATCTCAAACAAAGATTATCCAGATGAAAAGTCAGGCTTATCGACATGTAGTGCTGTCACCAAAAGCTCAAAGACGATCTGACATGAATGATTGAAAATTACCATTCTGGACTTGACCCGTTTGGGCAGATCCTCGTCGAGTGCGTAAATATCCTCTCGTTTAACAGACATCTGAGATCCGTCCTCAAACTCCACCTGAGTGACACACACACAACAAAGGTTACTGTAGTTTTGCATTTTTTCAGTCTTCATTTTTCTTTTGTTTTGACTCTCCGTTTTACATTTCTTGTCAGTTAATTTCTAAAGCTGTTTTTTTCAGTTTAGATTATTTCTTATTTTCTGGAAAGGCTCAGTTTTAGTTAAGTTTTTGTCTTTTTTGTCATAAGGGATTGTTGTCAGAGGCGAGATTCAAAAATGTCAGAAAAGGCCTTTTGTAATGAAAACTCTTAACATCAAACCACTTTCTGAGAAATATTCACTGAGGACAGATTAACAACCATCCTCATACAGCAAGAAAGCCCTGCATCAGTCAGCGCATTTACATGCAGTCAGTAACGCTTTCATATTCAGAATACTAGCAATAACCCAGCTGTGCAAGGTCCATGTAAACACCAACCTTTTGAAAAAAAAAAAAAAAACATAATAAGCTCATGTTCTGTTTAAAAAAAAACAAAAAAAAAATCACCCCTAGGTCGCTCCTTGTCTGACCTGAATCTTGGTTTTTGAGTGCAGGAAGTCTGCCGTGCAACTGCTGTTGTTATTGTTGCTGTCAGGGCTTGACTTTAACTTTTTTGCTCACCAGCCAATGTGGCTAGTGGTTTCACAGAGTTACTAGCCACTCAGCATTTTCACTAGCCACAATTTTGTTGTTGGATAATTATGTCTTATATGATTGTAACTGACTATGAAATTATGAGGTTTGCTTGAGCTAGATTTACAACCTTTTAAAATGTAAATGACCCCTGTGCACACTCAAATCAAGACTATATCAATGTTTAACACCACAGCTAGTTATCAGGTATTCAGCTCTGATCAGGTCGTGCTACTTTAATATAAAAATATGCAGTCTATTGAGACAAAGTAATAAAAGGAGGAGTTTATTATTCCATTTAATTAAAGTTGTGAAGGTTAAAGAGTAACTGAAAAGATAAAAACTAAACGGAAACAAAAACTAGCTGGGAAAACGGCCTTCCAGTAATTAACTAAGTACCATACTGTCTTGACTATAAGTCACTCCACAGTATAATCATGCATTTTTTTTGGAAGTCATATCATTCAAAAAATGTGTCATGAAGAAGAAAACAACATATATAAGTCACACTGGACTTTAAGTCACATTCATTTAGAATGATTTGGTTTGTTTACGGTATTTCCAGAGTGAACTGTTTACATATAACTTTGATAAGTATTATTAGGAGCTTTAAATATTGTTCCTTCACACTTCATATCTGTGACCAGTTTATCTTCTCTATGCTTGCTTCTCGACACCTGTGGCTAGTAGGAGTGGCAGTGTTACCCGCCACACACAAAATCCACCCGCATTTGACGGGTTGGCGAGTATAATGTCAAGCTCAGGTTGCTATGGATACAGCAAGACGAAGTGGATATAATGCGCATTACGATTTCCATGCACTGAGATGTTGCCTGTGTGTTGTCATTTTGATCGGGATACCATGTAAACAGGAAGAACTTTGTTTGCTCACGCATGTAAACGGGATATTCCGAACGTTCCAGAAACAGGAATATTGGCTTTAACCCGAATATTGACTGCATGTAAACATAGCCAGTTTTATCTGCCATACACTTGTCTCCTGCTCCATCACGCCGCCTGGCTGCTCTTACCTACCATGACAAGGTGAGCTAGGGTAGCCTCCCTGGTGAGCTTCTCATATGAGCTTTGAGATTAGTGGGATTTTTCCCCTTGAGAAATGTTCTGTACTTTATCAACATACACTGCAAGGCACCTGCTCCAATCAGAGACATTCAACTGTCCCAAATGGGGCTGTGCTGCTCTCTCCAAAACATCACTGACATTAACGCTGGCAGACAAAGTGTGGACGCGTGCTTGCTTGTGGGCATGTGCCAACTTGCATGAAATTGACAGAAAAACAACAAAGTTTCATATCCACCCAAAATGCCTGAGACAGGACAAGGACATAAACTAAAGACATTTTCTCAATAACTTTTATATTAGGTTTATAAACTCACACTACAGTTTAAGCTAGTTATCCTTTTGTTGCAGTGTCCTTTTTGTGTTAAGTTTATGAAAATGTTTTTCACCTTTTGTTTTTGTTATTTCCTTAACTATAACAACCTTATTCAAATCACATACGCATGAGCACTGAACAGATGAGCCCATTAACTTATAACTTAACTAATCTTTATCTTCTTGAACTCTGCTCCATTTAGTTTCATTACATATGAGTTTACACTGTATCACATTAAACTGAGAAGTTAAAAAATAATTAGGTGGGTTTTTTTACATTACACAGTAATTTCTTTCAACTACCACAAAACAGAATTAGAGCAGAATCTGCTTCATTAGGGCCAACAACATGAAAGACTTTTATTTTAAGGGATCACATATTGATGAGCAAGCTCTTCTATTTTTTAATGTGCCCCAGCTTTTTTTGCTTCAACCACACAGACCTCCCACACTTTGAGGTTGGGTAGCACAGCAAGTCTTTCCGATGTGGTTTACAAGAAAGCCTGTGCGAGCATGTCTGAGACACAGAGAGAGAGAAAGAAAGTCAGACGTGAGGAGGTTTACCAGGTACATAGGGATGGAGTGTGATGCTACAAACTTGGCTCCATACGTCAACCCGTCTGTCCATCGGACTTGAACATGATCCCCCTCGGCTGGTGGACCAAGTCGCACACAGTCACGGTTCTGTGAGGGAGAGGAAGTGAAAGGTAAACTCAGGACACACACACACTTCTTTTAAGGAAACTCCACAGGAAACAAAGGGTGAGAAATAACATCCAGCGCTTAGATCTCACTCAGGCCATCTGAGTGTTCTTCCACCACTTTACAGCTCTTCTAAACAAAGTCTGATCACCTCGATGTCCTCGGGGAAGAGGTTGTCGCTGTAGGAACCGTCGTCAAACACAACCTCATAGAAGATTGCTGTGGTCAGCTCCAACAGCTCGCTTTGGTAGTATCGCCCATTTTTGTGTTTGCAGATCACCCTCTGCCCCTCGGTCAGCTCTCGCATGGCAGCCTTGTTGCGCTGGAAAAGATGAAGAAGATCATTACTCTTCAAAATTATGACTTGTCAGTGCTGGCTGCCACAACTAAAGTGGTTAATGGTGCAAAGAGTGAAGGAAGATGTGGTGTTGAGTCAGTGTTACTCTCACAGTTCTCATATTAATTTGTGCTTATTGCGGCCATGTGAGAATGTGTGTGTGTGTGCTGATGTGAAATTTGGGCGATGCAGCTGCAGGCCTTGAGTTGAAGGGGAGTGGAACAGAAAGTACACTGGGAGGAGACAACAATCCTGATAAGGCAGCTTGAAAGTGTGTGATGTGTTTGTGTGTGTGTATTTAATCTTTCTTTGTTGGGAAACACTTAATGATGCTGGGAAATGAGAGGAGACATCACTGGCTCATCCTGAAGATGACACCGTTTCAGATCAGTGACTGAATGTCTAGAATTAGGGCTGCAGCAATCGAAAATTTTAGTATTCGAGTATTCTACTGAAAATCCCATCGATTAATCGAGTAATCGGGTAAAATGCATTTTTGTTCAGTTAAGGAGCAGTTAGTTTTTAAATGAAATTTTTTCTCTTTAAGAAATATAATTTTCTGTTACAGCATGTCAATAAGAGCACTTTCTTTGGTAGCTCCAAAATCTGTAAACACACTTTGACACATTTTTTGTGCCTTGTACATCTCATCAAATGTTGCTGACCCAAATGGCACCCGTTTCATAGAATGACCCATTGGTCTCCAAACTCCAGAAAAGAAGCTAGATTTGTTGCTAGTTTCTATTTTGTATAAGAGGTAGCTTGAGGGGTCTGAAAACTCTCTTAATATGGCCTCAGCTCTATTTGAAATACCACTCTTTGATCTTTTTTAAAATTAAACAATTCCTCGGGACAGAGAAAATTACTCGAGTGTTTTTTGTAATCGAGTACCTCGAATCATTCGAGGAATCGTTTCAGCTCTATCTAGAACAGGCGGATCTTCAACTAAATAAGGGTTCAAGGGCCAGGAAACCAGGTTCTGTCCCTAAAGGAAGAGTCCTAGACTTGTATCAGGGCTGTTAGTGAGAGTTAAAGAAGAACCCAGAGCTCTGTCGCACATTTTTGACTTGCTGTAATCATTAAATCTGAGTTAACTGAGAACTTGGATGCATCCTGGCCATCTTCCTCTCCAATCAAGAACATGCTGTGAATGGTGGAAGGGTAATAGAAATATTTGGGAGTCACAGAATCAGGACTTTGCTTTGAGTGACAAATAATATTTACAGGCTCTGTATTTGAAAAGGCGGCGGATAGGGAAAATAACTGAGCGCACAGTTACAGAGTACCCGCTCATTTTAACAGATATTGCAGTCAGGGAAAACGGTAAAATTGTCACTTAGAGATAAATTTAAAACACTTTTTCCTTTCCAGAGCTAACGCAGTAAGGATCAGTCTGCTGTTATGACTAAAACAAAACATTTTGTCTTTGATATCTGTACTACTCTTTTCCATTCAACAAAAGGCATTGGACTGTAGCAGCTTGGAGCTGACAAACATGCCCAGACTTGCCATCACATAACTCAACACTACAAGAAGAAATATTCAGCCCGAGCTCGTCTGACAAAAAGACGCTGCTGCATATTTCTGAACAGGACCAAACAGATGTCTGTTTCCCCCAATTAGAGACTAAGGCAGTGTGAAAAATAACAAAACAGGAATCCCCTGGTGGTGAAGAAAGCGTTTTACATCAATGAGTCTTCACTAAATATGGCAAATGAGGCGCTGAAGGTCATAATGCAATGCTCACAATATCAAAAACATTAACTTTGTCAAAAAATGTACCATGACTCAGAGACAGAGGTGCATATGTCACCTTTTACTTCCTTTGTTTGACTAAAATCGATCTCTCTTGAAACTAATGAAAAAGAAAAGACATTAGCCGAGCTGAATGTTACACTGATCTCAACAGTAGTGCTGTGGGACAAATAGGAGCAACTATATTAAAATATCTGAGAAAAACCTTTTCAGACTATTTGCAGCACAGAGAAGAAAAGGGTTCAACCTCTGCTGGCTTGACAGGAGCTCACCTCAGGTATGACAGGTGTTTTGTGTCTGTGGCAGGTGACGAAGACGATGAACGGCCAGTCGTCTGGGTGCATGAGGACGCCAGCTGCCTGAGCACAGGTGGGGTGGAAGGCGGTGGAGCAGCGCCCATGGGAGCACTGGACGCAGCAGCCTTTCACATCTCTCTTCATCCGTTTCCTGCAGTACGCACACTTCTACCAGAGCAACAAAGACACAAGTGTGGAGGGGGGAGAGGGGTCAAGAGGGCAAGTTATGAGTGGCAGGTTAAAGTAGAGGGGAAGGAAAGGAGGGGAAAGGAAATGAGCCAAGTGGGAAGGATGAGAGGGAGACAGAAAAAATGGTTGACGGCAGTACAGTACAGGCAGACCCAGACACGAACCAGGATACGCACACATTAGCAGGAAATTACACAATCTGCTTTGGAAGGTTTCAAATGGTTTTGACACCTCAGAACTTTTAAAACCATTGAATGACCTGATCCTTTGAGACTGAGGCATCTCAAAATGAGAGACAGCCAACTGGAGTGACCTTTGACCTGCTTTATTTCAAGGACAGTTTTTAGGAGACTCCCAGAGGGGGAGAAGATGAGCTCACACCGTCTGCTTTTTACAGAAGGATCCAGTTCAACCTTTTGTTATCAAGTATTTTGATTCTCATCTTTGTTCATGTACAGTCACGAGAATAACAAAGCTCCTTTGTACACAACATGGCAACTTTTATTCACACGCACACACTTATACAGGGCAAAAACAGGAAGTGAAACTGTATGAGTATGGTGAAATGTGTGTCCTCAGTAGGAACCAAGAACTCTGAGTAAAAAAAACAAAAAAAAAACAAAAAAACAAAAACAGATCTGGTTGTGTAAATAAACGTGTCACATTACCTTTGAAGAAGGAGACAGGGATCATGCCAACAACTAAAGCCATCAAGAATTTATTTTACAATGGCCAGTTTAAAGCTATATGGAGCACAGCAGGCACATACCAATCTACTGCCATGAAGTGGAACCACTGGGAGTATTTTGGCTGTATACATACACCAGGGGTGGCCAACCAGTCAGAGACCAAGAGCCACAGAAATTATTGGGGTACTACAAAGAGCCACATCACACACGTGGTCTTACAAACACACTTCCTCTCACACATAAATGAAATGACATAATAGGAAAAATCAATATATTTCCAATTTTCAAAGTGAAATTTACTGTGTTTCTAAGTTTGTTAAAATTTGGAGCAGTGTCAAAAACAAATTTCTGTTTTAACTGCAGAGGACAAAATTCTATCTATCTATCTATCTATCTATCTATCTATCTATCTATCTATCTATCTATCTATCTATCTATCTATCTATCTATCTGTCTTTCTGTCTAACTCTCTGTCTATTTATATTGATACCTGTAGAGAAGAGAAACTGAAACTTAAGTATCAATCCCATCACCCAAGTATTGATCGATACTGATCCCAATGTTGGTATCATCAATATTTGAGATTGATCAGCACACCACTACTCATATATCTATTTATTTATCAATTTATTTATTCATTTACTTATTTATTTATGAATGGATCAAGGAGCCGCACATTGAAAGGCAAAGAGCCGCATGAGGCGCATGAACCACAGGTTGGCCACTCCTGACATACAATATTTTGAATTAAAAAAAGTAGGGATGCACCGATATGAAAACTTTGGCCGATATTGATATTCGTTATTTGATATTACTATTGCTGCGTTTTTGGATCAAAAACAGGAAGACAGACCTTAAAGAAGCGAGTCCACTCTTCTTTGGTAGTTTTTGCATTAACATAGTCATAGAAAACAATATCATTTGAGTCTTGAAAGATCGTTCAAGATGCTCTGAAAATGGCCGTCAGCTAATGAGTAAATATCAGCCCACTTTAATCACACCGGCCAAAGCCAATATGTTAAAAAAATGACCAACATTGGCCAAACCAATATCGATACTGATACAGCGTACATCCCTAATTTCAATCAAAAAAGTCTATTAATCTATGTTTTTTAATCAAGATACTTATATCTATAGTTAGCTGAGGGTCTTGTCTCACCCTGTTAGGATTTGATTTCTCATAACCACCCTCCATCTCTACATTCCCTGATGGATTGGGTACAGCGGTGCTCCTGAACATGAGTCTAACTCAAGTTGTTGTGTTTGGTTTTGCACAACCTTCAGCGTGGAGCTGTTGCATGTGTAGAGAGGATGTTGAAATTTACCAAAGACAGCCACCACTACCGTAGGCGGTTATCACTCAAAAGAACTCAGCGTGATCTAAATGGCAAACAGAACACTCTTTGTTTGAACAAATACCAAGCTGTACATAGTCCATGTACTTTTGATAACAACCTCATAGTACCCCTCTCAATAAAAAAACACGGGGATCTCTTTATGTCTGAGAAATAAGCCTCACGTAGAGCAAACACGAAGTGCTGCCTCATGTCTTACCAGTTTGAAGCGTGGCAGCGGGATGGCAGAGAGGTCGATGGGGCATCGCTCTGTGATGTTGACAAAGCGAGCTTCCAGCACAGTGATGGCACAGAGCACATGAACCCACCTGTGTGAAACGCAAACATGGGGTAGATTTAGACCAAACAGTTCAACGTCCATGGCAAGATGTTTCTGGAAAGCCTTCATTGACCTGTTGTTTTACAGAGTTCACTTTTATACTGATTCTGGCCTAATGTTATCCTGCTGTGTGGCCATAAGGAGGTTTCTGATAAGTTTCTGCCTGGATTTCCACATGGAAAAGAGCAAACAAAGGGTTTATCTTAAATGATCAAACATTGTTTTTGTCAATGATTCTTACTGATGCTGAACAAACTCTGCGTTCTGAGCACATTTGTGAAAAATGTTTAACGTGAAGAATCTGAGCAACACTCTGGGTGATCTGATGAATTTTCCTGAACACTGAGAAAAGGCCTTTCAAGACACACAGCGGTTTCCTGTCATTTCAACTGACATTTATTTTTCTCTGCCTCACACTGTGCGGTTACAGTAAAACACGGGATGGATTCACACACACACACACACCTGCTTTGTGAACACAGCATGTGTGTGTACATGTTCACATTTAAAAAGTGCACTTAGCTTCAAGGGTCTGATGTACCAGATAGATTACAGCAGCAGCAGCAGCAGATCGAATGCACAGGCAGATTTCAAGCGGTCAGATGAGGAGAAATGAAGGCACAATAACCTGCTGTGTGCCAACGCCTGAGGTGTTTTGTAAATATGAGACATTTTTGTTATACTTTTCTACTGACTCTTCCATTCACAGCTTTGAGACTTTACACTTAAAATTTTTCATGGACAAAGAACAAAATCTTATTTAGCTTTTTCAGCAATCTACCACTTTTATATCCAAAGATTTTTGTCAGTCTGAAAAGCGCCCACATTGGAGTGTTTTGAGTCACGCCTTAAGACCCATTTTTATTCCCTGGCTTTTAATATGCCATGAGTTTGTGGTCCTCTGTGTCTTATTTATTTGTTTTACTACATTTAAGTATGTCTTTTAATTATTTTACTGTGTTTATCTGTTTGATTTTTGTTTTATTTATAGTATCATTTTACATTTATGCACTTGTTTATTTATTGTTATGTGGAAATGTTTGTTTTATTGTTTTTATCATTCTATGTAAAGCACTTTGGAGACGTTTTTGTTGTTGCTAGCCTGCAGTGGGGGGTGCTGGGTGGAGGTGTCCCGGCCTTGGGCCGTGAGTAGCGCCTGGTGCAGATGGTCCCCTGTGAGTGCGTTTCCTGACCTGGCTCCTCTGTACTCAGCCACTGGTTTAGAGATACAGTTAATGAGTGTGAGTGTGTGACAGTGTGTGTGTATGTGGGTGGGGGTGGGTGTCTGTAAAAGTTTGTATGTGCTTTGCGGGGGTCTTGGTGGGGTGCGAATGGGTAAGGGTTGCTTTTTTAGACATGTAAAGCACTTTGTGCTACATTTTTTGTATGAAAAGTGCTCTATAAATAAAATTTGATTGAAATTTGATTGATTGATTGTTTAAATGTGCTATACAAATAAAGTGGACTGGATTGGATTGGATTGGATTGGATTGAAAGATGTGACTAAATGTCAGGTGCACTTTAATCTACCATGAAACAATGAGAAAGTTTATTGCGTGGAAAATTGTCAAATTTTTAGGCATATTTATTCCTGTTGTGTAGTACTGATTTTATCATATTATTCTGATTAAATAAAAAGTTTACAGAGCTGTTATTAGTTTGTACCATCTTTAAATATTGACAGTACAACTTAGTGCTCACACTTGAACATTAACTAAAATGTTTGTCAAACAAATGTGAATCAATAATCAAACACTCTTTCTTTGAGGCAAATGTCGCTTTAGTTATACATATAAAGAAGAGTTTCTGTTTTTTTTTTTTTTTTTAATAACAGGGTAAACTGAATAAATATAACCATCTTAGATTTCTGTGAGAATGAAACATGTATGATACACCTTTAACGTCTGGTTGTTTTTCTAATAAGTCTTCTGACCAAAAGGAAGGTAAGAATGAGAGAAAGGAATTGGTGACTGTAGAATATTTGTGACATGAAGGGAAAATGAATGCCTTGACCTTGGTCCAACTCTGCTGTAAAACATTTCTTACTTGTCATCGTTGGCTCTTTGAAGAGCTCCTCCTCTTAGGGAACAGAGACAGCAGTCCTGGAGGAGCAGACACACAACACTACGTTAGTCTTTGAAATAGACAACTTTAACATAGACATGTGACAGAAAGGTGAAGTGTCAGTCTAAATCCTGATGTATCTGATGTTCTTCTGTCTGTATGATCTATGATGTACATGTTCTTTTATACAATCTGTGGAGGGGGATAACCAGATCTTCACGACTAGACTCCACTAATACAGATCAGTTTTCCAAAACTCAATAAAGCTCCATATAACCCAGGCCACCTGGCATGGCAGCTGTTTGAAGCACGTCAATGAACTCTCTCAGAACCTGTTTCTGAGTTTCAGTCCGACATAAACACAGTCAACAGTTTAAACAAAACAGCCAATGAGGGAAATATGAAAAACTGGGTCTGAATTACAAACAAAATAAAAGCTGTAGCGTTGCCTCCAAACGTTGACCTTTCTTACAGAAGGAACTAAACCAACACCAATATATTATTTATCTACATTCTGTTTAATCCACAATGACATTACACCATAACATTTTTTATCCACTTTTAAAAGTTAAACTCAATTATTTGGTTTATCCCGTATGAATAGAAAATACATGCTAAGAATTTAAGGGATAAAGCAATAAGATTAAGATCCTAATAACAGCAATTAACTAGAGTATCCTGAAACAAATAACAATAATAAAAAGAACCTAAGCAGGGATATAAAGTGATTATTTTTCAGAACATGTCATTTATATAAACTATAAGGAAATATGATGACCCTTGAGCTTAAAAACTTAAAGTAAAGGCACAGACACCTTGATACGTAAACCGAGGTCACTGAGTTACTGTGTAGCGAAGCATGCCCACCTGTGGTCAAAAAAGTGTACAAAAAACCTGGGCAACATTCCCAGAATCCTTCAATTGTTCTTTGCAGTCTGGAGTTTTAAAAGCAGAGGAAATTTAGAGATACATTTTACAAACAAAGTTTAGCAAAACAAATTCTTCAAACATGATAAACAAAGGACGGGAACACTCTGGCTGTCTCTGAACAAAGGAAGCAGCAGCAGCACACAGAGCTGAGTTTGTTTGTGCGTGGAAGGCGGAGTGATGAAGTGGTCAGTTGTTTTTTTTTTACTATGAGATCAAAACAGGCAAACTTTTTATAGTGCTGTGTATAGTGGGTTATATAACTGTCTAGATTGTGCAGTTAGATTAAATAAGGAACAGGTTCAAGGGACTGAACCAGCCACAAGGGAGAGTGGACTTTAATGTATACTTTCTAACAGACAGGAAAAAATATAGCTTCATGATTCTCCACAAGACAACAACTGCGCTGCTCTATCATTGTGATGAAATATTTCAGTTGTATTGTGTTCATCTCCTTTTGGAAGTCCAACCAACTAACCTCTGTGACGGCATCTGCTTCACAGCGAGCACACAACCAGTCATCAAGCTCCGCCCCCTCTCCGGATACACCATAACAACCTGAAGAAAACAGAAAGCAGCATTTACTTCTCACATGCTTAACTCTCTGATCTCTGATGATCATGAGTTTGACTCAGTTTGTCTCAGACAATCAGACAATTTTTTTAAATGAGATACATGAAGCCAGTGGTTTTATTTCCTGTACTTGCTCTTTCATGAGAACATGAAAAGTACAACTAGATCAGAGGAAATGAATGGCATTCTTGGTAACCACTGTCATGACTACTGTGAGTGAAAAGAGGAAGTGAAAACTGAACAAAAAATCTTCTTGTTTGGAGCAGAGTTCATCAAACTCTAAAAGCTTCTTCCTACAAGTTTCTATAAACACAACTTTGTTACAAAAGAAGAGGACTTACTGGTGTGCACGCGGACGCAGCACTGAGCACAGCTGACCAACTGACTGGTCCCATCCTCAGCCACATGAGGGTTGGACAGCTGTCCCTCCCCGGAGTCGCTCGACTTGCTGGTTTGGGTGTTGAAGCACATTTCAGGGATGAGTGGCTTGGACCACTGGCGGCCCCCTGGATGGTTCACCAGTGTCACACATGAGTCCTCAGAGCTGGTCTCAGACTGCAGGGGGAGAAAAAATATCAGGGGGTATGTTAGTGCATGGATTCCGTTTTTTTTTCCAGGAGAATAAAAAAATGTTTTGAATTTCTGAATCAATGCAGGGAAATGTTAGCATGATTGAAACACTACTGCAAAAAATGTACAAAGATGGATTTTTTTTTTTAACTTTTAAAAAGATATGCCAAGGTCCTTCTTAGTAAATGTATAACGCGATAAAAACAGGACATTTTTGTTAAATTATGTGAATAAATAAACTCAAAGATGTTTTTGACTCATTTCATAAAACTTATTTCATCTAGATTTGACGTAGAACTCATGCTTTAAACTCAATTCTACACAGAGTGGTGTAAAAGCTTTATTTAACTTTACAATTCAATCAAAAAAATGGGCAAACTGTGAATTTAAAAGCTCCATAAACACCAGAAAACACCATCACCCCCTACTCCTGAGACGAGCTGGCTGTCCAAAGCTATGAACTCAGTAACCTTTTGGCACTTTGCCCTCAAATTACACTTTTCCTTCCTCCAGAGTTTTCTGCTTTGGCACAGCCGCCTGTTCCTCCGTTGCCCTAATAAACACGTCTTGTTCCACTGCTTATTTGGTTTTTAAATGTTGAATCAAGCTGCTTTGAAATACATCTCCACAATACTGACGTTTCAGCCATGAGCTCGCTAATGCAGAGTTAGTGGCACGTTGGCATTCTGCCTCAAATTGAGCTCTGTTTACAACAGCTGACGTAAATGATCAGAGTGAGATAATCGGCTCAGAGTTTCTGATCCCCTATCAGTTGGAAAAAAAAAAAGATGAGGGTGGCTCTAGTCCAAGAGTTGAGATCGAGATCTCTCATGCAATGAACATATCAGATATGTGAGAGATTGAATTGATTTGAGGCAAATAAAATGTACATTCCCGTTTTTCAGAGGTGTCAAGTAACTAAGTAAAAATACTTGATTGCCTTACTTAAGTAAAAATTTGGGGTATCTATACTTAACTTTAGTAATTATCTTTTAGCCGACTTTTTACTTCTACTTCTTACGTTTTCAGGCAAATATATGTTCTTTCTACTCCACACATTTTAGATATCGCCCCACTACTCCTGTTTTATTCTAGCTTGTTATAGTTCAAAAAGACACACACCAACAAAAGTAAAAACCTATCCTAAAATTGATGAAATTGCGTCATCCGCAAAGAGTGAATCTGATTGTGGATGGAAGAGATGTATAAATGAAAAACTATTCCAACACCCTGTTGGTTTGTATGCAACCATCACACCTGCACATGGCACAAATCACGCCACACTTCAGCAACGACATAACAGACATATGTAGTATAGTATGAAGATGTCTGTGGCAGAGACTGAGGAGGGGGATGAACTGTGTGAACTATAGGCTCCTGTAGCACAGCCTAAGCTTTTGACCTTAAAGGATAAGTGTGGTTAATACAGCTTTTACATTGTTTATAGAATGAAGTAGAACAAAATACTCACCCAGAAGGTTTTCCTGATCCAAGCAGTGCTTCGGGAGATATTTAGATCCAAAATCGTGCAGTGGACGTCTGTATAATGGGACCCATCAGGGCATAGACAGCGCCGCTTCTTAAACTGCATTAATCATCCAAAAACTCGTGTTTTTTCACCAATATTCCATCATGGTCCGCTCCGAGTTAGTCCTCTGCTGCAGTCTGTGTCACTCCAGACAGCGCTGTGTGGCTGTACTGACCTCTGAACTGACAAAGACTTTGTTTACGTTTGCCCCTCAAAGAAAGGAGGAAGTGGAGTCAGCTCTCCAGAGAGTACTGCGCATGCGTGGAGGGGCAAACGTAAACAAAGTCTTCGTCAGTTCAGAGGTCATTACAGCCACACAGCGCTGTCTGGAGTGACACAGACTGCAGCAGAGGACTAACCCGGAGCGGACCATGATGGAATATTGGTGAAAAACACGATTTTTTGGATGAATAATGCAGTTTTAGGAGCAGCGCTGTCTATGCCCCGATGGATCCCAGTATACGGACGTCCGCTGCACGATTTTGGATCTAAATATCTCCCGAAGCACTGCTTGGATCAGGAAAGCCTTCTGGGTGAGTATTTTGTTCTACTTCATTCTCAAACTATGTAAAAGCTGTATAAACCGAACTTATCCTTTAATGGCATTTTTCCCCATTTAAGTTACTTGTACTTTTATACTTTAAGTAGTTTTGAAACCAGTACTTTTACACTTTTACTTCAGTAAAAAGCTTGAGTTAATACTTTAACTTCTACAAAAGTATTTTCAAACCCTAGTATCTATACTTCTACATGAGTAATGAGTGTGAATACTTTTGATACCACTGCTTATCTTAAATTTGATGCCAGCCAAAAGAAGCCTGTTTTAGCTGATAAGATTACTGAGGAACAGGTTGGTAACATGCAGGTTTTTTTAAGGTGTTGACACGACATGTCATGAGTTGAACTCTTGCACTGGTTAAAAAAGTTGATTCATCCTGTGGGCAGCCCTGATCTCTCTATCTAACCTAAGCTCTGACATGCTCTAACATAACATCCTCTTCAGTGAGGAGGGTTTAGAGCAGTGTGAATCTTATCACTATAAGAAGAAGGCTGACTCTAAAACAGAGAAACTCTTGTGGTTTTGAAGTTCTGTCTGTCTTTGGTGTATGATGCCCATACGCGCTGCGCGTGTACGCGACAGCGCTCTCTCTTCAGAACAGGAGAGAGTGCAGGTGGAGGAGACTGACTGAGCCAGTGAAAGAGAGGGCGAATTAAAACCACAATGTTGTGTACAGTGCCTGTGATAGAGGAAGCATTAAGACATGCACTTGCACGAAAGCGACCACATGAAATTTTTACTCGCTCACACTGAAAACAAGGTCGCAGTCTCAAGCCCTGACATGACTGGGAATAAAAATGGACATTACTCCTGGGAGTTAAAATGAGAAGAGGTTCTCAACTCTGAGAAAAACTGGGTATGGGAAATTCAAAATAATGTTTCTGAGTATTTAATGGAAATCTTGGGGAGTAAATTGAGGATTTTGTCATCCACAGTAAGATATCTTTTAAGAATCAGAAAACCTGGTGAACAACTCTATAAAAGCTTTCAATGGAAGTCAAGTCGAGACAAGTCCTCACCTGATGGTACGTGTGGAAGAGCAGGCAGATGGAGCAGTACGGGGCCTGCTGACCCATTTTCCTGTTGTACTCTCGCTCTGCATCAGGGTTGTAAGGCCGACACTGCCACAGCTGAGTGAGCGGCTTTGCCCACTCCTCCTTCTCCTCTCGCTCCACATCCACATCTCCACACCAATCTACAGACAGAATAAAAGGATGACAGAAGAAGAGGATTTAAGAAATAGTAAGTTTTGTGTGTGAATGAGGGATGCAAAAACAGATGATGATATCTCTATTCTTTCATTTAGCAGATGATCTTAAAGGGGCACACCATCAACACTGTGCAGGTCTGTGAGCAGAGGGTGAGGACGGGGCAGCTTTGGTAGCTGCGCCTGCTGCTGTTGCTTCTTTGCTACTGACTTACAGTAGGATTGTTCTTCTGACACCTGCTGGAGAAACAAGAGTACAGCACGTCAGAACTTCTGAACAGGAAATGATGTACGCAGAGCCTGTGGCAAAGAAGGAAACATTTATCCTGAATTTTCAGGCATATTGGCAGCTTTGTACTGGTTTTCACACATCTCTGTTTAAACACTCCTCTCCACTTTGCCTTTTGACAACGAGGTCACAGTTCACATCCACTTACGTGATGATTGAGAGCGACCACCTTCACCTCATCACGAATTGGCTGCCTGACAGGAATGGTGTCTTTCACGATGACAATGCCGCTATCCACAAGCGGGCATTGGTAACTCTGTAGTTTGGACAGTATTAATAGGATTGAACAGTCATGGCAGACTTTGGAAAAGTGCCTCATGTTTTCTGCTGAAGAATTGTATTTTTTTTAGTGTGAAAATTTAGAAGAGCGAGCTCAGAGAGGTTAGTATGTCAACACCATGCAAAGAGAATGCACCAGTACAGAGATACCGATAGGTCTGGCTCAGGTGACTTCATGCAAAAGTTAAAAAAAACAAAGCCATCTAAATATAAACCTAAGTTTATATTTGTTCAGGACATCATGACTACAAGATTTTCTCAATGAATTGTGTTAAAAAAGAATAAATGCAGCAAAGAAAGGTACGTTTGCGCAAACATGCAGGTGTTGCAGTGTAAGGAAAGCCAACTTAGACCTAAGTGACATATTTTAAGTACAGCACTCTACGATTTGGAGCCACATTCTAGCAAAGTAAATAAAAACAGACCTTTCGTTTGTTGTTCTTCGAGGTCTCCGTCTCTGCTTTTCTCATCTCTTGTTTCTGTGCCTCAGCCTCAGCTTTGCTCATCTCTCCTTGTTGTGTCTCAGTCTCTGGGGAAATGGTTTGTCTGCTGGGCTCCACTTCAGGTTTCTTCTCCACATCCTTCTCCACAGCAGGTGACATTTTAGCTTTTTCTTCCTTTTGGTCCCGCACTACAAGCCTCTGTGTCGCTGATCCATTCACAGCTCCTTTGGAAATGACGCTCTTGGTTTCTGGCCGAGGCTCCGTCACTTCGCACCTTGGAGCCTGGTATGAGGGCTGAACCTGTGTGTGTGATGGTGTGCAGACTTTATGCTGCAGATGACGTGGTTGATGCTCCCGGGCGTAGCTGTGCACCTGCAGCTGTGTGTGAGGCTGCTGCTGCTTCTCCAGACTGTAACTGTGAACTTGAAGAGTGTCTTTCGGACTCAGAGTCCTGTGGAAGAGTAGGCTGGCCACTCCCATCTTACGAGCAGGTGCAGATGAGGATTCGGACCATGAGGGTGCGACTGAAACTGACAGATGCCCATTTCTGGGCTGGGACAGAGAGGAGATTGCAGGAGCACGAGTCTTGGCATAGTGAGGGGGGCGGCCTGCGTCACCATTGCTTTGACTCATGCCCCTGTGGAAAGGATCCAATAGCGTGAGCTTGGTTGGTGTGACAACAAGCTTTGGTGGGCCTGTGAATGAAAGAAGTAGTCTTGCTTAGGTTTGAAAAAGTGCTTTTGTTTTATAATGAAACATCAAAAGTTTATCTCGTCTGGAGATATGCAGAGTCGAACAAAGTTGGTGATACCTTTATGTCTTTTGCCATCCTGTGAAACAGTGCGAGGAGGAATGAGGCTGAGCCTTGGCCGCTTCCCATACTGCCCCATGTCCTCTTCATCTTCATCTTCATCCTTGGGAACAACCTCATCTGGCAAATCCAAACACACTCTGTGTCTTTTGGTCTCTATCCTCTGTGTAGCACTGAGGGTTTAACAAACAGGGACAGAGCAGATGTAAGAAACAGAGCAAACGAAAGACTTTCAACTCTTTGACTCAGGTGTTTGATTTCACAATACTGTTGTGGAGTGTTTAAATATTAATGACAGGTATTTTTTTTCTAGGTAAGAAATGCTTCGGGTCATTTCAATTTTGATATAAGCCAGTGATTGCGGGCAAACGCTAAAGCCTGGTTTATGCTTCCATTACTTCTGGGGTGGCTGACAGTGCCTGACAACTTCTATGGCTGAACACATCAACTTTTCTGGTCTCTGTAAGTTTTGTACTTGTTTGTCCACAGTAAACTATGGAGAGTGTGACAGTATTATGTTAAATAGAAGCTGATACATGTTGCTCATCATACAGTGGTTCTTACAAAGGTGACTATTGAAGACATCGCAATAGATAGAAAGTACAGCAGACTTAATACAGACGACTTACAAGGATGTAGAAAATACAATGTTGCCAAGTGATCCAATCACAGGGCATGGACTTGTTTCTACTCACAGTTTTAGAAGATCTGCTCATCAGGCTACAAGTTTTGGCTATATCTTTGATCCGACGTTTTGAGTCTATAACTGGTTCAATTTAACATTGGCTGTTATACTTGGCACTGAAAAGTGTCACCATATTTTTGTATGTGCATGTCCACAAATCCTCTACATTTCACGAAAAAAGCTTTACCCCCTTTCATTCATAATATCATTTGAGATGTACATCTGTGATCCACAGGCCATCTCACCTAGGGTTGGGTAACTTTCACATTTGAAACAATATGGTACCAATACCCGATACCTAGCAATCAGTACTGGTACCCAACAGAACCAACTCTCTGTACCTTTTGTGTCTATGTGGTAAAAATATCAATTTGTTTATTAATATAAAATGTTTTTCCTATTTCACATATTTATTCTTCAATATATAACCTTGCAATGCTGTGCTCATGTCCAGGAAAACCGCCTACTCTTCCACTCCCTCAGTTACAAGGATGCATTTAGGTACTTAAGGACGCGGTCACACTGGCCAATCATGCCTCAGCACGCTTCAGCCGTACAGCACGTTTGGAATGGCCAGTGTGACCACAACTGTGCCGTGCTCAAGCACGATTCCCTTCCGTGCTTCGGCACGCTTCGAAGAGGAAGGCTTCGCCACGGTTTACTTCATGCACGAGCACAAGCACGCGGACAGCGCGTGCGATTCATTTCGTAAAATCACCGCGAGCGCATCTCCCGACAGTCATTTTAAACAAAGCAGGGGTGTTAGAGGGCTGTGTCGGGCGAAAACGACTTAATATGAGTCCAAAAGTCTCTAAAGTTGTAGCAGTGCTCTCTGTGTCTCATTGTGCCGACTCTGATGAGATTGCGCTTCATGTAAACAAATGCTTCAAGATGACGTAGGCGGGCTGTGCGCGTCTGTGATACCTGCTAAAGTCTGGTTCATATTGGGGTAATGTGACCGCCAGCCGTACTCTACATCTGGGGAACAGCGCTGCAGGGGGGCAATCGTGCTTAGGCACGGTACGTTTTGGATGGCCAGTGTGACCTTGACCGTTAAGTTGGGAAATTCAGAACTCCAGGTGCATTTCACATGAAGTATGATGCTTTTATCCTTTAACAATGCTCTTACTTTAAATGTAGCAGCAGAATGATGGAACAACAAGGATCTTTGTATGGACAGAGCAACCAAACTTTCAATAGAATCCTCAATGTGATTACTTCAACATGACTCAGGCCTTCAACCTCATCCCTGCCTTCTTTGGAGAACTACTGCCAGGAGGTTCTGTATGGTCTGACCCGTTCCTGTTTTTATGCTTGAAATCTTGTCAGAGACACAAAGAGCAAGGTGGATGTCTATGAGGAGTAAGAGGTGTGTAAATCAAAAAAACAAAGACCCACCACTTCCGCTCTCCATCCTCCACACAGCTCTCTGCGGAGTTACTGTTGGTGCTGCTGGTGATGTCGTTGAAAGACTCTCCCAGGAACTCCTTAGCCTCTGGAGTGGGCCTTGAGTGATCGATGGATGTCACATCTCGCCCTGCCAGCCACTGTTCGTAGCGATCTGGCTGGAATTTCTTCACAAATACATCCATGGAAATCTTCACCATGTCTTTACGGCATGAGCACTGCAGGAAACACAGTCACAAAAAGAACATGTTTTCAACCATGACATGGAAATATGTATTTACTTTCTTACTATAGTAACTAGATATGAATCAGGTTTGTCTGCACGGTCACTGTTCCTCACCAGAACTGCTTGCTTGCCATACTCGATCCATCTCTCTGTGGCAAAGTTGGTGGACTCTGCACAGTTGAATCCATGGTTGAAACCAGCATGATATGCATATGGGAAGGTTACCATGAACTCACCGGCCTCCTGAGTGATCTAAGGAAAAAGGAAATAAAACTATTAGTCACTGCATGCGTACATTCAGCTTTAATTCTGAGTATGAATAAAACACTATCTGTATACAGTAAGGATTCTCTGAACATACCTTATCAAAGGGAATGCTGTACTTCTTCAGTATAGAAGGAGAAATGAGAGTCATCTTGTGCCTTAAGAAGGCCTCACAGTTTTGGGAACTGCCAGGAAAAAACCCTAAAAAATTAAAAATTATGTTAATATTTATGTTGGTCAACGCTACTGTACTATAACCACTTACAGAATCCATTTCAGTGTTGTCTTACCTTGTGCCAATCGTTCAAATCTTTTCCCATGCTCTGGAGGAACACAGTACCTTCAAGTATAGAAAAGAAAATCTGAATTTGTTTTGTTGATTGATTTAGCTTGATGTCGGTTGAGTTATTCAACAAACAAAAGTCGCATGTGTGAATCATAGGTGTCCACATCTGATATATTAAGGAACAGTTTGTGCTCACCATGATTTGGGCTCTCCAAAGTGCAAGTAGTTGATGCTGTAGAGGTCCATGTCCTCAGTGTGCCACGCAAAGGTGGTCTTCCACATGCCAAAGTACAGGTAAGGAGTATTAACACCCTCGATCGTGATGCCACTTTCGCTTTCCACAGTGTCCAAAATGGTGTCCAGATGGCAGATGTTCCACTCTTTGACTCCCTGTGGGAATACAGCACAAAATACAGGGATCACTTCTGCAATCCAACTTTTCAAGTATCCAACTAGTGTGCTGATTAGGGTTGGCACGATAGTCTATTCTCCTGATTCGATTCTATTACGATTTTTGGAGGTGCTGATTTGATTTAAATTGCAATTCTTCAATATTTACAATTTTTGCAATTTTTAGTTTGCTTTTTTAACACCAGACCATTTAAAAGGGTTAAATGATGATGATAATGTCAACAGACTACATCAAGAGCCATATTTTCCCATAAAATGCACATCACGTGAGTCATAGAGAAACATTTTAACCTCTGCTGGAGAGAAGTGGTAACTTTTTTCCAATCCAGTGTATAAAAACTGAAATAAATAATTTGAAAAAAAAAAGATTTTTTGGGAAAGAATCCTGATTTTGATATTGTAAAACAAAAGACCTTGATATATCAATTTTAGATATTTTCTCCCAACCCTAGTGCTGATACATTTGAGAGAAACTATGGCCAAAGTTCAGAGCTCTTCATATCTAAAGTGAAGCTTCTTCCTGCAATATAGTTTAACTCAGTGGGTAAGTGTTTGCACATGGCACTACACTGTTGACCCCACATTAATTCCACAGAATAGAAAGCAGTTATCTCTCATCAGGATTAATTTACCAAAAATTAACAGGTATTTTTCACACTTTCAAACCATCAGTGAAAAGTTTCTTGTGTCTCTGCTATGCCACTGAAAACGTTAACTGTGTTTTATCAGCTTTCATTTTGGTTGTTCTGATACTTTGACATGATTCTGGAGAGGCTTTATGAAATTAGTTGTGTTTCATGTTACTACACGACTCTGTTGCAGCTCACTGGTCTTCTTGGTATTTGCTGACTTGTATGAAGTCTGCATACTTATTTCCATGACACCTGCAAATGTTCCATCATGTTGCTGTAGTTTCCAAAGCTGCTGTCATCCCCTGAGACACCTGTATTGCATCAATTGCACTCTGTTTTTTTTTTCTACTACTTCGGGCTTTAGATAACTCCAAACAGCTAACATCACAACAACACTGCTCAAAGGTCTAGCTCCCACCACTTTTGGCCACTATTGGACAAATAATGGTAATGAGTATCAAATAGTCTTATCCTCAATCTGCAGTATACAAGAACCAGCATCCTTTATGTGTGAGAGGAACGAGAGAACTAATATGTAGAGAACCTATCAGTACTAATGCTATAGAAAAAGAATCAACTCACAGGGTCATATAGGCTGCCATTAACATCTGCCCCATATATGGGTGGATTAAAGGTCACGTTCTTCCAGTATTTCCTTTCCAGCTCTTCAAAGTCATCATAATGTGGACTACAGAACCTTCAAAGGGAAATCAAACATGTTAATCACAACAAAACCATTCACAAACTTTGTTTACAGCACAAAAAAAGGACAAAAAATAAATGAGGCTTCTTACTTGTCACTGTTGGCGATTTTTCTGAACTCTCTGACAGTCATGGCCTTCTTCTGAATGTTGTATTGTTGAAAAAGGCCCGACTGGCCTGTCACTACCTGCTGAATGGGTGCAGGTATCACCAAATCATCAATGTTGTCATAAGAGCTCCTTGGCTTCCATTCCTTTGGTGGAACAATCTATGAGGAGGAAAATAGACACAGTTAATTCTTTTTTGAAACTGTTAATCAAGATTCAGCTGGAGCATGGTTAGGTCTGTACATTTTTTGACAAGCTGATGTATAGATGTTTGAATCAGATGATATTCTGAGACGACAAATTCCCAAAATTTTTAAAAAGAAATTTTAATGCCAACTAACCAAATGGTTTCAAGGTGAACAAACTCAGGAAACAGTCGAGCTCATAGTATTTAACACAGAGTCACAGAATCTGCAGCTGAGTGGAACTAGCAACATTAGCCTTTGATCTACTGTGCTGGTAAAAACATACAAAACAAAACAAAAAAAAGACATAGCTGTCCTGATGAAGCATAGCTCTAGTTAACCAAACACAGTCAACATACAACCTGATCTCCATTTACTGGATCAAAATACAGCCAAACCACTTGGTTTAGTGAAATGCCATTTTCCATCTGTGTTTGTTTACATCAATACAGCATTGTACCATTCATCATATGATATTATCCATAAACACTATGGCAGTAGCTCCAGTTAGCAGCTGGTTTCTGTGCTGGGACTTCAACGACTGGCAATATAGACCCACAGAAATATAATTATTAATATAATTTTCAGATTCTGGTGCCAGCTAGCAATGTTGACAACATCTGATCTGATGTAAAAAATGGACATAACTAGAAAGCCTCAGCAGATACATCAATAATCCTCATACTCAGTTATTATAACTATGCTGAAACAAGTGTTTGCAACATTATGCTTTAACATGATTCACTAACAACCAAGGTTGGACTTATGCTTTAGCTGAATACATGCAGTTGATACTTACTTTAGCAAGACCTGCTTTATGTGCACCCTGGGACTCTATATATGCAATGTAGCGAGTGAAGTTCTTGAATTCCTCAGCAGTGGGATAAAATGTCATGATCCCTTTGGAACCATGGTTCGGGGAACTTGCATCTGATGCCATCTTGAAACTCAACAGCAGTTTCTAGAACATAAAAAAAGGGGAGAGTCATGATCAAAGCTTGTCAGAAATTAGATCAGGCAGTGCAATATTTTATGCAGCTCTGGTACATTTTCAGGACATTTCTGACCTGACAGCTGTGTGCAGTTTGTTTATATTCACCTACAATGTGGTAATTGCATTGAGTAACATATTAACAATTGTATTATAAGAGGGGTTGAGTATACATTAATTTGCCAAACAATCATTTCATTTAATGGAAGATAACCCCCCCACCCCCACCCCCCCAACACCAAATTAATAAATAAACCTTTGTTTTATATTTGGTTTTCTCTTTTCTTTAACTAGTGAATTAAATTTAACTAAAGAATAAATGGGTGAATAACTTGATCAATAGTGTATCATCTCATATTAAATGAAATACAATAACAGCATTATCATACTTGAATATTGTATCTTTGTATATCACGGGTTGTTTGGGCCTACGTTGCCTGGCTATGGCGGGGAATGAGACAGCGGGGCTTTAACTCTTTCTGATTGGTTAAACCCGCGTCTCTTTAAGCGACTCTTTAACTCTGCCCCTCTTTAAAGGCTGAGTTAGCCTGCATTAGCTCATTTGCTAACGTGCTAAAGGAACATGAGAAAATCCCTATCTGGAATGAGCGCTGACACATAGCTTAGCATTAGCTAGCTGATGACAGACGTTATGACATGTTTTAATTCTCACTTTGATTCATATCTCAATCCTGACAGCGTAAATTAACACTTTCCCTTGTGAACTACTTGCCCTCTCATTTTCTTGCTGACGAAAGCGAAACGCAATTATCGCATACAGTTGACTTATCACGTTAGCACTGTGATGGTATAAGACTAACTGCTGAGTAAGAAAACTACAGTAAATGCGTTACAGCGTATACAACTCGTTCGCAGTGTATGCAAACTTTCACTCAGAATTTGAATGCTTTTACAACGAACTAATTCACAAGTTAGTGCCACACTATCCTCAATAAAGTATAATAAATTCTAAAATCGTTTTTATTAGAATATTTGAATTTGACAGCCTACGCGAGCCCTAATGCTGTCATTTATGGAGCTATTCAAATCTTTACCAGGACATAGACTGCACCCAACGGCTAGCATCGCCATTAGCTGTGGAGCAGTTCCGGCTAGCTTAGCCACCACATTAGCATTGTGAGTTAAGAAGCTAACGTTCTAGGGCGGACATGGGCTAAATCTACATGCAGCTACTTACCAACCGCTTTTAGATGATTCAGGTGTAGTTCCACTGCCTCATATAGGCCTGTTCTTTACCAAGATGTGTATTTCCGAGCAGAGGAGAAACAAGGTAGCTTGCTAACTAAGCCCCCTGTGTTCAGAACACTGTCCTCCATTACCACTTCTACGCACACACGCACCTCGGATTTTGTTTACCACAACACGCATGGGACACGCTCAGCCAATCAGAGAGTGGCTGTGATGGTGCGCCATATGATGGATGAAAACAGTGCAATCGTTTTCTCTAAGGTCTTTCGATGGAAATCTGAAGATTGAATAAACAATTTCGTTATTAATTATCTGTAATAAAATGTAGAAAAGTAGAGTCCGCTGACACGACTCCTGCGTGTTCTAACACATTTTAATGACGACTATTTATCCCAATTTTAATTTCCCCTTCCCATGACCGGGGCGATGATCAAATAGACAAAAAGGGATTTCAAATTAAATTTGCATCACCTTATTTACATTTAAATAATAAAATTGATATGTATTGTCGGTATTAAAAAGTTATAATAAGAAACTACTTGTAGTTACTAGTCAAGTGTCCCTGGCATCAGCCAAGAAGCTCCTAGAAAATTACTTGACCATAAAGTTTCAGGTTTTGTTAAATTATATAGGTCTCAGAGATAACAGGATGAGATGCCAATGTTGTATCCTGCATTAAGCTAATTTTTTAATCATCACAGGTCAAATAATCATGTGTACCTACTGTCTCAAAGAATTTATGTAATGTAATGTAATTTATAAATGTATAAAATATCGGGGGGGAATACAAAAGTTACATTAAGCTCTATATATGTGGAAATGATCATACAAGCAAATCTCATGTAGTCTGTGAACATTGTTTTATTTTATGCCTGGAAAGGCATGATCATACACTGAATCCACCAGCTTTGATAGGCTATATAATGTTATATGCATCTACATTCAGGCAGTGCATATATGATGATTCCTTTGAATAAATGCAATAATAACATTAACACATTTTGTTAACCACAAAAAGATATAGCACATATGAGCACTGACAATTTGTATTTGCACAATTTTAGCATAAGAGGAAGTACATGTGCACCCTGTAGTCCATACAGTTTAACCAACACTAAAGGAGACACGCAGTACATTGCATCAGCACTTGTTGGTTTTTGAAAAGTCCATCGAGAACATACCATTTTTTGAGGTGTTCACATATCTCCACTTCTTTTTCTCTGTTTTGTTCCAGTTGCATAATACCAGTCATGTTGCATCCACATTCTGCCAAAATGCATATATAACAGACCAGCATGGGTGGGTACAAATGTCCCTTTTTAAGGGGGCTGCCTCCTTTGGCTAATGCACATTAGCCGTCAAGTCGCCGTCACCAATCAACTCCCACATCCTTCTTCTCCTAACAGTATGAACTATCCAACCAACAGATAAGAACTGTCAGCGAGCAATTAAGACGGTGCTTTCACTCGCACCTCATGGTCCCATTATGAGACAAAGCAGCACCCATAAATGAATGTTTTAAAGTAGCATAAGTTGTTTCTTATTCTTTACTTCTGTAGATAAATAGGGTGCACTGGAAAGTAGTAGGGGAATGTACAACTGTTCTGCATTTATAATGGTTTGATAAGACAGCTGAAAGCAATCCAAACAACCACAATTTCCATGGCAGTTGCTGTTATTTCATAATAAAGGCAAAATAATACTTGCTCACTGAAAAGAACATGAGGAATTCTGCAATGTGAGGATATATTGTGTCTGAAGAAACCCTTTTCATGTTCTCAGCACGTGCAGGGCTTAAGTGCTTTGTATCCATAGGATATTTTATACAATAAAGAAAACACTAGAATAAAGGATAAAAAAGAACCTTTTTGTTTGTTGAATCTGTTTTGTAATCGGCAGATAAATTACTCATCGAGGATTATTTCATTTCATGCAACTATATATCAATGGATTAGTTACATTGTGCTTGACAGAGACTCGTAGCCTTTTGATTGACAACAGTGTTAATATAAGGCAAATAGATTACCATAATATGACACAGCACAGTGACTGTGATTGTGAGTCATGTCTCAGTTGGCCAGCACATTGTGTGAATGGTAAATGGGTGCCTGGATTTCAGGTAACAATATATGGTATTTCTGTGATTCCCCTTCTTTTACGATACGCTCTGGAAATGCATGTGGTAGGAGTATTATTACATTTGGCATATACACTATGTCTTTATATCATTCCCCACTACTATCCAGTCACCATTTTTGGATATAGTGTCATAACCCTTTTTTTTTCATTGTGAGATGTACTTAGCCATCATACTCGCAAATTAGATCAGCAATCCCTAAATTCATTTTATATAATTATTTTTTCCCCCACAAAGCAGATGTATGACCATTTTGGCTAAACAGAAGCTTTGAAGAACTTTACAGAATATTTAGGATAAAGGTGAGACATTTCACACACCGTTTCAAGAACTCTAAGCGTTTTGTATCTTGTGTTAGTCAGTTCTTCACTGGAAAACATTTCATACACCAATCACAAATGGACACAGTCCTTTTGATCTCCAGATATTGTGTCAAACACGTCAGGATGGAGCACAGACTAGTATCAAAAACACAGAATATCTCTTGTTTTCATTTGCATCCATTCCTCTCATCTTTGCATCCGTTCCATCCTTCTCTGGTCGGGCCAATGCCTAAGTCCTGCTTTATCTTTGAGCACCAGTGGCCGTCCGCATCCTGAAGATGTGGCCCTGTTTTTAACAGCTCTCAGCCTGGTAGCAGCCTTAAGAACACATGCCAAAAAAGGCCATCTGCTTGGTTGTGTGAGAAACCTAGCCTCTTTGTCGGTTATTTTTCCAGAGACTTATTGGTTTTCAGTGTGTGGAGAGTGTTACTGAGAGCGGCAGTCTTGTCCGTGTCCAACTTGTGGCTGTGTTTTTTGGACATGTCGGGCTCCCATAAAAAGAATTCGTGCAGCAGAGTGTTGACAGTGTCGGGACACTCCATCATGACCATGTGACTTCCCTCCTCGATGACTTTGAGGAATGCAAACAGCAGGATCTAGAAATGGGGCAATATGCAGAACATCAGGACACATTATCTTTAAAAACCACAAGATAAATTAGTTCTTATGTACACATGAAAGTGTGTTGTACCTCCGCCATGCGCTGGTCCTCATCCATGGGCACAAATTTGTCACACATGCCATGAACCAGCAGGATAGGAGTAGTGAGCTCAGCATGGTAGACCTCATCCCCCTCAGGCCAGTACTGTCCACTCATCATGGCTCGCAGGACAAATGGAGACACGTTGAATGCATTACCCTGCTTCAACAGCTGCTTTTCTTTGGCACCCTGACGTGCAAATCCAGCTCTGATGATCAAAAAAAAATAAGTAGGAAGTGTTACTATTCAAGTTAATGTTTTAAGGCTGTACAACATTATAGTTTCAAGTCCTCTTACATCTAAACGATGTCCTGTTTTATTCACTCTTTGAGAACAAGAAACAAAAATGTGTTATAATCTGTAGTGCCAGGTTTAGCACAACAAAAATCAGTGGTGTTTTTCACTGCTACAAATGCAGATACAGATTTATGAAAACATACCAGTGTCACTGGTGTAAGTGCTTGTTGCTGCTGGAAATTTGGTGTCCACAACTGGATAACATGAGTATGTGTATGTCTTAATTTGATGCAGGAAAGAGGGGGAATTGAACAACCCAGATCTTACTTGAGGAAGCTCCAGGCCAGGCAGGGTGACAGACAGTGCAGGACACAAGATGGCAGCTGGAAGATGGAACACAAACTGGGCTCAAGAGCTGTGGGGCCCCCTCCGTTTATCATCACCACTTTATGGACCAAATCAGGATACTCGTGGGCTAGAAAGGTGCAAAATGACACCCTAAAAGAGATATTAGGAGATGGGTATAGCACGTTACAACACAAGTGTTGATCAACAAGACAATATCAGAGGAAAAAGACTTAAAAGGCATTTATTTTCCAGTAGAGTGTAATTGCAATGATGGTACTGACCCATATGAGTGGCCAATTAAAATGTTGCGTTTTCGAGCATATCTCTTAAAGATGGCACGGAGGTCTTCTGCAAGGGCATAAAAAGTATATGCTGCTGCTATCTGTGGGGCTGTGCTGGCTCCATGCCCTGCCAGGTCAGGGGCAATGACTTCATAACCCAGCCTGGAGAAGAAGTCCAGCTGACTGCTCCAAATGTCCAGCGATCCTCCCACACCATGCACAAAGAACAGTGCCACATCTGAGTGTGTCCCTTTGCAGCTGGAGATCACCCTCTTTGAGTCGATCAGCACTGTGCGCTTAGGCTTCCGACGGCGGCGACGAGGAGGTGGCGCAGGTTTCTCTTCCCCATGGGGTGGAGGAACCAGAGGGGGGACGGGGTTGGGATCTGGGGAAGAGGGCATTTCTTTGAAGTCAGCCAGCTCCACCTCAACGGTGCTGCAAGGCTCCAGATCCCCGTCCTGACACTGTAGTATCTCAGAGTGCAAAACATCCCCCAGATTTTCAATCACAAGCTGGCCGTTGCGATAAACGGTGATCTTTCTTTTACAGTGGACACTGCTGCTGGAACCACTCTGGATATTTGAGTCCTCACGAGAGCCATCGTCTTTACTGTAGCCATCCGTCTTCCCCTTGTCTGTGACTTCCTCCTCCCTTTCTACAGGCTGCCGTTCTGGGATGATGTGTCGCACTCGCAAGACTCTGCCAGGCTTCACCTCGACAAACTCAAAACCATTGGATGGTTCAGACGACTCCAGGGGTAAGACCAGACTGGCAGCCTTCCCAGTCAGACAGCACAGTATCCCTTCAGTGATACTGGTCAACATGGTGCTTCCCTGCAGACACATCATTGAACAGAAACAAAGAAACATCATCAAAAAAGCTCAATTTGAGCACTTTAAAGTCTCACAGCTGCATGTTAAATGGTGCACCCTTAATTTCCTGCTGCTGTGACTGCAAATGTCAACAGCTGAACAGGAAGAAATGAGCTCTTAGCGTGGATCCTATTAAAACTGGTCTCAAGCTGTTTCCTAGCAACACAGTCACAAAGAAATAGTCTTCTTCAGCCTTCCATCAGATCGCAGCTTGTGTAGGGTGGAATGAAAAACAAAGACAGCCAGGATGCTTTCAGTTTCACAGACTCAAGACTTCTTATTCTGAACCACACATCTAGCTTCAGTGAAGCTCATAGGACACGCTTAGCTTTGTCACACAGCAGCTAAACATTCAGAAATACCAGGTCCATAATCACAGATACATAGAAAGAAAACCTGTGCCGTACTGTTCTGTGGTTTCAATGTCAGCAAAGACTGACCACTCACACACTGACCTAGACGTCTGCTATTAATAACCTCTTCTTTTCACATGATCAGAAGAACCAGGATGTGTAAAAATAGAAAACACAACTCGTTGGCCATGACTGTATACATCCCTCCCAACTTCATGTCTCATAACAATGTGATGGCAGCTCTCCAAGCTATACTGGTTTCATTACAGATGAGTCAAAACTTATAATAATCTTAGTGTGTCTCTATGGGATGAGTCACAGCTTCACTTCAACATAGCGACAGTGCAAATGAAGCATGATTGGTTCTCATTTTTTATTATAAACACAGGCTCTGAACTTCAGGACAACAGAATGGGAAGACGTTTACAATAAGGCTTTTACCTCTCTGGTTAGGACATGTTACTTTGTTAAAGGTGAAGTTTTTAGTCTAGGTGAAAATGTTTTTCAGTCATGCAGACCAAAGTGTGTTTATTAACCTGTCCGGTCTACACAATTTTACATAATTCTGCTCCTCTTCCCCTAATCTCATTCACAGTCTATTATAAAAGCATACAGACGACCAGAAGTACCACAAGAGGTGACCTTCTAATTCCTTTCAGAAATATCACTTTTGGTCAGCAATCATTTTCTGTCAGGGCAATACAAGATTGCAAGACAATACCCAAGACATACATAAATACCTCACTTTTATATCCCATCTCAAATTGTGGCTTACAAACAACTACAGGTGCAGACACTAATCAAATGTGAAACCCTGAGTTGGATGTGACATGGTCATTGCTGCTGCCTGCCTTAATGTAATGTCTAATCAGTGCTTTAAATGTGGCCCCTATGATTATTTCATCACTCTCTCTTGCCTTTGATGCATGAATTGCTTTGTGTCTGTTCTCATTTTGTGTGATAAGTTGTACGTCTCCTCCTTTTGTTTTAGGCATTTTATAACCATACATGTTGTGTATTTCCTTTTGTATTTAATTATATTTTCAAACTTAATAATTACACTTTAGGCTGCCTATTTTTGCCGCGGACTACAGCTGGAAATAAGCCGTACAGGCTAAAGCTGCCTCTTTTACTGTAAAGTAAATTAAAGGAGACTGTCCACAAAAAATAAAAAAATAAACTAAACCAAACTAATAATCACTATCAATGAGGCTGAGATTAAATTCTCCGTCTGTAAAAGATTTCTTCTCGATGCAGCTCATGACATGTTTGTGTCGAATGAATCCATTTACATTCAGATAAAGCTGCCTATTGTAATATATGTGCATTCATTATTCACACTGTAAACACCTTAGACGTAATTTATTCAGTTTCACACTATATTTACAATATGTATTCAATGTGATAGGGACAATGTTATTATTGTACAATTTCTGCCTGCTACAAACACCTGTAGTCAGTATGTTTTGTATAAAAAGATTTTGACTATTGTTAGTTTTCCATAACTGTCCCCTAGGTTTTCAGTAAAGCTAGAAGAAAGAAGGAGAGAGAGCAGGGTTATACAAAATGTCTACATGTGATAGCAATTGTGTTCAAATAAAAAGAAGACCATGGGTTGAATATTCATCAGAGTTACATAATGTTACAAAAAAAAAGAAGAATGGTGAAAAACTCTCATATCTCTGACGTTGCTTAGATCCACTCTTTAACACTTTGGTTACAGCTGTTTATATCTTGTTTCAATTTAATTTTATTCAGCAGTCTTTTATGGAAAAAGCCAAGCGCCCCAGGTAGGTCCTAAGGTGTGCAGTTTTAAAATTGCCACAAGCAGTGCCCTTGGTGTTTCTATCACTACTTTGCCCGTGGAAAAAAAATTACATAAAACTTACTTTGTTAAATTTGGCAAACTTGAAAAAAAAAAAAACGTTTTAGGTGAGAGAACTCAGAATGATCAAAAGTGAGCACATTATACTGCCTCAGTATGTAACAGTGATGCCTTCTTGGGATCTCTATCCATTATTTCTGCAGCTTCTTTGTGTTTGATGTTTTGGTGATTAAGAAGTAGGTCAAAACAAAAGCATTTTTGATAAGCTAAACCAATGAATCACCCTGAAACACATCACGGCTCTGAGGGCTGGCATTCTAAAGGTTAACACAACTTGTTTATCTCTTCAAGGTCTGCAGTTACACATGTGTCTGTGCATGTATGTGGGAGTTTGTGTGCTGCTGTCGTAGTAGGTGGTGGCAGGATGGTCTGAAGGTCAGAGCATCATGTGCTATCCAGTTACACAGAGGAGCCCAGTGAATGCTGACAGAGAGGCCTGTTTCACTGTAAACAACAAAATGGAGCAGCAGGCATTGTCTATCTATCTATCTATCTATCTATCTATCTATCTATCTATCTATCTATCTATCTATCTATCTATCTATCTATCTATCTATCTATCTAATATTCTTTTCTTTTCTTTCCTTTTTTTTTGCAAGAACCAATCAGTTGTGTATCATCTGCAACAAGTGTTTCATAATGACGTTAAGTGTTGGTGGGGAAGCGTATTACACATTAACACTCAACAACACTGCATCAGCACCCCATCTGCAGCCCTGTCAGCACCGGGATTCTCCTCCTGACCTACAATCCATCACCACGGTCAGACAGGCTTTGAACATGGCTGCGGGGTGCGAATGGACCCACATCCCAAAGCCACAAACCCTCGAGAGAAACAGTCTGTGGGTTATTCAACCATATTTTTTGAGGGGGTTCTCGGCATTGTAGAAAATGTAGGTTGATATGTCTGCCGAGGCCATTACTGTAACACGCATTCGGTACAGTCTGTGCTGCACTAGCTCCAAGAAGGGTGGCCCAGTCCGCATCACATCAGATCGCACATTTAATGCAAATTTGGGAAATTGGACAAAAATAAAGGTGACCAATACTCTCGTATGCTACGGCTTTCCTGCATCCACAGCGTTAAGACAATAAAATGTAAAGCCGAACCCAAAAAGTAGGCTTTGTGTTTCAGTATTATTAGTTAATTGTGATTTAACATCAAATGCTCAGTTTGAAATAGAAATGCACTGCCAGGGATTTTTCCAGAAGCGTAATTCAGGCCTAAATAATAGCACAAAATAATAAAAACGATCGAATATCTCTTACAGTCTTGCATCCGAGCTTTAACTGCCACACGTCTTATTGAGTGATACATACATTATTTCTGCGCTGTCACTCGACAATTGCATGCAGCCATTATGCAGCTGTTTATTGATGCGTATAACTAGCTGCGTGTCTCCCACTCAGCATAATAATTAGAGAACAGAGTGCAATAAAAATCGACCCCTTACCTGCAGGGTTTAAGATGAGAGAGGATTATCAGAAATCAGAGTTGAATGCTGACGGTCAAGGCCAGGAGAGACTGAACTGAGAAAACATTTCATTTGGTGCAACAATTTGTCTACGCTAGAGATGCAGCAGAAGACTCCACGCTCCGTTTTAGCTTCATTAGACTGCTGTCACACATCACGGACAGGCTGGGATTGATGATGAGGCATGCATCCATACAGTTGTGCCAGTGGTATCCCGATAAGACACCCATAACGATCAGTGGAAACAATGTTTCTTTATTTTCCCTCTCTCAGCATCCACTGCGCACTCAGGCCGGACCCTGCCCAGCCCTGCTGCCCCTGCATCCGCAGCGCACACCGCGAGCTCCGTGCAGCTTCGACGCCGAGTGGCAGCGAGGAGGGCGAATGAGAAGGCGGGTGAATGCTGCGAGGAGGCCAATGGGAGACGTTGTTTCCTTGTTGCCAAGGCTGAAAGAAAAGCAAAATGTGTGCGTGCCTGTGTGCGTGCTTGTGGGTGCAGGGAGAGTGACAGGGAAGAAAAATATGACAGTCCAGCTAATTGTGAGAGGCTAATTGGGTCTAAACCATGGAGCTGAGCAGGCCTGTTTGTGTAATCCCACAGAGCCTACACTGTAAACAATTGTCCTGTAAATTAACAGTAAAATACTGGCAGCAGTGGTTCCAGTATTTTACTGTTAATTTTACGGTTGGCCTACTGTTATATACTTTA
The DNA here is from genome assembly GCF_033239565.1 of Halichoeres trimaculatus. Taxonomy (NCBI): domain Eukaryota; kingdom Metazoa; phylum Chordata; class Actinopteri; order Labriformes; family Labridae; genus Halichoeres; species Halichoeres trimaculatus. The sequence goes on along the minus strand of NW_027437193.1, from coordinate 24,372,074 downwards.
CAGTATATTGCTGTAATAATATCAACAGTAATGTGCTGTAATTCAGCACATGAATTACAGCACATTACTGTCTTTTCTTGATTTTTACAGTGGACTGCGGGCAGCAGGGTTTCCAGTATATTACCGTTTTTATACAGCTTTTTTTTACTGTAAGATTAATATACAGTTTATTACTGTTAATTTTTAAAACACTGTATATTGCTTGATTTACAGTGCACAATACTGATTTTTATAATAACAAAACTTCACCATAATCCCAAAGAAAACACTATGAAGTCATTTTTGTAAAGAAATATCATTAGCAAATAAGCAAATATAAAATGGTATTCTCTACAACATACTGAATGAGTCAGTTAACTTAAATGCAGCAGTAAAAAATAATCTATGGAAAAGAAGAGACTTGAAAGTATCTTATTCGCAACATTTATTTGAAAACCCAACATGTATTTTTATGTATTTTTTCTGCATTTCGTGCCTTTATTGATACAACAGAGATCTGAGTCCTCTAAAAATAGAAAATAATCATCATAAACAATTTTTTTCTGCAGTGCTATACAACTTAAATACCCATCTTTTGCAGTAGAAAGGAGAACATGTCACAGAAAAAAACAAAACAAAAAAAAACATGGGAAATGAGGCTGCATTGATGTGCAGCGCCTAGGTGACCTCACTAACCTAGGCTATATGAAATCCCACTCGAAGTCCATCAGGTTCTTCAGAGGAGTGGACACATGCCGGTTGACGGTGGTGGACTGCTTTTGAACGATTTTCCCTTTCTTCTTGGAGACAGTCTTGCCCTGGCTGGCCTTGGTCCCTTTTTCCGGGTTGCTACCGATGAAGCACCTGAAAAGCACACAATAGTCTGACATTAGAAGTCGTAGTCTGCTACTATCCATAACAGGGATGGAACCTTCATTACTGTCATTAGTAACACCTGGGTTTAGCCTGCAATTTCATGTAAAAATGAGTGATGTGAAAAATGTCTGTTAGACAACAAAAGCCTTACCTTTGAATGAATTCAAGAGTACAGGCAGCCTCATCCTGGTACTGCAGATTGCAGATGTAGTAAATTGCAAACAGAGCAGCAAGCCCCGTCACAAATGTTGGCTGGATGCCCTCACACAAGATATGACCCTCAAGGCTGATCATCCAGCGTCCAGCACTCACACGCTCTGTTCCACCTGAAACGTGAAGTTAGAGTTATTTCAGAAAGAATCCCTGATGTGTGGTTAATGTTACACAACTCTGTCTTTGCTTACATCAGTACATTAAATCAGGCAACAAACAGGCAACATAATTATGCAATGTTCATAAACTGTAACGTTACGGTTTGTAACAGACAAGTTGTTGGTCACTACATGTCACTACTTCTTTAACTTACGATCCAAAAGTTTCAAAGAGTTTAAACCAGCTCTACTAAATTTAGTATTTTGATGCCAGCTGCTGTTAGCTGTTACCACTTAAGTTATCCATTGATGTGATGCACATAAACATACAAAATACTCTAAAATCCCCAAAATAGAATCAAAATGATGTTTCTAGCTGCTAACCAACCAACCAAAAAAAAAAAAAAACAGAAAAAGAATATGGCAAACTATTCAGAAATTTGTGTTACCTGCAAAATGATGATAGCAAGTTGCTAAACAAAACTGCTGTACTTTCCTGCAAGCTTACCAGTCACTCACAGTATAAGATTTATTTACAAAGTTTATTTGTAAATTTACTTCAATAGAAGTTCCTTTTAGAATGCAAACATCCCCAGAAAAGGTAAAAGGTATTTCAACTTACGTATTATGATGATGATAGAGGATCCTTGAAGTCAATCCAACAGAATAGAGTCCAGAAATGGCTTCTCAGCATGCACCTCTTGAAAAATACTGTATTGTACCGTATTTTTACCGTTTATTCAAAAATCACTCCCAGAATGCAATGCTATTAATGGCATGTTACAGTATTTTATGGGAAACAATAAAGTGCCCAGAAATATTTCCCAGAATGCATTGTTTTATACAATATATTACTGTTTTAAGGGGAAACGGTATGCTACTTTCAGAATTTCACCGTATTCTTACAGCATTTTGTTACAGTGTACTCTTAAACTCAATAATTATGTATGGAAAGCCAATATCATACCCACATCATAATAAAACATACCTGAAGAGTTGTTTATAGAAGATGCATCAATAAAAAGGGAAAAAAGATCTTTAAGTTTAGACTAACTGGATGAAGCTGTGCTGAATCCCTGTGTGACTCTTTAACTCTCATTACACTGGGACAGTCTGGTGCCTGTCACGGAAAGACCAGGGCAGATGGCCAACAAATGTGTAGTAGCCTAACTGTTGTTGTCTGGAGACAATACTGTTTTATGTTTATTTCAGGGGTGCCCAAATTCTCTTCAGTAAAGGGCCAAAAATGAATCAGGGTGGAGGGTCCCAGGCCAAAATTAAACATTCATGTCGCAGTGCATCATATCAAATATGACAATAACATAATTGTGCAAATAAATACTTGTATAAGTAATTTTGAAAATGAAAACACTTTTATGTATTTCACAGCATCAAAGTACTGAACATCCTTATGGTGTAAATACTAGGCCTCTGTCTTCAAAGACATTTAGTGCAATATAACCAGAACAGGATGGGGCACAGCATGCTTCTATGAAACCAAAATTGTGCATTTTCCATCCTTTTGAAATAAGGAATAGAAATAAAACTGGACACCTGTTTTAGATTTTTGTCCCTATAACAAATGAAATAATGACTCCTGTATTTTCATTAATTTACGAAGATTATACTCTTCTAAAATAGCGAATTTCTGCCTACATATTATATACTGGACTTCCAGGTTTGAGCTGACGGGACTCGCGCCACCCTACTACCAATGTAACCCAGTGTTAATAAATCAGACCAAGCCCAGAACTTTGATTAAAGAGAGAGAAGGGAAAACAGCAATGAGGGCTTGGTTCAGTCCTCCATCTTTCTCTTCAGGATTACAGGTTAAATATACACAGTGTGAATACAAGACATTTTCTCTGTTTGTGCATGGACATTTGATTTAATCAAAATAGCTAACACTCTTATAAGAGAAGTCTCAGAGGTGAGACCACCACATTGTAAACAGTCCAGAGGACATGATGATGTGGACCAACACATTGATAAGTCACGTGAAAGGTGAAGCTTAGACCCTCTCCTCAAAATCAGTCTGTTCTAAGCACAAAATATATCCAGAAATTCAAGTATCCATCATGTATCAATCACACATTCTCAAGCGCTGCCTGGCCAAAAAAAGTAGTCACCTTTAACTAAGCAGGTATGAACCTCCTATTGGATAATTACTGCATGGGCGATTATCTTTCAGCTGGCAACAAGTTATTTAACTCCAACGGGTGCAATGAGTTGCTTCTCATTTCTTAAACAACTGTGTGGAAATACACATCCCCTGGTTGTGGCAAAGATGTTAGTCAGAGAGTGGTCAAATCATTGGCACACGTCAAGCAGAGAAAACATCTAAGGAGACCAAAGAAACTTCTAAAATTAGATTAAGAACTGTCCACCACATTATTAAAATCTGGAAGGATAGTGAGGACCCATCGTCTTCGAGGAAGAAATATGGCTGGACAAAAACTCTATTAATCTCATCGGCACTTTTTGTTTGGTGATATCAAATCAAAGAAAAACAACAGTAGAAATCATGGCTATGTTTAAAAGTGAAAGTAACAGTATTTCCAAACACACAATGCGAAGGAAACTCAAAGGATTGGGACTGAACACCTGTGTGGCCTTAAGAAAACCTCTAATCAGTGAGGCTAAATGGAAAAAAAGGCTTCAATTTGCTAGGGAGCATAAAGATTGGACTCTGGAGCAATGGAAGAAGGTCATGTGGTCTGGCGAGTCCAGATGGACCCTGTTTCAGAGTGATGGGCCATCAGGGTAAGAAGAGAGGCAGATGAAGTGATCTCCCATCATGCCTAGTTCCATACTGTCCAAGCCTGTGGGGGCAGTGCTATGATCTGGGGTTGCTGCAGTCGGTCAGGTCTAGGTTCAGCAACAGTCTGTGCTCAAAGAATGAGGTCAGCTGACTACCTGAAGATACTGAATGATCAGGTTATTCCATCAATTGTTTTTTTTTCTTCCCTGATGGCACGGCCATATTCCAAGATGACAATGCCAGGATTCATCGGGCTCAGATTGTGGAAGAGTAGTTCTGGGAGCATGAGACATCATTTCCACACATGGATTGGTCTCCACAGAGTCCAGACCTTAACCCCATTGAGAATCTTTGGGATGTGCTGGAGAAGGCTTTGTGCAGCGGTCAGACTCTACCATCATCAATGCGAGATCTAGGTAAAAAGTTAATGCAACACTGGATGGAAATAAATCTTGTGACACTGCAGAAGCTTATCGAAACACTGCCACAGGGACTGCGTACTGTAATAAAAGTTAGAAGCGGTCCAACAAATTATTACAGTGTTTGACCTTTTTTTGTTGGCGATTTCTTTTGTTTACTGTGTAGTGTAGTTAATGTTGTACTCTGTGGCCCGAAATGCACTCAACTGTTGTTGGTTTTTTTTTGGTGTTGTTTTTTTGTTCTTACTTCTAATATTCATAAGGGAGATCGTTTTTGAAGGCATCACAAAACAGACTAAAGTCCATTTTGCTGACAGAGAGTATAAATTGGCCTAATATGAAGTTACAGTTAATCTGTTCACATTTAGATCTGTTAACTTTAACTATGGAAAAACAAGCTGAATAAATTCTTATAGATCCCATAAAACACTCTCCTTCCCTCCACAGGCCTAAATCTGCTCATCCAGCTTCATAGTTGACTGCCTTTTGAGGCAATTTAAAAAAAAAAAAAACGAACGCATATGATTAAAAGCTTGACTAATAAAAGTAGTTGTATGACAAGACAAATAAAGAAAATGTCTTCAAATACAAGTCACATGAGCCTTTACCACAGTATAACACGATATTTCTATTACAGGAAAAGTCCAACGAAGGGAACACGGGTGCTGGTTGGAACTCCAGCAAAACGCGCTTCGATTGGCTGAAAAAGTCTGAGCCAATCATTTTGCTTCTCATTCGCTGGTAGACTCGTGACATTCACTGCCTGCATGCCTGTGTCAACTGTGTTCGTATCTTAAAATGAATATCATACGACCGTCTTTGTCCCGACTGCGTGGAATAACTCATTTCACCAGGTAACATGTTAAACGTTTTTACATGTTGGATCAATGTCAGAGCTGGTGTCGTTTGATTAAGGTGTTATAACTGCTAAGTTAGCTTAGCACCATGCTAGCAGAATTGCTAGTTCGTGATCTAAGAACAAACCAACCTTGCCTATTATTAAGACATCTTATTTATTTCGCTGAGATCTTCTTAAAGTTGAATGAGAGCGTAACCCACCAACCTTATAGGAACAAACTAAACTGGTATGCATTTATAATAGACGTCCCTGTGTGACGAGAACCAGTAAATCAACGGTGTTGAGACAGAGGAGCTTTGCTGATGGTTGATATCTTGACAGTCCTTTTTAATTTTTTACACACACACACACACACACACACACACACACACACACACACACACACACACACACACACACACACACAAACATATACATAAACTATGACATTGCGTGAAAGGTTAGCAGTCAATCTTATGCAGCTCTTCTTATTTCAGCAACAAGTGAATTTTACAGAGTAATGTTGGCAATAACAATCTATGCTCTTTCAAAAGTCTGCTTCCAGGGAACCTCTCTGCAACTGGCACCTCTCATATCAGATTATTCAGCAACTGGATGATGCCCAGAGCAATTGAAGGCCCCATGGTTTCCAGATGTGGGCCTTTGTCCTCTCAAGCGGAAGGATCAGGAGTATTCCAGCAGCTTCCATGGCAATACCAGCAGGTTCGCACAAGAAAGAGAGGCACAGAGTATCAGCCAAAGAACATCAAACGGAAGAGGACCCATGGCTGGATCAAGAGACTCAGCTCACAGAGCGGCATCGAGTTGGTTCTTCGACGAATGTTAAAGGGACGCAAATCCCTCTCACACTGAAGATCTCTGTGGGGTAACCCCAAGACTTTCTCGAAACAGACAATGATTAAAATTGTTGGCTGCGTTCTACAAAGAGCAAGCTTACTGGGAAGCTGGTGATACTGGGTGGGGCTCTTGTTTTGCAGCACCACTGTACAAACCTTGATAGGCATGAGTATGAAAACCAGCCTCCAACGAACAAGTAACTAAACAGAAGCCTTCTAGTTTCACTGAGTACTTTTTGATTCATAATGTTTAGTTAAGATTATCAAACTTGTGCAAGTGTCTTGATTTATTAGTTTGGTTTTTGTGTGTGTTTGTGGAAAATCATTTATTTCAAAACTAAAAGGTGTTCTTTCAAGGTTAGATTTTGACTTATTTGTCATTAAAAAAGAAAACTGAAACCCTTTTTTTGGAAGAATAAAAATAAAAATAAAAAGATAAATACCCTAAAAAAGTATGTGCATATGTGCGTTTATGATTGAAAATCAAAAACTGATTTGAAAGATATTTTAGGATCAAAGTGTGAGTTGCCTCATGAGAATTTTCTTGGCCTCTTTGGCAATAATTTTTGATACTTCCCTTTTTTGATTGACAACTCTACAAAGCTACATTCATATGGTTGTTTTAGTTAAAGTAAAAAATAATAATAAAATGAAATAAACTAAAATAGAAAAAGAGACAGAGTTCCCTGAAATAAAGAAATTTGCCTACTAAAGTAGTACACAAGGGTTAATTTTGTCATTTACTGTCATTACAATAATTGCATGTGTATTATTCATATTGAAACTGAAGTGTATTTAATTTCGGGGCATTTAAGGTATGACAAATATCAAAAGTGAAATCCAATAGTTGTGAAAAATAATTTATATTCCATTGGGTATATTGACCTCATGTATGTAAGAACTCTTAAGGCAGGAAAAATAGGCCAAGAATTAGACTAACTATAACTGATACTAACACAGCTGTTATGTTTACACTAATGACCATAGGTTTAGTCGTCGCGTTCATGGGTATTCACAACCTATGTGTTGTTTTCATACCGAAGCCCGCTCGTATTAGGAGTTGTGCATTTGTGTTACATAACCATCTTGAGCCAATCAGGACGTTGTTATTTTTGAGTGTCGTCACAGAACTACCACCGTTCAACCAATCAGATATGCGGAATCTTAGAAGGTGACCGCCCCTAGACAAATGATCAACAAAGATGGAGTTGGGAAGTAAGTAGCAAGTTAGCTTACGGAGAGCGTTCAATTTCGATATTTGTGACATAGCCGGGATCTGAAAGCGATATTACAACTGATTTCAATCAGCACGATGTCATAAAACTGAGCTCGTACGCCGTGTATGGTTTACAGCAGTCTTAAGAAGCTGTCGAAAGGACAAACAACCCGGTATCTTGGCTACGACAAGGCTTAGGTAGAAGCTAGCTACAAGAGTAGCATCTGCTCGTTTTCTCTCCTAACGTGCTTCAACAGACGAAGAGCGTGACTCTGAGAAACATGGAGAAGGTACGTTTACAAGTCGCTCCAGTGGTTTGTGTATTCTTTGTGGATTGCTGGTTTAAACGAGTTTGTTCGACAGACATGTTACTGGAGTGTGGTCAAAAGTACGTGATATGAAACAGTCACATAATGCTCTGCTGCAACGTTATCAAATGAAACGTAAACAGAAGAAGCTGCTACCCACAATCATGTTATCGCTGTAGTTGTATGATACGACCTCGGGCTATGATTTCGTTTTTACAGTGTGTGTCTTTTCTTTTGTGCTGTTCAGGGAGAATTTCTGAAGGGACTACCAGTCTACAACAAAAACAACTTCAGCAGATTCCATGCAGACTCTGTTTGTAAAGCATCAGTAAGTCCTCTTGTTGGTTCTCCTAGTGAAGACAAAATGTGAAGTCAAAGTGTGAATCGTGTCAAAAAGATGCTTTTTTTTGACTGAATTCAACAAAAAGACTAACATTGGTTTTGGTTTTGCCTCAGAACCGCAGACCATCAGTGTATCTTCCTACGAGGGAATATCCATCAGAGCAGAGTAAGTGTTGCATCAACATTGTTGACAATGTGGAACTTTGTAGTTAACCTCCTATTAAGATTGTATAGATTTAAGTTCATTGTCTCAACTCATCTCTCTCATGACATGATCATTCTTTGTGTTTCACCTCCACAGTCATAGTCACAGAGAAGACAAACATCCTTCTACGGTATCTTCATCAACAATGGGACAAAAAGGTGAGGATTTCAGAGACCTTTTGTAATGTAGAAGAGAGCTGGTGATGATTGAATCATTCGTGATGGTGTATGTATTTCTTTTTTTCACCAGAATGCTGCAAAAAAGCGAGAGCAGGAACAAACAGAGGAGGAGAATACAGCACCACCAAGGAAAATTGCCAGAACAGACTATCGGGAGCTGAATGAGGATTCGTAATGGTCTGTGCTGTTAATGCACACCCAGCAGAGACAGAAATGTTAAAAGAAATTGCATACACATGCGGAGGGGTTGCAAGCCTGGAACACACAAGGAGAAACACATTTCAGATCCCAGCTGACATGACATTTATCCAGATAAAAGAAAACCTGGTCAAATGTTTGCATTCACCTCAGAATTTCTCATAAACCAAAAAAAGTTTTCCTTCACTTTGTCTCAAACTGTCACTGGTATTTTCTTTACTCCTGCAACACCTCTGCCTCAGGTTTTAATCTTTCTATATACATGACAGGCATCTACCTCTTTTTTTCCTTTACCCCTTTCTTACTCATTCACGTCAGCTAACAAAGGTTTCTTTGAAATATGCAACAAGTAAATTCTCTGCTGCTTTGTTAAGATTTACAGCTGTCGTTATTCATGTCATCGTTGAGATATGCATGTTTTACGTCAAGTCTGTGTACGTGATAAGGTGACATGCCATCCTTACTCCATAAGGATTTTTTCTGTTTTTGACGATGTAAAGACAGTGACTCTTAAATATTTCAGTTCTTCAGTATTTCATGTTTTTGCTGTGGAAACAAAGCTGTTAGGTTATGTTGTTGAAATGTGATAATCAGCCAGTTTGGCTCATGGCGAAAAAATATATGTTTGTTTTTATTGCCTTAACAAAAAAAAAAAAGGTTTTAACGTGTCTCAGTTTGGTCCCTTGTGTTTACGTTGTCGATGAAGCAGTGAACACTGTGAGGCTAAATAGTTGTTGGCATGTCCTTAAATTAGAACATATCCAAGCTAGTGTGGTTAACAAGAGAATGCAGGGTCTGCACCTACATGTTTATTTTAAGTTTGTGACTTAAGTACACATAGTAATCCAACCACCTGTGCTTGTAAATTAATAATAACAGGCTTGGTTTTATGGATAGGGAGATGACTACAGGCATTCAGCTATTTTCAGATGGTGTTGGCTGATTTATGTGTCTAAGCAGCAGGGTTTACTTAACAGTGTGTTCAAAGGTAAATTCCAATGTGACAGGGGTTTTTTTGTATTTGTTTTGTACAATGTTTAAATTATGACCATTCTGATCCTTTGTCAGGTAGCAAAACAAACAATACTTTTTTTCCCCCATAAGCCATTTTATTTTGTCCTTTTGTTCATCAGGCCAGTTTAATATGAGTATTAATGTACATTGTTTCCAATCATCATAAGTTATTGTTTAAAAGTAACAAAGTCATGCTCAGTTTGGCATTTTCTGTAGAATTAGTAAAAACAGTTAACTTAAAATAGCAAACATGTAGAGTTTTGTTCTCGGTTCTTCATACTTTTATCATCGGGTTTGTATTCCATTGTGTGAGATTTGTTTACTTAACACTTTGATTTGAGTTAACTGTATAAACGTATTAATGTTGATTTCTTAAGTTCTTGTATAGATTGCACTGTGACATACAGTAAAGGCTGTAATTCACTAACAGCAACACAGTTTCAAGTGTTATCATTGATTTAAAAAAGCAGAGTAAAATGAGCCATTCTTTCATTTATGCTGTCCTCTCGACAAGGGAAAGTTTCTTCTTTTATTTCAGGATTTTTCTTGTCAGTGGAAATGCATCTATGACAAAAGGCAAGGAAAATATGACCTCTCAAAAAAGGTTCTCTTTTGGCTCAACTTTACCAGGGGGTACATTGACCAATTTATCTTTTCCAGTGTAAATCTGAGCATCATCTTAATTAATTTTAAGGGAAACTTTAGGTTAGAATTAATGTAGCAATGCAAATGATAAAAACAAAACCAGTTCTGAAATTGACTCAAATGTGAGGAACATCATTTCAGTGTACTTTTGATTCTGTCTGATTTTCATACTTTACTAACTTCTCCGCTAAGAGTCACATCCACTTTCATCCAAAGTGGATATGTGTTAAAAAAGACTCAAAAAGTTTTTATGCAATGAATATTTGATATAGTACTTCTTACAGTTACTTTCCATTTGAGGCCTGATCGCTGGATGAATTTAAGGTCCTTTCAAAGTCCTCTCCAGTTTCTTTCTGCTCATACCTCTGGCTGAGATTTCTGAAATCATGTCATGCTTTGATGAGAACCTTGATGAGGAGATTTCTAGAGCTTGCCAACACTTCCTGTTCCCAGAAGACCTGGAGACTAAATAACACCAAAGGAGACCAAACATCTGAAGCAGAGTCAACCTCCAGACTTTCCTAAATATCTTGGGCGACCTCCATATGGTCCTCTTCATCCTCCATCAGCACAGAGCCTGAGGTCGACCAGTTTCTGGAGGACAAGTCAGATTCAGGGATCATTACTCGTTATCCAAACCCAGTTGTTGCTAGTTTGACAACTCAATAGCATTCTTGTTTGCATAATCATCCTTTCACTACAAATCCTTTCTCACATTATTTATGTACAAGCCCTTTTTCTACACAACCCATGTTCCACCACCCAATCACACCATTGCACATGTAACAAAAAGAAGCCACCGCCTTATCTCTTGATGGATGTTGATTCAAGTGATGTTTATTTGCATTTTTGAATTACATTCACTAATTTATGTATTAAAATAATTCATAGAAAACCAAGGTTAAGAAAAATAGAATAATTTTTTTATGGTCACAGTGAATATAATCTGACCTATTGCAGAAGAATACAATGGCTTTGAAAGTGCTTCACAACCTAAAAGACGTGATGGATGTGTGATGCATGCACGTGACGCAGCATGCACTAAAGACAGGCACCAGGATGAGAAACGGAGAAGACGGGAAGCTGCTGTTCACGTCATTAATGCTCAGGTCCTGGTTTTATAGAAAACAAGCCTTACGTCGAGGTTATCTCTTCAGGTGCTGTTAGAAACCAGGCAGTCATGCAGTATTATGACTTTATAATCAAGCCCCGTACACAGAGTAACACGTACTGTACATATTTTACATGGAAGCTGGGTAAGTGTAAATAGATACAGTAGAATACTTTGTGCAGAGCAGGTTGCATCAAGAGTGAAAGTCTACCGCTCGCTGACCGTACATGTGGTCCCTGCGACTAAAGTGTTCTCTTACAGTACAGGTGTGACGCTGTCTGTTTACATTGCTCTCAGTTTGCCATTGTTGAATGTGTATTAACTCTTTGAGTTTTCAGAGTCAGTCGACTGTCTTGACTCTCCTTTCTCTGACTCGTTGGAGGGTAACTCCTCCTGGCTTGAGTTTAACTCGGCTCTGTTTGCCTGAGCATTAGCAGGCTGACTCGCTGTTTGTGTCCCGTTCACACACACCACAGTCCCCTCAGATTTGCTGAAGCTGAACAGTTTCCCTGGACTGAATGTCCTGTTTGGGGACTGTGATCTCTCCTGGCCACCAGGGGGAGTTGACGAGGCCACAGTTGACCCCGGCACTACCCCAGCTGCCACTGCTGGCTCCTTTTTCACCTCAGGCGACTTTAAGAACTTGAGAAATCCCGGCAGCTTTGCCTCTCCTCCTGTAGGTGACTGAGCTGGTGAGCGGGAGGTCCCTGAGGAGAACTTCCCCTGCAGAGGGATGATCTGCTTCAGTTTCATCACGTTGTTGTTTCCCAGCAGGGAGCTTGGCCTCTTGGGCTTGTCACCCGGCTTGCCCCCTGATGTTTTGTCATGGTGGTGCTGGTGCTGGGAATCTGCTTTGTGGTATTCGCTCTCCTGGCGAGCCTCAGCCTGTAGCTCAGCCTGACGCTGGAGCTCCTCTTCTTCACGGCGGCGCCTGAGCTGCTGCTGGAAGTGCTGCTGGGCCTGCTGCTCATGTTTCTAAAACAGGAGGCACATCAAAAATAAGACAGGGGAGGAGAGAGGCAGCGCATGACACAGCAAACACAGAAAAGAAACGTTGATCAAGTATTAATTAATGTGAACAACAAGGCAAAACCTTTCTGAGGAGTGTTAACTAAAGGGTAAATGAATCTGTGTTCCTTCTCTAATTCAATCTCTTCTCTAATTTGCAAATAATGGGCAGATGAAGCCTTTCACAGCCTTGACTTTTTCCCATTTGTTCTTTGAGTTATCTGAAGCTTTCTCACAGTGCCATCTAGTGGCAACTAGCAACTAAAGCAACCTCTCATGAGGTCTGAAGCTGCGCGCTCTCACTGATAGATCATCGCAAATTTGAGAGATGAAAGTCCAAGGGGCCTGTTTTGTTGTTCTGAGATTCTGCGTTGACAATCGGTGCAGTAAAATAACCTTGCAATGTTCAAATAGCCTTGATATACTTGAAATGAAAGATGAATGCAGCTCTTTGGAGTTGAGGTCAGTGACACTAATTGTTGATTTTCAAGCTCCTGTGAAGAGTTTTTGGCTGGTTATGAAACAGACCAAGATTAAAATTAATTTCCACCTCTCGAAAGAAAACAAGACCACCAGCCATGAGATTGCTGACTTTAATATAATTAGTGGTTATTGCAGTCACTGTTGCTGGGTAGGGGGAAAAGTCTTTTGCTATTCTGAGAGCAGTGGAACCTTGACTATACAAAAGAGCAGGATGATATTTTAAGAGCATGAGTCACACATGCATTGGACAAAACTGTCTAAAAAGTAACGTTGCTGTCCAATAAATAACATGCATTCCTACTTTTGACAGATTTGACTATTTACAGTACAGTTCTACTTTAGTTGGGACCTAAATGATCGGTGGAAAGACATTTTATTATGTTATCTAAATATAACATTTATGTCATCCAGCTGTCTCTCCCTAGCAGAAGGGGAATTTCATCACATGAATTCTCTATAACCGTGTTTCTCAAATTGTGGTCCGCAGACCACTAGTGGCCCACCAGCGCCCCCTAGTGGTCTGCAACAACTGTGAGGAAATTGTTTTTGTTTTTTTTAATGAATTTTAGAAAAAAGAGGGGGTGGGGGTGCGAGTCGGCTGCTACACAAATTGAAAATATCTACAAAAATTGGTTCATAAATGTGTTGAGTAATTTAATTTGATCTAAGTATCTAATTACTGGAAATTTAAGTATTATGGAATAATATATCAGTAATGTAGTTATACTCATATTTTTAGGAACATTTTCTCGCTCATTCCAAAAAAAATAAAACAAAATAAAACAATGAGGGACTTAGTGCACTTTTTTACTCTAGTCACAGTCATTTTGAAAAATACTTTTCCTGAATAAAGGACAAGTATTGAAAAAATAACATGTATAATTTTATTTGTAAAAATAATTCAATTAATTAATAAAATTAAATGAAATAAATAAAATGAATATAAACACATTTTCAACATTATCGTTAGTTGCAGCCCTAGCAAGTTGTAACATGTATGATCAGAGATTATAGTAAATCAGTTTTTTCTCTGGGGTGTTGTTCCCGGGCTATTTAGCTCCTGGTGGTCCTTGGTCTGAAAAAAATTGAGAAACACTGCTCTATAATGTATCAGTTTTTGAGACATGACATTGTTTCTTGATCATCCAACAGAAGTGTTGCAACTTCCTCAAACCGAGACAGACAGGCTGATGCATGCATGTAAGGATTGGACTATTTGCCTTTAGATTATCATGATTATGATCCACTATCAATCGTTTACCAACGTAATAGGACATAAACCAAGAGTTTGAGGGTCCATAAAAACGATCCCTCTAGCACATTATTGAAACAGACACGTCTGTCACTGCATACAATTATACTTGTTAGTCCACAGATGACACAAAACTCTTATGGTTTCATTTTGGGTCTTATATATTTTAAAACACAGTAATTTGTTTTTTTGAAAGTCAGTATGTGAGGAAAAAATGTTTTTTTTTTGCTCCCAGAAAAAGAAGACATTTTGGAGTTTTTTCAACCCACAGCCATAATATGAAAGCAGCTTTAACCAGAGGGGTCGCCAAAATCTATGTCCAATGAAACTTCCTCACAGGAGCTGTAAGGTCAGATAAAGAAAGTTGAGCTAAATTCAAGCAAAACGAATATTTTTATTTAATAAATACTGTATTTTGTTTGAAATGTTATTAATTTGCTGATTGAAACTTAGTCAACGCTAAAAGGTAGGTCCTACAGGACTTTCCCAAAAAAAGGTCAACATTTACAGGAGTAATCCTTCTCAATTGTTTCTTATGGGCCACTATACATGTGTGTCAGTGTCTGTGTCTGCCTCAACTCTCTGCTTTGTCTGTATGTTGTTGTTTTGGTTTTACCAGGATATTTCCATCAGCCAATCACTGAGCGAGCGCCCAGTGCACAAGTGACTTTGAGTGTTGATGATCACAAGTGGAAGAAGCTAACCATAGCAGCTACGATAGTGGACGTAGATTTGGGCTCTGTTTGAAGCCTTTATGGACGTATGTTTTTACTTTCGAAATGGGAATCATCTTTAAACTGTTTTGATTTAACACATGCAAATACTGATTTTGTTTCTTTTAATGGAAAGATTTCACCTGAACTGAGCTGAAGCCTCTTTCGCTTTATTGACAATTGCCATTAGCTTAAATTCCCTCTTTGTGTTTAAACCTTTGGATTTCTTAAGCCTTGTATCCAATATAGTCAATATATTTTAACTAAATTTTATTTTAGAGGTTAACATGTAGAACATGTAGTTCTACGTTAAACTTCCATTAGCTTCACAGTTAAAAGTCTAACTGCCAATTCAATCTATCAGTAAAACTTTGTTAAACTGAATAAATCAACTACTTTACACAGAGTCAAAACAAGACTGCAGGTTTTAGCATTATAAGCCCAACATTAGGCTTTACTTTGAGAAAATAATTCACACACTAGGCTGTTTTTTTCACACAAATGCTGTCTTCTTCACATTGGTAAGCAAGTTCTGCTGATGTGATGCAAAAAGTCACACATGTGGTTTCTTCAGATGAGCAGTCAGAAAAGGCTTCAAAGGCACGTCCAGGGTCAGTACAAACCAGTAAATCAGGGGACACAGTGGGACACAAAGGTAGAAAACGTGACATAAATTGCACATACAGTGCAGCCAGCAGCAAGCCTTGTGTTGGCCGAAGGTCTTTCAAGCTATGATTCATACCTTGAAAGCTTCCCTTCGTCGGTATTCTAGTTTGGCCATCTCTTCCGCAACCCAGCCAGGGATATCAGGGATGGCAACATGGATGATGTACTTTAGGAGGATTGCAAAGTGCTGAAAACCACCAAGACCACAGAGGGACAAGCTCAACCCACGATTACAACAAGGCACATTCAATTTCACAATCACCAAAAATACATTTCAAATGAATCAGATTATATTTCTAAGGTTATTACAAAGTCAACACCAAACAGAGCAGGCCATGCACCTTTGTACAACTTCTGTAGTTTAAAAAAGTAACGTCCACGTCCTCTTTCACCCTGGACAGACCTACAGTGATCAAAGACAGGACTGTTCATACCTCCAGTAACACGATAGAGATGATGGTCATCTCAGGACTCAACCAGGGAAACAGACGCTGCAGCTGACCACACTGACCAATCAAGTAACAGTTTACGATAATGGCAATCAAGCCCATGGCCTCCATTGCTGTCTGATGATGAGAGAAAAAAATGAGACATTTAGACAAAATACCCTGGAGAAATCTCTTAGATTTTCCAACAAAGGAAGAAGCACACTGACCTGCCACTGTCCAATGTTCTCCACCCTCTGGCCAAAAGGTCTCTGCAGGCCGGTGCACAGCTTCAACGCGTCGCTGCGGATTTCAATGATGTTATTAATAAGAGCGCACATGGCTGCCAGGGGGAATGCAGATGAGAAAAGCACCACGTAGCCAAACTGGATGAACATCTCCTGGTAGTCCTGGAGTGTGTCCTGTTCAGGTCACAGAAAGTTCAGAAGTG
Source organism: Halichoeres trimaculatus (assembly GCF_033239565.1). NCBI lineage: Eukaryota > Metazoa > Chordata > Actinopteri > Labriformes > Labridae > Halichoeres > Halichoeres trimaculatus. The sequence goes on along the minus strand of NW_027437193.1, from coordinate 24,355,817 downwards.
TGAAGAGTTAGCAGGACGAAAGTCAGTTTGTAAGATGTTAAGCATCTCACCTCGTAGGTTTGCATACAGCTCTCAATCTCCGCTTGGGTCAGAGTCACAGTTTTAGGCTCTTCTGGTGGGTCAATCCATGACTTCTTCTCCTCTTTCCCCTCACCTGCAGCCTTTCTTCTCTGACAGAGAGATTCAGATTCCTTTGGAGAGGACACAGTGGCAAGCTCCTTGGTCTCCTGCTAAGGTAAACATTACACTACGATACTTTCTCCACTGAACACTAAGACATCTTATTTGTTTCAAACAACAGAAGTCAGTGCTTTTAATGTCCCTAGATTGTCAATGCTATGGAAGACTGCCTCTTGAGAAACAATTATTAAGTACAACACTTTTACTGAATCTTGTATTGATTAAATATTACTGAATAAATATTCATGAGAGCCATCAAGGAGCTCTTCAGCCTGTCGTTGTCAGCTGTGCTTTGAATTATGACTGACTTTAAAGAGGGGGTGTCATGCTTTCCTATATTTTAAACCTGAATAAAAATTAAAAAGAAAAATTAATTTCCTTACTAAATGTGTGCAGATTTTCAAAACTACTCATATGTTGTAGAAATCCCTGATTCTGTCTGTAAAGTTATCTGAAGGATAAGTTATAAGATAATAGTATGAGTTTTTATATCCTCTTGAGGTGATAACATAAAGATAACTGTTCTTTGACATGTCAGAGGGCAGAGTAAGTATTTTCCTGTAGCTCTGAACTCATGTCAAACTAACCTCTTTCAGGGAGTTTTAGTACGCTTCATCAAGACGATTAAAAAAACACACACATAGCATGTTAATAGTATGTTAAATTATAAAAGAAAACAGACCACATACTTGACTCAGCAATTCACAATCACTGTCATCATCACAGCTGTCAAAAATACTGGACGGGTCCATCCCCTCCTCTACCAGTGTAGGACTGTCCTCCAAGAAGCTGTCAAACACCGGCTGCGTTTCCGCTGTCACGTCCTGATAGTCAACCTTCTCAGTGAAGCTGACTTTACGCTGCTTCAGATTGTTGTCACTCATGTCCCACTCTTCCTCTGACAGCCGAAAGCCTGCTTTCAGATCCCCTCGTCTCCTTGGCTCAGGATTACCGTTAGCACTGTGACTGACCGCGATGCCTTTGGGACCCAGGAAGGAATAGGCGGTCATCGAGGCTTGAGCCTTTCCCAGAGCCAGGCGGCCATATTTGAGTATGATGGCTTGGAGGAGCTCCCACAGCACCTTTGGGGTGAAGACACCCAGCTTGTTTTGCTCATAGAGATAAGGCTGGAGGACCTCTTTGATGTTCTGGAGGAACTGGCGAAAGATTAGCAGGGTGGCTAGCATCTGTGAGGAAAAGACAACAGCTGTAACAGTACTGAGAAAGACACATTAAAGGTAGAGACTGCAGGATTTTCCTAAAAAATGATATGTCAACTTTTACAGAAATAATTCTGCTCAATCGTCTCCTATTGACCTTACATATGCGTGTCAGTGTCTGTCTCTGCCTCAACCCCCTCCTCTGTCTGTATGTTAATGTTTTGATTATGTCGGGATTACATAGGGGTTACATCAGCCAATCACATCACAATCATGACTTTGTCTGTTAAAGATAGCAAGTAGAAGAAGCTCATCAACGGAGCAAGAAAAATACTGACAAAGTGAATCAAAAGAAATAAAGCTTCTTCTGAAACATGGGTGACTTGCTTTAAAGCACTTAAAGAACAGCACAGGACAATGAGTGAATTGAGCTGGCTCTCTGCTAACCAGGTATGTGTCAAATATTTGTGATTAGCTTGTGCAAACATGCAAAGTCCGGTGCATGGCTCCAGAGGTTACTCCCATGTAAAAAAGCGACAGTATAGGTGTTTAGTGAGTGTGTTTCTGTACACACAGTCAGAAGGCAGTGGGTGTGCGCTGCTGCTGGCACTGAGCCAAGGAGGAGCCAGTTCGAATGTGGTGTTAATTAACAAGTAGCGAAAATTCCTGCTGACTCTACCTTTAACACAGAGCTTGGCAGACCTTTTTCAATTGAGGACGTTTTCAAAATATCCACAATGTATTTGTTAATGTATATTCATGTATACGTTTATTGGTTGTGGCTCAGATGGGGGCTTGTAAAACGAAATATTAATGGAAGTGGATGTTTATGTCATTTTTGTGTTTTGTCTCAAAAACACTTTAAGGGACACCATGTTGGCTCTTCTACCTACTGTTCTTTACAGAGCTGGTACATCGTCCAATTTAGAGCACTGGTAATCTGAATTTGGTAATCCTGAAAACTGTATATGTGGATCAGGGTGATCCAGTCCAATGTTGCTTTGAAAACTAAGACTGATCAGCTGATCCTGGAGAGCAGAAACCAGATTTCCAAATCCGGATCATTTTGATCTAGATGAGATTCATTGAACAACTGGCCCCTCATTCTAAAATGTTGATTACAATCAGACATAGATCTATAAGTGAGACTTTTTTAAGATCACTTAGAAATTCTTTACAGCCCCTTTAAATTCAAAATCTTACTTCTATGCCTTCAAACTAGGGGTACACCAATCACAATTTTCTGGCCAATCACCGATCTTTAAAAGCCAGACCTGCCGATACCGATTCTTTATTTTTTATAACTGACAGCATATACCTTCAATGTTCCAGTCTTATTTTATTGAAAATCATTGAACAATGCCTGTGAAACAATGAAATCTTTATGTTTAAATTAAACAACTAATGAAGTGTCCTGAGTTTTAGGTCTTAGAGCAAAAATCAACAATGGCTGTCAGACCTTCCCAGAGGTATATAAGATCAGTTTCATATGTGAGGATGGGCCGATTACCGGTCCCCAAAAATAAGGAAATCAGCACTGATTGATCGGCCGACCAATTGATTGATGCATGTCTACATCAAACAGATGAGTACGCTCACTTTTAGCCTTGTCTTTGGAACAATGTCATTAATGAAACTATCAAGAGGATCAATAGTTTGTTCAAGAATTCTGACTTCAAGCACTACAACTCTCAAAACTGGGTTCTCTAGCAACCAGCATAGCTCTGTGAAAGCTGCCAAACAAAAACTGACTGTTGCCAGCTAAAATTAGGAGCATGCTTTTGTCCAACTCCACTAGAAATCAAGGACTCATTGTTCCATAACAAGTAAAGATTCTGAGTTTGCCTTGTGAATTCAAATTGCATTTTGTAGTTTGTGCGAAAGGCAAAGAAAGCAGCAGTTTTCAACCAACAATTGGTGTTTTTTTTAAGTCCAAACCACCACTTCAGCTCAAAAGCTGCTGTCACCTTTAGACCAAAATGTCATGTTTATGTTGGTGTTTCTGCACACAGCTTTTGTCACCTCTTTTAGTCGCTCCATGTCCTTGAGGTAGAATCCAATGTAGAAAAGGCTTAGGTAAGAGTTGATGAATTCAAACTGTAAAAAAAAAAAAAGGAAGGACACATTACAGGAAGTCAACGTTTGATTAGTCAAGATGAATTCTCTCTTTTCTGTCCCAAACTGAAGAGGAAGAATGACTCACAAAAACCATCTTGATGATGAGGTTGTTCTCATAGGCACTCTGAAGTCTGTAGTTCTCTGTATGACAAGAAATAAAAAGCAGAAAAGAAATGAACAAAATTCCCAAATATGTAAAAGAGCAAACAAAAGTAGTACCTTGACTTGAATGTGTACCAAATTAACAAGTTTTTTAAGATAAGAGCAGACTCTTGGAAATTTTTCTGATGTGAATCTATATTTAAAATTCAGGTAAACCAGCTTCAAAAAATCCAGCACTAGCCAATGCAACAGGAAACGCCACAGTAAACGCAACAGGAAACACCACATTGAACATCACATTTAATAACGAAGGTCACCCATCATCCCGTGTCTCACTTGTTCACTTTAAGCCATTAACTCAGGGTAGAAGCATCAGTGTTGTGCTCAAATTTGTTTTTTCAGTTATTTTGCATAACTTTCAGACTCAATTCAAAAGAAACACCCAGAAAAGTAGCAACAGGGCGCATAAAGGTGCTATTAAATGACAGTTGCCCAACTCAGAAACATTCTGTTTTTATTAAAAAAAACATTTACAAATAAAAGTGAAAAAAAGGTGAAAAGGGCAAAAATCAGTGAGTAAGATTTAAATACTGAGTCAAGTTTTTTCTCCCCTTCCTCTGTCAGCATCTCTTAAGTTGTCTGATATTCAAGGTTAATGTTGTAAATCATACTTAATAAAACAAGTTTTCTCACATTACATTCTTTTTAGTCTTTGAGCCTTATATATATATATATATATATATATATATATATTATTAGTCTTTTTTTTTTTACAAATTATGTTATTCATCATATATATAAATATATATATATATATATATATATATATATATATATATATATATATATATATATATATAAAATATATATATATATATATATATATATATATATATATATATATATATATATATATATATATATATATATATATATATATATATATATATATATTTACGCTTACTTACTCACTTTTTGCTTACTTAATTTTAAAGCAATTCACTATAAAAAACAATCTTTGGTGGGGGGCAGGAATAGATTAATGACATTTTAATTCATCTCAATGAGTGAAATTGCTTTGACTATATGAAATTTGAGCAAAGAGCTCCGTCACGGTACATATTAAACTTGTACATTAAGGCACCACTGTATTTGTAGTGCATCTTACCCATGTCATTGAGCCAGTAAGCGATCTTCTTATACACCTCATCACATACGGTCACAGTAAGGGCCAGGAGTATCTTAGGAATGAATCTTGTGATACCAGGTAGCTCCTGGATCTCCATCACGACTTCCTGCAAGGTGCATTAGAGGTTTCATAAATTTTAAATGAGTCCTATTCATTCTTATCTGCTCCCTCAGGCCCAGCTGCTACTTCAAAATGGCTGTGAAATTAAATGAAGGCATATATGAAAGCTCTTTGTTAGTCCAGATTATAGACATGATATGATTTATATTTTAAAGTAAAACAAAGAGAGGGAACATAGCCTCTTCTTCTTTTCTTATTATCAGCTGTTTTGCTTTCACTCTGTTTCAAAGTCATTCAGTCTCTTCACTAAGGGGTGCACACTCTTCAAATGAAACACATTCAAATAAAATCTCCATTTTTCAGTCCCTGTCCCTGAGCTTGTGTAACTTCCACTCTGTGCTATGTATTCAGACCTGCAGTTCCAGGCAGAGCAGCATGGCGAGGAAGACAAAGCAGAGGCAGAGGAGGCAGATGGGCAGGCTGACCAGCCATCTGAACAGAGCTCTTTTCCAGGGCGGGTAGTAGAACTCCTCACAGCCTGTTATGGGACTGCAGCGCTTCACTCCCCCTGCAGAGAGAGCAGAGGGAGGGACGGAGAACAGCCAGGGAAAGGCTTTGTTAAAAATCACTACTGCTGTCTAATTATTCTGAAAAGGATTAGTAAAATGTGTGCTGCAAAATTTTTGCATGTTTGTATTTCTTAATATCCAGATTATTGTGGTGAATGAATTATATCGAAGGGTTGCCTGTTTATTTCCTGGGATGATATCAACATTTGGGAGCATGTAAACAGACTGTATCACCTCGTGGAGTCGTTTCAGTGACTGAGAGCTCATATTCTGTGTTATTGGGTCATACCTTTGTGGGAAACCAAGACACTGCTGCTAGAATTGCTTCTAAAAACATTTGCGCCCAACGTGGGGCTCGAACCCACGACCCTGAGATTAAGAGTCTCATGCTCTACCGACTGAGCTAGCCGGGCTTGTTTCCCAGAGAATTTGGGGGCTTTTTTGAAACTGGCGCCCCTTGCCCCCCCTTCTAGTCCTCTATTCAGTCCATGCAACATGTGGGTGAGCTGGGGGCGGGGGTTGGGTGGGAAGGACGCTTCCAACACCCCCCCTTCCCTTCCCCCTGAGAGCACGTGGTGAGTGAAGACACGCTACTTTTGTAAACATGACCGTGTTTCCTGGTATTGTGCTAATCCAGTCACTGCAGGGTTGCGCAACTGATGAAACAGGCAGACAAAGTTCACAGCTCTACATGAGAGAGGAGCTCTGTCACTGCTGGTTTGTGAAAACTTCAGGAGGGCTCTTTAAATCAAGTGAACAAACTGTGACTCTGACTGTAAGAAGCTCAGCGAGAACTTCAGATTGTTGAACAAAGCTTCTGTACACCCACAACAAACACAAAGCATCTCCATCCACACATGCTCACATTATTACAACCCTCTCACCCTGAACTGTGGTCTGGGCTCTTCTAAGGACTCAGCGGGGGTGTCCAGGGTCCCCCACCTGTAGGCGAGCTCTGCCTCTCGCCTCTTCCATCGCTCCAGAAAAAGTGTCGCCCACACAACGTTGAAGAGGGCAAAAACCACGCAGCAGATATCCTGACTGGTCTGTGAGAGGGAGAGTGAGAGAATCAAAAGATACTCAGACGAGCTTCGCAAAGCGGTTCAGTCACAGAGCAAAGTGTCAGCGCTTGTTATCATGTGCTGCTTCAGCTCGTTCTGTTTCTCTTCACATCTTTATAAATCACACAAAGGAAATCATGTAAATGCAGGAGGAGTAGCAGAAAATGAAGCATCAAAGTCGCTGTCGTATCCTGACGTTTGAGGCATAAAATGATGAGTCGATGAAAGAGGAAACAAAGTGGCCTCACTGCAATAGATCTGACAGTTAGAGGCCGATCTCCCTCTGATGAAAATAAAAGATCTTTCTAGAGGTCTTGAGTACCTGGTCAGCCTCTGCCAGTATCCAGAGCAGGAAGCCGATGACAGCAGGGTATAGCATGGAGTTAGTGTAGAAACCCAGCCAAGCAAAGTACATGCCAATCTTCACTCCAAAGTAGTCACAGATGTCATCTACAGAGCAGAAGAATTCAAACATTAAAAATCAAGAATCATCACGTCTCAAACAGTTTAATCACAAAAGAAAGATAAACACGACTTCTTTGTTTGATGTGTGAATGAAACCAGACATGAACAGTCAAGCCTGCCGTCCACTGTCAGTTGAAATTAGCTTTAAAATGAAATGTGGACGTGTCGTACCCAGAGGCTGCCTCTCACACACAGCCTGCACCCAGGATGTCATCAGCTGGTTCAGGATCCTTTGTTCATGCAGGGGAAACATCTGGTGGATCACGCCTCGAGCCACCAGCTCAGGTACTACAGAGGACACAAAATGACACTTTAACCTGAAATCAGGCACAAAGAGACGCAGACACTTAAAAACAGGCATCCTGAATGTCAACACTGCCTCTCTGGATAAGAATACGTTATTCTGTGTGACCCAAGTGGACATTTACATTTTCCTTTTTTTATACATGGGATAAAGGGTGAATCTTTTTTTCCTGTTTGTGTGTGTGTTTTTGACATACACTCACTGGCTACTTTTTCAGGCACACCTGATCAACTGCTCATTAACGCAAATTTCTAATCAGCCAACCACATGGCAGCAACTCAACGCATTTAAGCATGTAGACATGGTCAGCACGTGGCATGGTTGTTGGTGCCAGACGGGCTGGTCTGAGTATTCCAGAAACTGCTGATCTACTGGGATTTTAACCAACAACCATCTCTAGGGTTTACAGAGAATGGTCCCAAAAAGAGAAAATATCCAGTGAGCTGCAGTTCTGTGGGACAAAATGTCTTGTTGATGCCAGAGGTCAGAGGAGAATGGACAGACTGGTTGGAGCTGATAGAAAGGCAACAGTAACTCAAATAACCACTGGTTACAACCAAGGTCTGCAGAAGAGCATCTCTGAACACACAACACGTCCAACCTTGAGGCAGATGGGCTACAGCAGCAGAAGACCACACGGGGTGACCCTCCTGTCAGCTAAGAACAGGAAACTGAGGCTACAATTCACACAGCAACACCAAAACTGGACAATAGAAGATTGGAAAAACGTTGCCTGGTCTGATGAGTCTGGATTTCTGCTCCACATTCAGATGGTAGGGTCAGAATTTAGCGTCAACAACATGAAAGCATGGATCCATCCTGCCTTGTATCAATGGTTCAGGCTGCTGCTGCTGGTGTAATGGTGTGGGGGATATTTTCTTGGCTCACTTTGGGTCCCTTAGTACCAACTGAGCATGGTTTTAAGTCCACAGCCTACCATGAGCACAGTGTATCCATCTTCTGATGGCTACTTCCAGCAGGATAACGCTCCATGTCATAAAGCTGGAATCATCTCAGACTGGTTTCTTAAACATGACAATGAGTTCACTGTACTCAAATGGCCTCCACAGTCCCCAGATCTAAATCCAATAGAGCACCTTTGGGATGTGGTGGAACGGGAGATTCTCATCATGGATGTTCAGACAAATCTGCAGCAACCGTGTGATGCTATCATGTCAATATGGACCAAACTCTCTGAGGAATGTTTCCAGTACCTTGTTGAATCTATGCCACCAAGGATTAAGGCAGCTCTGAAGGCAAAAGGGGGTCCAACCTGGTACTAGCAAGGTGTACCTAATAAAGTGACCGGTGAGTGTATATGGAACACAGAGAACAAATTGAAATTGAAAAAGTTGTATTTGAATTGAATTAATTACACTGAACAAAAAGCTGATTTCATTCAGACTCTGAAGATAGGATAGGATTTAGAAAAATCATTTAAAATGATTGGATAGAATCAATAAATGTGGGCATACTGATTGGCTGTCCTTCCAGGAAGTGAATGTTGTGAAGCACCTCCCCTTGTTTGGCTCGCAGATTGTCCAGCCAGTACTTTATGATGCTCTGACGCTCCTGAAAACCATCACAGTAACAAATAAGACAAAAAAAAAGTGAAAATTAAAAATAATAATTTTGAGATGTTTTAAACTTGTCAGGCTTTATGAAGAGAGGAGGGGACAGTGGACAGAGAAGGAGATGGGGTGAAAAGTGGGGAATGATGGTGCAGGTTGAATTTGAACCTGAGCAACATGCCAGAGGGCTAACCTCATGGGGAGAGTGACCTAACCCCAAAACCATACCACCACCCAAAGGTATCTTTAACTTTTATTTGGACCTGAAGACTTAAAAGTTACCCCAATCACAAAGACTCAGGATTTATACTGTATCAACCGTAACAACAACCTCTAACCTGTGAGGTGAAGAAGCAGAGCTCGCTCTCGATGTTTTCATAGATGTTGTCTTCCTCGCAGGAGAAGCGGCGCATCCCTCCTCCAAACTGTGGTTTGACAGCCTTGTGCATGCCCATCTGCTCAGCCCCCCTCAGTAAGCTGAGGGAGAGGACACAGGGTAAGTGAGCAGCAGGATTATGTCTGAGTGAGGGAAAACACTAAAACTGAGCACAGGCTGGACTGCAGATGTATGATGGATTAAGTGACTTTAGCGTACACACACACACTAACACTAACACAAACTGTGACACAAAAAGCTGTCACTGATGACTGCCACCTCGGTCTGAAAACTCTGAGTTTGTGCTGGAGAAACACTTCCACAGCTGCTGTTATCTGTCGCTCTTTTCTCTTGTATGTCTTAGTAAACAAAAACGAACTCCAGCTTCAGAAGAGGTGTGAAAAAGCATTTCTTCCATCTCCTCCTCTCCTGATGGCTAAGCTCATCAACTCCTGGGACTAACATTGAGAAGTAGAGCAGGTTATTCAGCCTGTCATTAGAGTATGAACAGGAGACAGGTGACATGTAGGGCTTAAGTGCTTTAGAGGATTACACAGTGTTTTGAAAGAGCAGTCCATTTTTCATTAATGCTCAGACATTACAGCTGATTGGTGTCAAGTTTTCATCCCAGCTTGACAGAAAGCTGAAACTGTATCTTCTTTATAATCAGACTTTTTGGTTATTTGACAACTTATTCAGTTAAAACATCCATCACCAAGCACCAATACACAATACAACACACAAGGCAGTCGTCCATGGCAGCTGTTACATAGCAACCCTCCACCAACCAGAGCTATAGCTCTTAACAATGACTTGTAGAGATAACTAGTTGTGGATTGATATTGGGTTTCTATTGGTCAACGCAGATAATAGGAGAGCAGGTCATCTGATGTCTGACACACAGTGACAGTTTCATGATGTTTACTTGTTTAGTTTTTTTTGTTTGTTTTGAAAAAATTTTTTAAGTGCAATATATTTTAACTAATTTTGCTTTTACTATCTTACCAAAATTAACATTTCTAAAAGGCAGTCGACAATTGTGTCGATTTTCTTAATTTTGGGGGATCAGTGATCGGCCCATCCTTCCATATGAAACTGATCTTATAAACCTCCAGGAAGGTCTGACAGCCAGCCGTTGTTGCTTTTTGCTCTGTGACCTAAAAACTCAGGACATTTTATTGGTTGTTTAAGTTAAAACATAAAGATTTCACAGGCATTGTTTAATGATTTTCAATAAAATAAGATTGGAACATTGAAGGTATATGCTGTCAGTTATAAAAAACAAAAATCGGTATCAGCAAGTCAGGCTTTTTAAAGATCGGTGATCAGACAGAAAATTGTGATCAGTGCACCCCTAATTTCTTACTTTACATGTAAAAAATGAGGAAAATAATTGCTGACCGTATATAAATAACAGCGCCATTTGCTGTGGCTGGAGATGGTTCTTTGAACATTGCTGCAGTTTGATTCAGCTTTGTGTTTCCTTTCTTTACTTGATCTTATTTTTGGTAAATGGGAAAAATAAACAAAACAGACATTTACTTCGATTACTGTTTTGATTTACGCTGGGAGAGCCAGACGCATTAACTGGATATCTGGATGAACTTGAAAAGCAAGATCACGTCACTGTAATGAACAATTTATTGAATGGTCGGGCCGGAACATTATGCTATTCTCTTGATTCTATTCTGTTTCAATTTTAGGGGTGCTGATTCGATTTAAATTGCGTTTCTTTGATATTTAGGATTTTTGAAATCCTTAGTTTGCTTTTTTAACACCAGACCATATGAAAAAGTTAAATGATGATGATAATGTCTACAGACTATATCAGGAGCCACAGTTTCCCATAAAATGCACATCATGTGAGTCAGAGAGAAACATTTCACCCTCTTCTGGAGAAAAGTGGTAACTTTTTTTTTTCCAATCCAGTTTATAAACAAAGACTGAAGTGAATTGTATTGGGAAAAAAAAATTGGCAAAGAATCCCAGGTTTATCTTAGCCTGTGTCATACTTTCAATGGATTTATAATTAATTTATGCATTTAAAATATGTGTGGCTTTGCTCTCGACTGATATTTATGTGAGAAGCACTGACAAATGTATTGTTCCATACATCATCACAGAATCTATATTTGACACAGCTCAGTAGCAGTTAAGATTTGATATGATGACATTTAGGAAGGAAAATCTTAATATTTAGAAAAGATGATGATGAAATCAGACCTATGGGCCCAGGATTAGACCCGTGCTGGTCTTTCTTTAGCCAGAACGCTGTCATGCTCTTCTATCGGCTTGTAAACACAGATGGTATCTTAAAGTGAGGCACTGTTTGGCAAAATTTTGATCCCTACAAAGGCAATGAAGTTGAAGGGCTGTGTCTGGTTAAACCAAAACCAATCAACCAGAGTAATGTACGACAAGCAAAGGCACAAGGACATAAATCTGCAAGGATTCAGAAGAATGAAGGTTAGGGATGCTAGCTCTACTAACATCAGCCACACTTGTTTAAGAAGTTTGACTTTGTTTACCCACTGACTGTGATCCTGTGTTTGGCTGAGCTCAATTTGACCTTTTCTCAAAGGTTTTCTCACTGATAAGACTTTGTGGTTGGGTATGAATGTACATGTCAATAACTTGTAAAAAAAAATCTCTTGGGAACATCCTCTATGCTGCTACCAAAGTTGATAAATTTTCACCACTAACCAGGAGGAAACAATCTAAATGGTCAAGTCTCATTGTTATTCTAAACTCAGTCTTCAAATTGAAAGGCAGAACACATCGTTGGCTGTTTTGGAAGGTGAAAACAAGCTCACTCACAGCAGTTCAAAGAAAGATACAACCCACACACCCACACAAACATGCAAACATACACAGAGAGTGAAAAGTCTTACTTCTCAAATGTTGTCGTGATGAAGAAGGCGTGTGTCTGGGCATGTTTGTGCTGTCGGACCTGAATACTGACTTGTGGGATTCCAACGCGGATCTGATTCAGGAGCCACAGCAGAGTGTGGTCATCTATGGTATCTGCAGGGAGGACGTTCAGCATTTTAGTACAACTTTAAAGCTCAGTTTCCAGATTCAACATCCACTTTAATTCCTCACACATTTCCAGATACATTCCCTAGGGGGCAGAGATGATGAGTTTGCTGCTGCATTAGGGGGCTGGACTGAGCCCATCTCTCACGGCTCTGACAGCAGAGTCAAAGAGAAGGATGGAGGAGCTGACAGTAAACTGATTCTCCCATTAAATGCCTGTCCACATATATCACAAGGTGTTTTATGTACCAGGCTGCAGAGACTGGCAAAAGCTCACACTGATTACAGCTGGATTCAAGCCAGCTGCATGTCGCCTCATTAAGTCTCATCTAGATATTTTTGTGCTCCTTGTACAAACAACAGTATTCCCACATGCACAAAACTCCAAATAATTTTTAACTTTTCACAGCATTAATATAAACCTGTCAAAAAAGCAAAGGTTTCTAATTCTTTTCCACCATCATGTAAATATTACATACTACACATACCAAGAATCATATCTAATTAATGAATTCAGGCAGTAACGGGTTAAAGTAAATTTTGACTGCTGCTAACATAAGCTCCATAAGTCTTACTCTTAGAAACACCAAGTTTGACAAATTTCCTGTTTTGTGTTGGAAAACAGCAAAACAACTCTGTGAAAAAGCATCCAAAATCATGAGGCAATTTTGGGGTTACTTTCAACTTTTGGTAATCACTTTGAAAATCACTTTAATTAAAAACAAGAACTCTTTGGTTTTAATGATTTTCGTTGCAAACCAGTGTTACGCCTCAGCGCACTGAATGGATGCATTTATTAAAGATGGTTGTGTTTTGATGAACCGGGTCACTCAGTTTGCCATTACTTCACCAGAAACTAAGAGGAGTTTCAGAGAGTTTCAGAACGGGACATGATTCATGCATCAAGCAAATGCTGCTGTTAGCAGTGCTGATGAAGGTAGATGTTTTGGACATTTTCAGGTGTTTTCTAGGCAAATGAGGACTCACTCCAGCTGGTATGGTTGTAGACAAATGTAGATTTCTGAGAAAGGGAAATAGTTTTTTATGTTAGTTTGATCTGTGTTTCTTTTCCCTTTGCCATTTTATTTTAGAGGATTTTTCTTGTGTATTTGACACTTTTAGCCAAATATTTAGCAGATGGGTTGTAGATTTACGTGTAGTTGTAATTCTTAAAGTTGCAGATTTTCTTGGCTTTAGTAAACAGTAATTCCAGTATCTCAGGAATAGTTGAGGGCAGAAGACACAAAAGTGTGCAGCCAAAAATAAATAAACAAACCTGCACTACTGTGGTTCATTTTTGGACAATAAACAATGTATAGAAAAAAACTAAAAACAATAAAATCAAAACAAAAAAAATATGAATGCATGGTATTTTATTTCAGTCTGCGTGGACAGAACTTTAAGATAGCTCATATTGAGTGTGAACTTGCACAACCTCATGACTGACTTACAAAATTCTCGACATATGTCCTCAACAAGGAATGGGTACCTTTCACATTTGAAACGATACAGTACCGATGCCGGTACGAGGCAATCAGTACCGGTACTCAATGGTACCAATTTTTGGTACTTTTGTGTGTTAATGTGGTGACAAATATTCATTTGTTTAATAAAATAATCTTAAAGTTTTTTAAATGTACATATTTATTCTTCGGTTTATAAGTTCGCAATGCTGTGTTTATGTCCAGTATGAAAAATTGCCTACTCTTCCACTCCCTCATAGTCACAAGGATGCATTTAGGTACCTAAACATGGTACCTTTTGACTTGATGTGAATCGGTACTCGGTACTACAGGCAGAATTTGGTCAGTACCGATTAAACCTAATTTGGTACCCATCCCTATTCTTAACAGTGCACTTCCTTTTTTATGTGCTATTTTGTTTGTATACTGCCAGTTCCTCGTTGTTAAGTTCCAGTTTTGTGAAGGATTATTTCTTAGTATAATAAAATAAGTACTGACAACTTGGGTCCATGATGAAACTTATTTTGCTTCTTATTTTTTGCCTGTTAATCCTAAGAGGATCCACCCACAAATCCCAAGCACACAGCAAACCAGTCCCAAAGGGACTCCAGAACTCATCTGTCCCACGTGCCATGAAACTGTTTAACTCCTCACTTGGAGGGAAGACAGAGGAGGGAGGTCCAGTAGGTCTGAACTGACACCCAAAAATCCACACTGTACTGTACTTTTGAACTACTCATATCTATTCTCATTGTTAACTTATATATTTCAAAGACCAAGGACCAATAAGGACAGAATGTTTATTACTTGTGTTTTTTTCTTTTTCTCTTTTTAAATTGATCTTATTCTTGTACCTGTGTGCTGAGGATGGAATCTGAATTTCCTGAGGGAACCTTCCCAAGGGATTAATAAAGTATCTATCTATCTATCTATCTATCTATCTATCTATCTATCTATCTATCTATCTATCTATCTATCTATCTATCTATCTATCTATCTATCTATCTATCTATCTATCTAAACCTGATGTATACTTTTAAATGGGATCATATCACATGTTTGGACGATAAGAGACAGACAGAATAAGGTTTTTGGGATGGCAGGCAGGAAAAAGCTGTCACAAAAGCTACATTATACCCAGCCCCTAAAAACAAAGCCCATTGTCGTACTGGGCCAATATGCAGGATGTGCTTTGCATGCACAAAGTTTTTCTGAGTCCAACTGCAAATAAGTCTGAGTCTGATTTTAATGCAGCGTTCTTTAATACACCATAGGAAAACTCGTCTGTAGATACAGAAGCGGTAAATGGGTGAGATTTAGAGCTCCCTTCAGACCCTTTAAAGTCCCTGTGATGCTCAGAGTGGCTGGCCGACCACTAAACACATTTAATGAGGATCCTCTGTTCCCTGTACTGCGCAGGGACTCGTCACAGTGAGGACAGGATGGCCTGGAGTTGACTGTACCTGGGAATGTCATCAGGATATCACAGTTTTCAGTGGACACCATCTTCAGCCACGACTTCCGGGACATGATGTAGTGTCTAGCCTGCAGGAGACGCTTCCCAAACAGTTTATCTAAAATGGAAATAAAGGAAGGTGAGAAGAAGGTGAGCATGAGTCAAAGTGAGGTTAATAAAGTCTGACTGAGGCCTAGGCAGAGATAAGGATGGGCAGGCAGCTGGTGATAATTTCTCATCGGGGCAAACAAGGGCACAGATGACAGGGTTAGTCATTACTCTCACTCTGCTGCTCACCCCAGTGTTATCCCTCAAACATATTTTCTGTCCTTTCCTGTTTTTTGCTCTGTCACGGAGACAAAAAGACAGAAACATCTGAAACAATTGTTCAGTCAGCGTGAAGGTTGTTTGTGCAGCACTGGTCACGTGACTTCGTGCAATTTCAGAGCGCTCCAAACAAACAGATAATCTCCAAACGGAGGGTTGTGCAAACAGGCAGCACGACACTCGCCCTTTAAGTCGGTCTTTGAAACCGTTAAACGGAGCTAAAGCAACAGGCCCTCATAGAAGTGTTATCCCTCTCGTCAGTACAGTAAAGAGGCGAGGTCATCAGTTTTACTCTTCTCCTTTCACACGTTGATTCACACTCTGTGTCACAGCTGGCACAGTGACGGACACATCTCTTTGCTGCTCGCTGAGTCTTACTCTGACACTCTCTGTATTTGTGAGGATTAGGATTTCAGTCTCTGCAGCGTAACTGCATTAGCACTTCCACATCCACAACATGTCACACTGCTCTTATTAAAAGCTGCTGTCTCCTCTCTGTTACACTTCAGATCAGCATGCAAACTCAGCCACACGGAAATTCTCAATAAGCTGCACCTATTACAAACCCAAAGACAAAAACATATAAGGATCACGGTTTCAGCATTTCATGGAGTGTGTGTGTATGTGTACAAAATAATGATTTAAATCAATCCATGCAAATGACCCTGCATCCTACTTTTGTCCTCTATGTAATGTTGTGATGCAACCAACTGAGTGATGGTGTCTCTGATTGTCACTGACGTGGTTGCTCATCCAGGCCACCACACTTGGTTATATATCTATATGATCTGAAGGCACAGCAGCAGTGGTTTTTCCCTGCAGAGTGGCCATTCACATGTGCAGCAAAGTCATTTACATCCCTCTGGAGTACATCCACTGAAGAACTTATACTGCGCTAAACGCTGTATTTATTCTTCTGTTTGGGTAAAAAAATTAGGTGAGACTCCATCGCTGACAACATACATAACACAGACTCATGTTCAAATAATATCAAACAAAACAGCTTAAGCTACATAGCTGGAAATCATTAACCAAAAAAAAAAAAAACCTGATTGATGATGCTGACAGGTCCGATATACTCTATTAACCATATTGATTTTGACCACTAAGCAGGCATATTTATTCATGGCTCAGCCTCATTATATTTCTTGAAGCTTTTACTCAACAGGCTGTACAGGCAGATGGAATCAAATACATTAAACTGAATAAAGATATACACTTCAAAAAACTGAAATCTTATTAACCCTTTTAGGCTCAAATTAAGTTTTAGTAACAGAAAAAATCAGATACTTGGGGAAAAAAATATCATATAGGGTAGTTTTATACAATTCGGACTTTTTTTAGAGACTTTCACATGCAATGCATTCTGGGATGTTGCAACAGGCTAGGGAAAACCCCAGAGGTGATAAAATCTACTAATTGGTGTGTACTGTATCTGTATATTTATATATTCAGGACTCATCTTTTGCAGTTTTGGTTTCAAAATAATGAAGGTTGGTAATGAAACTTGTATGAAACTGACGCCTTGAAAATCTGTTTCGGTGAAACCAAGGAGGCAGCCATGTTGGAAGTGACACAGCTCTGCCAACTGGTGGGATAGTGGGAAACTGTTTGTTGCTAATGCACAACTAAGTTCTGCAGCGGTACTTTTAAGAAAAAAGGCTCATAAAATGTAGATATAGGAGTAATTAGATAACTAGCAATTAGCTGTTGCAAATCTGCAACATCTGCCTTGAGAGGGTGAAGTGTTTTTGTCTTATTTCAAACAGATAAAAATAAGGTCTGAATTACTTGTAACAAGTAGAAAAAAATCTGCAAATGGAGCAAGAAAATTTGTTAGAAAATATGCTTGAAACTACAATAATTTCTTAATACAAGTAACTTTTCTCTTGTTCCATTGGCAGATTTTCTTTACTTGATTCAAGCAATTCAGGCCTCATTTTTTATTTTAAATAATTTGAAACAAGACATTTTTCTGGACTGGTCTGGTGAATGTGGCTCAGATTAAGTCCAAAAATTGTATTTTCTACTGAAAATAGGACAAAAACACTTGATAAGATTTCAGTTTTTTGCAGTGTAAAAATTATTTTCACCACAGCATTATGTTTATTAAAAACCTGAAGCTTTTTCTATTAAAGATTTAAGACTGATCTTAGGCAAATTCACATTTCATCACGGGTCTGACACAGAGGGCACAGTGAAATTTACATCTATCAAACCTGGTCCTCACAGCAAAGAGTTCCTGGTTCAAGTCCCGAGCTTAGTACTCCAGCTTCCTCCCACATGTCTAAAAACACACTCATCAAGCCGATTGGTGACTCTAAGGTTTTAGAGTGTGCATGAATGTGTTTGCCTCTACATGTTAGCCCTGTGACAGGCCAGGGATCTGTACAGGGTGTACTCTGCCTTGTGCCACATTACAGCTGGGATAAGCTCCAGCGACCCTAACAGCTGTAAAGAGAATGGACGGATGGATATGTCGCTCGTTGGAGACAGTCTATGAAGCATCCACAGATTTCAGGAGAACTTCTCAAACTGGCAGTTTACACGGTGCAAAGTCTGTAATACACCATGATAAACTGCTGAATCAGTCACCACCTTAAACTTGTGTAGTCATCAGTAAAACCATCAAAATCACTCAACAACCACAGCCCCCAAGCTCATCATCATCTCACTATTACTGCTGAAACAGAAGTCAAAAAGAGGGCTAAGCCTAACCCCTCAACAAAGCATGAGTATGTGACCAAATGTTGAAAGTTCACTTTTGTATTCTGTGGGCCTACGTGGCCTTACCTAATAGATGTGGTTTAGATGTCTCCAGCTGCACTGACATTTCCCTGGTTAAAGGCTGGTGATGGAGTAAACTCATATCTTCAGGGCCCCACAGATAGACAACAGTCCCTACGTTCTCCATGGATAATCCCAGTTTTGCCAACAGACCTCATCATGCACACCCATAAATAACCACAACACAGGTTATTTGCTAACTCACCACTGAGACATCTCCTTTGCAAAAGCCTCCAGTCTCCAGCACATGAGTGAAAGCCTGCAACACAATCTTTCTTCTACACTCTTAAAAGTGCAGCTCAGCCCGCCAGGACATACACATGACTCCTGCATGCACCTGTGGACCCCTCCAGCCCGACTCTTCCCGGGCCTGTGTGACAAGGAATGCGCACCATGAAAAGACGTAGGAAATCAATCACAGAAGATTGACCCTTTTAGTATCCTGTGAGTCATTCAGTGAAGTCTGTCAAGCATCAGTAACTGCACCACTGTGTGAATGCACTGTAGCCTAATCTTACTGAGTTCATCCCCATCCATTTTTTTTTTTGCAAACGAGCACAAATACCTTCAAAGGGTAGGACAGACTGTTTCTCTTCGCACCGTTTCTCTGCACTCACCGAGCACTCCGGACGGCGATAAGGACGTGTGCTGCTGCTGTTGCTGGTTGTTGGTTCTGTCCTGCTGCTCGCTTGGCACCGTCCTCTCCATCCTCTCCCCTGCCCCGTCGCTGTCGTCGACGTCTGCGGTGCTGCTGCTGCTGCTACTGTTTACAGCAGCGTCGGTATCAGCTGCTCCCGTGCCCGCCGCCTGCATGGTGCTGCTGCTGGTGGTGTGTGTGTGTGTGTGTGTGTGTGTGTGTGTGTGTATGAGTGTGTGTGTGTGTGGTGTATGTGAATTAGTGGCGGGACAGGAATGCAAACACTGGACGTATGACTGTGTATCTATTGCATGGTTGGTGCATGTCAAGGGGAAGTCCTCGGTGTATCTGGTGGATGAGGAGGAGGTGGAGGAGGAGGAACATGATCATGGCTTCTACACGTTACGCACACCCGTCGTGACCGTGACTGAAGTGTGACGACAGAGTTGAGGGGAACACCGAGCAGCCTGCAGGTCTGCAGACAGTGACATAATATAAGAACATTCACCGCTGAATAACAATTAAACGACCAGGAATTCAGTTATTTCGACCTATAAAGTATATTTCAGATGTTCTATCTAATAGCTGTAGCCTATCGCAATACGAGTGTTAAAGATCCTTGAATAAGTTATGCTAACAATGCTTTTGTTCAATTTGAAATTAATAAAACACACTGTTAGTAGCTAGACAGGTGAGTGTGTGTTTTTAATTTAATGCAAAAATATCATCTATTGTTTGCCATGTGAACAGGATAAGTGGGATGATGGACATGATGCACTGATCTCAGGCTGTTTCTGTTTACTTAATCCGCCATCTTGAATTTTTGACTTAGGCTACCTGTTTGTGTTGTTGACCTTTAATGCTTTTTCTTTTACACTGTTAACAAATCAATATTGAGTTTTCATGACTTGTACCCATACATATTTTGGTAGTAAAGGTCTGCAATGAAATTTTGCACCAAAACAATCAATAAAGATCAAGATGACCATTTTAACTCAGACTGCTGAAGGTTATGGATTCAGGCAGTTGTTAGCTTGACTAAGCTAGCACCAGTAGCCTAATGAAAAAGCTGTTTCCAGCCAGCCTGGCTCTATAAAATTAAAGATAATGAGCACCTAAAATACCTACACCTTTACAAATGATATCTTGTTGGATTCAGTTTGTAAATGCTGTGTGAAACCCGTGGCCCCAACACCTGGTTTTTAGAAGCAGCATTAAAACATCTTTCCAGCCGAGTTAGAAAAAAAAAAAAAAAAACACTCGGCCTGAAAGGCTTATTTCCCTGTCGGCACACCCTGTACAAGGGTGAGTTTTTTGTACCAACACTTAATATTTTGAGTGCATCTGACAGTTGACAGTTTACAAAGACAGATAGTTGGAAAAATTATGCCTAATAAGTGGGAGAGACCCATACAAGGAGTTAGCATCTTTATCATCATCTACCCAAAGGTATGAATACAAAGATGTCAGTACTATACTTTTCATCGGAGAGGGGCTCCACAGAATAAATTGTGTTCTTTTGGGAGAGGCGCATTTTAAAAAAGCCCCAGAAAGACACTGAGTTTTGTTTATAAACTATTCATTGCCATGAATTACCTCTTAATTAAAGATATACCCTATCATTATATATTCACTTTTAATATAATGGGATTTTAAGATGTGATGGGCAGAGAAATGACCTACCTGACAGGAAATACTGTTAGATGGCTCGAATGTTGACATTAATGACAGATTATTGTCTTGGAAATCTGGATGGGTCTTAGCTAGCCACTATGTTCTCTGTTCTTTGGGCAATTGTTTGCACCCCTTACCCCGATCTGTGATCAGTTTTGGTAGTCAAAAGCTTACAAAGTGTTCTTTTTCTCAGTCGGACTGATTAGTGCAGCAAAAGACACTGCAGCAATTTACCATTCTATGCTACAACATTCCTATATCTGCAAGCTCAATTCCATTCTGTTGTGAGAGTGCCTCCAGCGTGGTTGAGCTCAAGTTGATTACGTCATGTGAAAACACTCTATAGAGAAACACACTGGACACTTCTCACCCTCAATGGTCGCCATCTTGAAACTGATCAAATGATGGATGGCAGCTGCAATTAATAATAGAAAAAGAACACCTGCCACAGTTATAATATGCAGTTACTGGTTCCAGTAAGAGCAAAGCAACAGTGTTTGATTTGAGACAACAATACCCTGTAAACATTAGTGCACAGTGCTGGTAAGTACATAGTGTACACAGTGTACATAAAGTAAGTGTGTTGATTGAAGTGTCCAATTTGAGACACAGCATTAGTTTCAGAAGGTATTTTGAAGCCTTTCCACAGTGTAAATGCTAAATTTTAGTCAACCCAGGAATAAGTGAGGTGGGGGAGTGTCAGGCCAGTATCCTCCTCTTTAATGTACCTGCCTGTCATTCAAGTCAGCTGCAACTCTAATCATTGTAACCTTAATATTTTTAGAGCTAATCTGTTAAAAATATGAATAAAAATCTCATCCCCTGTACAGTGTGTGTGGATGAAGACATTAGCAAGTCAATGAACCAGGCTTCAAGTATGTTTATAAATGGACACTTAAGGAACTGCAGTTTTTAGTATTTCTGCATTGGCTTCACATCTCAACAGCCGAGGTTGTTGCTGCTTGGTTGTAGCCATAGACTGTATCATTTGGACATGGTCTCCCCGGCGTCATCATAGACTGTAAAAAAGAATGGACGTCATCTTGCTCAGCTCGAAGTGAGGTCTGCACAAAAACTGCTCCCCCTGGTGGCTGGCTGCAGTATAGGTTAAAAAAATCCAGCGATCCAGCCATTCCAGATGGACTGTGGTCAAACTTTAAAAAATTAATTCACCTCATAGAAATGTTTCTCACGTCTGATTGTTGTGGTGGTTTGAAGATATTATTTGGCTGCTTGTATTCAAGTCCTCTTTTTTCTGAAAAGTTTCATTTTCATTGGTTAGACGAGGTTAAAAACGAGGTTATACGTCACATTTAACGATGATTGACATCTGCTGTTCTTTTCTTTTTTTTTCGGGGATTGTAAAATATGTCGGGAGGTAGAGTCAAGAAGTAATTAGACTCACAAAAGAAAAAAATAATAATTATTTTTGTCACACGGCTCCACTCAGATTCTCCCAGAATCCCTCACAGTCTCTACTGTTCAGACTCTGGCTGCAATTGCTGACAATGGTTGCGCCTGTTGACGGTGGCATTTTGGCTTCAAAACCATACAATGGTACATTGCGGAGCCACACTGTCCTGTCTGATTGGGCAAGCTTGTGATCTTAATATCCTCTGAACTGCAGAGTTAAAAAAAAGTAAAATTCATCCCCCGTACAGTGTGTGCCGATAGTAAAATTAGCGAAACAGGAGATGTTTTTTTAACCAGGCTGTAAATAGGTTAATTTCTGCTGTGAAAATGGCTTTTTTTTAGCTTGGTGTGTATGTGACTTCTGGTACTTCCGGAGCCAGCCTCAAGCGAACACTCGAGAAACAGCAGATTTTAGCACTTCTGCATTGTCTCATATTCTAAGACCAGAGGTTGCTGCTTGGTTGTAGCAAGCTATTTAAGTTAACCAACTGCAGGTTAGAATTTAGCACAGGTGTAGAGAAAAGTATCAACAATCTTCTCATGTGACTTTCCTGAAAAATAAATAAATAAATTAGTAGGTGTGTGTGTGTGTGTGTGTGTGTGTGTGTGTGTGTGTGTGTGTGTGTGTGTGTGTGTGTGCGTGCGTGCGTGCGTGCGTGCGTGTGTGCGTGCGTGTGTGTGTGTGTGTGTCAAAAAGTCAGCTTGGGTTTTATGGGTCTGGGGCTTCAGGGTGAGTGACCCACTTTGCATGGTCAGAAACACCGCCTTGATTGCAGCTTCCCATGACTGACTGACAGAATTCAGAGAATTATAGCACACAATTTAATGTGCATTTTCTTATTTACCCTCAAACTGGTTCTAAAAGTGAAGCCGACGTCAGGTGCCCTCTAACTGCGTTCTATTCAATGACCACCAGGGGGAGATTTCTCTTGCTACCAACAGAGCTCCAACTGCATGATGCACTGACGAGAAAATGACCCATTTTCTAACTTGTTTCATTACTTCAGTAAAAAATGTTCCCGTAACTCAGTGGTCTTCATTTAAGTTTTTTAGTATTCATCAAAACCATGATGTTACATGTGAAACATGAGGCCATGTTTCAAGTTTAATCAATGATAAAGCATGGTGTTTTGTAGAGGCATGGTGCCTGTGGTTAACAATAGATGCTGTCTGCTGCTTCACAAAAATTAGGTCAATATTTGCATTAGCATAAATAAATGAAGAAAATTGGGGGAAAATGCAGTCATCAACATCACGCTGATTTATTTGATCTCATATATCTCCTCTCATAAATCTTAGTCCGTTTCAGCCCCTTTCCCTCACAGCATCTTAAAAGCACTCTGAAAGGTAAACAGCTTGAAGAGTTGGGCAAGAGTGTAATCATAACACCATATGGTATTGTATTAAATTCTGCATGTCTCATTTCCCACCCACAACAGAAATTAAGAAACCTATGTGTAAATATTTTGCCTTCCAGGGCCAGAGAGACACCTTTCCTTTGGTTTCCTGGGATCTATTACTCATTCACACCTTCTGTTTGGCCGTCACCCAAAGGCCCGCCTGTCTGCCTGTCACAGGTGCTGGCTGTCATGTCAACACTGATTCCTGAAATCCTCCCTCGGCTCTGCTCATTCAAAGAGAGCCTTTCTCCTCTGATTCACTGCTTCAATCAAAAAGAGGAGTATGAATACAAAGATAATTTATTGACATATTCTTGACACTTGATTTAACAGCAGTTTTGCTTAGCAGTACACCACTATGGCCACTAGATGGCGGTAGTTAACAGTTTCACACCAGCATGGTAACGCTTCATTACCCTCACATTACAATGTGTAACTCTTTTTGTTTCAAAGGATTGCCTCTCCCCCTATCCTTTGGTATCTAAGACCCAAGAAACATTAAATGGGACTTGAATTGCTTAAAAGATGTTACAGTCTGTTCCTTGTTTTGAGGTTTTGGTTTTGGTTATGTTGTTGGAAACCCCCAAATTAATCTTTTAACGGGAAGAAAAATGGGGTCATTTCTTGGGAAGCACTAGAACAAAGAGATGTTAAAGGTCAAAGTTCACAGCTGTCATAGGTTAATAAAAACAAACTAAAATATGCTTATACCAAATATTTCCCACAGTTGGTACCCACGGAAACAAACCATGTCTCAATAGGAGCTCATCACAGTGAAAAAATAGAAATAAGTGACAGAAAGAGAAAGTTCTTAAGAGTGAGTTTTAGAAGTTGTACCAAGGATCACATTAAAAAAATATATATATTACTTGAACAGGGCCATGCTTTTCCATTATCGTAAATTCCTTGAGTTTCACTGTTTTTCTTTAATACGTTAAATAGGGAAAAGAAAACTTTTTTTTTTAACTAAACCAAGATCGAGTGTGTTTCATTTTGGGGATGTTGTTACTGTAAGAGAGTGTGTTTTACATCACGGCTCTCTGTGTTTGTGAGTGAAACAGAGCTCTTGCAGTTGCTCTATCTCTGTCACTCTTTCTGACTGGATCAGTAATCCCTATATGTCCTCTCCCCTGACGTTCTGGTCGAGCTCTATGTGTTTAATGGATAATCAATGACACGGATAAACAGAGCTCTGCTGCAGCTGGTCAGGGCTTACAGCAGCTCAACTCATGACATCTACAATGTTTACTGCAAAAAAAGATGGAAGGAAACCTGTTTGTTGTGAAGCCTCATCCTATTTTTAGTCATCAGTGACTAAAAGGATAGAATTTGGTGTTGTGTACTGAAATCAACTGTTTGGGCTGCTTCGCTTTGCAACAAGCCGCTAAAAAATATCTGTTTATTTATTCATCTATTCCATCTGATATGACCAATTTTACTTTTGTCATTACTTTGAAATTTTTTACTTCTTTTCTTTGAGTCATAAAAAAGTCAAAGGTTTCAATGTTATTACTCTGTTTTGTGACTTTTTAATTAAAAAAATGTACCTGCAAATAACAAATTTCTTTAACTTCTTTCTCTCCATATGTCTCACAGCACATAATAAAAGCCATAATGGTATTTAATGTCACCCCAATTGTGAGGCTAACAAAATTCTTTGGTATCTGTTTTTTAAAGAAACTTTCGAGTAAAAAAAAGAAAAAGTGTCTTTTATAGGGATGGGACAGTTTGTTTAGTAATAAAATGTTTTGTTTTTTTTATTAGATATATATATTCTTCAATATATAACCTTACAATGCTGTGTTCATGTCCACCATGGAAATTTGCCTACTCTTCCACTCACTCACAGTGACAAGGATGCATTCAGGTACGTAAACATGGTACCTTTTGACTTTTTGTGGATCTGTACCCGGTACTTTCAACAGAATTCGGTCCGTACCTATAAAAGTACCTAATTCAGCAGCCATCTCTAGTCTTGTATAAAATTTGCAGGTTTTTTTGTTTAATTTTTGACCCTTAACTAAGATGATAAACAGAGTAAACATTGTACAAATAAAGATGCCACTATACCCGGATCTATTTTAATTTAGCCTTTAGCATGAAATCTTATTGTCTTAAGGGGGAAAAAATGAAAATTTAACCTTTGCCTTGGCTGTGATATTTTTTTAATTTTTACATTTTCCTTTGTTCTCGTGACAGATAAGTTGCTTTAAACTCAAAACTCTGACCATAGTTAGAGCAAACTGTTAAAAATCAAGCATTATTGGTTTCATCATCCTATCTTGTGCTAGCATGCTCAAATGCAAAGATAATTTAACTTTTTTCACACTTAGGTTTTCAGCAAATCTCAGCTCCAAGAGTTTCTGATTCAGTTGTGTAATTCGGATTTGGTTAAGAATAAGATCATTTGTTAAACCAGGCCTGGAACACAGCTTCAGCTTTGAGATGTGGACTAAAGCCAAGCTGTTAGTAGTTACTGGAAAGTTATATCATCAGTGACACGTTTGCGTCCCACGCTCAGTTTAACGACCACAGGGACCTCAAAGAAATTGAGGTTTCTTAAGTCGTGGCTGCTCTAACACATGTTACTTGAAGTCAAATCCGCCCTTTTAAAGCTTTTCCTCTGTGACACTGTCCCTGACAGAGGTCAAGGTGAAAGTCAGGGTCGGGTTTAGCAACTTCAACACAAAATGACGTCATCGCTGTGGTATGTTTTCCTTCCCAGCTGTTTCCAGCATTTACCTCTTACCCCTCACACACTATAGTGCATAAGAGAAAGGGTTTTGCCCCCTGATGTTTTTACCAGCCTGGGCAGCTATGGGACTGAGGGAGGCCACGCAGAGCGGAAATGCAATTAGGAGTCATGGTAAAGGAGGAACATTAGCAGCGACGGACAAAAGAGGTTACAGTCCAGCTACCCCAGGTGAGGAAGGAGGTCGTAATCATGAGCACAAGGTCCCTTTCCTGCAGCAGCGGGAGGAGGAGGGGAGGAGGCTGCACAGACTGCGACACAATGGCTCAACTCTGCGTCTGTGGTCGCCGAGCTGTCCACAAAGATGAGGGTTAATATCCGCAAAGACGCCAGTGACTAATTAAATCATCTGTGGAATTCGCTTGACCTCAAACCATAGCTGCATGAATGTGTTAAGTGGGAGGTCTGACCTAAATAATGTCCACCTTCATAATTTTATACCCTCAGGTTACATATCAAAAGTTGGTTGAAAACATTATACGGTATGATTTTGTTCAACAAGCAGCTTTGCTAAAAGTGTCATCCAGTATGCTTTTAACACCATTAAAGCTCAAGACAGAAATCCTGTTTGTAAGAGGGGAACAAGTTTTCACAAGTTCTGATACAAGACTTTGACCCAAACAGTTTTTGCTACCAAGGTTGGTTGGAATGATTAACAAATAGCCCTGTTCTTTAAGCTCTGCTTGGTCAGAGCAACCAGTGATCCAGCAAAAGGGTCGCTGATGAGTGCAGGGATCGAAGACTTGTGGGTGTCGGTCACACACCTTCATAGTATCAAGCAGGTGGTCATAATGTTAAAATCTGATCACGTATGTATGCCATTACACTTCTCCTTTGCTTCTTCAGAACAACGAACACACTGTTGTTGTTGTTGTTTTTATGTGGTAAATAGATACAAACAGTATAAATAAATAAAAAATCAATATCAGCACTCACCATATTTTGTTGTAAAAGATTGTTAAAAGTTTGAACAGGTAACAAGATTTGGGACTGAACTGACACTGACACATGATTTTACGAATGTCTGGGAAAAGTGAGAAGCAGAGTTTAAAATATTTTCTTCATTCAAACACTCTTCAACAAACAATACCCACATAATTAACTCACAGAAGGAAAACTTCTGTTTTAGCTCACAAACAATTTTAAAGCAAAACAGATTTGAAGTCTTAAAGTTGAAAGCTGTTGAGCAACACATCAGCTGCCCATCTGTTTCCATGGAAGTGGAAGTTTCTAGTAAAAACCTCTTGAAAGTACTTTTTTTAGTCTTGCTTCTGGCACTGTGGACAACATGTTAAATCAAATTTCCACTGAAATCAGCTGGTGGAGTTTTTGGTTGGAAAGAAAACCTGCAGCCTCTTGGCCCTCCATGACATGCGTTTGAGATCCCTGCTCTATAGGGTTTAGGTCAGGAGATTGACTTAGCCAGTTTAAAACCTTCCACTTCTTGCCCCTGATGAACTCATTTGTTGTTTTTGCAGTGTGTTTTGGGCCAATATCCTGTTACATAATGAAGGATCTCCCAACCAGTATAGGGGTGCACAGATCACAATTTTCTGGCTGATCACCGATCACCAATCTTTAAAAAGCCTGACCTGCTGATACCAATTTGGCCCAATACCAATTTAGGCCCAAATCAGTATTGGGCCATACCGAGTTTTGTTTTTATTTTTTTCATAACTGACTATACATTCAATGTTCCAATCTTATTTTATAAAAAATCATTAAACAATACTTGTGAAACAGTACAGTCTTTATGTTTTAACAACCAATAAGGTGTCCTGAGTTTTAGGTCTCAGAGCAAAAAGCAACAATGGCTGTCAGACCTTTTTGGAGTTATAGAAGATCAATTTAATGTGGAAGGATGAGCCGATCACTGATCCCCCAAAATTAAGGAAACCTGTTGCATCTTTCTTTAAACTGGCAGACAAAATGTTTCTGTAGACTTTTTGGGAAAATCCAACCTGTCCTTATTCTTTTTGCTGATGAGTGGCTTGCATCTTCTGGTGTAGCCTCTGTATTTTTGCTCATGAAGTGCGAACAGTAAATACTGATATCTTCCCTTCTGCCCTCTGGAGGTTATTGGTGATGTCACAAACAGTTGTTTTATAGGGTCTTTTTTTTTGCGGCTCTTACAATGTTTTTGTCATCAACTGCTGTTGTTTTCTTTGGTCTACCTGTTTGACGTCTGTTCCTTAACATACCAGTGGTTTCATTCTACCTCAGGACAAATGGTTGTACTGGCTATGGCCATTGTTTGTCCAATGGCTCTGATTGATTTTCCATCTTTTCTCAGCTTTGCAATTGCTTCTTTTTCACCCACAGACAGCTCTCTGGTTTTCATGTTTGTTACACCTCTTACTATAACTGCAGTCTGCACAGGCAAAAACCAAAATCTGAGGCCATGTCCAAACGTAGCTGGGTGTTTGGGAAACATATATTTTCATATGTTCATGCCTGTGATCCACACAAAACCGCAGCT
Source organism: Halichoeres trimaculatus (assembly GCF_033239565.1). Classification (NCBI taxonomy): domain Eukaryota; kingdom Metazoa; phylum Chordata; class Actinopteri; order Labriformes; family Labridae; genus Halichoeres; species Halichoeres trimaculatus. The sequence continues at coordinate 24,327,238 of NW_027437193.1, read as the reverse complement.
GTATGTCCCTAAAAAGGATGTTTTCTGAAAGCTCTGGCCAAAGTGAAGATTTTGAAAAACTCTGGTTTCATGGTTAAGTGTGGACGGCTGTTAACAGAGTTTTTGGTTCTTAAACGTCACAGCTGAACAACGGAGGCTCATTCTGATTGGCTGGCATGGATTTTACGTCTGGGAAAACACTGCTCATTATGGGTTTGGCGTGCTTTGAGCCGCACTCACCAGCGGATTTACCTGTTGCGTGTGGACAAAAGTATTCTTTAAAACTAACAGGGGAGATACTCGTTTTTGAAAATACCTGGCTACGTGCGGACATGGCCTGAAACTGGGCCTACAGATGATCAGTGCTATTTATTGTTTAAATAATTAGTGTGATAGAAAACACCTGGGCAACAAAACACACCTGTCAGTCACATGTTCCAATAGTTTTGCTCACCTAAAAATGTAGAGTCCCTTTACAAATAATGCTATCTTCTAAGTTGTGTATCAGATCCAGATCCAGATACCTGAAAGCTGAAATGTTGATCTCTTGTCTCATGTTTGTCTTTTGATGTCAAACCCAAATGTTTCCAGTCTACAGCAAAAAAAAAGGAATTTGCCTCACTATTCCAATGCTTTTGGAGGACATTGTACTTGTAGTTATGTAGCCCTATTATTTGAAACATGACCACAAGTAAACTTTTTAAACTCAGTTTGTCCAATAGTTTAGTACCAAGCTATGCTGTATTTAACTTCATTCACAGCTCAGTGCTGTGGGATGTGTTGGTAATTTGTTACGTTAGTAAATCCTGGTTTTGTCCTACCAGTGCTCATCTGTGAACTCCAACCTCACCAAGCAGAGCTAAAGTAACCTCTCTATTCATTTTATTAATAGACTCAAGATAAACAGGTTTTATAAAATATTGTCAAACTATGGGTGGAATGCACATTATCACAAACAGCATAGCCCACGTTTTAGCCTTTGGCTCATACCCAATCAATGTCTTTTGGTGCTGATAATCCAGTTTTGTGGATTACAATTAGGCATAAGTGAGACTTTTTCAAGATCAGCAAAAAGGTTCTCATAAAGACTTTAAATGTAGAGTCTACGGGATTTCCCCCCCCAAAAAAATCTATTTCAACTTTTACAGGAATAATGCTGCCCATTTTTCACATCTGCGCCTTTATAGATGTGTGTCAGTGTCTGTGTGAGCCTCAACCCTCTGTTCTGTCTGTATGTTGATGTTTTGGTTGTGTCTGGACGTCTCTGGTTTCTGGGCAGAAAGTAAGCATGGTTACCTCAGCCAATCACAGCACACCCAGTACGTAAGTGACATTGCGTGTTGATTAGCAAGTGGAAGACACTATCCCGAGTGGCTACGATGGTGGACATAGCTAACCTTGCAGAGCAGACGGACCTGCCTGATTCAGTTTCTGAACTCCCTCTGGTCCATCTTGCCAGGCTCCAATGACCAACGATTTCACTCGACTAAATTCTGACCGGCCCAATCAGGGAAGAGAGGCGGGAGCTGTGGGAGCAGACGGGAGGTCAGCAGACTTTCGTACTTGTCAGCGTTCCTTTGTTTCTTAAAGGTATAATTGGTAATTTGATTTAGATACACTTTTTGTTATGCTGGTTAAAATGATCTATATGTACCGATGGCAAGAAATACATGATGTGTACAGATCACAGAGCGGAAAATACCGCTATCTACAGCAGGAGTAAAAACAGGGAAAACACCAACCAATCTTCTTCCAGAGACACCTTTATTGTAAACCAATCAAATCCCGTCGCCGTTCTGCCCGCCTCCTGCGCATACATTTCACTGGCGTGCACATGATTCAGTGCGCGTGGCCGAGCTGAGAAGGAAAGAGCAGCACTGTAGAATGGCGGAGAAGCTACCTATACCTAGATTGCCCGTTGCCGCTCCTCCAGCTAAACAGAGCAAGAAAAGAAAGACAGAGGTTTTCTTTTCTTTTTCTGTTCCCCTGCCTCTAACTACTGCCCCTCTTGCTCGACCTCGGGCATGTCCCCTCTGACCTGATGGGGTACTTGGCTCTGGGCTGTAGTTCGTAGTTCATGCTAGTTTTTCAGGACTGCCAACCCTGCCTTTAAGTTAAATTTATAAAAACGGAAGCTGTCGTCTAACGCCTTTTTCACAGCTGTTTCTCGTGATTCAGTAGTTGTTCATCTATTGTTTCTCAGAAGCATCTGCTCACATAAGCTACGTCATACCGTGGCTTGATGTGGATTGGTCCGTGGTGAGTGTGTTAATTGGAACGGTCATCCAATCACCAGCTGCAGATTTTTTAAAGTCCCGCCTCTGAAAACAAATCGGAAGAGTTGCTACCCAGATGGACTTATGAAATAATTCCGTGGCGGATATATGAAACTGTCCGTATGGCGTGTCAGGTCAGGACATAGCATGGAAAACAAAAAACACAAACAAAGTGAAATGAAACCCCAAACACGCTGCCGCTGGCACTGAGCCAAGGAGGAGGAGCCCAGTTTGAATGTTGTGTTTACTAACAAGTAATGAAAATTCCTGCGGACCCTACCTTTAAACCAAGCTAAAACCTCTGGTCTAGGAATATTAAACAATGCGGAAGCACTAAAATCTGCTTTTTCTCGAGTGTCTGCCTGAGGTGTACTAAGGAGCCCGCCCAACCAGTGGCACAGCTCAGGTCACGTGACTGACAGGTACCCTATAGATATACTCCAAGATCTGTCACTTCCAATATGGCCACGATTGCCGATATGCTTCAAAAGTCTTTTTCAGAAACAGACGGGTGACGCCGGGAAGACTACGTCTATTAATCATACAGTCTATGCTTTAGATAAATGCTGTTTCATCTGCTGTATCCTCTGTGAATTTCATTCAGGCATCAACGAAATCGCAAAAGTCACTCCCTTTATTCTGATCAGTAGGATAGTAGTGACCCAGCAAGCAGCAGTGCAGCCACTCACATTATTTTTTAGAAATCGTCTAGGACACACTCACAGCTCAAGAGTAAATGACATGAAATAACAGGAAAAACACCCATCATCACTTTCAAAGCATCATAAACCAGAACTTATTAAACTGGGATAATCTTGTTAAATTCAAAGATGCCTGTCTCATTTATAAGATCCTGCATGGCTAAACTGTTCTGTCAATTTTACTTAATATTCTACAGAAACTGTCTATGAAACGTGAGAACCTGAGATACATTAACTGCAGGTCCTACAAATATTTCCATCAAATTATATCATTGTTAAAACATTAAAAATAAAGAAGGTCATAGTGCATGTAGAAAAATGTTTCCTTTCCTTTAGAGATTCTTGTTCCTGTTCCAGCCTTGATGAGTCTTTCAAACCACAGCAGAATATTTTCTATTTGAGGGAGTATTTTTAAACTGTATAAAAGGTAAAAAAAAGAAAAAGTATATTTCATACAAAATGGAACCAATCTGCTGCTAGCAATCATTGTCTGCTGTTAAATTAGTGTCCAGGGAATAAAGAAATGACATGCGTCGACAGGAAATCTGGGAGAGATAACAGGAAACGTGTTTCCACAAACCCAGGTTATGATGATAGTTTTCCAATGATGTTGTTTAAACACGTCCTGTGTCTCATGCAGACTATTGCAGCAAATCCCTGAAGCATCTGAACAGTTGACCTTTAATATCCTGACAGCTCCTCCTGCAGTGAGCCACACATCCCAAATGTGGAAAAACACTTGATGTTAAACAAAGGATATCCTTTAGACGGGAAAGAGCTCTCCCTCTGTTGGAGACTTACTTCTCTATTTATCAGTTGGCATCGACACAATACTTTTTGGTACTTGATTTAACAGAAGGTTCTCATCCTTTCACAGTGCGGGTACAGGATGTTTGTGTGTTCTCATAACGGTTTTGGTTTTCCTGCTCTATTTTGGCTGCACGGTAATGTTGTAAAGGTCAAAATTAAACCAGATCTGCACTGAAATCATTATATAATTTGTGTTGTAATGATACACTTGGAAAGATAATGCTGTAAGATCTTTTTCGCTCAGTCTTTGGGAATTTATACAGGCCCAAAGAGCCACCTTAATGTGTTTTTGAATAGTCCTTAGAAGATTAAAGATTGAAAGATAAATCCACTGATAAATAGGTTTTCTTATGAAAAGTAAACATCTGTGTAACAGTAAACTCACTCCCTTTTCCTATTTGCTCTCATAAGATCAGGGCTTATTTGCGTAATGGATACCTCTGATCGGTAGCATTAAGTGCGGCATTGTTTTCAACAGCATGTGCACACTGAGTGTTTCCAAAGCTTCCTCCTGTCTGCCTCTGTCCGCCTGCTGACAGGTTGGCAGGTAAACATAAACATGCTGAAGGGATTAAATTGTGTTGCCAGCAAACGTTGCCTGAAACATCACAGGAGGGGCTGGGAAGCCATTTGTAGACAATTAGCCACACAATAGGTGACGCACATCGAGACAAACTGTTATTTCCTCTTCTGAATGGTGTAATATCTTAAATAGCTTTGTTTAGAAAGAATAGACAGGTATAGTTGATGGGCTCACATTTAAACAAAGCTTTTATTTTTAATTATGTACAAAGTTGTATAAAAAGAAGTTTGTGCTTATTCAGAGATAAAAAAAAAAATCATCAACACACTAAGTTCACATTTTACATTCAAAAGTGCTTAAGTATTTCAAAACAACTTTCTTTAAATGTGTTACTGAGAATGTACTGTCACAGTGTATAACATATGCTACATCTGATGATATAAAATATGTCAATATGAGGCGCTCGCATTCAGCGTTGTGTTATAGATGCAGCAGATAAATCTCCACGATGATTTATTTTTCCCTGATCCAGATGACTAACCCAGCATCCTGGAGAGATCCTGTTTCTCCCTGGAAAACATGGAAATGAGAGAGAATTAACAAGAAAGTTTGATGGAGAAAAGGACTTAAGAGTTGAGTTTTAGGGTTATACAGACAAGGTGAGAGAGCTTTGAAGTGTTTGACTTACTCTGGAGCAGAAGGGTTGATGAGGCGTTGTAGGTCCCTGAGATGCTGAGCCAAACTGACTGTAGATGAAAAGAAAGGAGGATAAAGATTTGTGAAAACATGTCATGAAGTCACGGGTCAAGCTGCCAAAAGATCCTACAATACTGAAGACCGACCAACTGTTTTTATTTTCCACTATGCGTTTCAACATTGGAGTCAGTTACTGAGGATTTTGAGGTTGGGGTCAAATGATACGAATAGAAAACAGGTGTCATTTATAGTGTGTACTGTCCTGTTTAATGTTTGTATGTTGCATCAGATAAGGTGTCTGAAGGGTCAAATCAAATAAATCATTTCTCAACCCATGCAGGGAGTTCTGGTTTCATTTTCCACGTTTTCAGACTGTAGTGGGCTGGTAACAGACAAACAGGCTCTGCTAATCAAACCAGAGCCCTCTGCCAGTCTGCACCCACCACGGTCCATGTAAGGACACTTACAAGATTAGCTTCATGTAAACAAATGACTGTATCCTCACCTGAACCACCTCCCAGTCCACTGGTTCTTCCAGTTCCAAAAGATGACCCACTTCCAGTTGAGGACGGCTTGCTGGATCCAGTTCCTGTCTTACTTTGTCCTGAGCTGCTGCTGCTGCTGCCCCAGGAGTTAAACCAGCCCCCTCCAGAGCTGGAGGAGCTGCTTTTACTGGCTGACCCAGAAGACCCTGATGAGGAGGACCCCGAGCTGGAGGGGCTTTTCGCACTTGATGAGGATGATGAACCAAAGCTTGAGGACGTTCTTGAGCTGGAGCTGGAGCTGGAGCCGGAGCTGGAACTGGACCCTGATGATCCGAACCCACTTGATGCTGGCTTACTTGATCCTGACCCTGAGGAACTACTTGACCCAGATGAAAAGAGGGAGGACCCAAACCCACTTGATGCTGGCTTACTTGATCCTGTCCCTGAGGAACTACTGGATCCAGATGAAAAGAGGGAGGACCCAAACCCACTTGATGCTGGCTTACTTGATCCTGATCCTGAGGAACTACTGGATCCAGATGAAGAGAGAGAAGAGCTCGAGGACCCATAACCACTTGAAGCTGGCTTGTTGGACCCATAACCAGTATTACTGGACCCAGATGAAGACAGGGATGAACTGGAGGACCCATACCCACTTGAGGCTGGCTTGTTGGACCCATAACCAGAATTACTGGATCCAGACGAGGAAAGGGACGAACTGGAGGACCCATACCCACTTGAAGCTGGTTTGTTGGACCCATAACCAGAATTACTGGACCCAGATGAGGAGAGGGAAGAGCTAGAGGACCCATAACCACTTGAAGCTGGTTTGTTGGACCCATAACCAGAATTACTGGACCCAGATGAAGACAGAGATGAACTGGAGGACCCATACCCACTTGACGCGGGCTTGTTGGACCCATAACCAGAATTACTGGACCCAGATGAAGAAAGAGAGGAGCTGGAAGAGCCAGCTGCATTATTTGGCTTGTTGTAAGCTGACCCAAATGATCCAGCACTGGAACTTAACCCTGACCCTGACGCGAGCTTATTAAATTGGCCAAAACTGGAAGAGCTTGATCCACCACCTAAAAGACTTGACCCAATTCCACCTGAGCCTGGGCGAGGCTGCTGGCCAAATCCACCTCCAAGCCCACCCTGAAAACACAGGAGAGGAACGTTAACATGGGAAAACTCTCATACAAAAAGCATATCAACACAATAAATAATAATAATAATGAAAAAATAAACAGTCAAGACTGTTCTGTCGAATTAGTTTCTTATAACACTGGCTCCATGTTCAATTCAACAGCATAGTTAATTATAGTTACTTTATTACAAGCAATCTGATTGGACAAGAGGAATTCAGCCCCTATCATAGCAATACTGGAGACTATCTACCCCCTGATGTGGGGATGCACTAACAGGTGGATCTAAAAGTGGCCTAAGATAATTTTTTATCTGATAAAGAGAAAATTAGACCACCTATGTGCACACATTGCTATGTTTCCTAAATAAGTCACTGATACCGCCACCTGGGGGTCTTGTAGCAACAAAGAAATGTGGAAAACAGATCAAACACTTTGTTTTCATGATTAAAACATAAATTAAGTTGATTTAAAGGAAATATTTATACAATAACGGACAAAATGTGCAATGTAAATTGTTTTTGTGTTTTAGGAGCTATTTGCAATGCCCGTTTTGGTGTTTCCCAACCTTCACATCTTTGGATCTTTGTGGTAAAATTAAAAACATAGGCCTTCTCATGTCAGAGTAAGTTTTACTTTAAATCTTCATGAAGTAAAGTTTTGTCTGGTTTTAATCTTAGTGACTAAGTCTTAACAATGGGCAGACAGGCTGAATTGACCAGTTTGTGGGCCCCAAAGATCTACGTAGAGTCTCACAGGGCTTGTAGCACACTCAGTTCTCAACTCAAGCAGTTGTTTTCTTACCCTGGGCATGCAGGTCATGTTGAGGTGCTTGATTTGCTCCACAAGGTGCTCAACTTCTTTGGTTTTGTAGTTGACGCTGTTCTCCAGGACTTCGATCTGTCCTTGCAGCTTCATCTTGTCTATCAGGAGTTTCTCTTTTTCCTGATCATGTTTCAGCTGCAGCTTCTCCAGGCTCTGTTTGTGCTGCTGGATCAGGCCTGTGCGGTTCTGGCTGCACCAGCGGTAGTCTTCGGACAGTCGCCAGTTCTCCGCCTTCAGCCGGCTGCTCTCTGATTGGATGTTTGACACCTGGTCTCCCACACTGTTCAGGTAACGCTGGAACCTGTCCTCCACCTCACGGGACAGGCTGGAGCAGTTGGTGCGGATCTGCTCCAGGTGATCTCTCTGGTTGGGACAGGTGAGCTGGAAGGAGAGGTGCGTGGGGAAGAGGGAGTCGATCTTGCCCAGGAAAGCAGTGGTGACGCGGGAGACTCCGCTCAAGGATTGGGAAAAGTCGTCTTTGCACTTCTTCTTTAAGAACTCCACCTCTTTTTCATGAGTGGACTTGTCTCTCCTCAGACGGATAGCCTCCAGATTTAAGTTGTCTCTCTCTTTGGTTATCTGCTCCATGTCCATCCTCATCCTCTGAGCTGTTTGAGTGAAGTTGGACTCCACAAGCTCAATTCTGGCTTTCAGCCGTTCCATCTGTAACCCACAGTTACAGTTTTCGAGAGTCACTGAAAGAGAGAAAAGAGGCCTCAGAATGAAGACAAACAACAGCTGTTTTCACTTCTTTAGATCAGGAACTCAGGCAGTCATTTTTTATGATTAACTTGTTTGTTTTTCAGGCCTTAGACCAAAGAGATGTCAGACTTACTTGTTGGTGGACATGGGCCGAAAATTGCCTGTGTCTTGCACAAAGTCAGCTCTCCATTGCACCGCAGCTATACACACAGAGGAAGACAAATCAGTTTATTTTAGCGATTTGTTACAGCTCAACACTCAAATGATGAAAAGGACAGGAAGTGATAAATTTACAGTCTACCTCAGATGGTTGATTTTATGTTGCTGTTCTTACATTCTAACTTACATGATAACAGAGCACCTGTTGTGCCACCTTTCCAAAGAAGATATCCCAAAACTACATTGTACCATCCCATTCTCTGAAAAATGTACTCACAAGTTATGGGTCGTGTAAACGTATTGAAAAATCAATCAAGGTGTCTTGACGGTCATTTGACGGTCATTTGATCACTTTTATTATTATTATTATTATAATTATTATAATCATAATTATTATTATTATTATTATTATTATTATTATTATTATTATTATTATTATTATTATATTTTTTATTATTATTATTATTATTATATTTTATTATTATTATTATTATTATTATTAAAGAAAACAATAAAATGTGATTATTTTGGAAATAAAATCGTATATAAACAGTTTGACAAGGATTAGATGGTACACTCTAAAAATACTAGCAAGTCTTATCTTTTTTATATTATTGTACTGTTAGTTTTCAGTGAACCTCATTAGTGTTATTATTTCAGCATTGTTTTTTTTCCCAAAGATATTGTTTTCAAATTACAGTTTTTGATAATGGAGCTGAGTGTAAATATCCAGCTAACCCTGCATGATGTTTCAGGCTGTGAGTAAATGACTGTTGGACAGCTGTTTGCAACAGACAGGAAAACGTATCCCTAACACTGTGAGTCTTCTGTCTTCACCACAGACTCAACAGAAGGGAAGATGTTCAACACGAGCAAAAGGAAGTGCTATAAACTTACAATCATGATTGTAAATAGGTCTGAAGAGAGTTAGTAATTTTACAGTTTGTTTATGACTAAAATATTTTCCGATGATGACTTTCTGCTATCTGCAAAGTGGTACAATTAGAAGATATTCTCTTTGTGAAAGTGTTTTGAACGTGTTTTGCACTTTCTATACACTTTCTTACTTTTGTTTTCTGAATTGCTGCTGTGACTCCTGAATTTCCCCTCGGGGATAAATAAAGTATTTTCTATTCTATTCTATTTTCTGCTATCTCTTAAGTGGTACAATTAGAAGATATTCTCTTTGGGGTTAATCGTAATTTGTAGTCGAAGTTATCGAGAGTTTGAATCTTTCTTTTTATTTACACAGCTTACACTCTAAGCTGGAAGCTGTGCCTCAGTAATACTTCTCTAATGCCTGCAACCAAACTAATACTGAGTCAGACTGTCAAGGGGGAAATAAAACAAGAATGTTTGTAGGTTTGCAAGAGAAAAAGTGCATCATCTGCATACAAGGTTTTTTTTTTCTATTAACATGGTTTAACAAAGGTGTAATCGATGAGCAAGAGCTACTTCTTAAATGGGCGGTAGAAATATTTACAAGAAGTGCAAGTGTTGTGTCATTTTTCCACACTCATCCCGTTTTTTGAACCATTGTTAAAAATGTTGGTCTTGGAGGTTGAGGTCCAATTTTTAGTATCTTGAATCAGGTAGATGCTGTGTGTCATCACTCATATACATACTGCTCTTGTAAAGATTTGTCATTAATGTTTAGTGGGATATCACTTTAACTTTTATTTCACAATGCAATAAATTTTCCGAGCTTTTGAAAGGCACTGACCTGGAGAGAAGATATCAAGTACATGAAGTGTTTTTCTTCTACCTCTGACTACTTTTTAAGCAGTCAGTGAATTAACATCTGTACACATTGACATGATGTGCCCATAGGAAGGTGGAAAGGTTAAACTTACGTAGACTTTGTAGATGAACAACATTAGAAAACAATTCATATGAATGAAAAAAAAAGGTTTCAATATTTCTCACCAGCCTCTTCTCCATGTCTTGGAAAAGAATCACTGAGGTGTTGGTGTAGTCACGCAGTCTGGCCAAGTCCCAGTCATTTCGAGCCTTCTCAGTCAGAGTGGTGTTGAGAAAAGTTGTTAGGTTCTTCCTCTGCTGCTTCAGCGCCCTGTTCTCGATGGAGAGCCGGCTGAAGCTCTCCTCCAGGTCATGGATGCGAGAGGTGGACGCTGAGTCCTCTTTCCTCCCGTAGATCAGAAAGAGCACCAGGCTGATTATGATCAGAGACTGGATGAGGGAGGAGAAGAAGAAGACGATGCGCATGTAGTAGCCGCAGCTCTTCCCTTTCGAGCGGTACGGCATCCTCTTCTGGGCCTCCGGGCTGTACTTGGAGACTTGGGAGTATTTGCTGCTGTACATAGGTGATGATGGAAGATCAGAGAGTAGAGATTTAAGGTGAAGTCCAGCGCCTGAGGTGAACTAGGAGCAGCCAGCAAGGTTCAAACAAGGTTCATCCCTGAACCTCTGGACCAAAATGTTCCTCTTCAGCACTCTGTGAGCCAACAGATCCAGCAGATTAAACAAAGCAGTTATCTGAAGCAGATTTGACCGTCCGTCTCCACTAAAGCCTGTGTCTCTAACTCTAACAAAGCACAATTAACAGACACATGCCAGATGTTTCCTCTCTGCAGTGTAGATAGCTTGAGAATTAATCAGATTCTGTGTGAGGTGTAAACATGGGCAAGAATTTAAACACTGCTCTGGCCACACACTTCCTATGATGGGAAGTCACCCTGGCCTCTGTGCCCTCCCTCAGAAAGCTATCTTACCACTCGTCTGGCTGCTCCTCCCCGTGTCCAGATTATCAGCTAACACACACACACATGCACACACACACACACACACACACACACACACACACACACACACACACACACACACACACACACACACACTCACACACACACACACACACACACACACACACACACACACACACACACAAACACACACACTCAAACTTTGAGTTTGTGTTGATCACAAACTCAAAGTTTGAGACAGATCTGTTACTTTAAGAGAAACTTCAGCTCTCTTTATTTATGCCCATTAGTGTGTTACATATAATTTCATCTATCAATTTTAAGCTACGACAGGATATTTATCATGTGTTGATCTTTGCTGCTCATGTACACGGAGCAGTATCACTCAAATTTGCAGATTTTATCTTGTAGATGTGTAGGAAATGGTTTTCAACAAACAATCCTTGTTTTAAAGCATCAAGAAATCTCTGCAGTGCTGTTCATCCCTTTGACTGACAGCAACCTGGTCACTCATCCAAGATTAGATTTGTAACTTATCAATGTACTTAATCATGTTTAAATCTCATATCTGCTTCAGGTCCCAAAATAAAGAATTTGAATTCTAGGTCACTATAAGACTGTAGTGCATGTAAATCCTCTCTCCTTCATTCTATAATCAAATGAAGGAGAGAGGATTTGTAAATCCATTTTTTTTTTTTTTGCTTTGGTGATTGATTCTCTTTGACATAAGCTAAAAATAAATATGTATTTGTTGACAGTCCTATCCTCTTTTTATGTACAAAAACACTCACAGGCCACTTTATTAGGTACACCTGTCCAACTGCTCGTTAACCTAAATTTCTAATCAGCCAATCACATGGCAGCAACTCAACGCATTTAGGCATGTAGACATGGTCAAGATGATCTGCTGCAGTTCAAACCGAGCATCAGAATGGGGAAGAAAGGTGATTTAAAGGACTTTGAACGTGGCATGGTTGTTGGTGCCAGACGGTCTGGTCTGAGTATTTCAGAAACTGCTGATCTACTGGGATTTTAACCAACAACCATCTCTAGGGTTTACAGAGAACGGTCCCAAAAAGAGAAAATATCCAGTGAGCAGCAGTTCTGTGGGACAAAATGCCTTGTTGATGCCAGAGGTCAGAGGAGAATGGACAGACTGGTTGGAGCTGATAGAAAGGCAACAGTAACTCAAATAACCACTGGTTACAACCGAGGTCTGCAGAAGAGCAACTCTGAACACACAACACGTCCAACCTTGAGGCAGATGGGCTACAGCAGCAGAAGACCACACCGGGTGACCCTCCTGTCAGCTAAGAACAGGAAACTGAGGCTACAATTCACACAGCAACACCAAAACTGGACAATAGAAGATTGGAAAAACGTTGTCTGGTCTGATGAGTCTGGATTTCTGCTCCACATTCAGATGGTAGGGTCAGAATTTGGCGTCAACAACATGAAAGCATGGATCCATCCTGCCTTGTATCAACGGTTCAGGCTGCTGCTGCTGGTGTAATGGTGTGGGGGATATTTTCTTGGCTCACTTTGGGCCCCTTAGTACCAACTGAGCATGGTTTAAAGTCCACAGCCTACCTGAGTATTGTTGCTGACCATGTCCGTCCCTTTATGAGCACAGTGTACCCATCTTCTGATGGCTACTTCCAGCAGGATAACGCTCCATGTCATAAAGCTGGAATCATCTCAGACTGGTTTCTTCAACATGACAATGAGTTCCCTGTACTCAAATGTCCTCCACAGTCCCCAGATCTCAATCCAATAGAGCACCTTTGAGACGTGGTGGAACACAAAATAATCAGGGGGGTTGAGCATAACATCTTATAAACACTGTGGTGTCACTTACAGAGAGGTCCAGACGGAGGGCCCCATAAGGACATGAACTGAGACAGGTGTGTGTGTGTGTGAAACGGGACATCTGACCAAATTGACAAAAAATAATGCAGGTGTTATGATATAGACAAGGAGGCAGTGAGGTCTGACAGGAATAATATGATTTAATATAATAACAGATCACAAAGATATCTGAAAATGGTGCTTTATGCAGGACAAGTTTATGTCTCCCTACCCTGACATCAAAAATGTGTCTCAAAAAGGAATGTCCCCATACAATATTTTCTTTTTCATACTGCAGCTCAGTAGGGGCTTTATTCATGTAGTTAATACTTTAGTTTGGAAGCTGAGAAGTGTTGCCCTGTAGGTTATCAATCACTTATAGCAAGGTCCAGACGAAGGGCCCCATAAGGACATGAACTGAGACTGGTGTGTGTAGAAGATAAAAGTTGTAAAGATCTTTTTTAGGAAGAGTACCATTCTGGGCCCCATAAGGACATGAACTGAGACTGATGCATGTGTATAACAGATCATCTGACCAAATGGACAACAAATAGAAGCTGGTCAATCAAGTTAGTAGTTGATCCATTTTCAGTATTTTCATTACCTTTGGAATAGTATCATCATCAGGATAATTTTCCATGTCATAAAGCTGGAATCATCTCAGACTGGTTTCTTCAACGTGACAATAAGTTCCCTGTACTCAAATGGCCTCCACAGTCCCCAGATCTCAATCCAATAGAGCTCCTTTGGGATGTGGTGGAACGGGAGATTCTCATCATGGATGTTCAGCCGACAAATCTGCAGCAACTGTGTGATGCTATCATGTCAATATGGACCAAACTCTCTGAGGAATGTTTCCAGTACCTTGTTGAATCTATGCCACTAAGGATTAAGGCAGCTCTGAAGGTAAAAGGGGGTCCAACCCGGTACTAGCAAGGTGTACCTAATAAAGTGACCGGTGAGTGTAGATCTGGATGGTAACTAGCTGTCTGGTTTCTATTGTGCAAACCTGAAGGCCATAAAAAGACCCCACTGGACTCCACGTGCTGTGTGCATGCCTGTAATAAATGTGCCAAAAACACTTCTTTTATGGGATCATGAGCGGCGATTTCCGGTGCACTACAGGCCACGAGGACAATGGCTCCTGTCCTTCTCCTGACGTTTTCTCTCAGCGTCTCTTTGATGCCAAGAGTCTCAGTCCAACATGATGACGTGGGTAAGCTGCCCTGTGTCTCGTAGGACAAACACACTCTCACACTGAACCTCTCCATCCAGAAAGAAATACACGAGCCTGACAGTAACAGCCTCCACTTTTTCCTGGCATTGTTGATGTGGCAGGCCTTTGACAGGAAACAGTAATTCATAGAGGAACTGTTGATGGCCAAATGTGTTGCAACTTTTTGGAGAGGATTGTGGATAAAAGGCGCCAACAGAGCAGGAAATCAGAGACAGAAGAGACATAAACAGTGACAGATGTGAATTAATTGATGTTGAAGTGGGTTGATGGGTTTTTTCAAGTCTCAATTTCAAATACCAGGATTTCTTCTGGGTGTGTTTACATGGAGCTGGATCCCTTTGTGGGAGTGGACATGGCTCACACAGCTCTTACACACCAAACAGAGAGGTTTGTTTTATTTTTTATTTTCTCTTCACCGCAGACAGAGCTTCCAAGCTATGAACAAATATTATTTTTTAATAAAAGAGGGAGAGGCAGTTCATTCAGCTTAGATGAAGCATGAAAGACAAATAATTCACCTTTGTGTTGTTTTACAAAATACTTTTTTGACAAAAGATAATCATCTGGTGTATACTGTCATCACAACCCCTCAAAAATGAGGCACTTCATTCTGTGAATGTTATCGGCACAAGTAGACTGCTTTTCTTTAATTTGGGTGACATTTCTGTACACTAACAAAAAACACAATAAATTGCTAACAGTGTCTTTAAATTCCAACCTAAAACCCCTTTTGTTTATAATTGATCTGAGTCTCTGTACGAATAATTTTTTTATTTTATTTATTTAGTATTTATGTCTGACTTTACTCTCATTTCTATGAATATTCCACTTGTACTTTGTCGTGTATATGTATATTGTAATGTCTAATTTCCCCCTGAGGTAAGAAAGATATTCTGATTCAAATTCTGATTTTGAAGAGCTGGGGATATAAGAAATTAGAAATTTGGCAGAATTTTCGTATAAATCATGAGAATAAAATTAGTTAAAGGTTTAATATAAGCACCTACAAATATTTTGAGTTCAATTCAAACATATGAGTGCAGAACTCATATACAGAGGTAATTCTATCCAGCATTTCTTTTCTTTGAATCTAAATGATTATGGCTCACAACAACACTGTAAACCCCAAAGTTCAAATTACTCCATTGGATTAAGCTGTGAAAACTTAAAATTTGTTATTAAGTTCAGTTTACTCAAATGTCTGAGTTTTCAGTGTCGAAAATGATGATTTCTGAGTAGATTTAACTTTGGTTTCTGTTTAAGTTAGCACAACTTAAAATCATTAGTCTGTGACTGCGTTTTGTAACCGTGAGTGAGGTTCTCTGTGCTCCACATGAAACGGACTGTTTGTCTGTGCTTCACAGCATGTACCAGCTGTCTGTGCTCCTTGTGGCATCGAGCAGCTGTCCATGCTTTATGTGGTGTGGACTGACTGTGTCAACAATAAATAATTCTTTTTACACTTAATTTCAAAATTGACCAAAATAGCATGATAGTCCCGTCAAACATTACATTTATAAATACATTAACCATTAGGTGCGCACTGCAAAAGTCAGTATGTAAAGACCCCGTGCCATGGAGCACAGACCACCATTCAATGCTGTGGGGCTCAAACAACCTGTGGAAAGGCAGGCAGGAGGTGTAGAGAGGAGCATGTAGGAAGGAGATCGGAGCGTCCTGGGGGGGTGCATTGGTGTGAAGGAGATCAGAAAGGTATGGAGGTGGAAGGTTATTAAGCACCTTGAAGGTGAGGGGGAGAATCTTGTAATCATTACAGTATTTGATTGGTAACCAGTGCAGCTGGAGAAGAACAGGAGTGACGTGATTTGCAGAAGGGTTTTGATGATCCGGACAGCTCAGTTCTGGACCAGTCGGAGTTTATGGAGAAGCTTGAATGTTAGACCAGAAAGAAGAGAATTGCATAAGTCTAAATGGGAGGTGACCGGGATATTGACGAGGATGGCAGTGCTGGTAGGGTGCAAGAGACGGGTTTATGTTGAGAAGGTGGAAATATGCTGAGTGATGTCACTGATTTGAGCTTTGAGGATAGATTACTGTCAAAGATGACACCCAGGCTATTTACTGTGGGGGAAGGAGGGACCATTGTCCCTTTGAGTTGTCAATGGTTATTGAAAAGTTGGGAGACTTTGTCAAAGTTGGCTTGGTGCCAACGAGGAGGACCTCAGTTTTGTTTCTGTTGAGTTTTAAAAAGTTGTGATAAACCAGGATTTAACTTCAGTGAGGCAGACGGTGACATCAGAATAGCAACGCGAATTCCAAATTTTCACAAAATGTGACAGTGATTAGAGGTTGATGATAAAGAAGAGGGGGCCGAGGACAGGGCCCTGGGGAACGCCAGGGGTGAGTGGGGTGAGCCGTGATTTGAAATTTTTGATCTGAACAAACTGAGTGCAACCAGAGAGATGTGATTTAAACCAACCCAATGGGCAATGTGACGTTGAAATGATGTATATTTAACATAATTATTGACGACCAAATCAGGTCTCCCAAAGGGGTAGAATGAAAGTTTGTCTTACGTCTTTTTTGGACGTCGTATGGAGGTCAGATTAACGCCTGAAAAAAAGTCTAATAATGATGTCCAAATGCTGAACGTCATTACAACGTCCAAAAAAGGTCAGATTTAGATGTCAAAATTTGTACCTATTTTGCACGTCACTCTGACATCTAGATGTGGTCTTCGACGGACAGACCCAATACTGACGTGATCGGTATGTCTCTCTGACATCCGATGGTGGGGAGTGAGGAGGGTGCTTGTAAAACCAAGAGAAGTCCATCAATGACAGTGGAGTGAGAAATTGTGTTGAAGACGACACATAGATCCAGGAGGATGAGGATGTTGAAAGTCTGAAATCGGCTGCCAACAGAAGATCATTAAGGATTTGGACCAGTGCTGTCTCAGCGCTGGCTATGAAGGGGACAGAAACCAGACTGAAACTCTTCAAACAGATTATTGTCAGAGAGGAGAGAGAGGACCTGAGCTACGACTACTCTTTCAAGTGTTTTAGAAAGAAATGGACCAACACCAGCAAATCTCATGGCCCCCTAAATCATCACTTACTGAATTAACTTTACTCTTGACTTCAAGGCACTTGAAGTGCATTTCATTTTTTAAAATTGAACTCTTGAAATTAGTTATCTTTTCCCGCAATATTCTGATTTATTGAAATGCACCTGTATTTAACTTTTATTAGAAGATCAATATTTGTATTTGGTACGTACACCTGAGCTAAAATGACACAAAATTCATGAAAAAAGTTAAAAAAGTTTTCCAAAAAGTGATGCCAGCAGACCTGGTGTATCAAGAAAACACAACAGCAGAGCCCCAGGCTACCAGCCTCTTCTTCTTTTTCAACATTTTTTTTAAAGGCTCAGCTCACCACCAACTCGCTGTTGTTCTCTAAAGTGCTGTTTTTCATGACCTTCCTTTCAACAAGAAAACAACTGACCATCTTCCTGGAATATGACTGTACTTCTCTGTAACCCATTATTCAACATTAGAGCCCTCAAGGGTTATTGGAGGTCACAACAAGATATTTTCACTTTTGTGACATTTTGTTGTGTGTGCAGAGGAAATATTCCCCAAAAAGGATTAAGAAGAGCCTATTAAAGTGTATAAATGCTGCCTTTCTATCAAACAGAAGCCCTCACATTCAGCCTCTGCGAACGCCGATAAACCTTTGTAACGTGAACGAGTCGTCTTCCTCCGCCTGACTCTTTGGCTCTGGTCCAGAAATGAGAGTGCGTGTATGGTCAGAGGTTAAATGGTGTATGTCTGAAACGGACATATCCAGTAGCCTACAGAAAGGATATATGTGTATCCTGTTTAAAGGGTGTTAACACTGTAATCCTGCTCTGCTGCACTTTGAGACGGGTTCTGAAACAATGAGTGCTCCTCAACAAGAAAAGGGTCAAACTCTAAAAGATGCAATGATACCTCCACATGTATACAATTACTCCATGTGGTCCTGAGCTATACATATTCATGAGACATGTTTATTACATGCAATCCTTGCTTTCATTCCTGACAGTCTAACAGTTTTCGATCATTTCTCACTGAGTAGAGATCTGCAAAAGTGAGAAAATTAAAAAATATAAATAACAATATTTTAAAGTTTAGTCCTAGAAAATGGGGCTCAATTTGAATTTAATTTTTAATTTTCAACACCAATTATATAATGAGCAAGGTTTTGATTAATATAACTGATAATCTTGTTCACTTGAAGCACTTTTTGTTTGGGCTTTGACGCCTGGATGGGCCTTAAGACAGAGCTCAACATTAAAATGAAAAAAAACAAACACAAAAATGTTCAGTGCTTTCTGTTAGTTCAAACACTGTTATCCTAAGCCAAACATGTAGGTGTACCACAGCCTCATTTGGCAACACCTCATGGTTGAACATGCCAGAGCCGCTCCCACACACAAGCACACACACACACACACACACACACACACACACACACACACACACACACACACACACACACACACACAGACACACACACACACACACACACACACACACACACACACACACACACACACACACACACACACACACACACACACACCACTCAGCTCCTGTAGGTGTGTGGCATCTGCTCCTGTTGTTGAGGCTGCTAGGGTTGAACAGTGTGTACCGTTTTTTTCGAGGAACCTCCGGGTGTCGCAGCACACCCTCTCCTGGGTCGGGTGGTGAAAGAACAGGGCTCTATTGTGTAAGAAGTGTTTACTGTAAGTCCTGTCAGACACAAAACAAACTGGAGTGTGTTTACATGGCTGTTTTCCAGTCAGCTGGATGAGTCTGATGAGATTGTTTTGGCCGGGTTTGGGTGCAGACACATTGTTAAGGATGAACAAGGGGTCACAGACATTACTATTGTTATGTAAGAATACCAAAACAATTTAGGTTTTACAGTTTGTACTGACTATATTCAAAGATATTTAGTGTTGTAGAAGATATTGTTCTGAAAAAGTCTTTCAAACCCTGTCAAACTGTGTTGGATGGTGTCATGAACCCTGAAACCAACTCATGCACTTATATGTGAAACTGTGAGGTGTTGGTGACTTAAACAGATGTTCCTGTATTAAACACCTGGGTGATGAAGTCGGCACTCAGAGCAAGCTTTAATCTCACTTAAACTCAAGTTAATTCTGTATTTGTATTTAGGGACCAAGAATCAGAGTTTGTAGCTATCCCACAACGGCACAGTGAGGACTAATCTAATATCACTGCTCATGTTATTGTCATGGCACACTGCCACCTTGTGGGGAATAAATGTATTACAGATGATTTAGCACTGAATTTAAAGGGGAAATTAATGCTATAACTTTGCAGGTAAAAGCTTTAATAAAGTCACTGTAGATGAAGAGAAAACCAAACATCTGTGTTTTATCATTTATTCATAGCTTTCACCGATCTGATCAAGTGTGATCAATGGACTGAGTTGGACACACAGGAAGTGCTCCTGAATTGATAAGTATGTATTTTAATAGCAAGAATCCATCTGAATGTCTCTTCATAGCTGCTGGTTTATCCCGGCTTTACCAGGGAATTTTTTAGCTCAGAGAATATGAACCAATCACTCCATTTGATTAAATCCTGCTTCACTCTGAGGTTAAAATGTAGCTATAGAGAGCTGTTACTGACCACCATGAATGATATTATGATAAGTAAAGATTCCCTAAGAAGGATTTTGAAATGCATGGGGTGCAACCCAAACTTATGTTTTTGATGTGCATGTTTCATGTGATAACAATAAAATCACCTACTTCCCTTCTTGTCTTGTATAATGAGCTTCAAATTCACAACTCATTGTTTCAGGGTATTTTTGGACCATCTGCTGAACTTTCTGTCATCTTTAAGGGTTTCAGAAGTTACTGATACAAAGCCAGCGGTTTGTTTTATTGACTAGTTTCGATACATGTCTGACTCTCTCTTGTATGTTTATACATATAAAGAAAGTGGATCTCATCCAAGACCTCTATCTCATTAACATGATAAATATTTTCCTTAAAAACTTTTTCAAATGTGTAAAAATAAATAAATAAATAGTGTTCTAACCCCCTCAGGGACTATCATTCAATCAATTTTCAGTTAAGGATAGAATGACTTCTCAACTGTAAGTCATTCAATAGGAACACATCTGTTTTTTGTTTCTTTTTTTGTTTTGTTTTGTTTTTGCATTAAAAGAACGCACATTTATTAAAAAAAAAAAAAAAAAAAAAAAAAAAAAAAACAACCCATTGTGTTAAATATAATCCAAAAAATACATAATAAACAAAATAATTCAACAATATTTTTAGTTGAATTTGTTAAAAGGATTAATTACTGTCCCAATTTTAAAAAATATAATACTATACATTATAATTTTATAATATAAAATTATATAAAATTATAAAATAAATTATATATTATACGAATAAAATGTTTGTAACATATATATATATATATATATATATATATATATATATATATACATATATATATAATTTTTATCATGTTACTTAAATTGGGGTTCTAGCCCTTATCTTGTTGCCAGTTTTTATAATTTTATGCTCCTGAGATATCGTAAGTTCAGCCTTATGGCAGCAGAGTCATGACAGTCGAAGTAGTTTTGCCACTGCTCTTCCAGCATCAACAGCAGAGGAGTAGTTACAGAGACAGGAAGGATCACTGTGAAGCAGAGAAACAGGCACAGAAATGGAAAACTGTGTGTGTGCACAAATCCCCCACTGTGTGTCGACCAACACTGGTAGGCAACTTGAAGTCAAACACTTGGATATCACACTCAGTTGCATGATAAATAAAGTGAGAACAAGAAAAAAAGGTGCGGTGATAACAGAGCCCTAATGTGAGACAGCTGCATATTTGCTGCAAAATTAAATCTGTTCAACTTCAATCTTTCATACACGATACATAGTCACAACAAACCATGTGAACACATTAGTGTCTATTTTTGAACTAATAAATGCTCATGTTGACTCACAAGAAATTGGCTCTCCACATTCAGTGCTGGATGGAAAGTAGCTCATCTTCAGACCCTCAGTGCAGAGCATGTTTGCTCTCTGCAGGTGCAGAAATTTTAACTCCAGTTTCACAGGAACTGAGGCTGAAAATCAAAAATGCTATTGTTTATGAAATATATTTTCTTATTTTAAATTTTATAACAGCAAGACATTTCAAATCAGTTGAGACAGAAACAAAAAAAAAACTTGGTGTGAAAAAAAACTCTTAACTGATTTGGTTCATGTCTAACTGCTGATGTGATGGGGTATGAAGAAGGCACTCCGGACAGGCTCATTTTCTCAGAAATAAAGAAAGGAAGAGGTTCACCACTCTATGAGAAACTGGGTGAAAAAAAGAAACAGTTCAGAAATGTCAGTTTTCATCGTCTCCAGTTTGTAATATCACAAATAAATGAGATAATCCAGATAAATCTCAGTATGCGAGGGACAAGGCCCAAAACTACTAATCTACAGACATGAATCTCAGCCAGCACAGCATTAAAAACTGGAATGACTGCAGTGAAAATCACAACATGGGCTTAAATCACTTCCAGAAACCACTGAGGATTTTTCTGAGCTCCACTCCATTTGAAATGAAATCTTTCCTCTGGTCCGACAAAATCTAAAAACTTGGCATCCTTTTTAAAAATCATGGAAGTTACATCCTGAACTGTGATGAGGAAAGGAATCATCCTGCTTTGTTTTTTTTCTATGCCCTTCAAAAGCAAGCATCATTAGTGTTGATGGGAGGCATCAGCACCATTCATGTTGAGCTATATATAGAATAGAATAGAATAGAATAGAATAGAATAGAATAGAATAGAATAGAACTTTATTGTCATTGTAACAAGTACAACGGAATTGAAGTCGCAGCAGCAATCAAGAAAAAAAAAGTATGAAAGTGTATAGAAAGTGCAAAAAGGTCTATAAGAAAATAGATGATGACAGCTTGTCCATCATTGTCCAGTTCAGCCAGCCTCCACCTCCACAGGGTCCAGGACTGAGCTTCTTCAGCAGTCTGTTCAGTCTCTGTCTCCTGTATCCTGTCTGCTCACAGCAGGTGAAGCTCTTCCAATGTGGCGTTGGTGTCTGATGTTAGCTCTGTTAGCCATGTCTGTGAATAGCATGATGCTCCTCTGCCCTCTGGTATTCCCTCTGTTGCTGGGTAGCACGGCTAGCTTGTCCATCTTTTTGGAGATATATCTTACGTTCCCAATAACGATGGATGGAAGGACAGGTCCATGTCGTCACTTCTTAGCTCACACCTGAGAACCAGCACGTCGTCCTGACCTCCTTCTCCTCATCTTGTGGGGAAACATCAGGCCTTACACCAGTTAGCATTGACATGCTACAGGCTGCTAACAGCTGATTTCACATGTAAACAATGCAGCCATGGTTACATGTAGGATCTCCAGACAAACACAGGAGCAAAAGTAGTAAAGATTTCACTGAAAACACAAAAAGTTTGGTGTCCATGACCAACAAATGAGCCATACAAAGTAATGATCCACTCCAAATACAAAGATTATGAAAGAGAGACGGAAACATTTTTTACAAGAAACGGACAAAGAAGAGAGAGTTGCTGCAAAAGGCAGCCATAGCCAACAGAGCAGCGCCTAGCAACCAATATACAGTTTAGTTCAGTAATATACAGGTTTTATAGCAGCAGTGTTTCAGATGTAAAAGGTATCCATCCCTAGGCTCCATAGTAGGAAAGTCCAGGCCTGTAGTACCAAATTTGTTGTGTAATAAAACTCTGGAAAAGAAGAGATTTCAAACTTAATATTTATGTTGTTACAGACTCACTATTTCTTATCAAATCCAGGCTTTTGCACACTATCATGAATCTGCTTTTTATGCTACATCCCAACTCTTATGACCCTGAGGTTGTAAAAAATTAACTTGAACATTTTTGTTTTTGCTGGCACCACCACACACGACAAAGACTCACCCACTGCTGTAGGTTCTGAGCCATTAAACTGTTCGTAAGGGACCCTGGAGTCCTCTACCAGAGAGTTACCATAAAACAAATATTGTTATTTGTTACAGTTGTCAACCAGGAGCAGTCATTTCCATGCTGGTTGCCTGGCAACTGCACAATAAAAGTGCTTCCTAACTGTCCGTCTCACACAGATACGAGCCTTTTTACTCAGCCCATCCACCTGCCACAGAAAACCTGCTTTCCAGTGGTGCCTTAGTGACACATGGTGTTACGCTGTGATGCTCCTCTCCAGAGACGTTTAGCTAATTGCTAACTTGCTCTGAAGGATCTGGTTTCTCATATCACAGCCGTGTGCTATATCAGATGTCCTGCCTGAAGAAAGAGGCCTCTGTTATAGGAAGGCAGGAGGGGAAGTGGTAAATACCTGAGTGGATCAGCAGAAGAGAGACAAATAAACACTGTGGTGCTAAATAACTTAATGTGCACAGAGAAGAAAGGGAGGAGAAATGTGCTCTTTTGTTGTTGTGCTCCTGAGGAGGCAGCGTCCATCGACCGAATTTAAATTACACTGTACCGCTCCAGTCAGGTTAAAAAACTCAGACACTCATTTATCATGACAATGCAGGATAGTATCAAAGCCAGAATTGTTCAAATGAATTTTCTCAAGAGGCCGATGTGATGTGCAATCCTCTCAGATCATTTATTCAGTCTCAAATTTAATTTCAAAATGAAAGACTGACTGTGACCGAGGGCTCCTGTGGTGATGAGATAAGAGAAACTGCAGCATTCATATCAAAGGAATTCTCCCTCATTCTCCATTTATCTGCTTTTTTTTTTTAAAACCAGTTTTTCCTGCTGAGCTAAGAGGCAGCTGGGGCATTAACGGGCGAAACGAGGAGGGGATTTGGCTCGTAATGATGTGACGTACAGTGGCTTTCTGCATGTTCCCATCAGCCACCTCTCATCGCAGTGACTGAAAAGACCGAGTGATGAATCCCGGAGAGTTAATCCCCCTCTTCTCTGTGTCTTCAGCCCAGCAGATGTTTTTTTCTTTGACCCGCACAAAAGCCTCTGTTTTTGTTTCCAGGCTTGTCCATTCCTCAGAGGTCAGAGGTCGCCGTGGTCTCAGGGTGAAGCTGTCACTGCAAGTCTAAACATTTAACAGCCAGCAGAGCGTGATGAAAACGCAGTTCTGAGAGAGGGCTGCACAGACGCCTCACGATTACCTTAAGTAAAGACCTACTTTCCATATGCCGATGTGGTTGAGAGCACACACCAACACTCTGAGATTAAATTACAGTTGCTGGGGACGCCTGAGGGAGAGGCCGGCCTAACTTTAGACACCAAACACACAGAGGGAGGGAGGTCCTTTTTGTCATGGGACCTCTGTTACAGACCTTTAAGCTTCACTTAAAAGGTTCAAATGTTAACTAAATCAATAGCTAACTGTGTCGTGTTGGGGCCTGCCCAGTAATACCAAAGCTCTGCTTTTAATGCCCCACCTGATTGTCTCAACTTTGAAGTCCAACAACTTGACGCTGAAAAAATTCAGGTGTAGATTAAATCAATCTTTTCTATATCTCTTTCTCAATCAATGGTGCCAGATCACTACAAAATCTATCGCCTAAAATCTCTCTTAAAAGAGCAGCTCCGGACCATACACTAAATAATAATATACAATGAGTCTCAACATTTGATTTGGCAACAGAAAAAAAAAAGAAAGTTGACAAAACACAAAATAGAGAGTTAAAGGTATCCAAAATGAAAAGTGTAAAATTTAAATGTACTTCTAGCTTTAAAAAGATTGAATGTATTTTTGTCGAGCATACACTAAAATCTAAGCATCTGTTTATAACTTATTATGTCCACCAAGGAGGTTATGTTTTAAGGAGTCTGTCTGTCTGTGAAAAACCTAACTCAAAAAGTAAACAACAGATCTTGATGAAATTTT
The DNA here is from genome assembly GCF_033239565.1 of Halichoeres trimaculatus. Classification (NCBI taxonomy): domain Eukaryota; kingdom Metazoa; phylum Chordata; class Actinopteri; order Labriformes; family Labridae; genus Halichoeres; species Halichoeres trimaculatus. The sequence continues at coordinate 24,302,207 of NW_027437193.1, read as the reverse complement.
CAGCAAATGTTCAAAATGGGATAAAAAAGAAGTGATTACATTTTTGAAGTGATCTGGATCACTGTCTGGATCCAGGACTTTTTAAAAGGATTCTTTATCATTGTGAGATAGGGCTGTTTTCACCATATGTGTATATAACTCCACCATAAATGGTCACATTGCTTTTCAAAACAATACAAGACAAGGTCACCATGATTTCTGACAGATGTAAAAGTACGATCCAGATCCTGGAAATATTCTGGATACTAAGATCAGGATATGAAATATGTACTGGGTCATCATCATTTTCAACACTGTCAGGAAACAAATTATCGTATAAACCTGCAACTAACACCAAATTGTAGCAGACAGTCTGCTGAAAGGGAGTATAACATTAAAGTAGGACCAAAATGTCACAATATGCTCTGAGTGCTTTTCTAGTAATTAGTGAAACTTGAATTTACATGTGCACTGCAAAAAAAAAAAAGAAAGAAAAAAAAAAGAATCTTAAAAATTGTCTTATTATACTTCATATGAGCCACATTTAACTTATCAGTCCAGACAAATGTCTTGGTTCAAGTAACTGAAAGACAAAAAAAGAGACCTGAATTGCTTATAACAAGTAAATAAAAATCTGCCAATGGAACAAGAGACATTTTCTAGAAAAATTTACTTGAAACTAGAATAATTTCTTAATACAAGTAACTTATCTTTTGTTCCATTGGCAGATTTTTTTTACTCCTTACAAGCAATTCAGACCTCATTTTTGTCTTTAAGTAACTTGAAAAAAAACCAAAACATTTTTCTGGACTGGTCAGGTGAATGTGGATTTAATAAAGTGAAAAATACATTTTCTACTGAAATAAGACAAAAACACTTGAAAAGACACCAGTTTTTTGCAGTGAACTGTTGCCGTGGGTATCAGACAATATGCAAACCAAAAATGCTTTGGAAAAGAAAAAAACAAAACCACAATGGCAAAAAACACAAAGGCATACACCACTAGAGGTTATTACTTGAATGCTGGTGTTATCGCATGACTGTTTCTTGAAACTAAATATAAAACCACACATTAATGGTAATTTATTATAGAAATATTAGTACCACAAAGGAGATCACAAGGTGATACCTCTACCAACTCATATCTATCATGGCTGAAGTTAAAAATGAAAACAATGTTTTACTTGCTGTCACACCTTTTCTGTGTCTGTTGGGATAACTGCTGGTTAGAAAACATAAAGTTGTCCTTTTTAACTTCTTTTGTACTTTGGCTTTTTCCATTTGTGTTCTGGAGTTTGTCTTCAAATCTCAACAATATTTTTCTTTGTTGGTGTGGCTGTGTTTTTTTAAAGTGTTTTTAATTTGTGAATCATCTGACATCTACTGGCCCCTGTACATATGAGCCACATTCATTGACAAGTCTAATTTTTTTTAGATATCATAAGGGGGAAAATGCTTTGAGTAAAAGTAAAAATAAATAAATAAATAAATCTGCCAATGTGGTTGGAAAATGTACTTGTTTCGTTTCTTGTCTTAAGACATCATATCCTTATGCGTTAAATTGAAAACTTCTTTAAAGGAGCTTTATATAATCCTGAAAATGTAGAATCTGAAACAGCAGCTTATTCAAAGCATAAGAATAAAATCTTTTTTTTTTCTATAGTCACTAATTTGTTGGTACGGTGGAGTTTTGAAGACAAACAATGGTGGTTGACACACCAGAAAAGCTGACTCAGCTGGGCTGACCTCACAGGAAGCAAAGAGCCAGAGATGAGGCAGACCCTCTGGCTAAAAGCTACAACTCACCCGCCTGTTAGTCAAGTTAGCTGTAACACTAACTCCACCCAACTTTTTGAAAGTAATCACAAATTTAGAAATAAGTCAGCAAGTAGCTGCTTACATGATAAAAACATTTACGGACAGATACAACAATAGTTCATGTGCTTTGAACACACCCACAGATGGTCACAGCTTTAAAACTAAACGCTGTCCTCAGTACAACACCTGGTAGATGAACAATTTAGCTTCATCTTCCAAGATTTATGGTCCCACAGTTTGGTAACACTTTGTTTGAAGAAGTCTGCATAAGAATGACATGGCACTGTCATTAAGTTGAAGGAGGCTGCAGCATGTCAACAAAAGTTGTTGTTAAGTGTCATTCGGTCGATTATATCAAGTTTTAAGGAAAGCTGACATTGTTTGGGGAAGTCTTTCTTATTACAGCTTCACATTTACAAAGTCAGAGGCATGCTAGGTTCTCTTTGTAAATGTGAAGCTGTAATAAGAAAGACATCCCCAAACAATGTCAGCTTTCCTGTAAACTTTACATAATCGACCGAATGACAATTAATGACAACATTTATAGACATGCATGAGGCCTCCTTCAACTTAGTGACAGATGTCATGCCAGTCTTATGCAGACTCCTTCAAAAAAAAGTGTTACCCACGGTTTGATAGATGTTGCTGCAGTTGATGATATTTTGTACTGAGATTCAAAAGAAGAGTATATGATCAAAGCAGCACCATGAATGCAGAGGTGTACACACTCCCTCTGGCATATATAAACACGATGATGCATGCGAATGTGTAAGTACCTGCTGCTGCAGTGGAAGAGTAGTGTTTTTATTCCACCCACTGCTGCTGGTGTGTGAGGACTCAACAAGTGAGTGTAAAGATATATTTATATTTACAGTGTGTGTGTGTGAAGGTAAGAGTTAGAGAAAGGACCTGGAAACCAGATACAGAAGGGGCTGGTGGCTTGAAATGGCTGCAGGAAGAGAAGCCATCAGGTCAGTGAGAGGGTTTAGATCAGTGATCATCATTACATAAACACAAACTGGCTCAGGCTAGAGAGGTTTATTTCATTCCAGTTTAAGATAATGAAAGTAGAGAACTTTATTGACCTGGGGTGAGCCCTGAGGGTACAACAGATGCCCTTTAATTAAAGATGGTAATGTTAGACCCTTTGCACATGTGAACTCCTACGTTCTCTGGACAGTCAGGTCCTGACTTTGTTCAGACTTGCCCTCTGCACATGTAGTTGACAGTAGAAGGTAGGAGAAAACTTTTTTCACGTGGTCTGGTGTTAAGAAAGCAAACTAAAAATTGTAAATACTGAAGAGTCACAATTTAAATGGAATTGGCACCCCAAAAATCGTAATAGGATTGAATTGCGAGAATAGCAAATTGTCCCAGCCCTGGTTGAGAAGAATAGTTAACTCCTGAAAACTAATCAGAAGATTTTTTGATGCTGATGGGCTCTACCTAACTCGACTCTACTCTACCCTGCTATATTCTACTCTACTCTTCTCCACTCTACCCAACTGTACCCTACTGTACTCTACTCAACTCTATCCTACTCTGATTTACTCTACCCTACTCTTATCTACAATACCCCAGTCTACTGTACTTTACTCTACTCTACCCTAGTCTACTCCACTCGACTCTACTCTACCCTACTCTACTCTACCCAACCCTAGTCTACTTCACTCTACTCTACCCCACTCTCCTCTACTCTATCCTACTCTGATTTACTCTGCCCTACTCTATTCTACTCTACCCTTCCCTCGTCTACTCTACTCTACTCTACTCTACTCTACTCTACTCTACTCTACTCTACTCTACTCTACTCTACTCTACTCTACTCTATCCTGCTCTGATTTACTCTACCCTACCCTTGTCTACTCCACTCTACTCTATTTTACCCCACTCTACTCTACTCTACTCTACTCTACTCTATCCTGCTCTGATTTACTCTACCCTACTCTACTCTACCCTACCCTTGTCTACTCCACTCTACTCTATTTTACCCCACTCTACTCTACTCTACTCTACTCTACTCTACTCTACTCTACTCTACTCTACTCTAGCCTACTCTGATTTACTATACCCTACTCTACTCTACCCTACCCTAGTCTACTCCATTCTACTCTACCCTATCCTACTCTACCCCACTCTACTCCACTCTACTCTACTCTATCCTACTCTATCCTACTCTGATTTACTCTGCCCTACTCTACTCTACCCTTCCCTCGTCTACTCCACTCCACTCTACTCTACTCTACTCTACACTACTCTACTCTACTCTACTCTAGCCTACTCTGATTTACTATACCCTACTCTACTCTACCCTACCCTAGTCTACTCCATTCTACTCTACCCTATCCTACTCTACCCCACTCTACTCCACTCTACTCTACTCTATCCTACTCTGATTTACTCTGCCCTACTCTACTCTACCCTTCCCTCGTCTACTCCACTCCACTCTACTCTACTCTACACTACTCTACTCTACTCTACTCTACTCTACTCTACTCTACTCTACTCTACTCTACTCTACTCTACTCTTCTCTACTCTACCCTGTCCTACTCTACCCCACTCTACTCCACTCTACTCTAACCTATCCTACTTTGATTTACTCTACCCTACTCTACTCTACCATACTCCAGTCTACTGTTCTTTGCTCTACTTTACCCTGCCCTAGTCTACTCCATTCTTCTCCACCCTATCCTACTCTACCACTCTACCCTTCTCAACTCTACTCTACTCTACTCTACCCTACCTTTCTCAACTGTACTTTACTCCACCCTACCCTTCTCTGATTTACTCTTACCTACTCCACTCTTCTCTACTCTACCCTACATTACTCTACTCTATTCTTTCTACTTTACTTTACAAATCCAGAGCCTTTGGATCAGCCTGTTGAGCTTCCCAGGAGATTTTATGTGAGGTTTGAAGAGTTTTAATCTGTCCCTCTCATCTGGTAGGACTGTGGCAAATGTGAGAAAAAGTAAATGTGTTTTATTTAAAAAGGCTTTTGAATGTGTTAGAACATCTCAAAATTATACCTTGTTGTTGAATATTTCCGTTTTATGCAAATGTCCATTTTTATGTTACTATAATTTCACGACTGTTAACCTCTCTGTTGTGTGATGAACCACAGATAGGGGTAAAATATGATATCCCATCATCTTAGTAGTAGTTCTTAGTAGTTGTCATAAGCTCTTCAAAATAAAATGACTATCTTTATTTTATTTTATATTGTATTTTCATGTGAGTCATCAGACACTTGAGATGTAAAGTTTGAACTGACTTTCTGAACTGTAAGCTGGTTTCAAACTTGTGTGTCACAGTGTCAGCTGTCTCCATGAGCATTATACTTGAGTCTCAGTGGGGTTGGCAGTTTGGCAGTCATCTTTTGCAGTCTTGCATTTTCTGGATTCCTCACTGGGAGCAAACACATTCCTCACTGCTGGTTCAGAGGTCATGTCACTCCTGCCCCCTGGTATCTCTCAAACAGACACACTGGAGCGGACGTGATAGGCAGGTACAGTATCTCTTAGATAAGTTCAGATTCTACATTGATAATTTGTTGTGATACCAGAAATGTTTCGTGTCCTGACTTTTTATCTATGTCCCAGACCATTATGCAAAATGGACACAGAAAGTCTTATAATGCTGATCAGATACTAACTACAAATTTACCGAGCTGTTGTGTTTCTCAGTCAAACTACTGATTAACAGCTCTGTGGACATCTTCTCTTCTTTTACAAGCCGTCTTTTATTTGACAGGCCTAATCTTCCCCAACACAAAAAGTGACAATAAGCAGGCACAGCGGCCTAATTAAAGGGACTTTCATTCAAATTAACACACATTCTCTCCTTCTTACACACACACACACACACACACACACACACACACACACACACACATGCACACACTCAGCCCTCTAATGACCCATTAGCTGCACAATGGCCAGCACAATGCCCCTCTGTCAAACACACACACACTCAGACCTCCAGGGGGTAAAGCTGGGTTTAGATTTAAGAATGTCATAAAAGTGTCGGTCGAAGGAGAGGGATGCCTTTAAGATAAGACAACAGGTTGCATTCGGTGAGTCTTGCAGGGGGCTCACGCTTTGATCTCAACATATCAGCGACCCCCAAAGAGCTGCACATTTACAAGCAGACTCATCACTTATCTCTCTAAGCTCTCATCCAGGCTCGCCTTCCCTCCCTCCCTCCCTCCTCCCTTTATCTGCATTTGACCCTGGGCTTTTTAGCACGGTGTGGGTGTGAAAGTCAGTTTGACCTCTTGGGGTAACCTCGAACACAAATCAACGTGTGCGCCACAAAAGCGCCCCAGACAGAAGGCCTTCAGCAAATGAGCAATGACCACGAAATGCTAACCTTTACTTCCAGAACAATAAGCTGATCTCAAGCGGGCTGCTCGCACGTATGCGAGATCAAAGTAAGTTGTTCACACAGGAGAGCAACACACTCCCTTTGAGACACACAGATAACCTTTCTTGTGCATTTCTTGGTTTGGAAAACAGTGCAGAAACATCAAGATGCAGCGTTTGATTACTCTCTGAAAGACAAAGGGCACTGCAGGAGATCAGCATGGTTGAATTTGCTGCTGGGCTTCTGGGTAATCTGGTTTTGTTGGGGTGGTTTTTAGAGGCCTTGGGGTCATGCTCTTTGCATCTCTGAGGAGAGAGATCCTCCACATCCTTCCTGCTTGTGTGTGTGTGTGTGTGTGTGTACGCTGCCCCTCACAGCCCACTCTCTTTGCTCTTTGACTCCAATGGCCATATAAGGCGGCCAGCACCATGGTAACCGCAGGGCTTGAATAGCAGTGTCAAATCCCTGGGAGCTTACGCGCGCGCGCACACACACACACACACACACACACACACACACACACACACACACACACACACACACACACACACACACACACACACACACACACACACACACACACACACAGCTTTCCCCCTCCCCCTCTGCACACACACTCTCCCTCCCTCCCTCTGCCAGGCTTTGCTTGATCTATCTCTCAAATAGGCTGGAGGAAAACAGACGAGAAGGGGAGAGGAGAGCAAACGCAGAGAAACCCACCCTTTCTTGAATGATAAATTAATTTCTGGACTGAGCGAGAAGGAGAGGAGGGGAGGAGGGGAGAGGAGAGGAGCACACGTACCTCAAACCCCACCTCACAAACACACACACAGCGAGGAGAAGCTGCACACAGGGGCTAGGCCGCAAGTCATTAGTTCTTGGTGGACAAGCACTGACAAAAGGCTGGAAGGAGAAGCCTGCATGAGGGGAACCTCCACGGGAACTATGACGGACTGAGACGACCAGGAGCACGCTTTTCTTGTTTTTGTTTAGGGAAAAGCAGCGAAGAAAGCACAACTGGGCCAAGCACACAGCTCACTTCCTTGTGTTGTGTATTCTGAGGGGCAGTCCACTCCACACACACATCGCCGTCTCCACAACCACATGACGTGATGTTTTTGTTGCGCGGACATCGACTCGTTTTGCTGTATTCGGATTCTCCTCTTCATTGTGGGTCAAAATGCTGCCGCTGCTGAGAGGATTACAGCAGCACAGAGGAGCTGTGTCTGCAGCCCTGCAAGATCTGGAGCAAGGAAAGGATTTATTTATCTCCCTGTGAGAGGAGGCTACAGACACAGCATACTCAAGAGGTAAGCCTGACGTGTCTTCTCGGAGCTAAAGGGAAAAACTGGAGGGAGAAAATCAGTGTGAGGGGTGCTTTAAAAGGGGTGGTCAAAGCCTCTCCAGGCATGTGCTAAGGAGAGCTACACCGAGGTCCTTTTTCAGCCATTACTGTTGCTACAGAGACTGAGCAAAGAGTGTGTGTATGTGTGTGTGTGTGTGTGTGTGTGTGTGTGAGGGGGGAGAAGAATGTGTGTCAGCAGCCGAGATTTTACCCCATGTTTAACAGCAAACTAAACAAGCTAACATTTCGGGGAATGTGCAGCATACGTTTGACTCATTGTTTCCCGTATAAAGGTACCACCACGGCCGAAGCGTGACACCGTCGGACCGGGCAGCTCGAGCCGGATCTGCCTCGACCATTTCTCAGGGACTCTCGGGAATAAAGGACAATAATTAGATAAAAGAAGAAGACGAAGAAAGCGGTGGCATCGAAAACCACAAGCATGCAGAAGTAAAAGTTGTCGCTCCGAGACTGTTTCCAGGTCATAGTGGAGTAGGAGGAGACTGGACTGGTTCTTGTTTTTTTTTTTTTTTTAGTCTAACCCTCCTCAATGCTACAGCTTGTTTCCGACCTGATGAGAGCTTTTTTTAATCAATAATCTTTGTGGACTAATGAGAGCACAAACAAGAGGGAGATACTGATTTTCTTGAAGTACAAGCGGGAACAAACAGTCTGGATTTTTGATGTTTGTGTTACCTTGACAGCAACCAGAAATCTTGGCTGCCTGTCCCATTTTCTTCTTCGGTGGTTCGGTAACCAAGCGATGGCCATGGTGAGTGGGGGCTGGGGAGATCCCAATGGGGGCACAAACGGGCTGGGGGACAAGAGCTACTTACGGGGCGAGGAGGAGGACGGCTCCCCTCAGGCGGGAGGCAGCGACATGGAGGCCGGAGACGACGACAAGGCCTGCGTGGTGGACTGCGTGGTGTGCGGGGACAAGTCCAGCGGCAAGCACTACGGCGTGTTCACGTGCGAGGGCTGCAAGAGCTTCTTCAAGAGGAGCGTGAGACGGAACCTGAGCTACACATGCAGGTGAGCAGGAGGGCTGCTGTCAAACACAGGTTGGCCAGGGTACTGGCAATACTGGCCCATTCATAATCATGTTCATATTATTTAAATATATATCATTCAATTGTATTCTTCAAAATTACATCGTCCTCTCAATGTGCTCCATTTTAACCTGGTCGTCACAGTGTGTAGGTCAGTTTGGCTTCACAGTTGTGTGACAAGCTCATCCATCTATACCTGCAGTATGGCAATATAGTGAAAAAAGACAAAATGCTCTAAGATACTTAAAAAGGGCACTCACAGTAAAATCATGTCTTTGTGCCAACATATTCAACACAAAAACTTAAAAGCGAGTATTATCAATGTTTTAATATTCCTCAAAAACTAAAATGAGTAACAAGTCATTAAAATTCACATATTTGGCCAAACTATTCTCATCCTCCATGCTCTAAATATCTTGCCAAATAATTGTATAGTAGGGCTGAACAATTTATCGTTTTCGGATCGAAATCGCAATTTTAGACAATGCAATTTTGACATCGCCAAAGTAGCAATTTTTTGCAGCGCTCCTGACTGACTCACAATCTGTTGTGTCAAATATTATACACATTCTGTTTTACAAATTTGTAGACAATCTATATGTTAAAAGTGCTGGTAAGCAAGTCAACAACACAAAGCCTCTGTTTAGGAGTAGAAGTTGATGAAAACAGATTATTTATCATCACTATTGATGATTAAAAAATCGTGAATTGCAATATCTGCCAGAAAAATTTCCTAAAATCGTTCAGCCCAACATGATAATATCCCAAAGCTTAATTTGAAGAAAATCGTTAATTGAATTGAATTCACAATATCTACCCGAAAAATCGCAATTCAATCTTTTCTTAAAATTGTTCAGCCCTAATGTATAGTATGAAATCTTCTATTCAAGCAAAATCTAAACTGACTGCATAAATTAGATCTGATATGAATTTAACATTCAAAGCAATAAGTCAAACAACAAGTGCCAGATTTACACTCACATCACTGTTTCCAGCCTTACTTTGTCATAATGTTTCAAGAACATGAGTGTGGTATTTAATAACATTTCCTAAAGCCAGCATCAAAAGTAACCTCAAACTTGTCGCAACTGAGCTATCACATTTTAACAGAACTTTATGGTTTCTGAGAACCACAGTTTATGGCTTTAAGTTGTCTGTTCTCTTTGATCAAAGTTCAAAACTTAAACATGTTCACCCGCCAGTCTATATGATAAAGAATATCTGTAGCTTCTCAAATCCAAGATGTTGATATCTTCAAGATGCAACATTTTCTGCTTTCAAAGAAAGGTGAGTGTTATCGGCTCTGCTTTCTCTAAGCATTGAGGCATTTCTTGTGTCCTTACTGGCCTGTGATTCTTTTGTTAAAACAGGTTAAATGAAAACACAAGAAACACATATAGAGATGATATTGTTTTTGAATAAATATACAAGAGTGCTTCTAACTTCACTGAGTCTTTCTGAATGATGCCGTCCTCTGTTTTGACTAACAATCGTCAGTTTAATCCTAACCAGAATATGAGAAAATTCCACAAACCTACTCCAGAAATCCCCCTTAAATTGCCTTTCAAAGATGAGAACACGTGAGAAAAGAAAATCATTAAAAGTGTAACTGTTTTCCCTTAAATCGTTCACCCAGAATTTGCTCTCTGTGTGTCTCTCCTCAGGTCAAACAGAGAGTGCCAGATCGACCAACACCACAGGAACCAGTGCCAGTACTGTCGACTGAAGAAGTGTTTCCGTGTGGGCATGCGCAAAGAAGGTAACTGTCCCTCCTGAATCTCTGCTCTAAATTTTTGGAAAGGACACTATGCATGAGCAATAATGCAAGTTTATATTTTGATCAATATAATTATATTTTGAAATAAAAAGATAGTTATAGATATTTTTCTGATTGAGGAGCTTCAGAGTCTTTTCATCCTCTCAATTAGGCACTCAAAAAAACTCAAAACCAGTCGTAGTCAAAGTTGTGTTTGTCATTATCTCGCCTCTTCTCCTGCTCCTTGAGCTCTCCAGAGCAGAGAAAACGCTGCTCATGGCAGTCTGGGCTCTATCATGGCTAAGCTAACCATGCATGTCAGCTCAGTGCCATGTACTAAGTGGCTTAATCTAGTCCCTGTGTAAGAGTGACTGAAAGGGATCCAGTGCTAAGACACCTGCATCGCAGCCAGGGCCTTAAGCCTCTGGTTGATGATGCTGAAGCCCCTCCGACGTGTTGGCTCGATCAGCCAGAATCCAATACAGAGATTTCTCCTTAAGTGCTGGATCCCATGTGAAGCATTACTCAATGTCATGAAGAGAGCTGAACTTAACAGATGTCTTCTAACACGGCACATGAAGAGAATTCTTAACTTGAAGACTTTTCAAACATGAATGGATCATGTCTGTGGGCTGTTTTCCCCCATCTGCACCATAAAACACACTGATTAGACACATTACAGCTCCCTGTAGAGAGATCCGCTCTGATTGACCAGCTGCACAGAGAAGCCAGAGGTCAGGGTCAGCGACAGAACAACATTCCTCTGGCTGAAATAGATTTAATGACACTGCAAGCACCACAGATGCATATCACATAAGTCTGTATCCCCACGTGGATGCAGAAATCCTTCCTGCTGTCTTTAGCAGTAACGCTTTCAGTCACAGCTGTGATGGTTTTACAACCTAAAGAGACACTTTTACTTGTGTTTGCAGTTTTTGAGTGCAGAAAGTCATTCCAATGCCATGTTGTAATCCTGCTTCAAGATGTGACATTGCAGAGGTCTAAAATATGAATGCTGTGTTAATTTTTGAGTGAGACTCTTTGTTTTAGTTTAGAGATAACCTCCACACAGCCTGACGAACACAAGAGTATTCTTTCCCACTGTCATGGTCTTCAGAATTCATTTTGGGCTTGATTATGCCTCCTTTAATCTTGAAGAATAGCTTTCTAATCTGGTCGAGTCCGTCTGCCGATAATCTGACACCCACCGCCGGCTGAACTCAGTTTTAACTCTTCTTCTTCTCTGGTTTCTTCTCCAAATCCCCCTCATTTGTCTCCCCTTGCCCTTCACCATTTACCACCTCTTTATCGTCTCCTCTCTGTGTCTGTTCTCCCCCTTCCCTCCCCTCCCCTTTGCCACCCAACCAAACTACAGCAGTTCAACGCGGTCGCATCCCACCTCAGCCGAGTCTCAGTCCCTCAATCACGCCCATAGGTGGCGCCAGTGGCCTTGGAGGTGAGTTCTATAACAACAGCAACAACAACGGAGGCAGCGGAGGAGGTCAGCCGGTGTCAGAGCTCATTTCCCAGCTGCTGCGAGCTGAGCCGTATCCCAGCAGTCGCTATGGACACCAGTACAACCAACAGGCGGGTCCCGATAACGCCATGGGCATCGATAACATCTGTGAACTAGCTGCTCGGCTGCTCTTTAGCACCGTGGAGTGGGCCAGAAACATCCCGTATTTCCCTGACCTTCCTGTCTCAGACCAGGTGAGGAGGTTAAGGAGAAGAGGAGAAAACATTACAAGTTAAAGTAGTTGGATGATTACTTTGCAGAGGGAACAGGGTCCCAGAAATGCAAGAGTGACAGACAAGCCAAACCATAAACACATAGTGCATACAGCAAGCATTAAAAATGTACGACACCAGTGTAGAGCAACCTGATTAACACTGTGATAAACCCACAGGTGGCCCTGCTGAGGCTGAGCTGGAGCGAACTCTTCATCCTCAACGCAGCTCAGTCAGCCCTGCCTCTCCACATGGCTCCTCTGTTAGCAGCTGCCGGCTTCCACTCCTCACCCATGTCAGCGGAGCGCGTGGTGTCCTTTATGGACCAGGTGAGGGTGTTTCAAGACCAGGTGGACAAGCTGACCCGGCTCCAGGTGGACTCAGCTGAGTACAGCTGTCTCAAGGCCATCGCGCTGTTCTCACCAGGTAAACATCCTGTCTTAGCAGTTGTTATTGTGAAAGTGTTTTTAACAACAAACTAAATATACTATGAAACAAATCTATGATGATGAAAAAATTAAAGTCACTGCAAAATTTCTGATTCAAACAAAAGGCAGAAAAGTTAAAAATCAAAATCAAATTGAACTTCTTGAATTTGAGGCATATAATTTCAGCAAAATTTGGACATTGACACAAGAATGATCAGAGAAATAAAATTTAAATTATTCATTATTTCAAGGTGCCTTTCAAGACACCCAAGGACACCAAACAAAACAGAGTTTAAAAGCATTTTAACAAAAGTCAAAACATAAAAAGTGGATAAAAGTTGAAAAAGAAATAGATTAAAAAGATAAGATGGATAGAGGACAGTCAGGTTGAATCGGCCAGGTGGAATAGATGGGTTTTGAGGCAGGAAAATGATCAACGAGTCATTATCACAGATGTACGGATGTAAACCTGACATGATCTATTATGCAATCTAATAATACGCTGGTGGACTCTCTAATTTTTTCATCTTTCAAACTCAGCACTTCTGATTTTCTGATTGAAGTGTGGGTTTGTTTTGTTTTGTTTTTTTTATATATATATTTCGTCTCAAAGCCTGTGTGCCTGAGTGTAATTTTTAATTCTGTTCCTGCTGTAAATACATTTTAAGGGAAACGTACCACATAGGTTTAATTATAGAAATACATATAAATGTGAATAAATCATCAAGTGTCCCTGAACTGCAGCAAAGTGTCCCATCCTTACCCAGGTATTCACAACTGTAGCGCCATCTTCTGGCTAATTCATGAAATGCAACACTGTGCTCTGGTGTGATCTCCATACTGAGGAGCTGTTACTCACCTCACAGCACGATGTGTTTAAGCACCTCTATAAAGTACCTCTCCTTGACTCATTGCTCAGTGGTCATCAACAATCAAAGGCTTTTACGCCTTTAAACGTACACTTTTTGTGTTCATTTTCAAAGCTAGTTTCCAGGTTTAAAGGACTGAAGTCATTGATTTTTGTTGTATGCTGCACATGCCAAGGATCTATATTTGTAGGTATTTTCATTTCAGGGTATTTTTATGTGCTATCTACCAGGATTGCTACCTTTCTCTCAGCACATCACGACTCTTTATGTAACCTGCCCACACTATTGAGTAACCACCTCCTCCTCTCCCCTCCTTCCTTTCAGACGCCTGCGGTTTAACAGACCCGGTCCACGTGGAGTCACTGCAGGAGAAGGCTCAGGTGGCTCTGACAGAGTACGAGAGGATGCAGTACCCGAGTCAACCTCAGCGCTTTGGACGCCTGCTCCTGCGCCTCCCTGCTCTGCGCGCCGTTCCCGCTAACCTCATCTCACAGCTCTTTTTCATGCGCCTGGTAGGAAAGACTCCCATCGAGACGCTGATCCGTGACATGCAGCTCTCCGGAAGCTCCATCAGCTGGCCGTATGTCCCGGGACAGTAGCTCCCAACCCTGACAGAAGAGGTCTCCGTCTGGGATTAGTGACGACAAGGACCCACAGGAAACCTCCTGACTCATCACTTTCCATCTGTGTGGTTATGAAACTGCAGCGCCAGCTGGCCGTCATACGTACTGTACTGTAACCGCTCTATTCCCTTTCATGAAACGAGTTCTCCGTCTCCTGAGAAGAGAGGCGGCAGTGCCAGGTTGGATCTGTCTTGTTGCCAGCCCGCTCGTTCTGGTGCCAGATCTCAGGCCAGAGAGCAGATCCTCATGCTGGGTCCCGATATGGTTGCCACAGCCAGTCATGTACCACCCACACGCCAGAGTGACAAAAGACGCCACAGTTTTTATGTAGAGGGCAGCAGCACCCCGCTACAAACACATCAAGAGGACAAAACTGTTGTGCCACTCAAACACTGGGCTCATTTTTCATGGCTCACCATTTGTGATACAGTAATCTTTTTATCCACTCAGCTGAAAACATTACAGCACGGTATTCAGATTCTGACGGAGCTACACGAACAGTTATAAATGTCAGGAAGCTGTGGTTGTGCCGCAAATGAAACGTAAGAAACTGAACGGGAAGATAAAGTCAGACTTACCGCATAATGGACAAAATGAAAGTGAAACCAAGAAAGAAAATCACCAAAGTCTATCAAAGCATCCTCAGAGATCGTTTTTAAATCATGAGTTCACAATGCAAAGGAGTTGAACCATCTGTTTTTGACTGCCTGACCATCACATGAACAATGCATTTACATCAATCCACAGGGCTCACTGTTGCTGTACTGAAAGACAATTGGAGAAAAAAGAAGTGACATGAGAACGGACTATTACCTCACAAGACATCAGAATGCTTTAGTCTGATATTTCCTAAACACAAACCTCTGTAAATGTTGTTCACCAGAAACCGCCTTCTTTTGAAAACTGCCTTGTTATTCAGTACAAATTTGGAACACTTCTGAGCATAACAAACATTTGACCTTGATCTTTTCCAGAAAAGATCCTGTAAGTGATTTTCACTTGTGTTTTGACAGACTTCATGTTGAATTCAGCTATTATATATTGTTTGGATGTATATTTTTCCTTTTTATGGGCATCGGCAGGCTGACAGCAACTTGGGCTCTGGTTGAACGACTCCAGATAATATGAGTTTGCAGCAAATACAGTTGGTGGTGAGAAAGAAACAAGCCAACACTACCAGTTAAATATGAGTTTACTTGGATTGATGCAGTTTTTAGGGGATCTGTCCTTTAAAAAAAGTATTGACGTGTATATAATGAGGCCAACTTTGTCTTTTTGCATGTTCAGATGTTGTTTTGGATCTCTGCTTAATAGAGACAGTTTGATTCTTTTCTATTTCATAATTCAACTTTCATTTATATATTGAGTATTACTTTCACTGTTAGCTCTTAAATGCTTTCTTCTATTTGTATCTACATGAAAATACCTCTTACATCTGTTCAGATGTTAAAAAAAGAAGCTTACCTTCATGCCATTACAGCTGATATGATATAGAGATAGTCATGCTCTCATTTTCAGGCACCTGAGTAAGTCTGTGCTGCTGTGAGATGATGCTGTACTGGAGAGAAAGCTGGTGGGGGAATATCATGCACTTGGAGGATGTACAAATGCCAAAACATCACGTGATCAGTGACTTGATAAAAGAAGATAGGCCCTGATTTGCTGGTCCACCAGGATTTACCTCAATCAGGTGTATCAAGAGGCATGTTTACAAGCTGACAAGTTCTATATTTGAACGAAAAGAACAAAATCAAATCTGAAATGAAAGTTATTCAGCGTTCCTGACAGATGTATCCCTGCTTCTTGATCTACCACCAGGCCTTTTGAAAGTTGTTTGGATATCCTTCTGTTGGGCAACAACTTATTCAATCATGTCATCACAAAATAAAAAAAATATACTATTAATGTTTTCTTATCTTTGTGTTACTGAGTTCTTACATTTCTAAAGTTTTCTGTGTACGGCAGCGTTATCAAAAGAATAAAAAGATGATAATGTGTCTTTTGTTTAGTTTTTGTTATTTGCAAACTACTTGAAAAAGTGTTGTAATTACATCTGTATGAAGAATGCCAAATAAACACTGCAACATGTCCTGCTGTTGTTCATGTGTGTGAGCTGGAGTGAGCTTCAATAAAAAGAAGCAGCGTGGTATTTACCATGTATTTATTAGAATAATCACTTTTTCTTTCCCTCTTTGCTCACCAAATCATTTCTGCATAAAAAATCACATTCATTAGTTTCCATACTGCAAACATCAAACCAAACTGGTGATTTTAAGATGTACAACAAGTTCAGCTGTTAACAGTGCCATGATTTTTGTAAAACAAGCACACAGAGGAAAGCAGCTAGCATTACCCAGCAGCTATCAGCTCTGGCAGCTGTGAGAGTGATACAGAAGCTGTAAACATCAGGGTCAAACAGAGTTAAAGGTCAGAGAGGCTGGCTTCAGGCACACTCACATGAGAAAAGTCTACTTGAGACCACTTAGTTTTTTGTTGTTGGTGTTTTTAATAACATAAACCCAGAAAATCCATCCATCCATTTATAACCACTCATCCTGTTCAGCCTATCCCAGTTGTCCTCAGGCCAGAGGTGGGGTACACCCTGGACTAGCTGCCAGTCAATCACAGAGACAGAAAACCTGGGGGCAAGGTGAGCCCAACCAGCCACAGGGTGGGCCAGAAAGATTTACCCATAGTTTTTCCCGCACTATCCAAAAATGCTTGCAGACAAACATAACAAACATTGAACACAGTTTCTATACTTTATTCTCTGTCACCAAAAAGATTTACATCCCAATATGGCCGCCCTTTGCCTTTATCATAGCCTGGAGACGACCTGGAACTGCCTGGCATTAGCACCGGTCTGTCCCTGCATCAAGTTTTGACCATGACTTCATCAGAGCTGTCTTCAAAGCGGTGACACTGCTGTGAGATACTCTTGAGACCTCCCTCTCCAGGATAGACCAGATCCCAAAGTCCATTGGATTGATGTCTGGACTTAACGGAGGCCACTTGTTCTTGTCCCAGAAGCCAGAAAAGTGCTGCTTGCACCAGGCCTGTGTGACACTGGCCTGCACAGTCCTACAATCCTGCTTAGTGGAGGTTTACTTTCCACAGTTCAAAAATGAAGCCAGCATTTGAGCAAATGAAGCCACACTAAATGGTGCACCATCTTGTGTGAAGACATACTGGTTTCCAAACACATTGGTACACCAAGGCAACACTTTTTCTTCAAGCATTTGAAGGTACACCTGGCTGTTCACTTTCACACCCTCCTGAATGAAGACCAAAGGAGACTTTGAGCCATCAGATGCTACAGCAGCCCACACCATGACTCCAGCTGGTTTCTGACCACAAAAACAAGTTCTGCAGCCTTCAGGTAGATGCTGTGCACTATGTACATAAACCCTGTCATTCTGGGAATCGACCACTGCCTGAACAGTGAAGATCTTCTCATCAGACCAAACCAGGACTTTGTCTGCGGCACTCTGGATCTCCTGCAGCATCATTTTCCCTGTCCAGCCGTTTTTTCTTAGAAGCGGCTGAAATCAGTTGTCTGTGTTGCATTTTTAGTGCTTTCAGTCTGAGATCCTGTTTGACGATTCTTCTCAGAGAAGTTCTTGAGATGTTCACTGCCTTTGCTGTTGCCCTCATGCTCCTGCGAGGATTCCTTTGGATTCTCTTCCTCACCATCTCAACAACCCTTTTGGTCTGGACTGAACGTTTGCTTCCAGGGATTGGATTGCTGGTGGTATTGCCAGTCTCCTTGTATCGTTTCATGACATTGTAGACAGTCTTACGACAAACATTCACCTTTTTCATGATTTGCATTGTTGTCAGTCCAGCCACCTTCAAGGCCACAATCTGGTCGCGCTGACCCTTTGATGCCATACTCTGCAATCATTAGGAGTAAACAAATGAACTCTGGTACATCAAAAGCTATGCCTTTTAAGAGAAACTATCCAAAATTTTAAGTTTCTAGGAAAAAAGCTCTGCAAACAAAATAGAGATATACGATGGGTAAATCTTTCTGGCCCACCCTGTAACAGGCTCTTTCCTTCAACTTATCTAGTGAGTTGGTAAAGGGCTTGTTTGTTATGTTTTCCATCTGTTTCTGAAGCAGGATGATGAAAGTTATGGTCTTTGGATGCCATTTTTCAAATGCTGACTCAATTTAATGTTGCTTAACCAAATATAAGGCAGAGGGACTTTGAGCTTCTTCGCTGACAGCTGCAGTGTACCTGTCTGTCAATCAAGTCAGCCACGCCTCTGATCACACGAAACCCCACGATCGAGATATCTTTTAAAATACTGAGTTAGAGGGCAATGTTTGAGAATTTAGCTATTCAGACCAAATTTGTATTTCTGTTTTTTTTTTTGTAAGACGATGTAAACATGTTTATTTGCGTACATTCTTTGTAGGGCTGCTACTAATAATTATTATTTTGGTCAATTAATCTATTGATCATATCTTTGATTTTTCAATTTATCGATTAATCTCAACTCTTTGGCAAACTGTTTTGGATCTCTGTTTTACCTCAACTGCTCAGGCATGTTTCAAGTGTTTATGTATTGCTGTAGTGGTGCAAAGGAGAAGAGTTGGACGTATCACAGTTTGCGCCAATTTGATTTGACCACTTCCTGTAGCAAACTGCAAGTACAGATGAGTCTTCACCGCCTAGTATTCGATTTTCCAACCACATAAACAATACCATGACACCTTGACGCTTCAATTCCTACGAGGACTAGTTGCTATAGTTGATGTAATCCTTTATGTTAGCTTATTGTTAGAGCCCAAGAGTTTTGTGTTATTGAATGAGTGTGTAGTCTTCTCAAGTGGGCTCTGGAGGAACTGCAGTTTTAGCACTTAAGCTCCATTTCTTCCTGCGTAGGGTGGCTGCGTGGTTTGACCACATTGTGAATCTGAGAAATACTCCACTTAATATAACCAAAAACTATTTACAGACAGTTTGAATATCAGTTGGATTCAAATACCATCATGTTTATCAACGGTCTGTAGACCCCAGAGCATCTCACCTTAACATGGAGTCTACCACACAGTGTACCACCTTTTTTAGGTTCAGTGACTTGAAAACTGAAGGAAATATGGGCCATTGGTCCCTTTGTCGTTTTGCCAAGTCACACTGCGTCAGTGTTCATCCTCAGCTGGTTGCACGGATTATCACAACACGCTAACAAAGACCTTGATCAAATATTTTCACCAGACGTTTGATGTGGAAAAGTTTCTGCCGTAGCTCTTTGCAGTGCTTCTTTTTCGCTTGGTAGTCAGGTGTCTGCAAGAAAGAGGAAATTAGAAGTTGAATGCCCCGCACTGGTTAAATGACCAAGTGAACATCTGTCTTTGTCAAACATTGTTACTGACTCATTCTGTTTGTTTAACCACACAAAAAACAGGTGTAAAAATGATTATTTGTGGGTTTTATATTCAGTTATCTGTCAAACATTTCAGCTGACATTAAATAGAGAAAATGATAACTATCTAACATGTTCTCAACAGTTTATATATTATTTGAACATGACTGTGAGAGTTACCAAAGCTAATTGCATATTTCCCAGAATGTTGTTTTTTTACTATGATTTTTATATTAAAGGGGCTGTGAGGAGTTTGAAAGTGGTCTTGAAAAAGTCTCCCTTCCAGATACATGCCTGATCGTAATCCACACCTTAAAATGAGATTATCAGCTCCAATATTGCTGGTTACAGGTTATTTTAAATTGCTACTTCTTAGCTTCCAGGGCAGGTCGACCATGACCGGACTGATCTACGACACTTGAAGGTCTCTATGACAACACCACCCTGACTGACGAAGTCGTGTAGTCAGAAGAGATAAAACACAGAGATCTGTGTTTTTCTCTTCTGAAAATGATTTCTGTGACTAATTGTGTAGTGATGGTAGACACAGGAGCCTAATTGTAGGACAGAAAAAGGACAGAAGAGCAGAAGAAAGCTGAACAGGAGAGTGATACACTCCGAGCTAAAGGCTAATCAGCCTTAAGCTCGGAGTGTATCACTCTATAACACAGGAGCTAAACTGTTTGTGATAATGTTCATTCCAACCCACAGTCAGCAGTTATTCTGCAGTGGTCTGTTCAAACTTGAGAGTCTATCAATAAAATGAAGAGTGAGGTTACGTTAGCTCTGCTTGGTAGATGACTGGCAGGACATAGCTAACAACTATTTGCAAACATTACACATTACAGATATGTCTTAGAGCACCGGGCTGCCAGCTGAGCTAAATATAAACTGCTACTAAACTACTTAAAAACTGGCAGTGTTTACTTGTTGTCACGTTAGCCTACAAATACGTCAGAGTACCAGTAATGTTTCATTTCAAACCGCAGCACTAAGCAACTGCACTGATAAGTCCCTTACCTCAGCGCGTTGAATCCAGTAAAAAGTTGTCTTGAACAAAGTAAATTTGTTTTGATCTGATCTCCATTTAATTCCAAAACAAACACACACCTCACTAAAAGTAATTTACAACAGTGTGCAGAGACCCCGGGCCAGAAGGTGGCGAGGGAATGCAATTAAAACAGATCCTCCTCATATCCTCGGATTAATTTCCACTCACCCTTTTCAGGTCTTTGAGCCGGTTGTACTCATCTGCCACGCCCTGAAACAGATTTACAAATTCTCATTCTGAATTCTATTGGCTTTACAACATGAGAAACAATGAAGTGATCAGAGCACAAATCTGCATTAAGCCTTGGTGACTTCTTTGTGTTTCCATCGCGGTCACCCAGACTCACACTGAGGATTAACTAAGCTGATTGATATAATTAAAAGGCACAGCTATGACTCGCTATTCTCCTGGCAGCATGTCCAAAATATTTGCACCATGTGCTCTTGCCTCCTGTGTTTTTTCCCCTCTCTACCTGGTACTTTACGGAGCTGTCGTCCAACATGTCCAGCTCTCGGCTCAGCTTGTGCATCTGGTCACTGATGTCATCCATTTGGGCACAGAGGCTCTTGTAGCGGGCCAGATCTGAGTCAAACTCCATCTTGTACTGGCGGCGCTGCTCGTCTGAAGTTATCTCAGGATACAGCCTGGAGTGAGACATCAATTTAAAGCATACAATGATTATTAAATTGAAGAGCGAGGGGCTTAAAGAGAGCTTTTGGTCGTGTCGTATTAAATTAAACTGGTGGCCGACTTTCCTCAAAGACATTAGTGACGCTGCCTGGGGTTTTTGCTGTTTCAGCGTTTTCTTTTTTACAGTCAAAGAATAAATGAGTTCTGGGCAGTGCATATTTTTTGCATTAATTATGTTATTAATTAGAACGAGTTCAGCCTAAAGGCAGTGGCGCTTCCTCCCAGACTGATACTGTATTATAACAAATTCATATTTCTCCATTTTAATTTGGACACAACCAATAAAAACTTTTTTTTTCAATTTTTCTACTTATTTACTTTTTATAACCTTTTTTTTTGGTGTTCCTCCAAAAAAGTCTGACCCTCTTAATTTGTGTCCTCTCTGTATACCTGTACAGGAGGTCCGTGTGACTCCGCTCCAGCTCATTCCCTGTGTCTCCTGTAGTGTAACCAGTCTCATACTGGGACTCGACCCCCTCCCGAGCAGCTGGCCTGTGTTCCTGAACCTTGCTCACGTGATGAGGTGAAGGAGGAGGAGGAGGTTTTCTGACACTGTCGCTCTGCTCTGAGGAGCTGCTGGAGCAAACCCTCGCCCGGCTGTTCTGATACAGAGGCTCAGCACCTCGACTCTCACTGTCAGCAGAGACACAGAGGAAAAGAAAGACACAGGAATAAGAGGATTGATGATGTGTTGTATTTTTGTGAAGCTAAAAAACAAAATTCAGAGACGGTAGACATTTTTTTCCATTTCCTGTTTTCATGCTAAAACCAGAGCTGAGTGAGTCAAGGATTGTGTTTTCTAAGTCGACCCGCATCTGGAGTCCTCAAGTTATCATGTGTTTGAAAGAGTTGAATCTGAAAATGCAATATGTGAAACTATTAAAGGTAAATGGTAGATCCCAAGAAGCTTTTTATTTATAATTTTTTTTCTTCTACATCTGCAAAGCTCTATGTCCTGTATATGATATCATTTGATTGTGTACAAAATACTTTGTGATCTTTGTTTCTTTTTTAACTTGTGCTTTTAGTCTTAAGTTTTGTAAATGACCATTTTTTAACCTGAGGGTTCATGCCTCAAACCTGGTTGGCTTCACATCAATCACAGAGGTGTCCTTGCCCTATGGCTCACAATACTGCAAGATCAACTCAACTCTAAATGTGACCACAATTCACTAAATTAACACAGTCATACTGGGAAAAATGTTAAAGAAAAAACTAAGTAAGAAGAGACTTTTCATTTCGCCCCTAGGTGGCCACAAAGAAAGGGGGTAGCTACGCTGTTTTCACTTTTCCAAAAATAAAGCCACGTTAACTTCTTTTATTCCATGTGTTGTGTTGCAATAACTGCTGAAACAAACTGTTGTACAGGAGAATAAAATATTTATATTAAAATGTGAAGATTTTCCAGAAATCGAGTGTTGGTCTACTTTGATCAGTTGAGAACTGTGGATTTTTCAAAGGTTTCAGAGTTCTTTGAAGGTCCAGTTCAAACTAAAGTAGCACATAGACATAAGTCGTCCAGAAGCTGTAAACATGTAGAGCTGTAGACTATCCTTTCCAATCATAAATCTGATATCTCCTCTTTTGTTTTCCTCATTAATTCCCCTTTTTTCGTTCCTTCTTACATGTTTCTGTCTATCTTCTTCTTTTTCATCTTTTTCTTTGATTTTTCTGTTTGTTTATTTTCTTTGTTTTCTTGCTTTCTTTCCCTCTAGTTATCTTTCTTCCTTTCTCTGCATCTGAGGAACACAGCTAACCTCTGCATGAAATTGATTAGTTGCCTTGATATAGAAAAAAAGGTCCAAATTTGTATCTGTTTAAAAAAAAATCACCTTTTGAAACAAAAAAGTTTTAATTTTGAGACTTTCTGAGAAAAAGTCCATGCCTTGTTCCTCAGAATTTTTTTATATTAACTTAGTTTATTGACCACCACTGACAATCAGAACCAACAAACACAACTTGAAAGAAAAATCAGCAAACACTTTTTGTTGACCCACAAATCTGACAAATAATATTTTTATTAGTAATGGGAACAAGGAGTTTGTGCAACCTGGAATTTCTAAAAGTTTCATAACAGTTTTGGTTCAAATAACTTCAAAGTACTTCAGAACAATCTGTTTTTTTCTCAAAAAAAATGGTAATATGTATCACACATGATTTCTGACCTGCTTACAGTTAATAATGAAGGTGATGTGAGTGTTCTTTTTAAATCAAGGTTTGTGTTTTGTTTTGTTTTGTTTTGTTTTGTTTTGTTTTTCCAGCTTTCTCACTCAGGACTCACTCCTCTGCTCACACACTCGTTAGGAGCCATCGTCACTCACATGTTGCTTTTATAGTTGGCCTCACTGTGAACGCTGACCGTCCCGTTGCTGTAGGACACCACGCTGTTCTCTGCCCTCAGCTCAGGCGCTGTCGCTCTCTCTGATACGATCACAGTTGGTGCCTGCTGAGTGCTGCGTGCATCTCCAACATGGTTCACCTGAAATGATGTCAGAAGACAAATCAGCACGACTATGTTTGTTTGATAATGTGTCTTTTGAGACAGAACGTGTACAATCACCAAAAGCTCATGTGAAGTGTATGATGTACGATGCGTCAAGGATGATCTGGGTCTCAACTCGAATCCCCCCAAAATCAGTTTTCTGAGCTTTGTCAGACACAAAATACTACGTGTGTGTGTGTGTGTGTGTGTGTGTGGTAGCAGAGTGAAGTCAATGGAGAAAACATCTCTACTCTTCCATTTGTCTGAACTTTCAGGTGACACCCAGCAAAGCACCAGACTCTTTTCAGTTCCTGAATATAAACGTGCTCAATGAGGTTATCCGACTGAAAATATGAAAATGTAAGCGCCTGCAGCTACAGCATTGTTACAACACCTTTCAGCCACAGACATAAGAAAAAGAAAATTAACTGCAACATTAACACAATTTTAATGGCCGGAAGGAGACACTACCTCACAAGATAACCCGACTCTGAAACTGCATCACGTCTGGTATAATCCTCTGTCATACTGTTTAATACATAATTAATGACTTCCAGTCTTTGGCCTATTTCTGAGCCAGTGCAGCTCCACAGGAAGAGGATCCAGAGAGCGGATGAAGATGTCTGGAAAAAGCAGCCGGTGAAATGGATCTCATGACTGAGGAGACTGATGTTGATGCTGTGTGTGGTGACAGACCTGGAAAACTGCAGCGGGGTCAAATACACGGCTGAAGACCATTAGTCTGTGAAATACTAGTGTTACTCCTGAGACCAGAGGTGCCCAAATTCTTTACAGTGAACAGCCAAAAACGAATCACGGTGGAGGGTTTTTATTAGCTGTGTCAACGCAATATAACTTTAACAACATGGGACACAACATGCTCCTATGAAACCAAAATAATGCATTTTCCATCCAGGAATTGTAATAAAACTGGACACCTGCTTCAGACTTTTATCCCTAAAAATGACTACTTTATCTGCATTAATTTACAATATATATATATATATATATATATATATATATATATATATATATATATATATATATATATATATATATATATATATATATATATATATATATATATATATATACATATTTAAATAAATATAAATTTAAACGTGGGTATTTATGATGTTGACTGCATTCTGCCAAAAAGAAGTTAAACTAGGAAATGTGCTCTGAGATGAAGTGATGAGAGACCAAAGTATTTCTTGGCTATTTTTACTCAAGGAATCTCAAATAGATTAATCTAAAGTTATCCCAAGTTATAAGTCATCACTTAATTGTATTTATTTAGAGTTTTGTCTTATTAAGCATCAACTTTTTGTCTTATGTTTTTGATTTTTTTTATTAATTCATTTAAAGTGCATAGTTTGCTAAGAAAAATAACAATAACAAATACATTTGCAAAATTTCTTATTAGACATGCACCGATCAATCGGTGCAAATTTCCTTAATTTTGGGGGGATCTGTGATTGGCCCATCCTTACATATGAAACTGATCTTATATTCCTCTGGGAAGGTCTGACAGCCGTTGTTGCTTTTTGCTCTGAGAACTAAAACTCAGGACACTTCATTGGTTGTTTAAGTTAAAATACAAAGATTTTATTGTTTCACAGGTATTGTTCAATGATTTTCAATAAAATATAATTGGAACATTAAAGGTATATGCTGTCAGTTATAAAAAAAAAAAATTAAAATCAGTATCCACCCAAATTGGTATTGAAAGGTCAGGTTATTTAAAGATCAGTGATCGGTGATCAGCCAGACTTTTGTGATTGGTGCACCCCTAGTTCTCATTGGAGCTAATAAATAACGAGCTTGTGCCACATGAAGGAATGTCATAAAATATTTCCCATCGAGTGTTTTCTCTAGAACTTGTTTTTTAAGTTCATTTCTGGGCCTCAAAATGAAAGAGATGTAAAATATGGTTTCAAAAAACCCTTTAACCGTAAGTGTTTTTTTCTGTTGTCTTTCTTTCCTTTAACTCTTCTTTCCACCAATCATTTTACAATGCACCACAAAGTTGAAATATTTAACTCAGCTCTTTAAAACTGCAAAGCTTCATCAGTTTTATTGTTTCCTGATTCCTTGACTTAATGCTCGTCACACATGTTTACAAACACTAATCAGGCTTTTCTTTTGATTATAGTTTATCGTTAAGTGTCATTTTTTTCAGAGCTTGTATCTAATCTACTTATTACATATTTTTGTCTCCCATGTATCAGTCGTCCCAGCTTCAACAAAAATGTAGCGTCTAACACCAGGAGATGACTTCTTAGCCAGGAGTCTTATCTGCAGCAGTCCCTTCTCTCACTGAATCATTTAGCGCCACCGCACTCTGTAGGGATCCAGCAGAAAACATGGAAGCAACTCGACCCTTTTTATACATTATACATGCCACATACATTATACATGCCTCCACGCAAGGCAAGCATCTTCACTGCAACACAAGAGTGGGCCAGCGTCTCATGAAGTGTCTCGCACAGCAGTGATAGGACTTATGTGGGCCAAGGCCTCGCAGGATTAACTGAACGTATTCCCTTCATGTTATAATGAGATATGGTAGACATGATATATGCAGAAAACACTGGTACTCCAGTACATTAATCTCTGCTAAATACCTCATGAGCCGGCTGCTGAGGAGCACAAACAGAGCTACTGCTGATAACCATGAGACCAAGAGTCTGTAACACAGGATCTCAATCTGCTACTAGATTTAAAAAAAGCTCAAAAACAAGAAAAAAAGCAATTCAGTAATCAGCCCCTCAGTTAGCGTCTTGTAGATCCATGAGGAGTCTTAACCCGCTGAAAGTTTTAAAAAAAATGACAGAAAAAGAAAAAATAATTGCTTTATTTTGAAAGGCCACAGTCTTAAAATGTAAGGTCCTCCTGACGAGTTTCCACAAAAATATTTACACAAACCTGTTAAAAACAAAAGTAAAAAAATGGGGGGAACATTTTTCTTTTGGGAAACCTCAGACATCCACAGGAGGTCGCTCGACTTGCAAAATAAACAGACACAGTAATTTATCATTTTATTGTCTACGCACTGTGTGAGTCCTAAAGGTAAGTCACACAAGGTAACCCCCAATTTTTTTTAAGATGTAACAGAGACAACAGTCATGCTAGCAAACAGTGTTATTGCGTAAACAAAAGCTTTTTACGTAGCCTACATAATGACCTCAGGAAATAAGCCTGAGCTGTCAGATTTGGTTTCAGCACATTGAAAAAGCACAAAAACTTTCAAGTTGGTGCTTTTTTAACTTCGCAACATTTACTGAGTAAAGAGCAAAACTATAAAGTTAAAAAAAATGTAAATCTCATTTGTGACAGTTGATTTTATTTAAATCCAAAACATTATTTTCATCTGAGAAAAATCATTTTACACAGCTAGCTGTTTGCCAGGTGCTCTGGCTGGTTTCATCACGTCCAACAAATTGTGTAATTATTGACAATATGCTGCAGGAAGTGGGTGTAGAGGGAAACCTACTCAAACACATTAGAACTTAAAACCTTGCTCTTAACTGTTACATGATTTTCTTCTAAACATTATCCTGACCAGTTTCCTTTTTGAGGAAATCCTGTGAAGCTGCTCATCACTCAGGTTTTTATGGCTATAGGGCTGTGGTGCTTTTATCACTGGTCTGGTTAATGATCAGCCAGAGTGAAACCTGGGAGTGCCAAAGATAAACAACAGCACAATCTAACTCGACAGCAGGATGTGATGTGAGTGTCTGAAACCAAACAGTTCCAAGAAACGAGAAACTTAACAATGTGAGGGATTAGTTCAGAAATTTGTGCAGGCTCATAACTTGAAATGAAAGTGAGAAGTGGAGTCAGTACAGGTTTTGTGGATTTGTCTTAACTAATATTTTCTCTCATGGATTGGGGTTACACAAGGTGGTCATTTGTAAAATGTGTAAACCATAGGTGATGCCACGTTACACAAAGCAATTAGGGTTTTTTTTGAGAAAGTCCGATCCAGATTGAACGTTGGTTTCTGGGTTGGTTCTTCAGACACTTTCTCATTAAACACGCTAAGCTTAATGCTGTCTCATACAACCAGTGTGTCCAGGTATTTTTGAGAAGGGTGGCCCAGTTGAGACACTGAAGGATAGGTCAGGGTATGACTGCATACATATACTAACAACATTGAAGTAATACATAAATCCCCATCTCCAAGTGTTTTGTTCCCCTGGAGATTAGTCGTTTAGAGTTTGAACGACCTGCAAAGGAACATCAGCACCTCCAAATATCACACAGAAACTGACAAATCTCAAATCTCAACAGTCTTCGTTTCTGTAAAGAAACCCAACTTCTTAAATAAACTGAGGATGAAGTTGGGTTTTTCTTTTACACAAACAAAGGCTGTTTTTCATTTGATTTTTGTAATCAAATTAAGTAAAGAAATCTTTTATCTGTGCTTAGTTATGGTGATATTTTTCATATCTATGCAACCTCAGCTTCTTTGAAAGTGCTGGACTCCGTAAGTCAAGCTTTGCTGCGTTTAGTCTCAGGTTTACGGTATCGTAACCTTGCAGAGCAGACGGACCTGCCTGATTCAGTTTCTGAACTCCTGTAGGTCCATCTTGCCAGGCTCCAATGACCAACGATTTCACTCGGCTAAATTCTGACCGGCCCAATCAGGGAAGAGAGGCGGAGCTGTGGGAGAAGACGTAACGTCAGCAGACTTTCGTACTTGTCAGCGTTCCTTTGATTCTTAAGTCAAATTTATAAAAATGGAAGCTGTCGTCTCACGCATTTTTCACAGCTGTTTCTCGTGATTCAGTAGTTGTTCATCTATTGTTTCTCAGCAGTGGCACACATAAGCCACGCCATACCGTGGCTTGATGTGGATTGGTCCGTGGTGAGTGTGTTAATCAGAACGGTCTTCCAATCACCAGCTGCAGATTTTTTTAAAGTCCCACCTCTGAAAACAAATCGGAAGAGCTGCTACCCAGATGGACTAGTGAAATATTTCTGTGGCGGATATATGAAACTGTCCGTCTGGCGTGTCAGGTTAACGGTATCGCACACATCACTGTTTCTCTTATGAAATAGTAGGTTTGTATCCTTGACATGACAGTAGAATGGACCATTGGTGTGTCTTTCTGTATAAGGCTGTGCTAAATGATCTGCCATCTTATTTACACTCATTACTGACGCTTGAGGTTGTCACTGACCGTAACCTTCAGTCCCACGAACAGATGGTGTTTGTCGTTCCTCAGACTCCCTCTGTCTTTGGTCGAAGTGCTTTCAGTTTTTTTATTCTCCTTCATCCTGGTCTGAGCTGCAAGGTGATCTAAACCTGGATGATTCTTTTAGTCTGGATTATTTTAAAACTAGGATTAAGGATCATCCGAGGTCCACTCTTGTTTCACTGCTGAACGCGGCTAATTTACTGATTGATGTAATGTTTACTTGTTGGCTTTGTCTTCTCGCCATGTGAAACTTTTTTGTAAAGCTGTCTTGGTCAGGACTCTCTTGTGAAAGAGAATTTGTAAATTTGCTAAATAAAAAAAATGAAAATAAATCACTCACCCAGTCCTGTACATCCTGCCCCTCCGACAGTCCGCTACGAGGCTCGTCCCACAAGATGTTAGCTTTGCCGTGTCGCCAAATCTTGCTGCGGGTCTTGTAGGCGTAGTAGGCAGACAGAGACAGAGCCAGTACCACTATCAGACCCAGCACCAACGCCACTGCCTGAGGAAAGAAAGTGAATTATAGATCAGAAGAGAATGCAGGGTGATAAAAATCTAAAAATCTGTCATTGGGAGTTTTATTTAGGCCTTCAGTTGGCTTTGGAAAGTGGTCAGCAGACAGAGTGATCTCACAATCAAGACTGAGTCTGCACATAAGACACAGATGTATCATATTTACTGCCTGCATAGAGAAAAAAGATAACTGAGTCTTTGAAGAAGAACAGAGAGCTCTTGGTCGGTACTTAGTTAAAGTTTCTTTCACTCCCTTGTTGGTTCCTTTTAGATAAAAGTCAATGTGTGTGGAAACTTACAAGAAACTCCAGCTCAGGAATAACATATTACAATTTCCTTTTTATGTGTGACAACAACAAGATGTAAAAGAGAAGAGTCGAAACATTTGACTAGCCTCCTCGGGGTCCATGTAGCAGTAGTGTTGCAGGTACTGGTTGTACATGGGGAACCCCCCTGGAAAACCAGCCCCCACGCTGCCACTGAGGCTGGGGCTGCCCTGGATGTTCTGGCACATCATCAGCATGGGGTTATAGAGCATGCTCTGTGAGCTCTGAGACATGGGGTTCACCCCGATCACAAAAATGATGTCGATGATGCCCTGGAAGTCGAGAGAAGAAGGTTTAATTGGTCAATCCAAAAGTGACATGTGGTTATACTTTAAGTCTACACCTCTCTTAATTCCCTTCCTGTGCGATATGAATGAATAAAATAAACTATTCAGAAAAATTACTTTCTTACATTTCTATATAGGCATCATTGCAGACTGAAGGGAACTAGAAAGAGCTAAATCTGGGCTAGATTCACCTGGTTTACCTCTCATGTAACTCTCAAGCTAATAAAAGAATGAGCAGCTAACAAGTTAGGTGTATAGGCTAAAAAGATCTCTGCTTTTTTAGGCTCAAAATGATAATGGTGCAGGTCTTCAAACCTCAAAATCGTATTATCGTGTTAATTTTAGCTCAAATTTTAGGTCATTTTTAAAGATACTTTCAGGGACAAGTCACTTTTTACAAAGTATGTCACAGAGATGCTGGGATAGAATTTAAACCACATGTTGAGAGCACCGTTTTTCTGATGTTTTGGATAGTAAACAAGAGTTTTGACATTCACACACTTCATATTTGACAACACTCACCTGCAGCACAGCTAAGATGATATCACAGATAAACACAGCAAGGTAGAAACTACATCCCCTCATGATCCGTGACCGAGAAAAGCTCCCCACCAGGAAGCCCAGAGCAACCAGGAAGTTAATGGACGCCATTGAAATCATGGCAGCTTTTGCAGACTGTGGGGTCATGTAAGAGCTGCTATAACCATAACTACCTCCATAATATCCATACTCTGCGCCTGCAGCAGCTGCAGCCCCAAGGCCATAGCCCCCATACCCAAATCCATTCATGTCCCACACCAGGGTTGAAGCCACACAGGCGAAGATGAGGAAGCACATGAGCGCCGTGGCACCCTGGAAGACTTTGACCAATCCAGGAGGAGAGTACCAGCGGTAGAAGAGCTGCGGCTTCTCCTCCTGGTAATAGGATTCTTGAGGGGCATTGTAGGTGTAGGGGATGTACTGGCTCTGGGGTGAGTGGATGCTCCTTGGAGGGTAGAAGCTGTGGGAGTTGACGCTGTAAGGGGGGCTGTACATCGGGGGGGAATCGTAGCACTGAGGCTCATGCATCTTTGAGAGGAAACTGCAGCAAGATCACCTGGAGAGGAGAAGGAGAGAGGAAAACAAGATAAGGTTTGATGATGGTAAAAGAAAGTAAAGGCTGCAAAGTGATAGAGCACATGTAAAGTGTATTCATGTTTCATACATTGCAATCAGCAGCTTTTGTATGAAATAGAATAGAACAGAATAGAATTGAATTGAGTTGAATTGAATTGAATAGAATAGAAAATACTTTGTTTATCCCCGAGGGGAAATTCAGGAGTCACAGCAGCAATCAAGAAAACAAAAGTAAGAAAATGTACAGAAAGGGTCCATAAGAAAATAGATGATGACAGCTTGTCCATCATTGTCCAGTTCAGCCAGCCTCCACCTCCACTGGGTCCAGGACTGAGCTTCTTCAGCAGTCTGTTCAGTCTCTGTCTCCTGGATCCTGTCTGCTCACAGCAGGTGAAGCTCTTCCAATGTGGCGTTAATGTCTGGTGTTAGCTCTGTTAGCCATGTCTGTGAATAGCATGATGCTACACTTCCCCCTGGTATTTCCTCTGTTGTTGGGTTAGCACAGCTAGCTCGTTCATCTTATTGGAGATAGATCTTAAGTTTCCAATAACGATGGATGGAAGGACAGGTTGATGTCGTCACTTCTTAGCTCACACCTGAGAACCAGCACGTTGTCCTCACCTCCTTCTCCTCACCTCGTGGGGAAACATCAGGCCTTGCACCAGTTAGCACTGACATGCTACAGACTGCTAACAGCTGATTTCACATATAAACAATGCAGCCATGGTTACATGTAGGATCTCCAGACAAACACAGGAGAAAAGCAGTAAAAATATCACTGCAGACAAAACCAGTTTGGTGTCCATGACCAACAAATGAACCATACAAAGTAATGATCCACTCCAAATATAAAGATTACGAAAAAGAGACAAAAAATTACAAGAAACGGACAAAGAAGGGAGAGCTGCCACAACGGGCAGCCACAACTAACAGGGCAGTGTGTAGAAAATTTGGCGCTGATGTTGTCGCTATTCCCAGGTTGAAGTTACTTTGAGTAGTTAATCTAGATCAGGTTTCAAATCCTATCTGTACTTTTCAGGATTTACTCACATATCATGACTTTTTAATGCTGTTCTGGAAATCAGAACTCAAGCACTCAGTGAAAGAATTATTTTGCTTCATTTACAGTTGAAGAAAACACAAACTGCAGTACTCAATCTCATGCAATGTGAAAATGCTGTTATTGTTTATATGAGTCCTTCAAAGGCCTCAAAGCACACCAATTCCTAAAAAGACCAATAAAATATTATAAAATAACTAAAAATGTATGCTCCCGCTAATCTAGGATCTTTATTAGTTCCAATGTAATTAGGTCCATGCCCTTCTCTGCCCTTCATTCACCTCAACCAGGCCCTGAACCCTCACTAGCCGGTATCGCTGACCCACAATTCATCACTCCAGAGGAACTCAACCCATCAGGCTTCAATAATTCAGACAGACAGCAGGTTAGAGGCGAGCAGAGGCAGCCATGCAGGGTGTTTACTGCAGGAGAGAACCGCAGACGTGTGCCCTCCCTGAGCTGCACCCACTGTGTGTTACCTGAGTCCGGGTGGAGCTGCTGCGAGCTGTCAGTCCACTGAGAGAGAAGCTACAGAACAAGAGCAGCCAGGCGTGGAAAAGCTGTCCAATATTTTTGATCTATTAAAAAAGAGTTTTTAGATTTGCTCTCAGAATGGGAGAAAACAAGGGAAATCTGCTTTTCAGTTTTTTGTGTAACTATTTAGTCTCACATTCTCTCTATTTTTTCACGGCTGAATAAAAATTTCATTTAGAAAAACTTAAGAAAAAAGAGTCTGTCCTTCCTCTATCCTTCATCCAAGGCCTTTGACATGACCACTGAATTCGTTTAAGTCACTAACTTTCACTTTAAAGTCTCATTTAAACATTCACCAGACCATGTAATTCGACAGTGAAGTATGTAAAAGACTTGAATAAATTAAACAATAGTTTCAATACATAACACACTGTACTTACATGAATAAAAAACAGGCTCCCGAAGTTCACAGTCGTCAATTTAACACCGCCTTCCCACATTACAGCTAGCTTTATAGCTGACTGACTGTCGTAAACTTCGTCATTTAGTTTCGAAGCCTCTTCTTCTCGACTAATGAAACCTTCGGAGCAGTGCGGCTCACACTCGGGGCCCTCGCGGACGGATGTCTCCGCAGGTGCAGAGTTCATTCACCGTCCGTTACGGAGCACCCTCACGTGCTCAGAAACGGAGCCGTCTATAGGCTGCAGTCTACAAACTGAAAGTTTCAATTTAGGCTATTATCAATTCAAGCTACTTACACACAGGCAACAGTTGACATCAGGTGTTCAAATAGGTGTTGTTATTAAATGGTAATAACTAAAAGGTTTGTGAAAATGCAGCTATATAAATTATCTGGTTTTGATGTTGTTTTGGGGAAGGTTATGTAGAAAATCTCTTCACCTAAAAATGAACTAAAAAAACTAATTTTGGGCAAATTAAAACATTTATTACATATAGTTCTAGAAATAATTGCATGTGTTGAGTCAAAATCACTGAACAAATGTTTAAGATTTGCTCTGTCTTGACAATTTGGATTTAAATTGAAGAAGTTTGTAAATGTTGCTGTTCATCGTCATCTTTATTTTCTGTACAGTAGCCCATGCTTTGTGTGTGTATATTAGATATAATTTCTTCGTTTTATCATTATTATTTACAAAAAAAGTTTAAAAAAAAACAAAAACAAAACAAAACAAAACAAAACAAAAACTGCTAACTTTCAGGCTTTATATCTTCCCTCTGGTGGGTTTTCAGTAACTTTACATAAAACAGCTAAATATGTGTAAGCTAATCAACCATAGTCATTTACAACCATTATTTTGCCCTCAGTCTGAAAGGCTTGATTTTAACTACTGTCTCTTTAAACCCTTGCATTACTGAACTCAGCATTCTGGAAGCATCCTCCACTGTTGCCATACAACAAAATCGTGTTCCTATTTTTAGATTTACATTTTTAAAGAGATTAATGGTGATATAACAATTTGAAAAAAAAAAAAAGTACTGTTGATATTGTTGAATTCTCTTTGGACTTTATGGACAAGATTTTCAGAGCAGCCAGAGCTTACTTTGACACACTTACCTTGCAATTTATAACTTTGCCCATGTTATTTACTGATATCTGACATTTTAACTCAATGTTAACGTGTAAAATTTGAAAGAAGAAGAAGAAGAAGAAGAAGAAGAAGAAGAAGAAGAAGAAGAAGAAGAAAAGAAAATCCTACCCCACTAAATGGTACTGTGATTATGCAGCAGTTACGACAATAACACCCTGAGGGATTGTTAAAGTTGTTTTAACTGAATGATTCATTGATTTATTGAAAAGCTATTAGTCTGCAGGAAACATCAATGTCCTTAAAACTGCAGTTTATAAATGCCCTGTTTGTCAGGACAGCAGTTATCACTGTCTTCAGGATAGACGACACCATATGCAAAGGCAGAGAAGAAACAGCAGGTCTTAACAGACAGTGAGTGTGGAGATGGAGAGCAGCTGATTCAACAAGATTGTTAAGATAATCAGTCCTTGTTTAACAAAGAGATGTCAGTGTGTCACCCAAAACTCTTTAACTGAAACTTCTCAGACAAAAGGATATGGTCTAGGAAGAAGTTACATGTAAATTTATTTTTATCTACATCATGAGGAGCCCCTGAAGTCTTGTAGAAGGATAATTTTAACCTTGTGTGCTCAGCAAAATTATAATATCTTGTGAGCTTGACAAAGTTTTTTTTGTATGTATAGACAGTAACCAGTATTCATAAAAATTATACTCCATGTGCAATATTCTTGTGCAAACAGGATGATACAAATAATTGCGTCTGTTACATAATAACCTATTTATAAAAGGTGAAAGCCATACCTAGACATATACACCAGACTTCAGGAGCTTCATTCAACTTCAAATAGCTGTGACCTAGAGCCTGGACTGTGTTTCAGTAGAGACTGTTATAAAACTGAAAAATATATATTTTAATGCATTTTTTCCAAATACAAAATCAAGTAAGAAGCATTGTCAACTTTTTGATAAATGGAGCTTTTCAAAACATCCATGACATACGTTACATTCATTGCTTTGGTTTGGTGGGAAGTAAAATAAGCAGCTCATAGTGCAAATAAAAAGTTGTTAAGAAAACAGAATGATGATGTCACAACTCACTGGCAGAATTTACTAATGAAACAACTAAATTGATCAACAAGACGATAGAACCATAAAATGCAACATTACATATAATACGTACAATAAAACCAGTACAAAAGGAGTGTTGTAGTTCAGGTGTTAGAAAAAAAACAATTAAAAATCCTGATTTATGTCAACTCCAATCTCACATGTAATGAGACTTTCATATGTATGAAGAAAGAATTCTCTCTTCTTTTTTTTTTTTGGCTCTTTTCCACTCTTCTCATGCTTCCATGTCAAAGGTGTTGATTCTCTTTTTGATGTGGCTTAATTTGGCTTTTAAATAATCACAGCGCTCTTTTTTCTCCAGGAAAATTGGGTCCTGTTAAAACACAAAGGTAGAAGAATATTAAAATGATAACTTTCTGCAACCTAAAACACATGTACATGTCCTTTCTTCTCCATTCAGCCTAAATTTTTTTTCTCTGCTTCATGTTGTGTTGCCTGAATATTTTTGTAGTACAGCTGCGTAAAATGAGAATTTCCAGTTTGCCATGGTTTATGATGGGAGCAATATTATCTGCTTCAGTGGAGAGCTTTATTGAAGGGAGACAAATATTGCCTGGGTATTTACACATCAGTTAAGAATCTAACACATCTCAGGAATTAATTTCAATTTATTTATTATTTGTTAAAAAGGTATGACAGAAAAAGGACTTTCAAACAACCTCTGTCACTTACATTCTTCTTCTGCTGAAACGTAGTCAGAACAGCCTGAATCCTTTGCTGGTCCTAAGTGATAAAGAACCAAAAGGTAAAAATATGAGGTGAAACACCCCTCAGTTGGGATCACGTGCATCATGGCGAAAAAAGATCATCCAACATGTCAGTTAAATGTCTTTTTAACTCAAATTGCATCCCTGGAGTTTTACACAAAAAGGTTATTTGGTTCATAAAGGTCACAGAAAAATAAAAGTGAATATTCATCCCTCTCACCTCTTTGCTCTTGCCACCCCTGAGCAGTTTTTCCATCATGGCTTCCAGCTCTCTGAACTTATTGAGAGTGTTGCTGACGTCTCTGTAGAGGTCTTTGTATTCCAGATACTGGTCATTGAACACAGCTTTGTACTCCTCCCTTTCTTCCAAACTGCTGATCTCTGGATACCTCCTGTAGGGGTTGATTTTAGGGAGAGTTAACTTGAGGTAGTGACTTCAAACTGATCTAAAGTTTGTGACTGCTGTCATAAAGTCCTGTGTACTCACATGATATAGTCAGCGACAACATGCACTTTAGGGGTGTATTCAGACGCTGGTTCTCTGCTCAGAGTCAATGGTTTCTTTTGAACCTCTGGGTTGAACACTGACTGGCTAGTAATGTTTTTATCAAAAGAATAATCCACTTCATCCTTGAAAGATATGCGTTTTGTTTTCTGAAGAGTGAGTGGGATGGACTGGTGAAACTCTTCCTGGGGCTTAAGGAAAAAGAGGAAAGGTCGTCATTAGGGAGACAGTGACATATAAGAGTTGGTTTTAAAAATATTCTTTGAACTTGTCAACTAACATGTCGGATGCTTGTAAATCTCATTTTACAGTATAGCAGACTTCTAAAATCATATCCATTGTACATTTTTGTGCAATATCAGATTTTTATATGAGAAATAATGTCATGTACTCAGTGCCTTTCACCCTGGGACATATAATCCAACAAATTAGATTGTTTAATGTAGGCCTGTGTCATCATCACAAGGGGCTGTAACTACATGACAGCTGACTAAAATAAGACAGAGAAAAAACAGCTGGGGAGAAAATCTGCTCCAATCATGGATGAGCTGAACCTCGGAAGCAGCAATCTTTCTGCTGGTACATCAAATTTTTAGTGATTGCCTCTCACTATTTCTAGGTTGACATAAAATACATTAGCTGAGCAGGCTATCTCTCACGAACAGTTTGTGGCTTGATAACATCAACTGCATTTACAAGCAGTGATAGTCTTGCTAGACAAGTATCATACCAAAATATGTGCCTGTTTTGATTGTTTTCTACGCTCTGAATGCAGCTCCTGACATCTATACTTTATTCTCCCGTTATCTTAAATGTACATACTAAGAAATCAGCAGGTTTCTTTGGGCCATTTCTTCTTACTTTAGTAGATAATTCTTTGTTTTACTGCTGTACTGCTAGGGCTTTTGACTTCTGCCAAGTCTGATGATGTAAAAATAGGGTTATAGGAGTATATTTCAGACTGGTTGTGTAATGGCTAATTAGATGTATCCAAATAAAGGTAAAGAGGTTTAGATACCAGTGGGCACAGTCATATAGTTCACATCTGTGTGCAATCTCTCTCTCTCTAATTACAAATTCAAAACGCTAACCAGACAGATTATTATTATTATTATTATTATTATTGTAATTATTTTTATTATTATCATCTTTTTTGCAGGCTGTAACTGATATTGTCATCACAGCACAGATGTAGCTAAAACTCCAGTCCAACAGGCAACCCAACGAAGAGTCAAGGCCCAATGTCCCATTGATCTTGCCCTACTTATTTATTTTATATTGATGAACAATCCTGCAATATGAAGAAAAAAATAGGAATCTCTACTTTTTGGTCATATATCAACGAAAACATTAAAGAAAAAAAAAAAGTCGCGAAGTAGGAGTGACCCGACTGATGGTGACCTATGAACTTTCAGGCTTGTCCAGAACGGGTGGAGCATACCAATACCAGTTATCAGATGGCTTAGTTTGTGGGTTTGGTTGAAGCCACTACGCGTTCGGTATTATTTAATTTAATGACAGTAAAGTAACTGTAGTTCGTCTTGTCGAGGGAGAAGATTTTCTTTTCCTTAACGAGGAAGCTTTGATGTTTTCATGCGAACTGCTAATCCAGCAGTGACGATGCTAACTTGGAAAATGTAATGCAAAACAAAGGACAGAGAAGAAAGAGGAGCAGGAACGACAAAGAGGATGGAGACGAGGACATTTAGGAGCTGAGAGAAAATTGTGAGTAAACGTACTGAAAGGCTACCACTGACTGTTTAGCCGTTTGGCTAGCGTTAGCCACGAGGACAGCTGGCAGCTAGCTCGTTCTCAGAAATTGTGTGACGTCAGAGGTTATCTGCTTTACTTTGGATGACTGCAGATCCATCGCGGCAGTTTAGGGTCCGCAGCTTTTGGACCCGCATGCTACCCACCGAGTAACGCATTTTTAAGACTACCGGCATTCTGAGTGGGTAACGTTCCCGTAAAAGTGTCCCGCTGAAACTTTAAGTATCCTTATCCCAGTGTTGCAACTCAATAAAGGTCCCAGAATTACGGTCCTAAAACTCCAGTGTTAGGTTCTGCAGATAAACACCATTGGTTTACAAGTTTAGGGTGTAACCATTACCTGTATGTCATTTTAATCAGAGGTATCAGAAGTGATATCATGTTAGCATTGCTTTCAGATGATTTTTTTCTTCATAATTCAACATCTGTACAGTACAATGCAACTTTTGAAACTCATTAGTGTTAGACTGTCAATGCCTTGTCTGTAGACATGTACTACATTACAATACCTGCATATGCAGAAACAGACCAATAATTCCCATTAGCATTTAACTTATTTCTCAGATATACTAACTTCAGGTATGAAAATGCAGACTAAGATATGTGTAATGTATACTGTCTCAAGCAACTGTAAATTCATTGCATTAGACCGGTTTTAGGGCAGTTGTGTGCTAATTTGGCAATGGTTAAAACTTTCCTCTTGGTAATGTTTGAGCTATCACATGTACTGTACTTACTGCAAACAGACAAAAAAGGGAGTGATTTCCACACTTGGTTTGCTACATACTTATCAGGCCTCATGTTTGACTCTTTGGAAGAGAGCAGGAGAGAGAAAGATTTAGGGAGTGAAAGAGAAATAGAGTGTCTGTGGCAAAGCAGCTTTGGCCAAGTGAAAGTAGCTACAAAGGGAGACTTCCACTATAAACCAGTTGTAAACATCTTACAAGGACTTTTCAGCACTAAGGACATGGT
The DNA here is from genome assembly GCF_033239565.1 of Halichoeres trimaculatus. NCBI lineage: Eukaryota > Metazoa > Chordata > Actinopteri > Labriformes > Labridae > Halichoeres > Halichoeres trimaculatus. Next base: position 24,263,035 of record NW_027437193.1, on the reverse strand, counting down.
AAAGTTCAGGACATTTTCCTTACGCTGATTTGATAAAACTAAGACCTGTTTTTCCTAAATGAGAAATATTCTTGTCCAGGTTAAAGTTTAGCAGATATAAGCTTTTGAGCTATTTTAAATTACCTTTGAGGAACTTCTTCCCAAATTTTGGTACACTTGGTTGACTTTGTGGTCAAAATGAGGCACCAGCATAAATGTCATCATATAAAAGAGCTTTTAGTTTCCTTGATGAAATTTACCTGGCTTTCGAAATACTCCCTCTCCCTTCTTGTGGCCTCATGCCTCCACATCTTCAGACACACCAGGAAACTCCCCAGATACATGGCCATGTTGATGAAGATGAAGGCAGTCCCTGCCATCTGGCCCCCGTCAACCCGACACAGATTGGCCAGGATGGGGTTAACACCTATCGACATGTAGCACAGCCCTCCGCGGCTCAAGTCGTTCAGGTAAACAATCCCCGCCGCCATGTAGAGTAGAAACATGGTAATGTTGATGAAGGCCTCCGTCAGCGGCCACCAGGGAGCGTCGAGGAGGATGGTGCGATAATACATGGTCATTCCCATCACTAGGAGGATGAGAGTTATAATCCAGGAGAGTCCAGCTACTGCCAGTATGAAAGGGGTCATTGGTCCTGTGTAGCTGTACCCAGACAGGCCATAGCCATTGTTATATGCACCGTTATAGTGTCCATAGGTATTGGACCACTCGCTGTCTTTGTGAATGTAGGAGATGACACAAGCAAACACCATGCCTCCAAAAAGAAGCTGGAGTCCAGCAAGGAGTCTAAGCAGCCCAGGCCAGGACTTTAAATAAGAGTACTTTTGGTTGTAGACCTCCAGTTTTTCAGCGTAGTACTCTGCAGGGTGGATGCTGGTTAGAAGGGATTCCTCTCGAAGGCTCTGATTGAACAGATCATCAGAGGGACTCTCCCTGAGCAAAGGCTTATGGGAGTTCTGGCTTGAGCTGCCTTGAGACTCAGCCCAGTTTCTACGTCCTACCAGTGGGCTTACTGGAGGACTCACCCTGGTCCCATTAGGGAGGATCTTGATCCCTCTTGAGTTCCCTTCAGAGCCATTTAAACTTTCACTCTCTGGTGCTCCTCTGGGACTGTTACGCCCCCATGGCTGAGGGAGGAGGGACTTCAGCCTGTCCCTTATGCTCCCTTTTTTCTCTTTCTCTGCATTAGGTGAAGTGGCAGAGTTAGCGCCATCAATATCATCATCATCATCCTCATCTGAGTTATTATCCGGTGTGGGTGTGTGAGTCACCCACATAGGTACTGGTTGATCACTGATGGAGTTCCTCTTGCTGGAGGAGGACCCGACCACGCTGTCAGGCTCTTCACTCTTGAGTGTCTTTCTCCAGCTTTTCATGCTGCAGGATGATTGTGGTGATTCATTAAGAAATTGGTAATTACACAGTCTCTGTTTTGTGTAGAGAAGGAGAAACTGTGGGGGGTAAACAAACAATTATTAGCTATGTATCAAAAGCATAACCAGTGTTTAAAGTTGTTTTCGAAGCTTTCTCATTGAAGACAGGTAACGATTGAGAGTTGAAACATGGTCAATATGTGATAGTAATATCAAAACCATAAAAATTAGCTTCAGGGGACTAAAACACACCTTAAAGGTTCAGCAAGTGGAAGAGTGTGGTCACAGTTATTTGATGGCTTGTACCTTAATAAATTTTATCTTGGCATAAACACAGATTTAATGTGGATTAAGTTGGGTTTTGATGAAAAAAAAAACAAAACAGGGAGAGTTATGTCTTGTCATGCTCGGTATAATGTATCCATTAGGGATGCACCATATTGGATTTTTGCCAATATCTGATATGCCGACCTCAACCCCTTTTGGCCGATACCGATAACCACAGGTTTGTTTGTTTTTTTCACTGTAAAGAAAGCTCAGTCTATCCTGTACTGGAATTTATATGTTACTCTTATTGTGACGGTCTTATTTGTTTAAGAAACACACATAAAACAAGACAAAAAAACATTTGATTTTACCATAAATAAGAAATGTATTATTTTTTCAAATTCAAGACATTCAGTATTGAAATACAGAAAAATAATTTCTTTAGATCACATGAACTTTAAATGTACAATGTCTATTTAAACATAACCAAGTTGCATTTGATTATTTTAAAGCTACTGTAACAACCTGGTGACAGACACAGAGCTCTGCAGTGCAAATAAATGAAGTGCTACATTTTATTTAAGGAGCTTATTTTTCAGATGGAAAATAGTAATAATCCTAACTGAATAGCACCTTATCGGCTGTATCTATCGGCAGAAATTTTCATATCTGCCGATACCGATAAATGTATTTTTAAGCTTTTATCAGCCGATACCGATATTGTGCCGATAATATCGTGCATCCCTAGTATCCATATCATTCATAGACTGTATATAGAGTGGACAGCGTGGTTCCGCCATTTATCATTGTACGGTTTTGAAGCCAAAATACCCCCGTCACAGGCGCCAGTTTCCAGTGTAAATAAATCTGTGAGTTGTACTTTGAAAACATGCAGTTCAAACATATGACTTCATTGATTATCACTGCTTAGACTGCTTCTAGACTTCTTACATTTACTACATTTACTTGGACATTATAAAAAATTACAATAAAAGTTGGTATATTGTTAATTGTAATCCAAGTGGCTGCTTGATGTTCTTATTGAAAAGAAAGTAGTGAAGTGACTTTAGGAAAAGTACAGATTCCTCAAACAAAGCTGGATTCTGCATCAAAAATGTAGCACTCACTCTGCTATAGTACAGAGAGGGAACAGTACAGTTAGCTTCCTCCTTTATCTTTACAGGGCTGTACGATTGCCTAACTAATAACAGAGAGGGTTAAGCTGTGAAGAACAAGCTGCTACAACCGTTCCAGTGAGAGCATAGCTCTGACACTGAGTACACTTGTAAAGAAAATCAGAATAGGATTACAACCAACAACTTTTCTTACCGCTGTGACCCTGGTTGCCCTCTTGTCTTACACATGCTAGCACCATGTAGGACCTGTTGGCGTCAGTAAAATGGCTGCTGTGTCCAGGACGCCCACGCAGTTCAGCCTCTTTACTCTCTCAGGTGACTCACTCCTGACGGTTGACACTCAGGGCCGCACATGCAGGGCGATTGGCCAGTGTGTGGAGAAGTGAGGGGGGAGTAAGAGCTTAAACATTAAACCTGAGCTGCTCATGTGCTGCTGGAGACTGGTACAATGAGGTTACTCAGTTTATGAGTGTGTGTGTGTGTGTGTGTGTGTGTGTGTGTGTGTGTGTGTGTGTGTGTGTGTGTGTGTGTGTGTGTGTGTGTGTGTGTGTGTCTGTGTGTGAGAGAGAAAGAGAGAGGCTGAAGTTAAAACCAGTCCAAGTGTTTGCTTAAAGGTAGCTTTAAGTCTGAATCATTAGCAAATAATATGTAATAAAGGGTGAAAATTTGGTCGGCTCACAAGATCGCTGCAGCTCATACTCAGAGTATTACAGATAACAGTTAACTATCAAACACAGCAGCTTGTCTGCAAGATTACACTTATTTTAGAGACAGGCATGTGTTTGATATCAGCCCTATGATATCAATTACATCTTATAACCATGATCTGTGAAATACTGCTTTATCATCCCATCATTTATGAATAATTCATTCTCCCATTAGCCGTGACACAGTGTGCTGTTCTCACAGAGGGAACTGGAGTGTGTGTCACTAGAGGGCAGCATGCTCCTGTGCTTCTCCCTCAGAGCTCCCGCTGAGTCTGTTGGGTCTGTTCTCTATTGAATTTACTCTCCCTCCTGCTCCCAGTTACCTTTGTGCTGCTCTATATAATGTCTGCATCTAAACACAGCTGCCTGAGCACCACTTACAGTCTGTGCTGTTGCATGATTTAAAGTGTGTCATTTGATTGTTTAAGCGGTCATAAAAACAGGAAGCCATCGCAGCTGGATTCATAAGAAAAGAATTCTGATATTGAGATATTTCTGTGTTTCCTGAGCAGCAGTGCAGCTGATTATTTTGACAGAACACTCCCCTTAAGCGACGACCACATGTTTGCTCTACACCAGGATTCATCTCTCCATCTGTGACTCCAGGAACAATTCCTGGTGTATAATGTGACGTCGCTCTGTGCAAGGGATTGTTCCAGAGCTGTGCTGATTTTCATGTAGAGAAAGCTCAGGGCAAGGACATCTGTAGTGACCCCCCCCCCCTCCACACAAACACACACAAACACACTCTACGCAGCCCTCATAACAAACACAGTACAGCACACATAATACAGCCCACTCTCTCAAGTGAGTGTACTGAATCCCACCAGTGGCCTTGGCCTGAGGCTACCTCGTCTGTTGGTGCCATGCATGTCCTCTAGTGCAGGAGAAGGCCTGCTCATCTGCAAATAACATGGAGAACAATAACAGTTATGTAGGTCTATAGGTCCCATATACAGGAAATAAAACAGAAATTACGTAAGAGAGCATCCTGTGTAGCTTAGATTTATTGAATACTTGAACCCGTTTCTGGATCACATATTTAAACTGATATCAAAGATTAAAAAAATTATCAAGAGAATAATATAGATAAGAAATGAGGAATTAGGAATCTTGAGAGTCTTAAGGAGCTCTGACTTAAATCTTCACACGTGTTAAACACAGTGTTGTCTAAGTTTTTTTTATGTCTTGAATAAGTTTAAACTGACTTTATATAACTGACTTTAATATAACTTTTTCAAGGGGCACATACCAGAGATGTTCATGTGCCACAAATTTTCTGGTTGTCTAAACTAGAAATTTAATTTCTTTTGGTCAAAAGGCAAAGAAACACCTTGCAAGCTGTCAAAATTGAGCACAATTTTCTAAACGTCAGACTGGCTTCTTGATTGTGGCTAAAGTTAGCAGAGCTAGCACCAGCAGCCTGAAGTCCTCCTTTCAGGTTAAAGGCACTGTGAGGTCTATCTGGAAAAGCTGGCGTTTTTCTTGGATAAAGACTCTGCTTCCCATGAGCACCAGCACCCTGTCATATCTCAAGGAGTGTTTTTGTTTCGAAGCAAATGAATGGAGAGAAGTCCTCAAGCATTCCATACAACTTTATCCCCATTGGTCTGTGCTGCAGTACAACATTGCTCCTCTGTGCATGTTTACATCCTGGTAGTTGAGGATGGTAGCATTATGACAGAAGCTGTTAGCCAGGGTTGCAATACTCTTTTGCCTGACGCCCACTTCTTGCTCGTAAAATTGTCGCAGTGCCAGCGATATGATTTATCAGGATTCTTTGTCAAAAAATTTTTTTTTTTTTCAAATTCAGAGTCTTTATTTCTGTCTTGTTTTATAAACTGGATTAGAAAAAAATACCACTTTTCTCCAGCAGAGGGTGAAATATTTCTCTCTGACTCATGATGTTCATGTTATAGGAAAATATGGCCCCTGGTGTAGTCTGTAGACATTATCATCATTTAACGTTTTCACAAGGTCTGTTTTTTTTTATTTTTATTTTTTTAAAAAGCAAACTAAAAATTGCAAAAATTGTAATCATTGAAGAATCGCAAATTAAATTCAAACCCCCCCCCCCCCCCCCGGAAAAAAAAAAAAAAAAAAGATTAATACAATTGAATTGCGTAAATAGCATATCATCCCAGCTAGGCCTGTCATGACAACAAATTTTGCTAGACGATAATTTTCCAAAATATTTTTGCCAATAAATGATATTATTGTCAATATTATTTTGAATTTTGTTCCATTTTTTCATTGATGTAATTATGATAAATGGGATAATAAAGTGAGTACACCATATCAAAAGCAAGAAACTTTATTTTCTTAAGATATAGCCTAATTAAAAGGGAGTCTATACAGTTCCTGAATTGTTTGTAACATGTACTTTTTCCCGGTCAATCCGTACTGTCTGTCAAACATTTTTAACATTTCTGGCTTTCAACCGTATTGAAGGGCTGCATTTCTTTGGCAATGTATCTGTCTTTGAGCGCCCACCATTTGGTGCTTTTATTTCTATTTACTTTGCAGACCAAAAGCCTCAGTAAGAGCGGATTGTCAAAGAACAAGGCTCCGCTGCACCTCCCCTTCTTCTTCTTCGTCGCCACTGTTTTCAAACAAATGCGACATATCAGCTTGTTGGTGTTCATGAGCTCACACTTTGTTCATTCTGATAAAAAACAAAATATTCCCACACTGGGACTGTGGCAGGCGGCTTAAGAACCGTATCTTTCGTACCATCACTCATATTAGCGTGTTTCCTCCGTACCCCTCAGGACGCTCGCTTCAGCTCTCTCCATGTGTACGCCCGAGAAGCCCCGTCTTCACCCCAAAGATCGCATTTTCGACAGATGCTCACTCCGCTATAAATCTGCTAAATCCGCTATAGAACCTATGCACCCCGATGTTAGGAAAGATAGACGTAGTGAGCCATCTTCTCAGTCAGCCTCTTTGGTCGAAAGAGAGGAGGAAAACAAACATGCATGCATGTGTCAGTTTATCGAGGCTGGCAAACTTACCGAGGACGTTTTTATTTATTGTTCTGTTAATTGATTTATTGATTATCGTGACAGGCCTAGTCCCAGCCCTAGTAACCACACTTATTCTCTGCCCATAAAAATTCTGATACAACCAAAACAGGCTGAGGAGGGGGTTGAGGTAGAAACAGACACAAACAGAGAGACATGTATAGGGGCCCATAGCTGACGATTGAATAGCTTGTGGAGCTTGGGTCAAAGCCACCATTCCTCTGCCTGACTTTCAGTGTCTTCCTCACAGTAATGTTCAAGTGATTTCTGTCGTGATGTCTGTGTAAGTACTCCCTACCTGATGTGAGATAATGGATATGAATTTCCAGCCATGACTGAAGTCATTCTGCTAAGTAGAGGACATATAGGATAGATGCAGGCCTTTGTATTCTGTGTGTGTACATCTACGTACACACACGCATGTACACACTGTGGACACGTGTACACTCTAATGCATAAACTCCTGATATGTGGTTTGAGGGCTCTAGAAAGAGCTTTTCTCCCCTTTTATGGATTAATGAAGCAGAGAAGCTACAGTATGGCAGCCTCCAACAGACAACCTTTATTTGTAAGAGCTCCTCCTGCCTCTGATCTGCTGGAGAGAGAAATGAGAGAATGAGGAAGAGAAAGGTAGAGGAGGGGAGATAAAAAGAGAAATGATTGATGCAGAAATAAATGACTCTCGTAAAAACATTTGTGGAATGAAAAGGCCCTTCACGCCCACTCTCTACCACTACAGCATTGTGCATTAAAAAAAGACCAAAAACCAAGATCAATACTTATTCCCTCTGATTTGTTGAAGTGTATGCCAAAGCACATTAGCTGAAAGTGATAGCAAGGGCATTAAACATAATGCAGCTGCTAGCCATTAGCTCCCATAGGGCAGACAGGGAGGAAAGTGGGGCCTTTAATAAATTGAATAAATTACTTCCCCTGCAGGCCACAAGCTGTCCCTGAAGGATCTCTTTCACACCCTGTGGTGATCCTCAGCACCCCGCCTGAAACCTGATTCCTCCACTGGTTCCTCCTCAGCCCTTCGCATCCTTCTCCTTGCTGTCTTCTGTTTCTCGCTGTGAACCGAGCTTCAGGACCTTTAGGGGAGAATCTAAGGTAATTTGATACGCTCTTTTTTTACTTTCACAGGGACTTATATTAAAATGATTAAAAGCATGACATTATGTAAGCTCAGTAAGACATTATTAACCTTTATCAAGGAAACTTTCAAAGCAAGCTATAGTGACTATAATGTCTCCATACTACAAATCATAATAGTACACAAACCTGTGCAGGACACAAACTAAGGCAGGTTTTCTGGTTTTGACCAACAATCCAGTCTGGCAATGTTAATTTCCACTGGAAGCTGGCCACAAAAGCTACTCAGCCCTTATGTTGAAATGTCCACTTCTAAAGATACCAGTGCCCACAGAAGCATCAAACATCAGATCCAGTCTCAGTAGCTTTATTCTTTTTTAAAATAATCTGTATGGGGGGTCTTTTTATAACCCATCTGTTTTATCTAGGAGTTTTGCATACATTTGCACAATCAGGGGAGTAGCTTAAGCCCTGTTTTCACCATGCGGTTCAGTTCAGTTCATCCCAGTATGGCACTCATTTTATGGCGTTTCCACTGACTAATCCTGAAATAGATCCCCAAATAACTGAGATAAGCTGTCCCACATTTTGGTACCCTTCTGTAGGGGTGCCAAACTAAACTGATTTGATCCCTGAAGGTGGAGTTACAACACTGCAGTCTGCTGATTGGTCGAAAGAATCGTCACTGTGCGACAGCGGCTGTATTTCTCCTGGTGGCACATAGTCTTCTGTGAAACAGAGTTGACTGCGCTTTGTAACAAAGAGCTACATGACAACCACAGAGAAGACGAATTTCTATATGTTTTCCATCATTGCTTTTTGTTTTCTGTGTCGTGTTTTTTTTTCTTCACTGTAGGGCTGCAATTAATGATTCTTTTAGTAATCCATTACTCTGATGATTATATTCACGATCATTTGATAAATCAGGGGGGACAAAAGGATGAGAATGCATAATAGTAAAATTTGCAAAACCAAACGCGTTATTTTTCTAGTTGATGACTCTTGTTTTCTAAAAGATATATACAGAGAAACATAACATATGAACATAGTTTAAGCTGACCAGACGCTACATTTATAAAGTATAACAAATGACATGAATGTATTGTTACTTAAAGAATCAACAGTATGGGCAAAATAATAGAAAATACATAGTTATGTCATCAGACTAAGAACTTAGTGGACCAAAAAAGCAAATAAACAAATAAAAATGTGTCCTCAATCTTTTCACCTGCAAGTCAAACAGTTCACCCCCTCTGCCCTACCACTATCTGTAGCAGCTAACACTAATGCTAATGTCATTTTAATGAACTCCTTGCGATTTTCAAACAGGGTGACGATATAATAAAGGACCAAATGAGTCCTAAAAGACAAACCATGCATTTCACAACATATAAAAGGAGTGTTTGTGAGATTTTGTAGCTCCTCACCTCGCTATTGTGCTCCCCGTCTTGTCGTTGTTGAGCCCAACATGATTGTGTTCTTAGTGACAGATCGTTGCAGTCGTACTGCTGTGCCATCCGAGGTAATTTATACAAATGTTGCAGTTAACACACTGTGTGCTTTCACTCAGCGTGAAGTACTCCCAAACTTTGGAATTTTTTGGTGGAACAGCTTTTCTGGCTCTGCTATTTTTCAGCGTTTACTTGTTTCCCTCACCTGCCGGTTCGGCTTCTCCTCCTCCACGCTGATCTGTTTACATGTGACGCATACAGCCCCACAGCCCAGGTAATCTACACTCCAGTCCAGTTGGTGGCGGTAATGCACCTTCAGCTAGTTGCCAACCGCTGAATAATCCGACAAAAAGGAAGTAGACAAATAAACTGAAGCAAACTACTAGAGTAATGGCGCAGCATTGTGCATCGATTGTGGAAAACCGTTGTTGACGCTTTTACTAATTGATTTTTATCAATTTTATCGTTGTTGCAGTCCTACTTCATTGGATTTAGTAGCGGGGTACACTGTGTTGCACTGCTATGGCATCACGCAGTTATTTATTGGATCCAGCTATCAGCATCCGACTTACACGCAGCCTGCCACAAGGGGGCACTGTTGGCTGTGGGAACACAAACAGGACCAGGCTTAACCGACCAAACTGTACTGATCTGAACCAGACTACTTGGTGGAAATGGGGCTTGACAGAAAAATATGTTGTGTTAGCATTTCATTAAAACAACGTTCCCATTTAATTCAGCTGATAAATTTACTATATTTCTAAAATTTAGGTGCATGTTTTAAATTTAACATAATCCTCATATGAAATATTATAAAACAAGGCTAAATTTAGCTATGCTGTTCTGAACAGTAGACAGCTGCCACAGTGGCATACATTTTGACAAAGTGCATGCTTTAAGTCATTACTTATCTTTTGTTAAACCAGATTACATATTACACTGCTCTTACACTGATTGTTGTTATGGGTTAAACAATGGAAAGCAACCTGCACAGAATGTTTATCACTGTGGGAACCCTTGGCTCAACCTGTCTTTCTCTGAAGTTTTGCACAATTAAACACATTTTTGATGTATGAGGAATTAAAAATGTTCTTCATGTTTCGTCAGATTTTAGAATAATATTTAACTTAATTATAATGTGCTCATGTGGGAGAAGCAGAGCCATGTGTTTCCACTGCTGTGTCTGTGGGACTGTATAGCAACAACTCCAGGGTGACTGACTCTGCCACTCTCGCAGGATCTGGGTCTGCTGCCAACTCCCTCCTGATTTGGCTGTAATTAACCAGGCTGAGCCTTGTTTGTGCATGTGGACATGAATAGTAGCTTGTTATTTCAGCATTAATGGCTGTGTTTGTATGTGTGTGCGCGAGTGTGTGTTTGTATGTGTGTGTGCAGCCCATAGTTCACCTTGGAACAGCGCCTCGGCAGCTGTGTGTCCTCTGGAGCAGTGTTTATGTTTCTGTCAATACATCCTCCTGTAATCATGTTTTAGTATGTCCCTGCCTCCCAATTTTACAGGAAGAGACGTGTGATGTCTGCATTCGTCAACACGTGTGCCAACAAACCTCTCAGTGTCACGATTGGCTTAAGGCAGCTGCCATTCCCCTCGTCCTTCGGGTGGACCTTGTGAGGAAAAGTTTGAAGCCGGATGACATGCTTGGCAGGGGTTTGGATTGCTACTGAGTTGATTTAGTAGAGAAGAATCATATGAAATGAATCAACAGCTGCCAAAAAGAAGAAGAAAAAGAGGTGTGTTCATAGCTGAAGTTAGTCTTTAATGATTTGACCTTGGTGTCTCTCCTTGCTAGGACAAAAGTTCACCTGCAAAATGAAGGAACAGCGAACAGCATACAGAGAACATGTTTAATCCATTTGCCATCCATTAAAAGTTGATTTATTCCAGTGCTACTACGTACATTATGCATCATGTGGCAGTGTACACAGAACAATGATTGGGGTACATTTTTTGAAGGGGTTTTCACTCTGTTTTTGTTCAGTAGAAATGTGGTCTGATTCCTGCGCTATGAGGAAAGTCTACGTTTTAGGATAGTTAAAAATTCTGGGATGCTTTTTTCACTTTGACTCATCTACCATCATTTTTATAACGTCATGAGTGTCCCTCAGTTCACTACAAAATACTGATTTTTTTTTTTATCATCTAGTGGTGGAGAATATCAGATCACTATCAAATATTGGAGTGGTGTTTGGCAGGATTTGGTGTTGATGGCAGGAAAAGGAGAAAACAAACTTTACAACAAAGTGAAAAATCAACGGAAACTGATCGAAGCAGAATTAAAGGTGAAATTAATGAAACGCTTTGCCAAAGTCAAAGACCTTATCTACCATCTCCGTTTTGTTTTCTAACTGCGTAGTTGCAGCATGCTGTGCATTGAACCCAGCCACCTTTCCCCCTGCGGTTCACCATTTGTCCCGTTTACTTGGCGACATCTACAATGAGGTCATATTTACAGGACACCCTCTCTTGCTGTTAACATCCCCCCTGGGCCAAAACGACATCTGTCAGTAAATGAGCTATTGCTCTCATTTTACTCATTTTCCCAGTCTACTCTTCCCCCTCGTTCCTGCTGCCAGGTGAAGGATGAAGTCCTTAACACCATCTCTCTGGGGAGGACACTCAGCATCTGTGATCCTTTGTGGTGTAACTAAATATTACACTCTGAGTGCAACTTGGAACATGACCTGGGGGTTCCCCTGCTCCTTTCTTGTACTTTTTTGTTTTCATTTGAACCACTCAAAGGTCTGAGCCTTGGGCTGTTTGGGAAGCCACATATTAATGAGGAACTGATGCTCCTAATGATGACAGATGACAAGCACAGGACTAAAAACCTCTGATGTAATGAAGAGGTGGAAACCTTGGATTTGAAGAGGCAGGTGAGGTCGTAATCAAGCAGATAATATTTCATTACCCATCCTGACTTGTTGGATGACACTGATTGAAAAAGAGACTGCAATGGCATGATGGATCCTGTTATACTCAAAGGAGAGGAGGGGGTGTAGCACTGTTTGAGAAGTGGCGAGAGGTGGGGCAGTAAAGAGCCATGCTTCATCAACTCAAGTTGAAAGAGAAAAAAAGGGAATACTCATGCTTGATTAAATTCCTCTTGTAGAAAAATGAAGACATTGTGAATTGGAGTGCTCTCCAGCCACCGTAAAGCCTGTGGGAGAGTTGACTTGGCCACTGTCTCAAAGGGTTTGACTTAATGAAGCTCGGAGCAGAGCTGAAACTTGAAATCCAACAAACCGTATTGATCACTTTTGCTTGTTTGCTTGGGGGCTTTTAGAAGAGTTTTAAATCGAACATCTAGTGGAAATTGAACAGTTATTTACCATTCAGACTACTCAGCATGCTAATTGGCTAACCGTGGATGTAGCTTGTGAACACCTGGGCCCTGTCATCATGGATTCTGCCAATTCTGTCTATTGAGAATTGCTTTACTGGTGGATTAACCTAAAATACTTCGAGACTCCATATTTGGTCCATTTTTTTGTGGTTTTGAGCATCTAGATAAAAGGGTACCTCATTAGCATAGGCTGCAATTCAAAATTTTAGATCAGTTTAATCAGCTTAAAAATGCACAACTACAAAACCCACAGGAAAGGTGGCCTTTTGGGGACATACTTAAATGATTCTTTTTTATTTTTATTTTTTTCAACTGCATTACCCTAAGTGGCCACTGATCAGCTCGGCTTCATCCTGCTTTTGCATTTCAAATGCCGATATACCACTAGCTGAAAATGCCGAAGTAACTTCTTCTTCTCCTTTACATAAAAAATGACTTTGAAGATTTATCGTACAAACTCTTATCATCACAACTCTAGCATGGGCCTTTGGTATTCAAATTTTGATCGAAAAGTTTTTCCTCCTTTGAGGTGAAAAAAAAAAAAAGTTCCATATTTGACAGAAACACAACAGAAGCTTGAAACTGTAATGCTCATGTAATAGTTTGAAATTTTAGGAATAATGAGAAGGTAAAATGTAAACATTCATCTTTGTCTCATATCAGTGAAAATGTTTGAAGTCAGTGCTAGCAGCTGATTAGCCTAGCTTTGAACGAAAACAAAAGAAAAGGGACAGCACAAGGCGAGCACTGCGCAAATGGTGCAAAATTCAGCCAATGACTTATCAATACGCCATCTTACAGTTTTTCAGTGTTAAAAATTTGATGTACTGAAGGCCTACCAAGTGGTTGTGTCTGAAACCAAATACAAAAACCAAATAACTCTACATACTCAAACAGTGTCCTGCTCACTGACTCGACAGTTAGTATGCCATTAACAACATACACAAGCATGCCTTGCTGCTTCCTGTGACGTCATCAGTCACATATTTACAGCCTGAGCTTCAGTGGCTAAGCTGCTGCGCTCGTTGAGCCATGTATAGAAGTTAACAACCATGTATAAACTTAATAGAAGTTATTTGAATACATTTTGAACCACGTATAATACATATTACACTTGTATTCGTTTTGTTGCTGGCTGGCAAGCTTTGCTGTTAAATGTTTCAAAGAGCTGCACTGTGTTTTGGAGAGGTTCAGTATGGTTAGTAAGCTCCATCTAATGCTCACTAACTCTTTACAGTCAAATATGCTCAATCTGACACAATACTCAGTAGAAAGTATGTGGTTTTAGACTCAACCTGTAAGATTACCTGATAAGATTTCAGTAACTTCTCTGTCTTTATATCAGTTTTTTTGTATTACAAGAAACTGTTTTTAAGTTTCCAATATTTCCAGTCCACTTGCTGAGCAGGGCTAAACAGCTGCTAGCTATTCCAGAAATATCAAAACTATCCTTAAGAAGTCTCAAACGTGAAAATTAATTTATTTAAGTTTCCGAAGCACTTTTATTTGTTTCCTTTCATTTTATTTAGTAGTTTTTTTTCCTTATCTGATCTTATTATATTACTGCAGCTCTCTAGGTACTTCAACTCTTAAAACCCTAAGATCCTAATAAAAATGAGATTTTAGTAAAAAAAAGAAAAAGAAAAATAGCAAAAGATAGGCAGCAAACAAAAATTAAAAATGCTCAAATCAAATCAACTTAATTATGTCATCATCAAGCCATTCAAGGAAGATTGCGATCCATTGTCATTTTTGAAAGAACCATGCAAAAGGGCAGGGCTGATTTCCCAGTGAGAGCGGTGATGTGTGCCACAGGAGGCTTGAACCAGTGGAGGTGTTAAAGGTAGACTACATATTTCATTGTTGTGTGTTAAAGTTAACAGTGACCTCATTCCTTGACAAAACACGCTAAAAAAAATTCTCACTTTCCCTCTTTCTCTCTGAATTTTTTCACTTTTTGGAGTGTTAGTAGAAATGGAAAGAAAAGGTTTAAAATATCAGGAGTTGCTGTGAAATGGAGGCAATGTTATGCATTACATTAAGACATTTTCTTAAAATTCTGGAGAGGAATGTATCTGAAAAAGGAATGCAATGCTGTATTCAGACTGTTAACATCGTAAAAAAGCTCTGAAATTAGTAATTAAATAACCCTCTACTATTTATACATTCAGGCACTGAAAAATCACATGTCAATATGTAACTAAAAAAGATAGTTGCTCTCATTTTCCCTTGGTAAGAACAAGGAAGCTGAAACCTTGAAGTTGGCAACTGTGTAAATTCTCCCTAACCAGTAGTGACGCCATTTCCTCTACTCGTCTTTCCCGTGACGGTTTCCCCTCCGCGCTGCGCTCCTTTTCTTCCACTGACCTGAAGTCAGAGCTGTCGGCCAAAGCTATAGGAAAGAATCCATGACACTAGTCTTAGTAGGGAAATCCTTTGCTTCGAGCTCTCCTCCTTGTTCAACAGCTAGATGGACAGATGTGTAGACAGATGTCCTCCATGGCCTCAGAGGGCCGGCAGGCAGGTGGGCCAAGGCCCTCAGCTCCACAGACCAACTCCCCCCCTTCATGTTTAAGGACTCTCCGGTGTGATAGCCAGCTCTCACCCCAGCGACCCTGAACTCAGTCATTTTTAACTATACAAGGGCTTTTACAAAAAAGCTAACTTGGACAGCCATACAATGGCTAAAACATAAACCATATCTCTACTTTATCTCGGTTTGTCAGTCATTTGAAGTTTTTTTACTCTCTTTTTCTTTTTTTGGATGCATTTGTTTTTTCTTGTGGTCAGTCTGGTTGCTTTACTTTGTTCTTTTGGAGTAGCTCTGATCCTGCTCTGTGCTGAGCCGCTCAGTCACAGAGGAACTAGTTCTTGGGTTTGATGTTGGTTGGAGAGGGGGTGGATGTGAGGCAGAGGATCAGGTCATAGATCAGGTCAGGGGTCAGGATATGGGTTCAATAAAGTCCAGGGATGGACTTGGCCAGCGGTTACAGGGACAGCTTTGGATGAGGTGTGGCGTTAGTTTGGTAATTTAGGGTCAAAGGTCATTGAAAATGCTTTTTCAAGGTTATCCACTATCAGAGGAGGTGTGTGGTGCTGTGGAGGGAGAGCGCCGCCTACGAGCGGTGGAAGTCCAGGATCGCTCGGAGCGTTCAGAGCGCTCTGAGGCTAGAGACGCGGGCCGGAAACGGTGGACGAAGCCGTCCAAGAAGTCCTGCTGCTGCTGGGTTATGGCTTGGGAGATGAGGCAAGGCAGCGCCTGCAGGCTGCCCGTCACCGAGTCCAGCTTGTCTTCCAGTGTTCCGATGCGCTTGTCCAGCTCCTCACTTCGCTCCTGAAGCTCTGACACCAAGTCGTACATCACATTCTGAGTCTAATGGAGGGTAGAAGGTGCATGTGTTTGAGGAGGAGCAAGAACAGAAGGACAGAGGAGGAAGAGGTGTGGTGTGGGGCAACAGAGGGAGAGAAGAGATTAGAAAGACACATTAAAAGCCAATTTTAGAATTTCACACCATGAAACTCATTGAGTACGTACAAATCACCATGTGTACATGTGACAATCATTAACAAGAGTAGATAGTCTTTATCTGTCTGCGAAAACAATGACGGGACGCTCTGTGAAGGAGAGCCGTGTCATTTCAGCAACTCAGCACAGATTTTATCTTCCTACCATTGCACAGGCAGCTCCTCGGATCCATTTATAACCAGACGCTCCTTAATGCTTTATGTTTATGCCTAACACAACTCATTCATTTAATGAAAAGCGTCTCCATTATTTAGGTACCTATTGTTCCGCAGTGGGTGCAGTGCAGCCAGTGGTAATGCACATTGAATTCACCGTTCTCCTCTCGAGCTGCATGAGCTATAAAATACAAAACCTGTTTTATGTGCTCTGCTCTATTACCTGTTTGTTTTTTCAGAGTATTGTTTCGACATGGGACAGAGATTTTAATGGTAAACACTGGAGCTCGCAAAACTGTTGACACTGATTTGAGAACTATGCACGAGGCAAAGAGACACTGAGCTGCTGAGCTAGTGTACTGTATACACGGATACACCTGAGCACGAAAACAAGAGCTCATCTATGGAACGGTTTAAGATACACACTGGAGTGCAAATGCCATCCACATCAAACGAGGCCGCTGTCATGTACCTCCCTTTGAACCTCCTCTCTGCTCTGCTTTGGTGAGTCGGACAGAAAGTATCGAGGCATGACTGCATTCACCCTGTTACCCCCCGGTTACTGTCTGCAATGAGAAGTTGAGCTCAAGTTCTTTGAACTTTATTTTGCCTTCTAATGGAAACAAAAACAGAAAAGTGGTCTAGACTGAGTTTGATTCTGACAGATAGAATAGAATAGAATAGAATAGAAGGCTATTATTATTATTATTATTATATTTTATTATATTATTATTATTTATTATTATTATAAAGGCTTATAGATAATGTGCTTATTGCTAAAAATTTAATGCAGTTATGAAATGAAAACAAATGTTTCAGAGTTTAAAATGACTACATTTTGCCATAAAGTAGGTCTGTATGATGAGAAAAGGAGAAGCAGAAGAACTGCCATTGGAAAACTATTCATTTTAAAGGTAGGGCAACAACTTGGGACATTTTATTGTCAACCAATAACACTGGGGAACAATTTGAAAACAAAAATTCAGTTGAGTTCGAGTTTTATGCTGATTTAAACTAAAATTGTCATGCAGATTCCAAAATTACAGTCAGTTTTTTTTCTAGCCCGTCAATTTTTTTCTACACAGCTTACCCTCCAGATAAGCAAAATCCCACTGATTAGCTGTCGTACAACTTGCCAGCTGATTACGACTGGACTCATCTACAGCTACGTGGCAGCTTGTTCGTGCAGTCACAATTGGGACGGTGTGGTGAGAGGTGTATGCAGGTCCCAATCATAGACTGTATATAGAGTGGACAGCGTGGCTCTGCCATTTATCGCTTTTGAAGCCAAAATACCCCATCACAGGTGCAGCCATTGGCAGCAGTTGCAGCCAGAGTCTGCGCAGTGGAGACGATGAGGGATTCTGGGAGAATCTGAGTGGAGCTGGGTGACATAAATTATAACTATTTTTTTTCTTTCAGGAGTCTAATCACCTCTTTACTCTACCTCTCGACATATTTTACAATCCTTGAAAAAAATATCCTACTGAAAACTTTTCAGAAAAAAGAGGACTTGAATACAAGACAGCCAAATGTTATCTTCAAATCACCACAGCAATCGGACGTGAGGAACATTTCTACGAGGAGTATTAATTTTTTAAAGTTTGACCACAGCCCATCTGGAATGGCTGGCAAGCCTGATTTTTTGACCTGTACTGCAGCCAGCCACCAGGGGGAGCAGTTTTTGTGGAGGCCTCACTTTGAGCCGAGCAAGTGGAGGTCCATTTTTCTTTACAGTCTATGCTTCCAATAGGTCAGTACGACCAATATCTGCTAACAGAAAGCTAGTGTAACAGGAATCAAGAGGATTTATGCTGCTTTTGTCTTTACTTTGTAACCATGGGCATATTGTTGTAAATTGTAATTTGTTTTTTAGTTTTCAAAGGCTGTTACCATTGCATCTTAGTGTTTTATATATATAGATATATGTTTCCTTTGTTCCCGATCATGTCTGATCCTGTAGCTCCTCCATTAGCCATATCCTTGAACACAGTAGTGTTAAATAAACACCACAGTCATGCCTGTATATTTCATATTTAATTGTATGTAAATGTATGTTGATTTTCATAAAACGAGCACATATCTGTTAAATGTAGTACTTTTTTCTCATATTTTTTTTTAAGAAAACAGGGATCCGAAAGAGAGAGAGAGAGAGCAAAATTGAGATCAGTTTTGTATTCCACACCCAAAAATTAGTTACAAACAGCTGTCAGATCTAACTCAACAAAAACTGTCTTCCCCAGTGTAATCAAGCGATCAGCTTTAAATCTGAACACAGGCACTTGTAAAAGTCTCACTTGGCAGAAGTAGAAAGGACGCATGATGTCACACTCTGCAGTGATTGTTTTACTATTTTTTGTTAACCTGTTTCTGTTTCCCATGACTAACTTTCATGTGAGCTAGTAAGAGTGTGTGTTGTCTTGCTCCTCAGCACTTCAACCCCAGAAAACAGCCTTCAGTTAGTGGAAAGCCAGCGTGAGGCTAGCTCCGGAAGTTCAAAAAAACCACATACACACCAAGCAAAAATAAAATAAACCATTTTAACAGTACAAATAAACATACCTGGTACAAAAACTGGCTTTAGTCGTAATAGCTCATTTCTCTAAATGCACCCATTGTACCTCTGCAGGTTTGAAGATATTAAGATTATGAGTCAGAGGTAGAGCTTTTCTGACTGACAGGCAGACGCCCTGTAGCTGTGAGTGAGGAGGCTCAAAGCTCACCTCATTTCCAATACAGCTCTCACTAATGATTTGCTCCAAAACTCTGTTTCAGAAACAGACGGTTGACAACTCTGAGACTATGTCCATCTATTACATCGTCTGTGGTCCACACACAGAGTCAAAGTGCATGCAATGATGTCATCAACCAGGTATTAGCTATTTGATTCAATGGCAACTTATTTTGTTATTGACCTCTGTTGACCACCTTTTTTAACTGGTCCTTCAAGACAAACCACTTTGTCATTAAATGTTGCTAGTGCCGTTTATCCAAGGGGCAGTATCGGGTTAGTAAAAATCGTAGACTGTATAAAACATGGACGTAGTCTCGCCGACATCACCCGTCTGTTTCTGAAACACAAAATTAAGCACATCGGTTATAGCGGCCATATTGGTAGTAGCAAGGGCTTCGTGTACAGCCATAGGGCGCCTGTCGGTCTCGTGACCATGAGCTGTGCCTCCTATTGGGGGAGCTCGCAATCTTAATATCCTCTGAACTGCCGTGTTAGAAAAAAATTCACCCCCCCGTATAGTGGGTTCCTATAGTAAAATTAATGATTCAAGCAGGAGACGTTTTTTGAACCAGGCTGTAAATAGGTTAATTTCTGCTTTGAAAACAGCTTTTTTCATTTTGGTGTGTATGTGACTCCTAGTACTTCCGGAGCCAGCCCCAAGTGGACACTCGAGGAACAGCAGATTTTAGCACTTCAGTATTGTCTTATATTCTTAAACCGGAGGTTGCCGCTTGGTAAAAATGAAGCCTATGCGAAAGTACTAAATGTTGCTGTTCACTGAGAATCCACTTGAGGCTGGCTGCAGAAAGACCAAAAGTCACGTACACACCCAGCCATAAAAACTGACTGTTACAGCATTAAAAGGTATATTTACAGCCTGGTTCAAAAAAAGGCTTGGGTCTAAAACACTGATTTTACTATCGGCACACTGTACAGTGAGTAAATTCGGCGGTTTAGAAGTCATTAGGATTGTTTGATCATCCAATCAGAGACACAGCTCAGGTCACATGACTGACGGGCGCCCTGTAGCTGCTCAATAAAAAACTCACAGCCGACGTCATAGCAAATGTAGCTACATCTGTGGATTGGCTTCATTTTACGGTTTCAGGAACAGATGGTTGACGTCCCAGAGACTACGTCCTTGTTTCATACAGTCTATGCGTTAATCACACACTGACTCAAAAATGAACACAGTGAACTCCACAATAGAGACCTGTATAGTCCTTGATAACTACTCATGGATAAAATCTCTGATGTGTTTTAAGTGACATATCGCTGCTGTATGACTAATCTTGACGTTTTGAAAACATTTATGGAGCTTAACTTAACCCAATCAAAATCCTAAATTAGGAAGGTTGACATGAGCCGTGTTTTAGCCTGAAACAAATGTACTGAGCCCGAAATGGACTAAAAAAAAATGTTACAAAACCCCAATACTCATAACTGAAAAAAGGTATTACCTTTCAGGCCCAGCATCTTTGTTACATTTTTTACCAGTTATACTTTTTTTTTAAATTAATTTATTTATTTTTTACATTTTTGGTTATTTTATTTTGGGTCGTTGTTGCATTAGGTCATACAAGGCTTACGTAAACTTTGCTTATTAAGGGTTTAAACTGTGTTGAGTTAAGCTCCATAATTATTCTCAAAACTTCAAGATTAGTTTTGGGTCGTTGTTACATTTTGAGCTCCAACAAACCTTGATGACAAATGATCAAAAACAGTTTTTATTTATTATAAAGACCATAATGATGTACATAAGGCCCTGACATTGAGTTAAAATATTACTTTTTATTTCATTTCATTTTCATTAATTATTTATTTATTTAAGTTGAATTTGATCCTTTATGACATTCCACGGTATGCAGGGTTTTAGCCTCTTAACTATGACATTAAATGGGACTCTCACCTTTGCCAGATCCACCAAGGTGTTGGCCTGATCGTTGAGTTTCCTCTGCTCCATCTTTACACTGCGCAGTCTGGTGGAGGCACGGGGAGGTGGGGACAGGAGGAGGAAGGGAGCAGGGGAACATAGGAGGAAGGGGAGGAAGAGAAGGAGAGTGGCGGAGGGAATAAGGGAATAACAAAGGAGGAAGAGGAGGAGAAGGAGGAGGGTTGCAGATAGCGAGAGAGGGAGAGAGGCGGTCAAGAGATATGAGGGGGCAGAGAGGGCCAAAGGGAAGAAGAGGAGGAGGAGGAGGGACAACAACATGTTTTTATCAAGCCCGCTCTCTCAACGATGACATTGAGAAGAGAGAGGACAGCCTGCATGCATTGTAAACATATGCTTTATAAACCTATATGTATACATATATAGATCAATATATATATGTATAAATATGCTGAAGCATTCCTGGTCTCTGTCAGTGCAATACAAACCAAAACATGCAAAAATGTGGAAGCATACTACGCTCGATAAAGAATAAGTTAATCTTGTTTGAGTAAAGCTTTTTTATTTTAAAACATGCTTTAAGTGCTCTCACTGCAATCAGAGTCTTAACACTGAGAGGTTTCGTTTTCTTCGACCATTATTCCATCAATAGAGATAAAATGTAACACAATGCCAAATTGTACATTTACTGATGGAGAACATTTTTTTCTGCAAGAATGCAATATGCTTCCATAAAAGAACATCCTTAAATTTATGCTCAAAATCAAAACATTCTCATTATTCTGCACCCAAAATTAAGATGTCAAAAACAGAAAAAGATGACATGCCCTTTGTCAGTTCATATAAACACTGGTCATTCAGTAAGCGTGCAGTGACTGTGCACAATGAAACAATGTGCGTCTGTGTGTCTGTGTGTGTGTGTGTGTTTGTGTGTGTGTGTGTGTGTGAGTGAAAGAGAGGATGCCACAGATAAAAGATGCCATAAATAAATAGTCCAATGACACTGCTGAACGTACAGCAACATAGACATTTGAAATAACTTGCGTAGTGATACATGAGACATGTTTTGTGATGCCTTTGTGCCTCTTTATCTCTAATCAAATACATTATGGCAGCGCCAGAGCCGCTAACACTGATATGAATAATGTGTCATTGTTAGCGGTGGCATCACACAGCCATCATCTGGATGTGTGAGAGGAAGAAGTTCCCTGTTCGGCAAATTATGAGGCAGGATGACATTCAAGGGCATTTATTCATGTGCAAATCAGTATATCAGAGCAGAGTGAGACTGCTCGCTTACGGCCCTATCTCTGCGGGAAGCCGCTTCAGCCCGTATGTGTCTGTTTGCTCGGCTTTGTCATCCCTTATGGCTGTCCAAGAATGAGGGCCAAATGTTACAAGCGCAACTTATTAGTGTAACACATTATCAGGAGTACAAATGTATTGGAAATGTCAACCTATTCCGTAGTGTTTTTAGTCCCTCCATGATTTTGTGGCCTATTTTGGTGTCAAATGCCTGACTTTGTGGGGGGGTAAAGAAATGACAAATTCACAAATTCAGCAGTTCAGCTGCTTAGAGATTACTGACTTGCCTTGCCCAAGCGTTTCCTGAAAAAATGCTCAATTTGTCAGTAAAGAGCTGCCCCTGGTGGAGATGTCATGAAGTATTTTAACCATCACTATTATGATGTTGTCATCACATCCCAGAGCGCGTGTTTCCAAGCTAATGTTGGTAAAATTTGCTCTTGACGTTGAATTAAAACCTTGAACCTCAGCAATTTTAATTTCTTGAAGTGAATAAAAGAAAAGTTCATCTCTTATTAAGGGGATGCTGCCACTGACACAGATAATGGGTGGGTGGGTTCGAAGATCAAGGCTAAAACTGAAGTAAGTAAAAGTGCTTTTGGCTACTGCCAATGCTTAAGACTGTTGGATGGCACAACTGTTTCTTAAAAGTGAGGCCAAAACTTGTTGCAGTTAAGTCTTGAAGCCGACCTCCTACATGATAACACCTCTAACATGGGTCAAATTCAAGCAGAAACCTCCGGTCTAAGAATATGAGACAATGCGGAAGTGCTAAAATCTGCTGTTTCTCGGGTGTCCACTTGAGGCTGGCATCAGAAGTATTGGAAGTCACATACACAACAAGCCAAAAAAAACTGTTTTCACAGCAGAAATTAACCCATTTACTGCCCGTTTAAAAAAAACGTCTCCTGTCTGAGTCGCTAATTTTATTATCAGCTCTCACTGTACGGGATGTGAATTTTTTTCTAACTCAGCCGTTCAGAGGTAGCTGTACGAGAAGCCCTTGCCACTACCAGTATGGCCACTGCTGATTGAGGAACTGTTTAGACCTGAGGGATCTTTGGCATTTGATCGGTAAGCTGAAGTTAATGTTTGTTTTATTTAGTGCAAAGGGTGGTGACATCAATCTTGCAGTTCCATTAGTCTTATCTCCTTGCTTGAAATACACCAGATGGTCTGCGATGCGACTCTGTTGCGCTGCGTCTTGACTCTGTTTGTCCACTCACACCGGCTGCGTGTTCAGTTCGACGAACAGCGTGACTGACAGACAGCTGGAGTTGCAGACCAAGGAGTTCCCGCACTTCTGACTCTATTGATAAGTCTCTCTTCATCTATGTTGGGCTGTAAAACCTCAAACTTGTTGACTCCTGGTCTGGCTCTGCTTATTATGTCCGTTTGTCATCACAGTCAAGCTAAATACAAACTGATTTTGACTCTGTTTTCTTTTGAAAGTTACTGAGTGATTTGACGTAGTTTTCGGTCACGACTTCCTGTTCCGCTTGATCTTCCCTACGCTTAATTTATGCGTCACAGCTCTGCGTCTGTCAAAAATAGGATTGCTGCGTATTACCTGCAACATGACGGACCAGCCATGCAGATGTACTGCAACAAAACAGATCCAGTGTAAGTTGACACATTGATTTGAAAGAAACCTATTGCACTACAGATGCATCAGGTGTATTTTAGCCGTTAGCTTGAAAACAAGTCACCTGTGTGTCACCAGTGCAATACGTCAGCACCAGAGACTGACATATTTAAACGGATGCTAGCAGAGTTCACTGAGTGTGAAGCCAAATCTTTTAGAGCTCCTCCTGCTGCAAGGGTCAGTATAGGAAATTTATGAAATTCACCCCCAGTTATGTTAACAGCTTTGTCGATAGACCTCCCAAGTTTCCCTGTCCAAAGCTTCTGTTTGCGTCAGAGTTCTTTCAACTTAAAGTTAAAACTTTTTTTCTACATACAACCCTGAGTTTTACATTTGTTACTTTCTGTATCGTTTCTTTCGTACATTATCCATTCATTCTGAAGATATTTTGATGGGATAAGGGAGTGGATTGATTGTGAAGTGCATTTCTTGGCAGCATTCACCACTGGGAACAACTACCTCAGGACTTGGTGAGGCTTTGAGCACTTGGTTTAAATACAGGTCAAAAGCCAAGTAAGAGATGCAGTTGTTAGTGTATAAAAACTTGAGGGGACTTTCAAAGACTGGACCTCTTTAAATTTTGCAAGTTTGGCTAAACTTTTGTAAACTACTGTGGTTGTGACTTCCTGGAAAAACTGCTTTTTGTGTGATGCCATATGCTAGATTTACCTTTTGATCTTATTTGAGTATGGCAAGAGCAAAATAAACATCATGACAGGAAATATTGAAACCCCAACATAACTACAGCTACGCTTTTGTGTTTTCATGTCATCACAAAACCATCAGGAGTGTAGGATGAGGTTAATATAGCCTCCAGAGCAGCTATATTAATCATGAGCAACATTGTGCAGTACAGTACGTCGTAGATGATTATGAGCCACCCAAGCTCCAAGCTCATTCTGTGCAAGATGCTTTTCCTTTCACACGTTCTCTCCAAACAAACCCTCCACTAGTGACACCAGTGGCAAAATGTTGATGCTTATTTTTAGTTTCATTCCATTCAAAGGGGGATGGGAGGGAGAGGGGAGTCGATGGAAACACTGAAGTAAAAGAAAAACCAAAAACAATCCAGCATCCAGCACTTTTTTTTCTTTCTCTTTTTTTTTGTAACAAACGCTTTTTTCATGCATGTCAAACGCAGACATGAAGAGGAGGAGGAGGAGGAGGAGGAAGAGGAGGATGTTGAGGAAACAGTAGGAGGAGGATACATAGAAGACTCAACTTACTTCTGAGCTCTGCGGTGATAGAGCAAAACAAAGACAGAACACAGTACATAGTTTTAACCCCACAACATTCACGAAACGAGTGAAACCATTACACTTGTCACTGTAAGCACGGGGTCAAAAAGAGGGGTTGGAGGGAGAGGGGGAGGGGGGAAGGAAGGACCATTACGCTAGACTGCAGTGTGTGTACGTGTCTTTGATTGTGTGTACTTGTGTGGTAGTGTGAGAGTTTACGTGTGCAGGCTGGAAAGAATCAAAGTCGCATGTTCTCTAGGAGAGGATATTGTATAAAGCTGAAATGATGTTACAAATTATTCTCATTTTGTCAGTTAATTGGCAATATTGAGGATTCGTTCCAAATAATCAATATCACATGGACCGAGTGTCCTTTTTAGGACTCGCCCTTTAGATGATGATTCAAGTCAAAAACTCCCTCAGCTGACTCACATTTTGTCAGTTGAATCTTTGGACTTTTCAGCTGCATCACTGAGAAAAGGGGAGGCAAGATACAGGCAGGCTGAACTGTTACCAGCCTTATCTAAACATGTTATTAACCAGAAGCTGAATTAGCCAGAGGTATCTTTATCTACAAAACACAAGGACGGTGAATGTTTCTGTGATGCTCTTCTGCGGGTCGATGATGTAAGTTGGGGTTTCAGCCAAACTACAGCTAGCTTGTTTGTCTGAGCTTGGTTTGCTTGCGAGGGATCCTTGAAGGACTCACCTAAAAAACAAACTGACCCAGCATTTAAATCATTAAAACCCTAAATCCAGCAGTTTCACTTTTAAAACCACGGAAACAAGCTAAGCATAATTAGCTACAGCAGGTAAAAAGACTCCATTTCCTAGCATCCGATGGCTAATTCTATCTCTGGTTAAAAAAAAAAAAAAAATGGTATAAACAAAGATGACACAACTGAAAACCGTCTGCTGAAAATGTCTGGTTGATAACTGTATAGGACTGATCAGTGTTCATCTTACTGGCAGGGGGAAAATGAGAATAAAGTTGTCTTGTGTTTGTGATTGAGTTTGGTGTGTTACTCAGAAGACACAGGAAAAAGGGCGCTTTGTTGTAGCTTCTTAAAAAAAAATCCAAATCTGATTCAACTGGCAAAATACTGAGTCAGTCACAGTGCAAGAACATTTTCCATTAACACACTGACATTTTGGTTTAACAGTGATCCCCTCTGTTGGATGTTGCTAAGGGACTTTGTAATACTCCTGGTTGAAACAGACAAGAAGCAGGACTTACTGGTGAATGGCTTGGAGAAACTTGCGCTGGTGTTTCCGAACCTTGGCGTGATCTATCTTCTTGACCAACTTAGTGTGTTTGTAGATGAGCCATGTTTCCCTGAGTACATTGGCAGCTGTGTTCTTTACCTGTGAACCAACATATGCAGCTGTTTATTTGGAGCACTTGTTTTAGGAATCCATGTGAAATTAGGTTGTTTGGAAAACGGAGTGGTGAAAGATTAAATATTCAAACACTTTATAGTGTAAATAATGAAAGGAGGCCAGAGTAATACTTATTTTTGTTGCACCTTTAAAACAAACCTGTGTTTTCTTTAAAGGCTTATCAGAGTAACAAAACCCAACAAACCACTGACCTTCAAACTAGTCAAGGACGATAAATAGGGATTGGTACCTTTCACATTTGAAATTATACGGTACCGATGCCCGGTACCC
This sequence comes from Halichoeres trimaculatus, assembly GCF_033239565.1. Lineage (NCBI taxonomy): Eukaryota > Metazoa > Chordata > Actinopteri > Labriformes > Labridae > Halichoeres > Halichoeres trimaculatus. The sequence continues at coordinate 24,236,459 of NW_027437193.1, read as the reverse complement.
GGCAATTGGTATCTGTACTTCACAGTACCAGTTGCCAGGTACTTTTGTGGGTGTTTATGCGTTGATAAATATAAATTTGTTCAATAATAAAATCTTTTTTTTTTTTTTTTAATTTAACATATGTATTTCTAAATACATAAACTTGCAATGCTGTGTTCACGTCCAACATGGAAAATCACCTACTCTTCCTCTACTCCACAGTCACAAGGATGCATTTAGGTACCTAAACACGGTACCCATCCCTCAGGGGTGGGAGAAAGAATCAAAAAAAATTTTGTTCGACAATATCAAAATCAAGATTCTTTAACAAAAAATCTTTTTTTTTTTTTTTTTTTTCAAACTCTTCTTTTCAGTCTTTATTTATAAACTGCATTGGAAAAAAGTTACCACTTTTCTCCAGTAGAGGGTGAAATGTTTCTCTCTGACTCACGTGATGTGCATTTTATGGGAAAAAATGGCTTCCGATATAGTCTGTAGATATTTTTATCATCATTTAACTTTTTCACATGGTCTGGTTTTAAAGCAAACTAAAAATCGCAAAAATTGTAAATATCACAGAATCACAATTTAAATTGAATCGGCACCCCAAATATCACAGTAGAACCGAACCGTGAGAATAGCCTCACCATCCCTACCCATAAATCTGAAAATACAAAGATGGCCTGGATAAGGGGCCAAATAACTTCTTTGTGAGGTTATTTTGATCTTTTATTTGACCTTCCGTTTCTGTCACAGAGTCAGATGCTAATACTCTAGTTTTGGTTCTACCAAGATCATCATACAAGTGTCCAAACTAACAACTTTTTTTAGATATGAATGGTCTTGGACAAATTTTTGGTTTGTGTTTAGAGCAAAGATTCGAGTTGCGAGCCAGCTTCAGATACTCCACTGCTAGTTGGCAACATAGACTGTATATAAAGTGGACAGTGAAGGGGTTCAGCAGCCGCTGCTCTTTGAGAAGAAGAGTGTGCTGGAGTATACATGCTTTCACGTCCATCTTCAAACTTTAAGAAAAGTTGCCACATTTGTCCTGAGTCCTTTTTTTTTTTACAAAAATAATGCAAGAGGGGTCTGAAAAGTCTCGGAGCCGTTGAGATGGCAACACCTGCATGCTGCAACAACGTGTATCATTATGGCCAATCACTGATGGTATTATCAGATCTTCGTCACGTGATTAACCCTTTGTGTACTGAAACTTGCCATCAAAAGACGAGGCACGTTTTGATAGTCCGTGCTACCTAAGCATTTCGGTCGGTTCCAGAAAAGAACAGAATTTTGGTTCCCAGCCCCAGACGCCACTGTGTTTGAACTCTGTTGACATGATGAACAACAGCGTATGATGACATTAACACGGACACAGCAGTAAAATGAAACTCACTCGTTTGCAGAGTTGTGTGTCCATCATGAAGTTGTGGACGTGCTTCTCAGCCTTAGTCAGTTCCAGTTTCCTGGCCACAACTGCAACCACAAGTGCAGTGCAACCAGCTCCCTGTAGCACAAAGACAGAGAGACAACAATGCAGTTGTAGTAGTTAACGTAGTATTTTGAGTAGTACATGCACAAATAAATGTTAAGTGAAACAAAAAGGAGATTTGTTTTGTTTAAGTGCTCTGAACAACATTTAGTTTTAGTCAATGTAACACATGGACAGGTTCGAAAAGGAAGTGATTTTTTCTTGCTGCCATTCATGCTCAGACTTCATAACAGTCAGTTTTGTCCCGTGAGAATGTTCTTTGGTGTTTCTTGAAGTAATGGCGAAAGTGACCTACCATAATCCCTGTAAGCAGGCACACGCCCTTCCCGCAGTACGTGTTTGGTACCATGTCCCCGTAGCCGATTGAGAGAAAGGTGATAGAGATGAGCCACATGGCTCCCAGGAAGTTACTGGTCACTCCCTGTTTGTCATGATACCTGAAAGCGTGAAGAGAAGTAGAGGTGGGATACACATAGTCAGTAAAGCTGCATGCAGCTCCTTGAAGGTGAGCATGCTGGAGGATGACGTGGAGCTCTGTGAACCAAACGGGGGGTGGTGGGTGGAGAAGGTGGAGGTGGAGAAAATCGAGGAGGAGGAAGAGGAGGAGGAAAAAATCATGACACAAGGTTCTGTATCTGTTTTGTAAAGCCAGTTAAATAAATGTCAATTCTTGAGAACACAAATTGAGTTATTTCAATGGATTTGCAAGAGACACTATAATTCAATTGTCTTTTTATTTTGTTTAGAGACAGTTTAATGGAGGAAAATGTTTAATGGGAGGGAAACTTAGACTGACATGGAGGCAGAACAAAGCAAATAGTGTCAGTTTTTTAAGGAAATTGATGAGATGATTTCAAACTGAGAGCAAAACCACTGAGCATCATGTTCAGTGTCCGTCATATACAACTTAACCCTTTGCTGAGAGAGATGTGGTTTAGAAAATAAATCTGAGGCCAAATCACTTACTCTTTCCTTCACATTAGCATAGAAATTACATTTTTGGACAATAGGTTTCCAGGACAAAGAGATGGACCATGTCGCTGTGAGGGACTGAATACCACAGGTCAAACTAGATTTGAGTATGACAACCAGACAAATGTGATGTCAGCATCCAAAAATGCTGTTTCAAATCAAACTAACAATTGGCTTATTGGTCACAGTTTGCTGCAAATCTTCCTCCACTGAGCTTATTCTGACCAGCCCCCCCCTTTAAAAGGTTTGGCGATGCAAAACATCACTTCAAACATGTCGGCTGAAAATAGCTGACAGCCATGCTTGAATTGACAGACCAAAGCTCCACAGTGCTTATGCAAAGATATTTAAAAAGAAAAACACACTCTACAAAGCTGGATTGATGATGACATTCCCATACCTTTTTTTATACAAAGACAAAAAAGTCCATCACAGAAGCAAATCTGCCTCATCCTCCCACCCCCATTCAGCTCGCCTCATTATTCCCAATGGGCTGTCTAGGAGGAGATCAGATAAGATTTAATTTTGGAGTTTAAATCAAAGATTCATTAAACACTTTGAGACAACATCTTGCAAGGATTCTTGTGATAAGACGCCACAGACAGAGGCTTATTTCTCGAGATTTTGTTCGTGCTTTTCCAAAGGGGGTTCTGACTGAGCCAATCATTAAACGCCTAAAACTTCCAGCTACTCAGCAGTGACCAAACATGTGGACTAGATGGTAAATTTTCTTTCCAAATGGAGGCAAAAAACCCTGATTTGTACAAATGCCGACTCCTCCTCCTCCTCCTCCTCCTCCTCTTCTTCCTCCGAGACAGTTCATTGACATTGAATATCATAAGTCAAACTAATCATGCCTTCTGTAGTTCTTAAAACTCTCACTCCAGAGTTTCTATTCATGCTCAAAGTCAGTGGGGAAAAATAGCTGAGCACTTCTTTTTCCTGAGACAAAAAGTGTGCGTTCCAGTGGGATTCAAGCCTCTTCAATGACATGCAGAGAAGCAGTCTGTACAACACCATGCAGGAATAAAGAGGATGTCTGCATCATGCATGTTTCAAAGCCAGTATATTGAGAGCAGGGGCGTAGGGGGGCAGGGTGGGGCGATGGGGGAAAAAACCTGGGGTTCTCGTTTTGAGATGGAAACCAGCTGCGACAGATACTGCAGCACTATCAGGTGGAGGGGCATCGTACGTCTTCTCGAATGGGCCTTCATTTGTAAACAGCAGGGTAGGATCGGATGAGTAACAAAGGAAGAGGCTCATTGAATTTGACACTCCTGTCTCTTTTACCTGCATCTCAACACTGCAGCAGCTGCCCTTTGATAGCTGCCAGGGGGCTAAACTTGATCAGCTAGCTAAATATTGTAATTACAAGTGACTAGTATGTTAATTTCATTCATCTTGTCATCAAGGCGTGCAGAGAGTGAGTCATGTCTTTAAGGCAGGCAGGCAGGGACGAGCTGCACCTTTTGGCACACTAATCCAATCTATAGCGTCGGCCTCCCTTCTGTTGTAAATATTCCTCATAAATACGCCTGGAAAAAAAATGCAGGAGGCAACGTTTTTTTTAGCAATTAAATCTTTTACAGACACTTTCTCTTTTATGGTCTGCTTTCCTAATGGTCGATGTGGCACTGTACTCTCAACGCACACATATTTCGATAATTCCCAGCACGGGAAAAAAGCAGAAGACAGCAATAAGGGAATAGAGACAGAGGCTGAAGAAGAGGGGGGAGGGGGCGGGGCTAATCGATAGCATTTTAAGGCTCTCAATATACTGTGGCGAGTTTTTGGAATAGCATGGAGAAGAGCTGGCACCACTTTCGACCTATTCCAGGACAAGAGGTATATAGTGTCCAGAGCAGACAGTTTTATCCCCCGCTGTAAAATCCTCCCTGACAGACACTCTGCAGCGAAAGCATTCTCTGAAATCACTTACTCTAATATTACAGAGATGATGCTATTTATCCGGTGAAATAATGCTTAAATTTACATCCAAATGAGCTGTAAATCTTTGCCTCTGTGGTGGGTAAGAGGAGGGAGAGCAGTGTGATTCATCTACTGTACGGCTCCTATGCCACTAAACAGGTCAATGATAACAGCTTCCAATAGCCTCTGTGAGTCTACTTCCTTTGACTTCTTTAAATGACCAACAATAAACAAATAAGTGGAACTCAGCCCTGAAGTGGACGTTAAACTGAGGTACAACAGCACCGCTCATTTTTTCTGTTTGTTTGAGAATGAAAAAATTCAGACATTTAATATTTCAGCTGTGTATGTATGGATGAGCGTGTGATTCATGTAATGAGCAGAAATACAAATTTGACGATACAACCTCAATACGACAAACACTCATCACGATGGATCCAATAGGAGAGAGTCACACACACCTCTGCCAGGACACACACAAAAACACACATGCACACAAAAACGTATCGCTTCTGTCCCTGCGATGCCCTAAGGTGAACGACCACTTCTTATTCTGCAGCTATCGCCAGCTAACGGCAGCACTTTTTCCCTCATCTCCCTACGTTTTTAGTATCACATCAACAGAAAATAAATAATAATAAAAAAATCAACAAGTTCCAGTCTTGTTGATCTTAATGAATTTGAGTGCTGCTTGAGATTACTTCTGGGGCAAATATGTTGCGATGCTCCTCGGGGAGAGTGTTAGTTGCAGTAAACATGAGCAGATTAAACTCAAAGTGATGATGACCTAATTAAAAAACTGCAGACGAAACAGTGTTTTTTACAAGCGCAGCCAATATGCAGAGCAAGCAAGTCAGCAGCAGAAGCGGGACTCTCCAAGTGGGCTGTAGCAGTTATATGATGAGCATTTTGAAATGTTTAAGGAAACGTGAAAAAAACAATATAACCAAAAAAAAAACAAAAAAGCAAATTATGTTAGGCTAAACAGATATTTCTTTTCTTCATCTAGACAGAGTTAGATGATGTCTGTATTAAAAAGGAGAAGAAAGTTATTTTTAAATCAGCTCTGTTTTTACATTTCAACTCCCACTTTACTTTAGTGGTCCACAAATTTCATCACACTTAAGTAATAATTAGACAAAGTTTTTTCTTATTTCTTTGATATTAGCACATAACTTCTTTAAAGTAATGTCCAAATTTATTGTCGCAAGTTACAATTGGTAAGTTACTGTTTTTTTTCCTTTTTTTTTTTTATTTACTCCAAATTGCAAGGTAAGAAGGTGACGAGTAGCAAATAATTTATTTGAAATTAAATCACAACCCTCCACAAAATGTTTTAGAAGTATCCAAACGTTTCTGATATTTCCAGAGAAGCAGGTGATAAATATCTGCTTAGTTCTTGAAAACAGAAGTTAGGTTCATTGTTTCCTCTGATAATTACCTTTGAAATGTTCGGTGAATAATTCAGTTTCCCAATAAGCAGTAGATAGTTATCTATTTATTTTTTAATTTTACCAAGTTCTTTAATACTGAGTTTGTTGATATGCACAATTGAGATCACATGTAAAATGATAAACCTTTATAATTAGGCCTATAATGTTTTTTATGATACAACTGAAGGCTTCAGATGTGATATTCACCAAGAGTGGGGCTGTAAATTGGTCTTACCTGATTGTGATAGACACTGAGAGTACAGGTGCACTGCAAAACAGAATCTGGCCACAAGTTATGTGCTGAAATTTTGGGGGGTAATTTCAAAGAAATAGGAAAAATTGTTGTCTAATTATTAACATAGTGTGATGAAATTTGCGGACCTCTAAAGTAAGAGTTACCCAACTCCCTGTGGATCAGACCCTTTTCTTATAGACTGAACTATGTAAACATCAGTAGTGCTACCAGTATGAACTGCTAAAACACCTTTCAACACCTGATCACACTTTTCTTTTTTGTTCTAGCTCTGGTGTCAAATCAAATTTCTATCCTTTTTTTCTGTCTCACAACTGTGATTTGTAATCAAGTGAAGAAACTGTTGCACTTTCATCAGCTTTGTGTCGATCTAACATGGGTTAGCATGATTCAAATAAAGATGAGGACACAGATGCTAACATCAGCTTGTTGGCATCATCATTGCAAGCAGGTTAGCATGCTCATGTTAGCAATAACCTCAAAGCATCACTTTACAAAGTTGTTAGAATATGTTTTTTTTTTTTGCCAAACATCATTCAGCCACTTCAAAGCCCTCTTCAGGGTCAAGACACAGGACAGTAACAAAGTGTTTGCTGGCATTTTTTTTTTAAATCACTTCCTTTTAGAAACTACACATTCACACAGTTTTATTAATAAAAAGTTTTCATTTCCAAGACATGTTACACCTTCATGCCCACTCCACTAAACTTAAGCATGTATGCAGAGGACATAAATTAGCACCTAAAGCCATCTCCATGACTTGGCTTTGTGCCTGAGTTTAACTTTGGTCAATGAGTTCTTAAACACACTTAACAAATCAAGGACTCAGTGTCGCGAAGAGCTCTCATCCACTAATCAAACATGAAGATGTGATGTTCTTAGAATGTGTCCTCTAAGTGAACTTCAGCAGTTCAACATGAACAAACATGAGCCACATAAAGGCTTTGAGCAAACTCGCCATCAGCTTTTGATGAAGTGGGTTTGATGAGCCTTTGTTAACGTGTGTCTCTCTCTGAGCACTGTATTTGTTGTAGATAATGAAATATTTTTGTTGCACCAATGGCAATGCAGTTTCACTGCATTAATAAACTGGACATTGTGTATTTCTATCGAGCACCAAAGTTATGAATCTGAAAGTAAAGAGCTGCTAAGGTTTGCTGACTTGCAGATATTGCAGCGAGGCAGAATCCAGGCCTCTGTTGCCAGAATTGATCTTGCGTGTTTGTGAATCTCATCCATTTCAAAGATGTTGTATGAGGACTTACAGGGCGGAATGTTAAATAAGATTTCTTGCAGGTTACTCCAGTGCATAAAGTACATCAAAAGACCTGAGCTAACATAAGCCTTGTGTCACTCTTATTGCTACAAACTTTCATATTCAAAGCACAGAAATCGCCTTTTTTTTCCTCAAGTCAAACCTTTTTCTTTCCGTCTTAATCTACAAATCCGCCCGACAGAGGGCTCAGTTCTCAAAGCTCTTAATCTCAATGTTTCAGAGCCGGAGTGTGGTCTTGTATCTGAGGTTATCAGATACTGAGTATCCTATTACAGAGGTTTCTTTGACTTAGGTTGGAGACATGTCCAAAAAAGTCAACCATGCCCTTTGGTATGCCGCTCTCAGAGGCCTTGTTACCAAACCTGTGCTAAAACTGCGAACAAGCTAACTTAAATCCCTGTGTAATTCTTCAAAAAACATTTCTTCACACAACTTGCTGAGTTTTGGTTTATTTTGCTACAAGCTCTCAGTATCCACTCTTCAAGGGATAAAAAATACTTTGAAACACCAACACCACAACCACTCCACCTTCTTCACTGACAACTAAGTATTTCTTTTATGTTCCCAGTCTCCCCAGTACACTCAGCACTCAGCACAGCACACAAAATACCTGCTCCTCTGCCCACAAATCCAAGCTTGGCTTAAAGGTAGAAATTGCTCATTAGAACCTGAGAGATTGCCTGTTGTCTTACTAATCTCTGCCCACGCTCAGGTTGCTTTACAAAATGCCTACTGGAGAGGTGAGTTGTTTAAATTTGATCTTGTAAAGAGGCATAATGTCCAATGCTGTGAGATGCATCTTTTAGATTCCTTATGAGACTATGAGATCAGATGTGTGGAGTAATATTCAAAGCTTAATGTTAGAGGTATAAGTCAGGAGCCATGATGCTTATTTTGTTGTCTCATCTATACTCCCCGTCTGTTTATACGCAGCGTTGTGTCCTGTCTCACCTCCTACTGGTCTCATTTCTCAATGCATCTGACCTTCTGACAATACTCATCAGCAGCATTGTTTTATAAAAAAGGCCAAATAACACAACTCACATTAGAAATCTCTGACATGTTCTGTTAACACAACAGGTGATCTGTAAATGGATGAGACTTGTTGAATGACGCAGCATTTCATGATGATCCATCGCTGAGAGTGCAGAATGACATCAGCATCAAGCAGCTGCGCATAACTTTGAAAGTTCATATTTAACATGAGACATCACTCCTCAGTCAATGCGTCAAGGAGGGACACGCTGAAGGACCTATCCCTCCCTCCCACCCTCCCCTTCTCTCTGATCACCTTCAGCAGAGCGTGTGTCACTGCAGGATATCAGACGCCAGGGGCAGAGTGACAAGAGATTGTCTAAATTATTGATCCCAGATGGTGATCTTATAGTCTTGGCTTATGTCGTCAAAAATATTCATGCACATTTTTGCAAGAGAAGCAGCTTTTTGCTCCATTCATCCAGATGGATCAGCAAGCTTAAGAACTGAATTAAAGTTGATGTGTGTGGTTGTTGTCAAAATCTGAATTCTAACCTTGAACTCAACTTCTGCAGACAAATCATCTGTTTCAAAGCGACCAGTGTTTCGGATCAAAGAGTGACCCTGTTAGCTGCTGATCTGGACAAATGTGTCCAAAACTGTCGTGACAGAGTTGTAGACAGCTAAAACCTCATGTTACCATGATGCTGACATCCAGTAGCTCATTACTTAGATCTCAGACATGGTGGTGCTTTTCTTTTTCTTTTTCCGGCAAAAATGTGAATCATGATTTTCTGGCATGGCCTTTTCACAAAATGTTTATTGCAATGATGAACTTTAAGAAACCAAGAAAGCCAAAGTTATAACGATGTATGCTTACCGCTAGCCTATTAATGCAGTTTCCTCATATACATTAGCGTCAAGCTTGCGTTATGTTTTGTATATGGTTTTTAGTACATTAGGGGATGTATAACATGTTGAATGTATTGAATACAGAGCAATGTACACTGCCTGACCAAAAAAAAAAAGGCGCCACTAAAATTTTGTTAGACCGCCTCTAGCTTTTACTACAGCATGCATTCACTGTGACATTGTTTCAATAAGCTTCTGCAATGTCAAAAGATTTATTTCCATCCAGTGTTGCATTGATTTTTCACCAAGATCTTCATTGATGATGGTAGAGTCTGGCCGCTGTCAGTCTGCAATCAGTGAGGCTAACTGGGAAAAAAGGCTTCAATTTGCTAGGGAGCATAAAGATTGGACTCTGGAGAGATGGAAGAAGGTCATGTGGTCTGATGAGTCCAGATGGACCCTGTTCCAGAGTGATGGGCCATCAGGGTAAGAAGAGAGGCAGATGAAGTGATCACCCATCATGCCTAGTTCCTACTGTCCAGCCTGTGGGGGCAGTGCTGTGATCTGGGGTTGCTGCAGTTGGTCAGGTCTAGGTTCAGCAACAGTCTGTGCTCAAAGAATGAGGTCAGCTGACTACCTGAATGTACTGAATGACCAGGTTATTCTATCAATGGGTTTCTTCTTCCCTGATGGCACAGACATATTCCAAGATGACAAGGCCAGGATTCATCGGGCTGAGACTGTGAAAGAGTGGTTCAGGGAGCATAAGACATCATTTTCACACATGGATTGGCCGCCACAGAGTCCAGACCTTAACCCCATTGAAACAATGCCACAGAAAATGCGTTTCATAATCAAAACTAGAGGCGGCCTAAAGAAATATTAGAGTGCGTAACCCTTTTTTTTGGTGGCAGTGTAGATTCCTGTTCGGTAATTTTTGATAAAACTTCAAGGGGAAAATCCGTAATCAGAGTTTTCTTGGTAAACTGTTACCTCTCTGATATGCTAAGAAAGCTTGGGCGAGTAGTCAACTTAGTTCCGGCTGCTCCGTTGTAACAAAAAATCATTTAGCACAAAGGCTAATTATGTCGATGGACTGAACTATTTCTATTTAATTCTTAACAAAAAACGGTTTTCAATGCCCATTCCTCGTCATTCAAGCAGCATGATCCGTACTCAGTCTTTCCTTGGTGCACTGCAGCCGGCAACAGCGGGCTAATGTGTTGTGAAGACGCTTTACCAAAGGTTGAAGGAGAAAATAGCGTTGCATTTTAGGGGCATTTGTTAACTGTGTTTAGAAAAAAGATCACATACATGTGTGAATCGAGAACGCAATCTTTTAATGATTGATTGTGCAGCCCTAAGTGACATTACACTAGGCCCAGGTAGGGCGTGTAAGTATAAGAAACACTGATCGCATTATTCAGCAATGAAAAGAGTGTGTTTTATCAATTGTTTTGCAAAGGCATTTAAACTTTCAGTGGAAATAAAAGGCTGATTTTGGGACAGGCTCATGAAGTGCCGCCGTGTTGATGTGGTTCTAGCCTACAGCACTGATGATCTCAAGACGGTGTGTTTGGTGTCCCATTAAAGCTGTATCGCATGAATAGGTAAAAGAATTTACTCAGGCTAAGGGGATGCACTGCTTATATTTCAGGGCTGCGATACTCAGAAGTTGGACCACCAAAATTTCACAGTAGCTTAGCAGCATCAATACAAGATTCTTACATCTTCAATCTGTAGTTAATAAAAAAAAATCTCCTGCAAACAAATCCAGAGACCATGAGACAAAGTTGGGAGTGAGTTTCAGTTGAGACATGTGAGTATCAGCTAGACCAAAGTGATGCCAGAAACAAATTTTAAGAAAATCGCTCTTTTACAGGATTAATAGCTTTGAGGACTTGATCTTTACATCCAGAACAGCAGCTACCCAAGACTTCTGTTTATCACAGACAGGAAGAAACATCAACAAACAACAAACATCACTGCTAGGAGAAGAACACGTAACTCTTCCAACTGAATATCCATAAACGTAACAAGCCAGCTGAAAGCGTGAAGTTATTTGACCTGAATCTTGATGTGTTGTCTTTTGCTTTCAGAGCCAAAGAAAAACAGCATAAGAAAAGAAAAAACATCTAAGACAACCTTTGACTTCAAGCTACCACTCTTTTTCCCAGAACAAAGACAAGCAGTGGTTCAGCTCATGATCTTTAGTTCGGATCGTATCTCAGCTGATAATAACTTCCACATTCACTGTTATGCAATCATGCTTTGCGGGCACTGTATATGACTTTGCCATAGGCTGCGATCAATAATACGCCTGCAGAGCGTGCATCGTATTAAAAACTCTTTATCAGATGAAGTCATCAAACCGTGGAATATCCACCTGTCCTTGAGGTTGAAACAATTTGCATAAAATCCATCTGTCTCTGCAGAGGAGATGCTTTTTGTACAGATAATCTTGTGAATGATTCAGATTAAAGGAACAGTGGATTATAAAGGAATGCAGAGCAAAACATTTGGGTTTGGTGCATTGTCTCACCTTTGACTCTGCGTTCCTAGAGTGTATCTAAGATTTGTGCAGTTCTACAATGTTGTTCCCATCAGTTATCCAGGAAAACAAGAGGACATTTCAGATTAAAAAATTCAAATCAAATTTAATCTTAATCCAGCAAACTAAAGAGAGCAACCCTCTTCATTAACTTCACCAAGGAGGTTGTGTTTTGATATCTTCAAACAGGATGAGGAAGAACTTATTCAATTTTGGAGGTGATCCGAATCACCTTCTGGATCCAAGATTTTTTTAAGGAATCTTTATCATTGTGAGATAGGGCTGTTTTCACCATATGTGTATATAACTCCACGATAAATGGTTGGATTGCTTTGCAAAACAATACAAGACAAGATCAACATAATTTCTGACAGATGTAAAAGTACGATCCAGATCCTGGGAATATTCTGGATACTAAGATCCAGAATATAAAATATAAACTGGGTCATCATAATTTTCAACACTGTCAGGAAACAAATTATTGTACAAACCTGCAACTAAAACCACATTGTAGCAGACAGTCTGCTGAAAGGGAGTATAACATTAAAGTAGGACTAAAGTGTTGGTGACAAACACAATACACTTGGTGGAGGTCTGTGCTCTCTGAGTGTTTTTCTAGTTAATTTTGTGTCTTAGATCAGTGTACTTGCTTGTAGAGATGTCAGATCTTGCTGAATATTTCATGTCAACCTGTGGTTGGTGTGAGGAAGTTCAGGTTGCACTGGTGTGAGTTTCCTGGTTGGACATTTGGACAGTCTGTTCTTGGCTGGTACTGTTTGTATCCTGTGGCTAAGTGATGACACAGTCTCGTTGTCAGACCTTGGGTGTAGGTGTAGCTGACTAGTAACTCAAGCCTCATAATCCGGCACTGCGCTCCGAGGGAAAGTCAGCTAAACTTTCTGTGAGCTTTTCTCTTTACCTAGCCTACAGGTCCTCACTGAAGAACAGGAGGTAAGAAAAAGCGGTCTCACATCGCCCCAGAATAGAGCTTTTTGTTACAGATAACAGAGTTAGAACAGGGAAAGAAGAGAGTTAGATAACAGGTAAAAGAGAAAAGGGAGCAAGGATCCAGAGAGGCAGGCATGGCATACATGCAGGTGTGTAAGTGAGAGATTAGGCCTGCTTGTTATGGATCAGGGAAGGGAAAAGGACAGGGAATCAGAAGTGGGGAGCGATGAGGAGAAACTGCAAAGCATGCCACATCAGATGGGTTACAGTAGGAGATCTGCAAAGGATCAGTCAGGAGTAAGAGAGAGGGAAGGAGCCTTGTGGCTGTGAGGGAGAAGCCAAAGGAGCTTAGTTAAGGAGCTTAGTTAAGGTAGGTTAGCTCTGAAGATGGGCCGTATCAAGAACATAGAGAAGCAGGGCCAGTGACCGGCGTTAAATCCATCTACTGTAACATTACCATCCCTCACATCGCCTCTTCTTTCTCCACTCCTCCATCCCTCTCTGTCCCTCCTGGTTGTGTGTCTTTCATTCCCCCCATCTAGGCATTTTCCAGGTTAACTCCGTGCTCGTCCAATCTCACACCGCACTGCCCTTTGATTGGCTCAGAAGCGTGTCAATGTGACAGTGTAACGGGGCATATAACAGAAGATAAAAAAGTAACATACAGCACTTTGGAAAACAAGCGCCTCTTCTTTATCCCTTTAATTGTTATTCTTTCACTTCAAATGATGGGATTGAGTAAACATGAAAACCTGCATGCTGTTTGGATGTTTACCAGAGGAGGGGACAGAGGGGGGGTGAGGACTTCACTTCATGAGTGTAAACAAAAAACTAGTGGCAGTGTTTGGAGAAATCAGTGCAACAATGGGGAATGATGCCCTCCTTTCCCTGCCTAGCTTTGCACTGGGTAAGACCACTCGTATATAGTTCATGTTCAAAGTCCTGCTGTGCCAGATATGAAGACGCATCCCAGACCATTATGACACTGCAGAGTATACCGTCTGACTCGCTATTTGTCCTCTCCTTGCATATCCAGGCTCACTCAGACAAAGTGCCTTGGCTGCCAGAGAAAATTCTTTGGGGTAGAAGCAACAAAAGTCTGAGACAAACCATTACACCACTGTTCAATTAATTTGGTGAAGGGAGACACATAATGGGATGGTAATGTGTGAACACAAAGAACAGAAAGGCTTTTGCTCCTTGACAAATCTTTGGAGTTGCTGCGAAAAAGTCTTTTTGTGTAATATGGATCTATAACAATTGCATAAGGACAGAGAGAAAGAGAAAGAGAATGAGAGAAGACGAATCGCCCTCTGGCTCGTTTGTGAAGGTGACTTGAAGGAGCTGCTCCATTTTAGCACAAATTTCCCCTTCCTCCTCCTCCCCTTTCACCTCCTCCATCTCCTCCTCCAGCCCTTACCAGCCTAACACGCCATATTTTAGCAAAGAGACGCTTGCTTCAAAGTGCTGCTCACACCGTCGGTGTCTGCTGTGCTCCTATAGCCACTTAAAGCCTCTTTTCTCAGCAGAAGGGTGGTGCCACTTGCATGCGAGCTACAGGGCCTACCTACTCCTTCTCTGCCATACCAGGAGTGCAGATAATCAATGGTTAATTGTTTTAGAGGAGTCGCCCCTTCTCCCATCTACCACCCCACCCTCAAACCCCACTCAGGGCAGTAGTGGCGCCAGCTCAGTGCAGAATGATAAGTTGTTCTTTTGTTTTCCACGGCTAGAGAACGAGGACTCACATGGTATCCCTATGGAGCAGCATAGTGGGGAAATAGAAAGTACAACAAAACATTATACAAACACACACACACACATGCACACACCTTCATGTGCATACTTGCACCAGTTTGAAGAAACACACTTAGACATACATTCACAAATCATTCGCCCATTGGAGCTCAACATGTTATTCTGCAGCTGAAACCAAAGCACTGACAGCATGCACTGCTCATGGACCATGTGTCACAGTGTCAGTGGACTCAGACAGCATCACAGACTCTGTGGTTATCTTTTAGACACTCAGGAGCCCTGTTAAATGAATTCTCAATACTCAGCCAGTGTACTTTTTATTGGTGTACATTTCGGGAAAATCCTCTAGCTTGTTTCATCACCTATAGTTAGAGGAGAAGATTGAAACCACTCTTGTATTTGTATGATAGTAAATGTAGCTGGTTGGCTTATCAATAAGCTGCTTCTTTGATGTATCTTTGTTACACTCAGAGGTGTCAAAAGTATTCACATCATTTCTCGAGTAGAAGTATAGGTAATAGGGTTGAAAAAGACTTTTGTAGAAGTTGAAGTATCAACTCAAGCTTTTTACTTAAGGAAAAGTGCAAAAGTACTGGTTTCAAAACTACTTAAAGTATAAAAATTAAAGCTACTTAGAGGGGGGAAATGCCATTAAGGTCAAAAGCTTAGGCTGTGCCACAGGAGCTTATAGTTCATGTAGTTCATATAGTTCATCCCCCTCCTGAGTCTCTGCCACAGACATCTTCATACTATGCTACATGTGTCTGTTATGTCCTTTCTAAAGTGTAGCGTGATTTGTGTCGTGTGCAGGTGTGATGGATCACGTACAAACCAACAGGGTGTTGGAATAGTATTACATTTATACATCTCTTCCGTCCACAATCAAATGTGTCTTTTTGAACGATGACAAGCTGGAATAAAATAAGAGTAGTGAGGCTATTTTTGAAACGTGCACAGTAGAAACTACAGATGCCTGAAAATGTAAGGAGTAGAAGTAAAAGGTTGGCTAAAAAAGAATTACTCAAGTAAAGTATAGATGCCTAAGATTTTTTACTTAAGTAAGGTAATTAAGTATTTTTACTCAGTTACTTGACACCTCTGGTTACACTAAAGGCTGATTTATGCTTGACGCATCTGTGGGGTCTGTGCGGTTTCATGAATGACGTAATTTTCGCACCTATGTCCCCTCCTAGTGGTCGAAGAGTAAAAATGCAGGCATCTGTATAAAGCCGTGTTTCCACCAAGCAGTCTGGTCCGGTTCAGTACGGTTTGGCACAGGTTGGCTCAGTTAAACCTGATCCCGTTTGCGTTTCCACAGCAAACTGTGCCCTCTCGTGGTAGGTGGCGTGTAAGCCGGATGCTGAAAGCCGCAGCTGTTAAACAATAGTGTGACGCTGTAGCAGCCCAACACAGTGTAGCCCGCTAATAAATCCAACAAAGAAGAAAAACGCGACATTATAAACCAAGAGCAACGATGGAAGACATACAGTATTTTGTCCTCTCTGTGATTGGCATGTAGCTCTTTGATACAAAGTGCAATCAAGCTTTGTTTAAGAGAAGTCTGTGTGCCGCCAGGAGAAATGCAGCCGTTGTCGGGGTAAGTGATGATTCTTTTGACCAATCAACGGTCTGTAGTGTGTTGCTCCACCTTCCGAGAGCGGATTGGTTCAGTCTGGCACCCAAACGAAAGGGTCCCAAAAAAGAAGGCCTGTCGGTTTCGGGGGATCTGTCCCGGGATATGTCAGTGGAAACGCCGCAAAATGCGCGCCATACCGAGACGAGCTTATGACTCTTCAGACAGAGATCACTGTGATAACCAAGTGGTAAATAATTCATGGAGTGAAATTGCAGCCACTCTCGGCAGAGAAGAGAAATCGGTTAAAATAACCTGGAAAAATCTCCGGGACTGATATGTCAGGTTGTAGACAAAGGCAAACTTCTTTGACTCTTGTTTAGTACTCTGGTAGACGTATGTTTGTGATACAATGCCCCCTGTAGCTTGGGAATAGACACCAATGGACGCCGCACGGGGTTTTAAGGAATAAAAGCCTCACATGTTCTGTCACGCAGATCTAGTGGGTCTGATTTCCACGAGTCACGTTTGCACGGAAAGCATAATACAGCCTTAACTTGGAGCTTTTTACAGCGACAAATTGAAGGAACTGTCCAATCAGCATCTTGAAGTGTTTAAAAATGGAGCTAATGCAGAAGTACGAAAACAGGTCCACTCGAGTCTGGCTGCACGAGGAAAGCCAGTGAAATAATATGTTCAAAAGCTCGTATTAAAAGTGGAAATAAAAACTGTAACATGATTGGCAAAAAAAAGGGTTAGGGGGCCAGTGGTTCAAGCTTGTGCTTAATTGGTGACAATGTACCTCGAATCAGGTCACGTCCCTAATCACTGGGGATGGCACATCGGTCCCTCTACTCAGTTTAATACTGTCTATCTTGCAGCTAGTCTTAGGTTAAATGAAAGTTAGTGACTCGGTATTACTCTCATATTGTTGAGCTTAAAAATATATTTTCAGAAACCACTTGTTGACGAAACCAGTTGTTGTTACAGATATTGGGGCTGTTATTTTTTACTCAAGTGTCAAACAGTCTTTTAAACATGAGGTTAAAAGTTAATGTATGAACTCTAATTACCTTCTTCAAAAGGTTGGCTGCAGTCTCTCTGCCTGCTTACACGCCGCCTACCAAGCAGGGCTCAGTTAGCTGTGGAAACGCAAACAGGATCAGGATACCAATCCAACCCGTACCAATCCGCTCCAATTTATTCAAACAAATTTTAGGTCACTTTAGATTCCTTCAAACTTGATTTTTTTGAAAAAGTTGCAGCCCTAAAAAAGATGCTAGATTCCTGTGTCATGGTAAAGTTGTGAGAGTGGCATGGATTTTAGCTAAATGTAGCTAGCAATAATTTTTGCAGTCCTAGGCTAACTGGAGCTTTTTTTTATCATCATACAAACAACATATGGTGGTATTGATCTTCTCCTCTGTTTTTGGTCAGAGAGGAAATCAGGAAAGTTCAGTGATGTTTATGCTCTGTTCTGAGTTTTTGATTGGTCATAATAAAGAGGGAGAGTGGATGAGTGTCGAGCAGTAGCCATGGAGTTATTGAACAGGTTGTGATTAACCATCTTTAGCCTTACTAATGGCATCCAGACTGGACCCTGTGTTGTTTGGTTGTGTGCCAACATTAAGTTAAAGTGACGTCTCACTGTCCTCTCTGCTCCAGAGAAGCTCAGGTCAAACCTCATCAGCTCTTGTAACTGTCGGTTCACCCTGTGAAGTTTAAACCCATCATTAAACAGCTGGAGGCGCCAAGAGGCTGAGAAGATCCAGGGTCGGGCGTGCAGGGGTTAAAGTTAGTGACAGGTGTTAACACAGGGGGTAGTTAAGAGGAGGAGGGGGAGGTAGGGCGGGAGGGGAGGGAGGTACTTAGTAAAAGCAGGGGAGGTGAGCAGCGGGAGGTTTCTGAGCATCTGTAGTCATTTCTTCATCTGAGCTGATTTTAGACTTTTACTGTGCGCTAAATGTGCAGGATCACGCTGTGTCTGTCAGGAACTTCTGCTATAGATCTCCCACTCTCCACCCACAAGAACGAAGTCGTCACCCCACCCCTCCTCCTTCTACTCCAACTGCACAACTTGGAAACATCAAAGCTGGCATTAGCGTCTCATTTCCCTATGCAAATGCAAATTGTAAAAAAGCCTTCATTTTTCCCTGCCTCTTTCACTTTCAGTGAGAATCGTTGCTGCCCCCTTGAGACGAAGCCTGATGTGCAGTTTTAGGGAGAAAACGGGTTAGGGGATCCTGGGGGCTGCTCTGCATTACCAAAACAAACCATTCAGCAAACAAACAATTAGACACTCATGAATTATGGACAAGCCTTCTAAAATAGCAATAAAACCGGGGAGTAGGGAGTCGTGAAACGATTGCTGAGCTATCGAGACCATGTCAGGGTGTTATTTAACGCTCCCTGCCTGACTGTACATGTGTACAGTATCTATGTAACCTATTCTGAAATCTCCAGACATTCTGTGAACCAGTGCAGATGAGCGACTGAAAACAAGAGAACACTGAGAAGCCAAGAGTGAAGTTGAAAAAGGGTACAAGTAATCCACAACAGCATGATGGTGCATCAGCCATTTTGCTCTTCAAACATCTCCATCATTCACAACCCCGTGTTTACCTCTCACAGACGCGCACAGTCCATGCAGCAATGATCCAGGAGGATATACTGAACACCAGCAGAACAGTTCCCGGACAGATGGTCATGAGGGTCTTCATGACGAAGCGTGTGTTGAAGTTGATCTTATTGAGGGCGCCGATGCTCCGCGACGAAGCGTCCGTAAACAGCTTACTGTGGAGTAACATGACCCTGCCTATCAGGTAGAGTCTCAGGAACATGGGGATGGAGAGGATGATGTCCACGTCCGCATCTGCCACGGACGGCGTGTAGGTAAAGGCCAGCCGCGCTGTCCAAGTGAAGACATACTGGCCTGGGATGGGATGGATGGCACACACCAGAAGCTCCAGCACGATGAAGAAGATTCGCTCATAGGTCATGGCTATCCTCCAATCGTCCGCACCATTGTCCACCATGAACAGCTGCAGAGAAACAAACACATTAAGGATTCACAAACTCTCCTTTTATGTCACTTTTGAAGTTTTGGCATCTTCAGCACTTTTTCATCCTCTTCATCCCCCAACATCTTCAAAGTGTCGGGGGTTGAAACCAAGCTTCTGAGACAAACACTATTTGAATCAAACCTTCATATTTTGTCTGAAATCTGAGTCGTGATCTGAATAAGTCATGATCAATTAGAGGAAGACTTGCGGCAAATCAGGAACAAAGACAATTTAACATTTGGTACAAAGTTTCCCTCGTCCTGAAGATTCATATATTTGATTATATCAAAAATAAACGTCTGCACTGTAACTGTAATCCTGTTTGAAACAAAGCAGGCAGGCAACCTTAAGTCTACACATCCATTGTTCTTCTGAATACTCTTAATACTGATGATAAGTAACTACATAAACATTTATATTACTTTCACATTTTCCACACAACACAACAAACAACACAACAAATTGATCATAAATGCTTTTTCCTTCACTCTTTTGTGCGACTGAAAATTTTCAGGGTTAATGAAATTCCAACTGCCAAATCAGAAAGCAGCACCAATTTTCTCTGCACTGGTACAAAAAGCCGCTAACAGCATGAATAAAATGAAGTAATTCTGTTTTCTAAAACTCACCTGGATTTCCCGGGCATGGTACATTATTATAAGACCAAGCAATATAACAGTGGAAAGGCTGATAAGGCATTTCAGTGCAAATGAGTATGAAGATTCCTAAAGTGAGAGAAAGAGACATGGGGAGAAAAAAATTAGACATGTAATATTTACATCAGCATCATGACAAAACAGAATGCTTGGAAAATTAGAGTACATAATCTTTTACGTAAAAATAAGATAAAGTATGTCGCTTAGTATTCCTCTCGGGTGGCATTTTCCATACTTTCACTGTCTAAATTTAGCCTGAAGAGACGCCATTAGTGACTTATCACTACACAGCCTGTGATTTTGTGAGCTGCATGTTATTGCTAAGCAACAAGGTGAAATGAGGTAGTTGAGTAAAAGAGGAAATTTCAAGTGAAAGCTGAGTGTTTTAACTGTAAGTAAGAACTGAAGATCAGTAAATGTTGCGCTTCATTAAAATGCAAACCTCTAATGTTGGTTTGGTTCAACAAACGCTGCCAAGGAGGCTCAGAAGCAGGTAATCTCACAGCAGTGTATGCAGCCACACAAACATGCACACACACACACACACCGACACACAACACTTATTAGCTTAAAGGTCTATCTGGGAGCTGATAACGGGGTCTTTACACACAAACAGTGCCGTCAGGATGTTGCTAAACAATGCAGCTGCAGGTGTAGGTGCAGCCTGGTATTATCTGTGGAAGCTGTTCCCCTCCGTCTAAACTACCAATTAATCAAAGCCTTGCACTAACAGGGGAACTCTCCACTTAATGGTGGGTGCAGAAAAGGCAAGGCTAGCATTAGCAGGGGGGCCACCACAGTGAGTGTAGCTGATGATAAATAGGCCAGCTGGATGCTATCGCTGGAGCGTGTGTGAGTGTGTGTTTGTGTATGTGTCTACATGGGGACCATAGATCTAGGAAATGAGGACCTGTACTACTTAAGTCTCCCCTTTATGTTGGTAAAATGCCATTGGATAAATCAAGTTAACAGCCTTGGTGTAAAAAAGCCTCTCCGCGGCAGGCTAATGATCCTCCGGTTGTTGTTATCATAACGACACAGACAACAAACGACAGAAACAACAAGCGGAAATATCGTTCATAATTGCCGGTGAAATGACAGAGAGCTGCTCAGCATTTCTCCGTCCTTTGCTGGTCCATATTACAAAACTTATTTTTAGCTATCAACTAGATTACTTTGCCCCTCAGGTTGGCGACACATTCTCAAGACATTCTAACGCCTGAAATTGTTTTGAGAAGTCCCCTGTGAAATAATATTGAGTAAACCAATTAATCCACCTGTCAGAGGTTCAAGGATTTTTCAGTCCCAGTGCTCACTGCCTCTTTACGCATTTCTCTCCTCCAGGGCCGAGAAAACCTTTTCTGAGCCTCAAGTGTCTGCTGCGTGATGCGACGGGAGACAGAAAATGGACCATCCACAGCACATGCTACATGTCTGATGGGGGTGGGGGTGTCTTCTGTGCCGCTCAGAGATTGGAGGTCATTTCAATTTCAACTGAGGTCAACCTGATGAATGAACTAAACCCCACTCAGTAACAGGCACAGACAAACCTATTGACTTTCTTAAAACCCTATAAATCAGCATATGGATTATCACTCTGACCTCAAATATACACGCTGCACAGAGATACGTTAGAATACTCCTATTTAAACATCTGGAAAAACAAGCCCTGAACATTGTTTTTGTTGGTTTGTTTATTTCTGTCTGTCTCTAAACCTTTTATGCTGAACTAATTTTATGTCTATTTAAGTTCATTGGCTCATGTTACCTCAGCAACAATACAGAAGTGACAAATTACTGAAGGATTTGTATAAATGCCAAGATCCCCTCTCCTTTCAGTTGGAACCTGACCCTGAAACTCTCTTGTTTTAATAAAGCTTTAACAACTACTGATTAACACCATGATAAAACAGAACAAAGCTGTAGCGCCAAAAACAGTTCAAGTGTATGTGCTGAGAGCTATGCCACGAGAAACTGAATTGGAATCAGGAAAAATTGAAACCATTTTTTTTCTGTGCTGGAATCTTGCTGTGCAAAAACGACCATGTCAAAAGAAAACAGAATTTAACAAACATCGATCCTTTTGCCATTTTGAGGTGCCAATTTGATTTAAATTGCGATTGTTTGATATTCCTGATTTTTCCAATTTTTAGCTTGCTTTTTTTAACACCAGACCATGTGGAAAAGTTGAATGATGATGGATGTCCATAGACAATATCAGGAGCCTTATTATTTATTTTTTTTACAAAATATGTATATCACATGTGAGTTAGTTTTTAGAAATGTATTCAGGGATCTGACAACTTAACTTTTTTTCTAGCCCAACTTATAAACAAAGGTTAAAATGGAAGATTAAATTAAAAAAAAAAAAAAAATCCTTAAACAAAAAATCCCAATACTTTGAGACATACATTGTTTTCTCCCACCCCTAGTTCCAAGCTGAACTGAAATCAAACTGCACAACTCAATCTGAATTGTGGAAAATAAATTTAATTTTGTTTTTTGAATTATGATAATTTGATTAGATGAATTTTCAAGTCAGTCAAATAAAACTTTTAATTCATTTTTAAAAAATAAACTTGATTTCAGGTCATACTTTTCAAGTTCAGTATATAATGAATCAAATTCAGTTTCAAGTGGCACAAATTCCAGCCAATTGAATTGTGCAAGTATTATTAAGTCTTACAGCACAACAGGATTTAATTTATCACTAAGTGAAACTAGTGGTTGTCAATGGCTGCTCTAAACTTAAAAATTAGTTGCAAAATCACATTTTGTGCTTGTAATGAACACCACGGACTACGCTTATCCAATCCTTAGGCTTAAAAGTACAGAGTAATGTATACAGGTGCTTTTCAATGAGAAGTAGAGATGGGAATTGATAAGATTTTGTCAATACTGATGCCCTTATCGATTATCAACAACATTTAATTGAGTTTAAACTGTAAGTGAATAAAATGTAATTGGTCCCAGAGTCTGGATATTTCCGGGCATAATTATACACAAACAGGTAGAAATTGTTCACAATGTGACGTTGATGTACCGTGTTGTAGTATATTTATAGTTCAAGTAGGCCATCTAGTGTCTCGAAGTGGTTGTAGCAATGGTTTAAGTTGTTTGGAACCTTTCCGTAGTTATGAAGTCAGCCATGAGTCTTTCAGTTACCTGTTAGCTTTAGACATTTTAAATTCTCAGTATTTTTTACAAAGAGTTGATGTGATATGTTTCTGTGATAAAAGTTTAAATTTTATTCTGAAGCTGAAGTTATACTGATGTATGCTAACTGCTAGCATATCAATGCAGTTTCCCATATAGGTTAGCATCAAGCTTGGGCTATTTTGGTAAATAAGGTGATTTATACCATTTCGAATGTACTGAATATGAATCTCCTGAGAGAGAGAGTAATGTGCATTTCTTTATGAAGTCAGTTCTTCAGTAAAACTTCAAGCTGAAAATCCTGAATCAGAGTTTTCTTGGGAAACGTTATCAAACTGCTAAGCTAAGATAGCTGCAGCAGACTAGTCGACGTAAGGCCCTATGGCTCCAGCACAATGTAAAGAATTGATAAAGGAATCGTTAAGCACAAAGGCTAACGTTATCGATGGAATGAAACATTTCTTATCGATTCTCAACAGGAACTGATTTTCGATTCCTATCCCTAATGAGAAGTATGAAGAACTTTTAGTTCCAGGAACTACTCTTCGAGGAACTAAAAATTCTTGTGGCCCATTGCTGTCCGAGTGTTCACTGAAGGCTTTGAGTCCCGTGAAGATTATGCAAATCGCTTCAGTGATGCATGGAGAAACAGCCATGCAACAAAAGAGGCCTTTCACCCAGGAACTTTTGTTCCAGGAACTACTCTTCAAGGAATGACATACTGAAATAGTTCCTGTGTCCCATTATTGACGGCAAACCACTGAGGCACAAAATCTGTAAAGAAATCACAAATCAGGCCAGCGGAAAAAAACAAAAGTAATTGCACTTCACTGCATAACTATTAGAGGGCAGTTGAGTTGTTTGACATTTTTGGAACTTGTGGTTGTTTTTTTAGAGTTTAGTGGCCCTCAGTTTACATCTCAAGTTGTTTCTGCATTGTTTTTTTTTGTTTAGTTAGCAAATGTAAGTTTTCAGCTCACTGATTAGTTCACCACGAGCAGGTTGGAGCTTCTTTTTATTATTTATCCATTCTTCCTTTTTGTGGTAATCTTAAGGAGGGGGCACACTTCACAGCATGCTCTGAGCTCAGTGAGCGTAAAAAAAAAATCAGAATTGTTGTCAAATGGATGTCTCCATATTCATGTCACTAGAGGCAAAAGTTAACATGAAACATGGACGTTTTAATACACATCTGAAGTTAAACATGGGAGTTTTTTTCTCTATTTGGCTCTCAAGCCAAAGAGATGACTGTGATTGGCAAAACATGCAAAACCATCCTTATAGTTCTTGAGTGCTGTTTCTTTTTCTCCTCCATACACAGAGTTTGATGCTTTGAGAACAGTCTAATAGCTGCAGACAGAAGAGGCTGTGACCCTTTATACTGCAGTGCACTGCAATGTCACCTCAGAGGTAAACAGCCTTGTAGACGCTGCTCTGTGTGCAGTGAGGGAACAATAATTGTCCCAAAATATCTGACCCAGCAGAAATGGCTGACTGAGTGACGCTGAAGGACAAAAAAGGTGAAAAGATATCGACCAGGTCACCATGACCCTGGATCCTGACTTCCCTGCTGTTGTCCTTGTTCCAGAGTCCAGCTTAGTGTTTAAGTGCGCTCAGCTGTCTTCACTCTGATCTCCTGCTTTTAAGTTGCTTATGTGCAGTTTAAAGCACCAAAGAGCTTCCCATCTTTGAATCCCATTGTTCTTTCTTTCTTTGTGTCAACTTGTCATGTCACTTTAAGTCTCTCTGTACTCCTTATCCTCCGACCGTCTCTCTATCTCTCACTCTGCAGTGAAAGTAGTTGTTTTGGATCACAGGGAATGACAGAGAGCCACAATGGCGCGAGTAGTGGAAACAATTTTGGCTGAACTCCATTCACTTTTAGATGCCAAAATGAAAGAAACTAGTAACAAAAGATGGCTTGTGATGAAGATATTTTGAATAAAACATTTTTGAAGAGCAGACTCCGAGCTGCACTGTAAGTCACACAACAGATCCCATGACACCCGTTTCTATTTGTGGACCATTCTCAACACCTTTGTTAAATCATGTATGTCAGTGTCTGCGCTAATAATCACTCTTCATAAATCTGACAGTTGCCAACCCCACACAAATCAAACACTAACAATAGCCATGACAACACACAGAGCTCCCACTCATGCATCACACACATGCACAACCTACCTTAGTGTAAACCCCCCATGACAGCTCTGTCTCTGTCACCATGACAACAATCCCAAACATCCCGAAGATGAGTGCGTAGTCGCTGAGCCGCTTCCGCTTCTCAAACAGTGCTCTCCTGTGGCCGAGCTTGTAGCCAATGTCCCTGTTCTTCTTCTGCGGCGCCCTGCCCCCGCCACGCCCGCTGCCCTCCCTGACCAAGCTCTCGTTGGACGCCTTGCTGGGGTCTTCGCCACCGTTGCCCTTTGACACCACCACCTCTAAGCCAGAGCTGTGCAGCGTCTGCAAGGGCTGCGTCTCCGAGTCGAGCTCTGCGAGGTTGCGGCGCGACGAGGACGCCAGGCTGCCCACTAGTGGTCTCACCACTCCGCCATTGTACTTGCAGGTGTTCATGGCTATCTGAGGGAGTCGGCCACTGCTCTCAGAGAGGGAGGGCTTGGATCCAGCATGGCTCAGCTTCTTCTGCTCAGTAGTGGCCTGTGAACAGGAAGAGGAGTGATAAATACAATACTATCACAACAAAAAAGGTGTAAAAACCGACAGTGGAATGAAGAGACGCATCCTGTTTTCGACTTTAAATAGACCATTGATGTAGGAGTTACATCTCTGTGGATCTGGAGAGGGCAGTGAGAGGGAAGGAGCTTGCAAAACAATTTTGGTTATAAAAGCAGACAGATTTAGTGCTCAGTGTAAATGAGAAGTGGACGTAGCCACTGCTGAGTTGTGTCCACTGCTTTGGGGCTTTGAGCTTGGCAATTTCGCTATGACCATCTTGTTTTTTTGGAGCCGGGAGTGACCAAGTGCTACCGTCTCATTATCCTTGTCTTCAAGTCTTTGTGTTCAAGACTCACAATCACTTGACATCTTTTCCCTCTAAATAGAGCCATGATTTACTTCATGAACATAACAAAGCACATAACTAAAGGAAACCAAAAACAAGCCGATAAGAGTGGAGACTCATTGGATGTTGTTAACTGAGGTTTTATCAAAGAATGAGTGGGAAGATTTTATCATCTACGTCTTCACAGGTGAGACGAGTAGAAGTTCATTATTTGCTGGTTTCTGGAACCACTTCTGATCATCAACAACGACTGTCCAAACCTTTACCTTCCAATCAATACATGTGTGTTACCTGTCTTCACTGCAGGAACACAGCACTTTGCCAATGGACATTTATGCTGAGGTGGCCAGCCTCATGATACAGTATGTCGGATCCAAACAACTTGGCTCTGGAAGCCAGCCATTGTATGCGTACAACACTATGAGCCATCTGGGAGTCAGAAGACTAAGTTCCACTGACTTGCATCCCCTGACCTCCTAGACTCCTCATAGAAGCTTCTAGTGAAGTAAATCAAATTGTTTTTAGTAAACAGATTATTGACTCAGCTTTGAATTTAAGTCTTCACTAAAAACAATTTGATTTACTTAACTAGAAGCTTCTATGAGGAGTCGAGTCGAGGAGGTAGGGTGATGCAAATCAGTGGACTTCGAAGTAGCGTATTAATGGTAAACAGTAGTGATGGGTCCGTCGACACCGATGCCTGCATGTGTAATGCAGAGTCGCGGATGGCTGGAGCCTATCCCACCTGTCATTGGGCGAGAGGCGGGGTACACCCTGGACTGGTCGCCAGTCAATCACAGGGCTGACACATAGACAGACAGACAGACAACCATTGACGCTCACACTCACACCTACAGCCAATGTAGAGTGATCAATTAACCTGATGAGCATGTTTTTGGACTGTGGGAGGAACCCAGAGTACCCGGAGAGAACCCACGCATGCATGGGGAGAACATGCAAACTCCACACAGAAAGGCCCACCAGCCAAGTGGCTGCACCACTAACTCTTGGGCCACCGTGCAGCTCAATATAAAATGTAATAATCTAAATAATTTTATGTATTTTCGGTCATTGAATCAGTACGCTAGCTGAGTCTCTCAACTCTGTTGCCTGCATTGATGTTTAAGATCCAGTAGGTGTCCATTGAGCGACACAGTTACACAGTACCGACACCGTATCAGTACAGATTGGGTAATGTGCTGCAACAGTTCATGAGGCCTCATCAACCCATGACCAGTCAACAGAGTTTAATGTTGGGCGCCCACTTCTGCTACTACTTGTTTTACTGACCGAACAAACTACAAGACCAAAGTTTTCCCTTAAGTCTTCTTCCTGGAGTAACACATCATCCATGTTTGTACCAAAGAAAAGTTCACCTTGATTGGTTGCTGAAAGATTGCGATAATTTATTTTATCATCTTGTAGATATTTCATACATTTTCAAACAGCGTTCATAAACTGTTCTGAACGTCCATCCTCCAACAATAGATGTACCAAGAGCAGGGTTAGGTGGACAGACAACAGGATCAAACTCATAGGACAGAATACCATCCCTGAGACCTGCAGAGACCCTAAATCAAAGGGTGTACAGCACTAATATGACTCACAGAGACCAGTTCTGAGAAAACGAACAGCATGAAATGAGAGAGAAGCTAAGAGGAATTCAAGCATCAGCCAGCGCCAACCTCTTGATGTCTGCACGGCGGTTATTGCCAAGACAGCCCTGACATGCCAGGAGCAAACCCCACGAGAAATCCACCTCTTTAAAACTGTAAAAGTTGTCTTCATTTGATGCCAAAGAAACTGCTTTGCCAGATGAGCAATCCTTGTTGCCATAGTCGTGGATCACATCAATCTCACCACACCCTGACTCTGACAAACATTAACGATTAATGAAGTCGAACAATCACTTTAATGGACGGCTCTTTTCATCTGTACAGCTTTTCCTTCAGGAAAATTGTATCAGAGTTTGATGGCTCACAAACAAATCAATAATAAATGGACTTTGATGTATAAATAAAACCATATAACCAATGGTGGACCCTACAAAGTGCAGAGAATTGAATCTTTGCACTGCGCAAATTTAGATATTAAAGATTTATGTTCAGCATGACCCTGTTTCCTACCAGAGAAACACTCCTCTCCTCTGCAGAGATTAACGCAGGCAAACAGAATGCAGGCCTTCTCAATTTAGAGTGTGTGGGTACCACACTTTTTACTACAAAACCAACCATCTGAAAGACTCGTGTTTCCTCTATTTTCCGTGTTGTAGTTACCCCCTCCAGAAAAGGAAGAAGCAAACATTACAAACATTTTGCTTGTAAAATAACAAAAACTTGGACATAAACTTATTTTCCACCTTCGTCACTTGAACAAAATGTTCCTTGCTTTTTTTCTGAACTGCTGCTATGCAGTCGCCTCTCTTCTAGCATCGAGCTGTCTATTATTCTTGCTCTTCCTCGGCAGATAGGAGTGTCTTTCTGTCCCTGTTACACAGACAGTCAGGAAATGTTCTATCCCTGCAGAGTCTGTGGAGCAGTCACCCCAGAAGCATCTATCTGCCTGTCTATCCCCTGCCCTTCAGAGACTCAGCCAGATTATCATAATGGGTTATGAAAACTTCACATGGAACAGTGCTTTTTCCGAAACAAGTCGGGGGTGTGTGATAGCACAGCTGGACCTTTTTATTAGCCTTGACAAAGCATGCCTAATGCCTTTAAATGTGCTGGTGGGAATAAAGAAGGGCGGCCCTAATGGAAATTTACCAACTCCAGTCCTGTGATGCTATCGTCTGGCCCATATTGGGGCTCCATGAGAACAGGAGTAAAGGTTAAGGATTAGTGCAGCCCATAGTGTTTCTAATCCCCTTTTCTGTATTAAATTGCTTTTTAATCTGGACCATTAGGACCCGTCTACACTTTTGAAGACAGTGCATCGAGTGAACTTTAGGTTTGAATGACAGGAAATACTCCAGAAATAGATGCTGATATGGCAGGAGGGGTGGAGATGCTGGTCTTTATTTGAGGGTAAAAATAGAACAGGGACTTCTGGATTCTGCAAAGACATCAAAAACAAGTTCCTTCAAAAACTGAGAGGAATAAATATCTCGCCGGTCCTTTCTGTGTCTACAGAAGTTGATTTTTTGCAGCTCATACATACTGACAAGAAGATGTGCTAACAGGGACAATTGAACCTACATGTTTAATCTGCACCAAAACACTAAATTCAAAGTGTGTTAGCCTCTTTAAAGAATCAGGAAAAAAGATCTAAACCCTGATCAGACAGCCTCCAACAAACTGTCAGAGGGTCTGGTAAGCTTGATATGTAACTATTCATACTGAACTATTGAGTAATACCTAAAAAAAAGTCCTAATGGCCAATAGTCATTTCAAACAAAGGTTGTGTTTGTTTGCAGAGGATTAGTTTCTGTTTTTTTTTTTTCTTTTTTTTTTGGTATTAATGAAAAACTTTTTGCCACAGTTTTACTTACATTTGGCATTGATATGAAACTTTGGGTATGCTACTGATTTTGTATTTCGCTAAAGATCAAACTATGAGCCTTAAAACTTGGAAACCTGCTCTACATAGCTAAGAAAAGAAATACATTTTTCTTCTGTAAGAATTTTTTTTTAAATAGGCATGAAATACTCTTTTAAAAATACTCTAAACCAATAACCTGTCATTTCAATCGAGCAAAGATTTATGGGTTAAGCCGTCTTTACAATCTAATGCTGTCACCCTCTCTGGTCACTGGACGGTCTGTTGTTAATGGTTTCTTCCAACATGCTGTATACCTCAACTACCCTGATTTAAACAAGCACAGGTGACAGATGTAGCATGGCGTGGCTAGGCAGTATTTTGATTTACAAAACATTGCATATCTAAGATAAAATGTGATAAGATGGACTGTTTTCTTACCTTTTAGATGAGCTAGTGGAATATGAAATTAGGTTTCAACAACTAAAATGTTGTGGAATGAAGAAAAATCGGTTATAACTAAGTAAAATAGAAAAAAATCTCAAGAAACTGAGGAAATCCAACAAGTTTGGATACTTAGTGGTCAACAGAAGTAAAGGAATTGTACAAAGTGAAGACATTGTTGGTATAAGCTCAAGTAGAGTTTTTTTTAATACAGCCAAGAGAAGTCTGAGATGGTAACTGAAGATTTCCTTCCAGTCAAATTCATGAAACACACCAGTGTGAAACAGAGCTATTGTGAACCTTAATTTGAAACTTTAACTAAGAACATATGATCAACTTCTCTGACTGTTTAAAAATGAATTAGAAAGGGTTTCTGCTTAGAGGCAACCAGAACCTTTCTTCAAAGACAGTTTTTTTTATTTAAACAGACAGAAAAGCTGAAAAATGAGACTCTAAATGTACAGCTAATTTGGTTTCCGATGACCAATTACACAACGATAGATCAGGGACAAAGAGCCCTGTTGTGACAATGTAAGGCCACTCTAGAGCCTGGGATGTAAAAGGAGAACGTCTCAGGAAGTGTTGCTCGGATGAGGTAAAGAAGAGGATTAATGATGGACGCCAGGAGAGTGGGGTTGCTGTTACATCCAAAGCTTTAGTTACCTGTTTCTAGTGATCATCAGTCACTGAAGCAGGTCAGGAGTGACCCAAAACTGGGCAATCGTCCAATCAGTCAGCTTGTATGAGCAGTGGCATACGTGTGACGGTGAGGAAGATATTTCCACAGGTGGGTCTGACTTTTTCCTCAGAGTCCTTCACAGAGTTTCAATCAATTGAAATCCAGCTAGCCAGCCTCTGTCACAATTCCCCTGCAATCCGGCTAAACATTGCGGCGAAAGGGCATGGCGGGGCAGCATTGCCCTTGACGTCCCTTAATGCCCCCGTGGAGGAGACACCGGGATGCTGCCCGTCCAGCCGACCGACGGCTCAATTTCATTCTGAATGGCACGCAGCATCCAGCCTCTATGAAATGGAGCCTCATAATCAAATTGAAAAGCCTCAGTGCAGAACAGTTTAAATGAAGGAAACTCTCGGCCTCCCTCTGTCTGTGCAGACAAATCTAATAGAAAATCCTCATTCTTGTGTATTGTGTGGAGCTACTGTGCTGCTGCGAGGAAGGCTTATACATCCTAAAAATGGAACTGTGCATTAGGAAATACTCTGTGTTCAACTCTTTGTGTGTTAGGGACTTTGAGCATGTGGGTGCCAGTCTGTTTAATTATGCATGTGGGTGCATGTGGGTGGGTGGGTGCATGTGTGCATATGTGTGCTCGTCGAACACGCTGAGCCTCAGCCAGGCGCTGGATTAGGTCGGATATTGACGCAGACAGTGAGTGGCAACGAAACAAGCAAATACAATGAATTGTTTGAGAAGAGCCACGTGTATGTGTGTTTGAAAAGTCTGTGAACAATGGACTGATACTGTCAGGGCTGATGATGAAAAAACAGAGCAGCAAACAGACAGAAAGAGGGACAAAGGACCAAATAGGGTAGAGCTCTAGAAAGTGAGGAAACATGAAAGATAGAGAGGGTAAAAGAGAAAGAGATAAATGAAAGAGAGAGTAGACAGCTCCCTGTGGGTGTCTCTGCCAACCCCCGGAGTGATTGAGAGCTGCAGGCTACACTCTCCAGTTTGTCCCTGCACACAGGACACTGTCACATTTCTTTGACAGGCCAGCAGGCTTCAGGGCTCCTCCGAACATCCCTGACCAGCATGTGGAACATCAGTCAGCGCTGGCAGAAACCGAGGAAACCAGAGGCTGCAGCTCCACATCCACAGCAGAAAAACCCTCATAATGAGCACCGCTCTAATGACAACAAGCAGTATATGGGGTACATTTAATAAAGGTGGAGCACAAGAAGTGGGACGAGCAGTTTTAAGTCCCAAAAGTTAACAACATGTTGTGGTTGATAAAGATTAGTTTAAAGGAAGTGTCGCCAGGATTTTCCTAAAAAGCTAAAATGTCAACTTTAACAGGAATAATCCTGCTCAGTCATCACTTCTGGGCCTCTGAACATGTGTGTCAGTGTCCAGGTCTGCCTCGAGCCCTTCCCTCTGCCGGTATGTTGATGAATTGGTTTTATTGGGATGTATCTGGGTGGAGAGGAGACGTGGTTACATCAGCCAATCACAGTACGCCCTGTGCATGCAGGGACTTTGCGTATTGATTCGAAAGAAGCTATACTACGATAGTGGACGTAGCACGGAGCAAGTAAAAACAGCCAAAGTGAAACAAAATGCCAAAGCTTGTTTCAACCGTACACTGTAAAAAAAAAAAGTACATCATCTTGCTTAGCTCGAAGTGAGGTCGCCAGCAAAACTGCTCCCCCTGGTGGCCGGTTGCAGCATAGGTTAAAAAATCCATCTCCCAGTCATTTCAGATGGGCTGTGGTCAAACTTTAAAAGATTAGTACACCTTGTAGAAATGTATCTCACGTCCGATTGTTGTGGTGATTTGAAGATATTATTTGGCTGCCTTGTATTCAAGTCCTCTTTTAAAAAAAAAAAAAAAAAAAAAGTTTTCATTAGTTATAAGAGGTTAAAAATAAGGTTTACGTCATGTTTAACGATGATTGACAGCTGCCATTATTGTGTATTTATTTTCGGGGATTGTAAAATATGTCGGGAGGTAGAGTCAATAAGTGATTAGACTCTTCAAAGAAAAAAAATACTTATTTATATTGTCACCCGGCTACTCTCAGATTCTCCCAGAATCCCTCATCGTCTCTACTGCGCAGACTCTGGCTACAAACTGCTACAATGGCTGCGCCTGTGACGGAGGAATTTTGGCTTCAGAACCGTACAATGGTAAATGGTGGAACCACGCTGTCCACTCAATATACAGTCTATGGTTTCAACTCTCACTCCTTGCTTCTTGGAGAGAAGCACAAGACAAAGAGCGATGCGACTTGGCTTTCTGCTGAACAAGTACGTGTAAATACCCGTGATTAGCTTGTGTTAACATGCCAAGTCAGGTGCACGGCTCTTAAGCTATGTAGAAAAGCGATGCTGCAGGTAAATGCTAGGCTAGTGTGTGTGTTAATGAAGTCATGGTCGAGGGTTGTGGGCGTGCGCTGCTGCAATCTTAACATTTGCAATTCTTTGCCACTGTCTTATTGTTTTGTAAATAGTTTTTACCTTTTTGTGCAATCAGTCTGTCCACATTTTGTACTTGTATATTGGTTATATATTTTTCTTGTGGTTAATTTTTTCAGTACATATTTTTCTAGTTTTTTTTATTATACAATTCTATTATTCCATCTTTCAATATTTTAATTTTGGTAAATAAATCTCTAATTTAGCCTGTATGACTGTCTTTGTCACAGTCCTGTGGCTGCCATTTGTATCCCATCACAGGTGGAGACAAGTGGAGGGGAACCAGTTGGCTTACTGTGACGCTAAATGTGCTTTGTATGAAATCTACTTTTATTCAAGTCCTGCTGCAGTTAATTTCTGGTATTAACTGGTAGTAACTATCAAAGACTACTTACGCCAGTCAGGCACACACCAGTATCATGAAGACAGAGATGACGTCTGACAAAGCTATAAGTATACGGCTGCTGTTGTGTGCTTCCTGCTGAGGGCTGACGTTACGCGGCTTAAAAAGCTGCTATCTGGTTGTTGTTTAATGCTGTTGTGATTGTAACGCAGCATGAATCTGCTCTATGGTCTTGTCTTGTTTGTCCTTTTCCACATTTTTTAAGTACCCATTGTCTTTGGTCCAGGCCACTAACATCCCAGTTGACCCATTGCTTCCTTCATCAAATTCCATGTCACGATTAGTCATATGATGTAACCCTATCACAGCGTCCACTGTTGAAAAATGAACAGCATAAACCGACACGTTATATCTCAGGAACAACACCATAAATTATTATTTGTCACTTTTATCAGCATCGAAGTAAAAATGCTGCTCCTTGCATTGGAAAGGGTGCAGAGTCTTATCACCTCATACTTCATGTCCCTCTATCTCTGTAGGATGTCTCTTTTAAATAATGGCTTTTTCTGCCCCTCTGCAGAATAAACCGCTGCTGCTACAAGTGTTTCACAACACTGCTGAGGGTTGAAGTGGCGGCAGACGTTTGATGAGTGTTTACAGAAATATTCTCAAACTGACTCCTCATGTCTGGTACCATCGCGAGTGTGCGGACACTCACTGGATGTGCACTGGAAGGAGCAGCTTCTTTGTGTGTGCGAGGGACAAAACTGGAGAGCGTGCTGCAGAGCGTGAAAGGTGCATTGACAAGTGTTTTATCCACTTGTGAGTTTATCCACATATTTCCAGTGTGGCATCTGCTTGTGAGATAGAGCATATTGTACATGTTCAGAGTGAAACTTCAATAACTCGGCACAGATCACAAGCGCTCACTGTAGCTCAAAATATACAGCCACTGTGTATTGATTCCTGTGACATGGGATTCTGTATTGATTGTGTTTGTGACTTTTCGAACAGCAGGGCCATATTGTTAAATCAGAATTCATGCTATAGCTCCGTTGGGTAGGAAAAAAAATGTTTATTTCACTCTAAATGATGATTTTAAACTCAAAGTCACGCTGCATGAGCATTAAAGATCCCTCCGGGACTTCTTTTACTCAGCATATTCCTACAAAATGCAGTGACCCTTTGACCTGCTGCATAGACTGACGCCCTCCAGAAAGCTGAGTTTAACTGGTTCTCTGATTCAAAATGTTTCCTAGCAAGCCCTGCTGACAGCCAACCGTTTTAGCTCTGTGTTTAAGAATTTAAGCACAGTAGAAGAAAACAGAGAGATGAGGTAAGACTTGTGTTTTAGTATAGAACAGCCCCACAGTAATGTTAGCTCGTTGTGTTTTTATCACATAGGTAGGGTAATGTTAGCAGAAGTGATTGGAAGAAATAAAACACAAGACTTTGTGTTGGACGATATTTAAAGTATAGTTTTACAAGAAGCGATCATTTTTAATGAGTAACGTTTTATGACAAGTCATCTGGTCGTAGGGTAAGAAAATTCTAAGAAAAAGGGTCAAA
This sequence comes from Halichoeres trimaculatus, assembly GCF_033239565.1. NCBI lineage: Eukaryota > Metazoa > Chordata > Actinopteri > Labriformes > Labridae > Halichoeres > Halichoeres trimaculatus. Next base: position 24,201,579 of record NW_027437193.1, on the reverse strand, counting down.
GTTGGACACAGTTCAACCAACATTTTTTTTAATCTTATTGTTTTATTGTATCTTTTTAATTTTAATCTGCTTTTTAATTGAATTTTAATTGTTTTCTTTTAATTTGTTCTGTCTGTAAAGCACTTTGAATTGCCATGCTGAAATGTGCTATATAAATAAACTTGCCTTGCCAATGCAGCCAAACAGGGTCACAGAATCTTCAAGTAAACACTGTCAGCTAGGGCGGTCACTTCTTATTCGAAAACTCTAAAACCCTGCTCAAAACGCCGGCTGCAGTCTTTACAGATCATTCTGACAAGTTGATATGGTTTGCCTGGTTATCCAACAGATGGCGCTCTGAGGGGCCGTTTACATGACAACGGTTTTAGGGTGAAACGCATAAGTTTTGTTGCGTTTCAGCCTTGCGTTTACACGGAAATGGCGTTTTCAGCCGACCAAAAACGCAAACTTTTGAAAACGGCCTCCAGAGTGGGATTTTTCTGAAACGCTGCCGACACCGTTGCTGTGTAAACAGTAAGCCGGCGTTTTCACACTGGCGTGACGCTCCACCTCCCTCGCGTATTCAACAGGACAACAGTACAGTTGTTACAATCGTTGCGAAGTACCGTGTTGTGCTTGTGCTGCTGCTGAATCTGCTGACTGTCTTTCAACAAAATGTGCATCTTTTGCTCCACTTTTTAACTTAGTATTCCCCAGTACACCAGACGATCCGTTCAACTCTACTTTGGTGGAGATCTCCCAAAGACAGTTATAGCACCACCTACACGCCTGGCATGCTTACTTCAGTGTTTTCAGTCCATCAGTGTTCCCGTGTAAACGCAGATTTTTTTCACTGCGTTTTAGCATTTTCAGATGATATGTCGTGTAAACGGGGCCTTAGAGTTCACTACCATGTTGACGCGTGCTCTGCTAATCTTTTACTAAACATAGCTACTCGAGTGGGAGAAAGGCAACTGCTGTCCTGGGTGTGATGGAGAGCCTTTTTGGGGACTTGTATCAATCTGATGACTTTGGTAAAGGCAGCCATGACGGCATCCTGTAGATGCAAGCCTAGGTAAAGAAGACTCCTCTGTCTGCTGCTCTGATGGAGAGACATAGGCTGCAACAGGTACCTGCAACTCTCAAAGCCGGCCTGTAAATACCTGTGGGTGTGTCAGGACAGCTGTGCGCTCTGAGCGCGTGTTCTCATCGGCAGGTAATATTTTAAACAAAAAAAGAGCCGCTCTTGATCCCAATCAAGTTGATAGACTTGTGTTTCTGGCAAAAAAAATCTCAGAAATTAATACGGGCCATTCAGCTTGACTTTCAGTTTTACCTTGTTATGTTTTCATTTTAGAGCAGTCAGAGCTCCATCCGCTAGACGGGTTGTTAAGTTTATCAAGAAAGGAAAACAATGAGGTTGTGCTGTGGTCTTCAAAGGAAGGTTGGGGGAGTTCGGATTTCTTTGAACAAATTACGGGTCATTCGAAATTTGTTTAAACTTGATTTTTGCAAAAAGTAACAGTCCTACTGTCATCATGTTTGCTAACATTAGCAGAGCTAGCTGCACTAGCTCTCGGTCCTTGTAGCTCAACACTCACATGACTGTTTTCTGTTTGGTTGAGTTAATCAGACACTGTTTTAGACGTCTATCTCCACTTTCAAAATCAAAACACTGCCAAACTATTCTGCTCTACAGGGTGCCATCTGCCACTAGTGCTTTATGACTAGACGTAAGTCAGTGTCTCCCCTCCTTCTGGTCGGGAGTCTCACGCACACTGTTGTAAATTACTTTTTGCAAGGTTCAAGACAACTTCTTGCTGGACACAATGTGCCAAGGTATGGTTTTAGTACAGTTAGATGCAAGGGGCAACATCCGGTCAGTAAAAATGAAGCCAGATGCTTCGTCCATGTTTTAAGCAGTCTATGGTTACGTAGCGGTTCAATTTGTTAAGCCCCGTTTCCAACAAACAGTCTGGCTTTGATCAGTAATGTTTGGTGTGGTTTTGCTTGTCAAGCCTGATCCTGTTTGCGTTTCCACAGCCAACCATTCCCCTTCATGGTAGGCTATGTGTAAGCCAGATGCCGATAGCCGCATCAGCTACACGATAGCTTGATGCCATAACTTCCCATTGTTGAGAGAAAACTTGAGTGCACAAATTTAGAATATGTACCACTGTTAAACCAATGAATCATTACTCAGTAATCAGTTGTACTTTGCTCCAAGGATGCTCTACCCTGGCAGGATCACAAATCATACAATTCATACCAATATTAAATGATAATTTTATGTTCACATTTTTTTGGAAAAATGTCCACAGCTGGGCCAGAATGACTTTGTAACTCTGATGATGATACAAAAATGTTCTTAGTGTTTTTGTATTTGATCCAATTATTCTTGTTATGAAAAACTGACAATATCAGTCTGAATGGAGCTTTGAGATTTTGTGTGAGTAACAAAATGAATCATCTGTGATGATAACTTCATAATCAATAACACAAACTGCAACGACAGCCACCTTCAGTTTTGCTCTTACCAGTAATTGCAATTCCCTCCACTCCCAGGGGGAAACCAGAACCAAAGAGAAAAAAATGAAACAATAAAATCTGCACACAATAAATTGTGACAATAAGTTATAAAAAAATCATGCTCAGCCCTGAAGTTGCCTAAGGAAAGCTGTAACCTTTACTCGGGCCAATAACCAGGCTTAAAATATGGAGTAACAGCATTACATCAAAGCACAAACAAGATGACATTATTGAAGTGGCTCAGTGTTAGCATCATTCTGTGATCAAATTCAATCCAACTATGAGTCATCTGAAACATGATGGGGCCAGAATTAGTTTGTTTTTTGTTTATTTTACATTGACAACACTGTACAGTAATAAAAGAGGAATACAAACCAAACCAAACTCGGAGAACAAGATCACGACTGGATTCAGATTAGATTGAAGAAGAGTCTAAAAACATCTTCCTCCAAAACAAGTCAATAATGCATGATGAATGAGGGTTTGTGGGCACATACAACAGCTCCTGTAGTATGAAAGAAAAAACACTGGATTTATTTCTGTTGCTGAAGCCCCATCTGTAGATTTGTCTTCACAAAACAAAGTTAAAAATGATAACAGAGGTATTAAATGGCCTCTTGGAAGTCACAGTCTCCTCCTCTCTAACTCATCTTTTACAGATTACAAACAAAAAGCAGCAAAAGAAAGTCCAAACCTCCATGGAGAGACAGGACGAAGGTACACGCCTGTGGGAATGTGTTATTGTTAGGACTTACACACATTCAGCAGAGACACAGTTATTTTAATTAGGAGCCAACAAGGTTAGCCCATGAGTGCTTCAGTGAGAGTGTGTCTTATAAACTAGTTCCTGGGGAGATCAGGGTGAGAACTGATGGGGGGCTGCTCTTCCTGTGGGACTCCCACCGTCTCATTAGGAACACGTTCAATTTCCAACAAATTAAAGAAGGGCGTTGTTAGAAATGTGATTTGTAGATCAGGGCCAGATACACCTGGTATTCTGGTGAAACACTTCACAGAGTGAACTAAAAAGCTGGAAATGTGTCACAGAATTATCAGTACCAAAAAAAAAAACTCTAAATGTTATATTCCTCCACATTACACAGCAACCAGCATCCAAAAACACACCTAACAGGAACTGCTTCATAGAAATGGACTTTTGGGTTTGACATTTTTTTTAAAACAAATGTTTGGAAGACTTCTACTCAAAATTAACAACAGCAGTTTTATCAAAATCTATGCTCCTACTTGGAATCCCAACAATAAGTACATAAGTAAAGAACTATCTGATTTAGCAGCACCTCAACTTCCTGAGGATATCTTTACTTCTGTCTGATGTGAGCTTATTCAAGTAACAAAAGAGAAAAGACATTGATAATCACCAATTCAGTGGGTTTATGATGAAATCATTAAAAGTCTGAGGTTAGAAACACAACATACCCATTAAACTCAATCAATCCAGCCATTATAGACAAACTCTATCTGTTGTTGCAGTTTCTAAATGTGATTATAGCAGTCATTAGGAATGGGTACCTTTCACATTTGAAATAATACGATTCCGGTACCCGGTGCCCAACAATCGGTACAAGTACTCAACTGTACCAATTTTTGATGCTTTTTTGTGTTTATGTGGTGAAAATATCAATTTGTTTAATAATAAATCTTTTTTTTTTCAATTTAACAGATTTATTCTTCAATATATAACCTTGTAATGCTGTGTTCATGTCCAGTATGGAAAATCGTCTACTCTTCTACTCCCTCACAGTCACAAAGATGCATTCAGGTACCTAGACATGGTACCTTTTGGTTTCACGTGAATCGGTACCCAGTACTTTTGACAGAATTTGGTCAGTACTTATAAAAGTACCTAATTCAGTACCCATCCCTAGCAGTCACTCAGTATATTAACATGCAGCTTGAGCTTATTAAACTGAAGATCAGACTTAGCATAGATCAACACAGGTAAATAATGTGAATGCTGTAGGACTGCAGTTGGATTCAGCAGGACTTATATGGTCTTGTTACACCTCTGCGTTCTGTGCAAGCAAATTTCCCTCGAATGAGGATAGGGTCACTGCACTACACAACAACAAAACACCATGTAGTGTAATTAACACACATAGTATGTAAAAAACATAAAGAGCTGCAGCTGCATCCATCTCGGCCATTGTCCAACTTAAAGGACTTTGTTTTAGGGTCTTTCTTACTCTGTCTGGATTCTGATCTAAGTAACCACTTATTCTTTACAGCTACCCCCTCAAGGTTATAATAGTTTTGGATTTGTCATTATAGTTTATTTTAAGTTAGTTTTGACATTTTTTTTTCCACAGTTTAGTTTTAATTAGTTTGAGAGCAGGCATTCTAGTTTTTACTTAGTTTTGATTTTTACAATAAAGCTTAGTTTTAGTTTTTTCATACCTTATTAACCAGGTGCAGGATTCAAAAAGGTCAGAGTAAATATTTTGTAACACTGTTTATTTTCAAGTCCAACATAGTGCTCATTGCTCAGTCAATGCTGATACTGAACTGTTGGCTGCTGCTTTATAGTAAAAACATAAATTATGTAAAATAATGTTAACATAAATTAAATACAAATAATATAAACATAGGACAGTTTGTCTTTAACTTTGGTTACTTTCAGTTAGTTTTGTGAACACAAGATACAGTTTTAGTTTACTTATCATTTTTGTTTTCTTTTCTAGTTTGTATTAGTTTGCGTTAACTCCAATGTATTTTAAATTTTAGTTTTCATTTTTAGTTTCGTTTTAGTTAACTATCATAACTTTGTACCCCCTACAGACATGAACAACAAGCCTCCCCTTAGAGGGGTAAACACAAGCCTTAACACATTGTGACACAAACTAACAGTTGACTCACTCATTTCATGCACTTCCAGCTGCCTAGTTCGCATCATTCATGGTTCCTGACAACAATGCGTCCCTACTCGTATATTTACACTGACTTTACATTTAATTCACATGCACCAATTATAATACTCATTAGGTGCAAACAAAGCACAAGGATGTAACTGCTCCTCACGGGACGGTTAAATATTGATACACAGTATCTATTTTCTCATCTGGGACCTGCAGCAGCTTGACACATGATTTCCATCTAATTTGTATAAACTAGCAAACCATCCTTCTTTCTCTATGATGCATTCAGTAGTTTTTACCTTTGATCAGAAGTAACTTTTGTGTCTTGCTAAATCAAAGCATGTCTGCTATCAAAACAGGGAATAAAGTTGCCAGGAGAGGTGAGGAGCTCACAGGCTTTTCTTAATTCACAGTGGAACAGAATTGGGGGAAGACTGACAGCAGTGCAACGTCACACACAAAATGTATTTTTAGCAACATTAAATTGTTTTCTACTTTTGAAGACACACTTCAACTGAGTGTATGAGAAAAACTGCCTTCTATGAGTTCTTCCCTCTGGCACCTGCGTATGATCAAAGCAGTTCAGGTGGGGGGTAGAAAGCTCAAAGAAAGCATTGTACTGATAGCGAGTAAAGCAAGTGTGGTTTAGATTAAGGAACCAAGGTTAAGGTTTGTTTACAACCATGAAGTCAACACGGAGCTGGTTTTAAAAAGAGCGGGTGTAAAACTTTAAGCATTGAACTGCTGAACCTGTGGCTTTGGGAGCTGAATAAAATCCTCACTGCTCTGAACAGACTGTTACAAGGATATAAAAAGGGATCAAAGTGTGACAGTTGCAGAGGAGTGTGACATTCTCCACTTAAATGTATGTTCCTGTCATGTAGGTACCCTCCATTGTCATCCACGTGTACGGTAGTCCTCTTATGGAGGAGAGTCTATCTGTGCCGTGAATATGTGGGATTCTGCTTCCATAAGCTTACATAGCAGTGTGTAGGAGAGTGTAGAGTAACATTACGTAACTTTACAATGTTGTGTGAACAAGTATGATTTATGACCCGAGCAGCCTCTCATACCAGTACTTCCTCCCACTTATCAAACGACCAGTAACGCATGTGGTGGAGCACACACAAGCTTGAAACATCGCTCAGTCTATGAGGACCCAGAGGACTTAGGCATCTTCATTAGAGGACAGATCCCCTGGCAGCTATTTCACGTCCCACAGAGACCATATATTCCTCAAAGAGATTATCCCCCTTAAGTGCCCCATAACCCACATCACAATCCCACTATCCCAGCCTCATATCAAACCACAGATCTTACAGCAGTGTCGGTGTAAAAACGTCAGCACCTGACAACTTCTATTCTCATCGTAAGGTGATTGTAAGTCATCTGAAAACGAGCCGCCGGTAAATTCAGGTGGAGGCAGTTTCTTTCTTTCCCCGAGGCAAAAACATCAATAGCTGAGAGTGAGGGGCCAGGACAACCTATAGCACAGGACAGATCGATAGTGCAACAAACTCAGTAAAGATTGACTGGAGAGTTGCCTAGAAACATCCTGGTTCAGATTTATGACAGGAGGGGGGACACCAGCCAGAAGGAGACGCTGAAGCATGTAGAGAGGAACGAGGAATCTGAGGAGCATTTCTAGGTTAAAGGGGATTCTCTCTAAGGATTGAACAGTTCTAAATACAAGTGATAAACATTATTTTTTTTCCCTTATAGAGACAGATCCTTAGGAGGAATTTGTAGGAGTACAATAGTTCTGTGAATGGCCTTCATTCCTCGTTAACACAAAACTGTGTGACACCCTGTAGAGATGTTGGTATGGGTCCAAGTGGCTTTTTTTGTTGGTACCTGCATGTTACATACACTAACCATGAGGTCTTAATTTTTAAGGGTGGGGTCACTGTCAAGCTTTTTCTCTTTTAGTTTTAATTTTGATAAGTTTCAGCGCATGATAAATCTGCAATTTGAAATTTGTTAATCATTAGAAAGAAAATTGCATTTTGAGTTCCTTGTACTCTGAACAGGTCTTATGAAGCTAAAAGGTACAGATGAACCGATCCAAGAAATGAGATGTGGAGGCCAAGGCCGTTTATTTCCATGTTTTATTCATCTATGAAGATAAGCATTTGACCATTTGCATGTGACGTCATTATGTCTGCCCACTCTCACTTGAACAGCAAAAAGGGTGTTACTGGATGCTGGTGCTAAATTAATACTCTTATGTTATCTGGTATTTCATGTATTAGCTCCTATGGCTTCCATACTGATTTCCATAACCAAGCGGTTGTTGTGTTTGTGTAGCAGCGTGAGTTATCATCTGCCTCAACCAGTGGATTTGTCACACAGTCACACACGTATTACCAGTTATTTTCAGGTCTCATTTCATTGTTAAAGCAAATCTGATAGTATGAGTAAGCGGTGAATCAAAGTCTGAGATGAAAAGGTTGACTGTATGAAAATAAAATATTTTCAAACATGATTAGAGTTAGAGTTTATCTCATGAGCTAGCAAAACTTGTTCATTTGATTACCAGAATAGATGACAATGTACACTGTGAGGTAATATCAACAGTCGCTAAAATGCGGCAGCTGGTTAGCAAAGAAGTAAGGTGGTATAGGATTAGTCTTTGCAAATTTCTCTTCAGACATCCATACAAATGCCTAAAGGTTACAGAGTCACTGGCATTTTTGCACAATGTGGAAGTGCTTTAGTTATTCATCGAGTGTCCACTTGGAGCTGGCTCAAGAAGTACCAGAAAACCACATGCGCAACAAGCCCCAAAAAAAGCTATTTATACAACAGTAATAAACATATTTACAGCATGGTTTATACTGCACACACTGTAAGGGGGTGAATTTTTTCCCTAACATGGCACTTAAGACAATATGAAGATGACAAGTTTACCCAATCAGAAGCCCAGCTCAGCTGATTGATGGCTGTTATGGTGCGTTCCATTTGTAATAGGAGGTCAGAATTTCCCAGATCCGAGTGGGAACGCGCAGCCAGAGTTCAGGGATAAACGGTAATGAAGCTCCTGTTATATTCTTTTTATTTTAGAACTTCTGACTAGTGTTTGTCGCAATAAATCAGCTGTTAAAACTGCTGCTATGGCAAGTTTCCCCAACTTGGCGACTAGAACGCTGAACTTGGAGATGACATCACAGAGACCATGCCCATTCATGACACAGTCTAGGCTGTAAATACACCTTGAACATACTTATGATTCAAGTGCACTGTGGCCTAATGCAAACATTGCTACGTTCACGTCCTTAGTAGAATAGACACCTGACTACAAAAAGTCAATGACCTCTGATGGGGTCTGCAAGGTGGCCGCGAGAGGCCATATCCAAATGCCATTAATCTTGACTTTTTTTTTTCTAAAGCCATATACAACCAGTTCAAAGCTGGATTATTTGCAATCCTGTAACATCACACCTTTACTGTTAATGTCACTAAGGTGAGACAGTGAGACCAAGTCGTCTTCCTGCTTTGCTAACATCAGAGGAAGTGACAAAGGTGAGACAGAATAACTGTGAAACTACGTGGCCAGCAGGTCGGAACAGTCCAAGCTCTCCTCATCATGTCTCTTGCTCTTCTGCAATGCTGTAATACAATGTGAAACCAGACACTGGGACAGCAACATTACACTGTAACAGATTCAAAATAAAAGAGTAAAAGCACACTGATGGCCGAGCTTTGTTACCGATAGTTTCTCACTCACGCTTTGTTTGTAAAGTAATGAAGAGATACTTCACTGTCTTCCATATGTCGCCTTGCTCCTGCACACAGAGCACAGCGGCAGTGGTCCTCCATAGACTGTGGCTACATGAATAACCTTATCTGGCTTTAAACCTCACTTTTCCCTCTAGTGAACAGAAAGAAAACACATTTGTATTCACCCACAGATGCTTTCACTGAACACAAACCTGCTGTTCTTGACTGCACCGGATGTAATCTTGTTTTCAGCCAGGTGAACCATAATCGGGCTCCACACTGTTCTATATACAATGAAGAGAAGCTGTCTTTCACACTAGTCTATAACCTCTCACATGATAGAAGTTGTGCTAACAGCCTGGGGCTGTGATTTTTTTCTTGCTTATGAAATTAAGAGCTGCGGTTTTCTAATGCCTCCTGGGCCCTTTAGTGTAAATTGGTTCTATTTTAAAGTCTTCTCCCTCCAGACTGACAGTGAAGAAGAAGCGAGGATGAGTGATTGTGACTCTCGATGAAAGGGGAAAGGAGAGATGGAAGGCAGCATTGTTGGTGAAAGGGTTAAAAAGAAAATGGCAGCAACAAAAGGGGGATGTGTGCGCAGCATGATAGTGGCCCATTAAGGGGTTAACAGTTGGAGGGAAAGCGATAATGGAGGCTGGAGCAGCTGTATAGAGGAGCCACACACCAACCGCTGACATAAGACAGAGAGAAACCGAGGGAAGAAAGGATGCGCCACACTCGTCTCATGTCAGCATTGTGTGAACACTGAATAAATACATAAAAACAACTTTCACATATTGTGATAAAACCACTGTTTTTTTATTGACACCTCTAAAAACACATGCACATTGTTCACACCCGTTCACACATACGCTCGCTCTTTGTAAACAGGCCTGCAGATGCATAATTAAGCATTTGTGAAGACTACAGAGCAAGGAGAAGAAACAGGGGCTTCCTCATGGCTACAAGCTGCCATGGAGTTAATGTGACCTTTAGCATGTACAGATAACACCGCGGTATACACATGATAACCATAATGCTATCCTCCCACTCAATCACTCACCCTTGCTCTCTTCTTCCCTTTCACATAAACACAGGTACAAGTAAACATGGAGACATGAACCAAACACAAGTTACATGCAGCAGAATGTACACATGAAACAGATGATGTTTTCCTGAGCTTAAATTGCCTGTAGTTCACCTCAGCAGACCCTGGTGCTGCTGTACGTACATGATAGCTCCTTTTTACTCTCCAGCAAGGTGATCTGAGGTAACGAAAGGGTGGGAGGATGGGGAGGGGGGAAGCAGCTTCATTCAACTCCTCTTCTGTTTCAATTTGTAAAGCTTGCATGTTGGAAAACAGCCACTAAGGCTGGGGATAACGGAACAAACATATGTAGTCAGTCATTTGTATATATTACACACACACACACACACACACAAACGCGCACACAAACAAATGCGCACAGGCCTCCAGATTAAAGGCTGGGCTAAATTCTAATTCCCATAGAAGCATCTTTGTTTGTAAAAAGGTAACAAATTGTTCTTGCTTTTCCCACAAACAGCTGAAGGCAGAGCAGATCTGACGAGATGTGGTTCAGCTAAGGCTTTTTGTTCCTTGCTGAATATTTATCAGTGGCCGGAGGAGGCTGTGATTGAGTTTTGCAGCAGAACTGTTATGTATCATGTGCTGTAAATGAAGTAGTACGGCAGCTCAGGGGATCAGCAGTCACACTCTGACCTGAGGGCGCAGAGACCTGATGAGAAAAAGGAGAAACAGAGTGTACAGGCAGAGCGGGGAAACACACACACACACACACACACATGTATACACACACGCAGCCTACACTCTCCATATGGAGTTTTAACAATGGCAGGAGCAGCTTTCCAAACTTGCATATTTCAAGCTGCAAGTGAAAGCGTTAGTCGATTGTGCGAGCAGAAGAAGAATGATGAAATCACACATCTCTCGCATCTCGCTTCTGCACTCTGCTCTCCCACCAAATACTGTGTTTAACAAACATTCAAAAACAACCAGCAGGCAATACTGAAATAATGAGCTCACACGCCGACTGTATGATCAGATAAAGAGACTTCACATGCACACACCTGCCCCCACCACACGCTCATGAAGCCATCATCGCACTTCTGAATCTCCCCGGCGTTGTAATGAACAACAAATATTTGCTTACAGCTGCATTACTCATACTCACATACCCTTTTGTGTTGTGATCACGCCCTAACGCGGGAACGGCCTCAGATCAATATCCTAATTAGCCATAAAGCATATGCATTGTGGTGATACATTATATGCCTGGCATCTCTTGGCTAGCATCTCACAAGAATTACCATATAAATGAACTGTAGCCATTTATTAAGCTAAGAGCCACGGTGGGGACTTGGCATGCTAGCACGGGAGCAGAGAAAAAAAAAGTGTAAGTTACAACACGCATTAGGAAAGAGAAACATCATGAGAGGTCGAGCAGTCGGGTAACAAATTGCATCAACTGCTGGCAGAGCGAAAACATCTGCCATACTGTGCCTCCACCCGTCGAGTGAGTAAGTAAGTAAGTAAGCGGCGAGGAAACCCCCAACACGCTTTCTTTCCACTCTTTGTGTTCAACTGGACTGCAAGTAATTCAATACACTTCTCCTTGTGCAGGCTCACTCAAATGAAACGCAAAGGGAATGAACTACATCAAGTGGAGCACTGTTTGAACCACTTACAGTAACACCACTGTGTGTGCGCGTGTGTGTGTGTGTGTGTGTGTGTGTGTGTGGAGCATGTGCAAACCCTGTTACATGTATAAAAAAACAAACCTTCATCCAAAAGATAGTCCTGTTCTGCACATTTCCTTGACCAAACTTAACACCCCGACAGAGAAAGAAGAAGAGTGAGACAGCTACACAATACCAGGCTGATCTCTCCATAGCAACACACATGGTAACACAAATCTATTTCAGAGCAGTGAGCGCGGCGTAGCACTTAAACACAGCCGACATAAGAAAAAAAAATGAGAAAACAGCGATCAATTATTAAAAGAGCTTCATGTTCATACTTACAGTCTGTGTGTCGCCAGCTGCAGCCCAAATTGAGCGGCTCACACAGCGCTCACCTACCTCTCTGAGTGCGATTGTTTTGCCTTATCACAGATCTACAGCAGTGCCACTCCTTCATCACACACAGAGGATGTGAACTAAAGGATCTGCCCCTTGTCTGACATTTCAGTTTTTAAAGCACTGTGTGTTTACTTTCAAGGTGTTGGCTGCCCTCATACACACACACACACACACACACACACACACAGACACTAAAGCATCCACACATACACACACACACACACACATGGGAGGTAGTGGAAACATGGGCACCCTAACGAGAGGAAAACAAGCATAGGCCTGTGTAACAGCAGCAGAGATGACCGATACAGAAAGTTTAAATCAACCTAATGTTTCTCCTGGCAGGAGCGCATACACTAAATCAAAGCTCTGTAAGAACATCTGTCGACATCAATTGTTCAAAAGCTCCAGCGCTGGATGTTATCTCAGTGATATTATAAAACCAACACAAACACAACTGAAGTCAAAGTAGATTTTTAGAGAGAGCCGGCGGCCAAATTACCTCAAAATTTCCCTTAGTTTAGACGGCAGAACTGCCCTGAAAATAAACGTTTCTGTGGATGGAAAATCTGAACACTGAGAGGAGGAGGGGGAAAGACTTGACAAGATGCTTCAGCTACAGTGTTTACACAGAAACAAAGGAAGTATTTCTTCTTTTTACACAATTTGCTTTATAACTTCACAAAACAGCTAATTTCTTACCAATATGTTCAGGTTTAGCTCGGTTGTTTAATCCCCTGTCCTGTGTTTGGTCTTTGTGGGGCATTTCTTCCTCCTTCAACAGCCCTATTTCTGAATGACGGCGTAAAAACCCATGACAACTTACTTTTAAAAAAAACTTTCCAAAAACGTCTTTTAAATAGCTAATCTTGACAAAAAAATAACACGAAGGACTAAACAAAAAACTGGACTCTAGTCAAGTCTTTTCTCTGGATCAAGAATGCAATGTCAGATCTTCTAAAGTACAGCGTGGTTCTGCCCCTCAGATATCGAGAGGTGGAAAGTCAAACCCAAAGTGCACTGAATCCTCCAGCCAGTATCTCACAGACACGGAGTTGGTTGCAGGTGCTACTTTGATGAACACTGTGTTGACCTTTCTCAGATCATATAGGCTGATGATACACGTGTTGGACCGCAGTTTGGCAGCATCTGCACAAAAGGCTCGGCTGTAATGGCTCCTCTCCTCTCTGAAGCCATCCATTCTCCAGTGACACACATAACCTTATGTTCTCCAGAAAGGTGGGCTGGCTGGCACACACACACACACACACACACACACACACACACACACACACACACACACACACACACACACACACACACACACACACACACACACACACACACACACACACACACACACACACACAGATACACACACACACACACACACAGATACAGCAAAGAGCCCAGAAGCCTGGAGCACCTCGCAAACAAAGGTGATGAGACAGGCGATCCAAGGCTATGAATATTTCTATTTCCTTTTCTAACTTTAACCTTATCTTATGCCAACATTATTCTTTTTCTTTACTTGCAATTTCACGACACTGTTGTGTTTGCTACATAAACACAACAACCGCTTGGTTATGGAAATCAGTTTGGAAGCCATAGGAGCTAATACATGAAATACCGACACGATAAATCTGCAATGAATGAGGAGAAGTGTAAAGGGATTAAATGGGGTCTAAATCACAAGTACCCTCTGTTAGCTGGACCCTAACTGTAAGAAAACATGGAAAAACTTGTGTTTTTAAGCAAATTTAAGGGAAAGAGCCTCATGACTGAGGATTTTTGACTATTTTGTACCTGTTGATTTCTTGTCTGATCAAATTTGTCATGCTGCAACAGGTTTCCAATTCAGCAAAGAAACAAATGAATCATTTTGGCTAATAAAACAAACCCCTTGAAGAAGAAGATTTAAACTTACTCCTGTTTTTTAAGTATCTACTACATTTTATCAAATTAAAACACAAGAATAAGTTTGCTCAGGCCCTTTAAATTGTAATGAAGTTTGGAACTATTTCTTTAAGGGAATAAAACTGTCAAACTTAATTAAAGGAATAATTTGAAGAGTAATCTCCTTATCTGACTCTCAAAACACAGCAAATCATAGCATTGACAAAATATTTCACTGCTCCTTAAATCATGCAAGTAATCTACTGATGCTTTAAAATGCCGCTGTTTCTAACATTACGGTGAATAATTGATTACAGGTGTCTGAGAAACACAGCTTCTGTGTTTTCTGAAAAACAAGATCCAATCCCTCTGGTTTACGTACAACAGAGTCTCTTTAGAGACACCGGCCCGGCAGTAAGTGGCAGCATTAGAGTACTTACACAACCAATCACAAAGGAAGCAGCAGCGCACCTTTCAAACACACAATGTTATTGAGGCAGGACACAATATCGTACGAGCTGCCATCAGTTCAGTGGTGGGGCGATCGGGTTTCAGGTTGTGCTGTAATCGTATACACTTTATCAGGCTTGTTCTGTCACAAGTGTTTTGTTTAAGGGAATTCAAAAGGAGAGGCAGTTTCATTGAGGGCTGCTCAATAAGATGTAACCACGATCCCACAAATATCCCTGAATGGTTAAGTGTGTCTAGCCGGATCAAAATACTTGGATCAGAGCGAGTGGAAAAGGTTTGATGCTTAGCAAGAGTCTTTCAGGGACAGGTTTCTCTTTTAGATTTCTTATTTCAAGTATTGCTACATTTATTTTGCTTACAGAGGATTTTACTTGCCATTTTTGTATTTCTCACTGTGTAAAAAGTTGTCTTGAAGCTCTCACTTGTCATTATATTCATTACTCTGTAACAGTATCTGAGGATGTTGTCGCAACAACTGGTATCCTACTTCATACTGACATTTTCAGACTATTTTCCAGCTTTTCATTGCGTCAGCCATCAGAGATAAGCAACAGCAGTTTAGAGAAGCCAAATAAAATCCTCACGTCGTAATCAGAACAGGTTTAAAAGGCAGGTTGCCAGATGCACTGAAGACTTTCTGGTGACATTTCGCACTGCATATTAAGAACAATACACTTTATTCTTAACTTATGGATGCCCAATTCATGGTTACATAATCAGTGGTCCGGGCACATTAAAGGTTATCTGACTTCCTGTGCTGAATTCCTCTATGCTGCATCAATACACAGACTGGGAGCAGATAAAGCCCCAGTCCCAGAGCCTAACTCTTTGTAATTCTAGCTTGGATCAGTCCAATGACAACTTCAAGAAAAGTGAACTTTACTTTCCCCTCAGTTATTTGTTCTGCTGATGCTCCAAGACTGAGCCAAGATCAGGACAGTCATGTCAAGGTGGTTTGGTGTACCACCTCTTGCTACTGGCGCCAGCTCAGCTCCCCAAAAACATCTGCAGCATTTTAAAGAGGAGTCTGGTGCTCTTATTTAGATGCTGCAGCCTCATCAGAGGCTCCTTTGCTTTTCCCATTTCTGTGATGTAAAAACTTAGATTAGCTGCATCTACACTCTGGGGCAGGGGGAAATGGTGCATGGAACTGATGCATACTTGAAGTTAAAGATACTTTGTGCTTTAATATTTAGTCGTAAGCTTTTTTTTGTCATTTAACCTAATCATTTCAGATCAGGGTTAAGATAGTATTAGCACAATGTTATAGCACAAAGATATTGCATCTGTAACATCAGTATATTTAAGGATCTTGCATTTAGGCTTTTGATAAACAGGACAGTTAAATCACTAATGTAGCCATCAACTAAAATGGAAACTTGACTCTATGTTCTGCAAGACTTGCTTGGATGAGAGGAAAGCTACACAACTACTCTAAATTTTTATAATTGAAACCAAATCAGCTTGCAATCTTTTCACTTGTCTTCATTCATCCTCTCACATTATCACTGTTTTAAGCTTAGCTCGTCAACGTATTCGTTTAGACCTCTTTTGTCATTTTTAAAGCTCATGCAAGCAACTCGACCTTTTGATTTCGATGCGTAAATTTATCTAGATTGATTCATCTCTGTTATTAGAAAGGAAACTATGCAGGCTACTCTTTTCACGCTACACTGTGTGTATTTCAGCTGTGGACATGACTGCAGGGCAGCTTTCTAAGCGGAACATACAGCACGTACATGACTGTAAAGTGACTTTAAAAGTACGTTAGGAGCTGCTCGCGCGGACAGCTGCAGGCCCAGTGTTATAAAGCTAACCATTCTGTCTGTGTCTGAAAGCCAAATGATCAAAATCCCCTTCATAAACCCCTCTGCTTGGTGGAAACAGCACACGCTTTGTTCCTAATTCAGCTGCTGGGGAGCGTCGTTTGAATATTTTCAGTGAGCTATCCAAAACAACACTGCAACATGGAACAGGTGTGTGTGCGCGTGAGGGTTCGCGTTCGCGGTTTGTTTGTGCGTGCTCGCGCGAAACATATCAGGTTGGATAAGAAACATCACGCGCTGGATT
Source organism: Halichoeres trimaculatus (assembly GCF_033239565.1). NCBI lineage: Eukaryota > Metazoa > Chordata > Actinopteri > Labriformes > Labridae > Halichoeres > Halichoeres trimaculatus. The sequence continues at coordinate 24,184,921 of NW_027437193.1, read as the reverse complement.
AGCCAATATGTGTGGCTGTAATGTAACTGCTTTGGGCAAAAACATGAATGACTATTCAAAAATGACCCCCTCCTCATCCTTAACATACAGACACACAGAGGCTGTCATGTGTGTGGCGCGTGCACGCCGTCCACATGAGCAAATTAGCTTTATCAAAATCATATGACAGGCGTGGTCGTTGATGGACAACGTTCTTGTCATACTTACATACAATGATGTGATATCACAGGAGAGAATGTAAAAATGTACCTTGTGGGGGTCGATGCGGATCCTCTCCTCGCCTTTATGCGGGCTCTCTGGCCACAGGTGATAGCTCGAGCCGTAGTTGGGGCTGTCTTTGCTGCTGTTGCTCACAGTCGCAGACGAGTTCCCCGCGTACGCCTGTTGTGTTACCGGGGGTGAGACTCTGGACTCGCGGCTGTGCTCGCCTGCCTGCCCGGAGATCCTCGCAGACTTGTGTCGGTCCTGCTCACAGTGCTGCGGACGCTGGGGACAGAGCCCCAGTGCGCCGTGCTGCTGCTGCCGCTGTTGCTGCTGCTCGTGCGGTTGCAGCTGAGGAGCCTGGTGAGTCCTACATAGCTCTCCAGAGCCGCTGGCGCAGTAGTTGATCGGCAAGCTGCTTCCCACCAGAAGCTGTTGCTGCGCTCGTAATTGTGGGATCTGTTGCTGCTGCTGTAGGTCCTGAGTCTGACACTCGAATGCTCTCCTGTTAGCCTCGGTTGACTCACATACATTGAAAGAGCGCCCTTTCTGTGAGTTTGCACGGATTCCTTCAGGGGAGGGGTCCCTCTGTTGGAGTCTTAAATGACTGTGCTGTTGCTGCTGTTGCTGTTGCTGCTGTTGCTGTTGCTGCTGTTGCTGCAACAACTGCCTGTGGTCTCGCTGCCCTCCTGCTCCTCCTCCTCCCCTGCAGCGTTCCACGATGCTCGCCTGTTGGTAATTGTCGGCACTCCTTCGCAGCCGATCCCCCCGTTTAGATTCCCGGGAAAAGAGCAGAGAGGAGAAGGATGATGGTGGCGGAGGTATAGGAGGCGGTAAAGGTGGGGAGGGCTGCGGTGGGTGAGAATCGACAGGATGGGGCTGGTTTTTGGAAAGGCTTGCCTCCTGCTCGGAAAAACTGCAGTGGCAGCTCGGAAAAACAGGCTGCTTATCTGACTGCGACGCCGGCGGCTGCTTCTGCTGAGAGCCGGCCGGGGCCCAGGGATCTTGCTGCAGGTGCGCCGGCTGCCCGGTGCTGGGTTCACCGGCTTGGTATGAAGGTCGCTGGGCAGTGTCGTAGCTCGCCAGAGGTAGAGGGTCTCCACTGCGAACAGGTCTCCTGGAGGGCTGGCTCAGACACGGGAGCTCCTGGAGGCTCTGACGCTGAGCGGTGGTGGTCGGAGCGCGGTCTCGGTGGTGAGAAGAGGGCGGGGGCGGCAGGCTGAAAACAGGAGCGGCTGGGTCTCGGTTCTGCGCGCTGCTTGCTTGCTTTTGGTCGGGGGTTTGGTGCTGATGGACAGCTCCCGCGTACCGATGCCGCATCCCCTTGATCGCCGCGTCTCGCTGTGGTTGCTCCTTTGGCGTGCAGAGCTCCGACACCCGTTCATTGCGATCAGTCCCAGCAGAATAGGAGCGACTTGTATCATTGGTAGGTTTGACCAGGACCTGCCTTAAAACGTCACCGTACAGCCAAAACGCCGCCTTCGCCTGAATATCGCTCCATCGCCTGCTCTGCGCACAGGTTGCAGCGGATCGATCACTCCTGAAGGCTGTTAGGATATGACAAGAACGGGATTATGCGAGGGGCAGAAAGGTGTTTAGATCCCGATCACATGGTCGATCATCTTAATCCACTGTGGAGCCAATAGATCGACTTTGTCAATGTTGCCATAACCACCCTGCATAATCACAAATCACTTTTACTGCTACGTCACCTGAACCGATCCATAGGCCTGTCAAACATATATCTGCACGTCACTATAGTTTATGATCAACTCTTAATGATTGCCTGCCTCTTGAAATGATGCTCATAAAGTGTCAGCATTTTTTAAACCGTGAAAGGAACAATAAACACACTCTTGATGTCTATTTCCAAAATTCCCACTTGTTGGCTCACAGAGAAGCATCAAACAAACCGAGCTGCAGCGATTACCTCATGCCACACAGCTCGAGCTGTGCAGTCTGCAATGTATTTAATAATTAAGCAGAATATGCCTGGTTTTGTATTACCAGGCAGAAATATTTAGAATGGGAGCTGCATGCAGACCTGCAGCATGCTCGCTGCTGTTGCATGCTCTTCTAGTGAAGAAGGTTTTCTGTCTCTGCAGCTGCAGCAGCAGCAGGAAGAAGAGGAGGAGGAGGAGAAGCGGTTAGATGGAGACAGAGGGAGGCTGGGCGCAGACGGAGCTGTCCGCGGTGCTGAAGGAGATCATCACTAAAATAGCCTCTGATGTGGTGTCAAGCAGCCAGAGGACGCACAACTGTCCATCACATGTCGGTCAAAAATGTCCCCCAGCTGTTGGAGGGGTTATTCATTTCGTAACATGCAACTTGCACTAAAGGGCAAATCCAGATTTTTTTTCATTCAAGTCGTTGTGAGAGTAAAACATGCCCATGTTTACAGTGACAAAGTTACTGATGGACTGTTTTCAACGCAGGCATTCCCTTCCTAGCAGGGCTTCTGTGTAACAGATGGACAACGAAATCCACTCCACAGTCCTCCCTCTGTGTGTCCCAGGACAGTGTTTTGTTGTGGATGGATAATAACTCAAAGAGAGCTTTATACATGAAAGAGCAAAAAACAGATATCCTCTTAATTCAGAAACCAGCGCTGCTGAAGCCTCTAATTCTGTCAATTTAGCTGAGGCTTTTGTTAGACTTTCCAAGTCATCTTTTATGATGGTGTTGACATATTTTATTAATCACAGGTGACAGGTTCAAGAGGTCCTCCTCATGGGACCTGGGATGTTTCAGTCTGCTGAGTCAGGATAACAAGTATTCACTCATTACCAGCTGGAAAGCTTTTAACTTGTTTGTTCCTCTGAAAGTTTCACTGATGTGCACGATCGAGTTTAGACGAGTGTAAACTGGATGAGGCTGTGATCTATAATACTTAGTGTCTATCAAAATTTGAAAGAATACAAGTGAAATCTCTGGTTTATGATGTAGGCTATGTTTGCCTATAAATTTTTTTTTTATCTGCCTCACTGGCGCTGGTGCTTTATTTCTATGCAGTAGTTGCGGACAACTTACCTTTTATGTTCTGTACAAGTTACTTCTTAGATAAAATGCATTTACTTGCATGCTTGTAATATTACCGTCTATAGAATTAAGTAATGGGTTGATAGAATCAGCACACTGTTAATCCGGATAAGTTGAGTTTACTTGAAAAATGCTTGTAAACCGGTTACCTTAAAAAAAAAGAAGGAATGAAATAAGTTAATTTAACTCAACATCCTAAGTAGTTATGATTATTATGAAAAATCATTCTACTGAATGTCTTTAATCAAATAAATCTGATGCTTATTTGTTACAATTTAAAATATTAAGTAATGTCAAAAAAAATGTTGCATATCACTGTAAAACATAATAAGTTGACCTTACTCAAAACTGAAAGATGTGATATCAGCAACTTTGCCTTTTGAATTAAGTAAATGTAATAATAAAAAATTGAAGCAGATCTGAAAAACTAAATTAAATAACATTTTAAAGAACAGCTGGGTCTCATATCCACAGCGTTCCCTCCTCACTCATGGTTACAAACACCGTCACAACAAAAATCAGCTCTAATTTCATAACTTTATTAACCGTGAGTGAGGAGGGAAGGCAGTAGATATGAGACCCTGCTGTTCATTAGAATATTGTTCTTCAGGGGGCACAGGTTGTCTGAGCCTCACTGCACTGAATGGTGGTCTGTGCTTCATGGCACGGGGTCTTGAACCTACTGACTTTTGTGCGCCTAATGGTTCAAATGTTTATTAATTAAATGTTTGACAGGACTGTGATGCTATTTAGGCCAATTTTAGAAATAAGTGTTAAAAGATTAGTTTATAGTTGACACAGTCAGTACACACCACGTAGAGCATGGACAGCTGATTGATGCTGCAAGGAGCACAGACAGCTGGTCCATGCTGTGACACACAGAAAAACAGTCTATATAATGCAGAGCACAGAGAACCTGTGCCACTGCTGCTTGTCTAGAAGTTCAGCAGGGTCTCATATCTACTGTGTCCCCTCCTCACTCACGGTTACAAAACACAGTCACAAACTAATGATTTAAGTTGTTCTTACTTAAACTGTAACAAAAGTCAAAAATACTCAGAAATCATCATTTTCAACTCTGAAAACTCAGACATTTGAGTAAACTGAACTTACTAACAAATTTTAAGTTTTCATAGCTTAATCCAATGGAGTAATTTGAACTTTGGGGTTTACAGTGCATGGTAGTACTGAAAAACAGACTTTATAACATACACACTGGCATATCAGTATCCTTTAAAGACAAATTGTCTTTCCTCTTGTTGCATTCACACTCTATATAAGAGCAAGTCAATGTTTGAAAGTGTGAACACACACAACAAAAACAGTTTTAGGGCAAAAGAGAGAGAAGTTGAGATTGAGCCAAAGAGACAAGAGGATGGAGGAGAAGCCAACTTTTACATCATACATTAGCCTTTCTTAATAAGTAATAATCCTCTCCTTAAAGCTGGTTCAGCCGTTCTTAGTTTTGATGAGTCTGAAGAGTGCAGTGATGGCACACCACTGGAAGAAAGCTGATGTACACTCTGTTTTATAGGGACGTGAAAAGTGCTGCAGGATATTTGGAAACGAGCTCTGGCCAGGCCTGCATTAGAAACCTGATCATTTTCATTAAGTAATTGGTCGCCATGACCTATGTGAGTTTCCTTGGCAAGATGGAGTTTCATTTGCTAGTTTGGGAAGCAATGTTACTGCTTCCACATGAATAATTAAATCAAACTTTACAACTCCTGGAGACACACAAACACTCACTCTCCGAGCAACGCCAGAGTCCACATTTTCTCTCAGACTTGATTAACCCCCTAACCCACCCAACCACCCACTCACTCCCTCTTTCTCAAACACACACCCAAAATAACACCACAATATTTCACTCAAATAGCCTCTTTCGAGCAAAAGCTGCCACCAGAATTTAGTGCCTCTTGGATTTGTCTCATGCAGCCGTCAAACTTGGCCGGTCCGGCCATGTCAAAACACATTGTGTGTCCCTGCCTCATTGGCTCCTGGAGGGAGAAGCAGGGGAAGATCTGTGACACTAAAATGTTGGAGGAGGAAACTCAGTAGAGGCCAATGACGGCTGCACGCAACATAGGAAGTAGATAAGAAGCCTGTAATTACAGAGAGAGGGGGAGAAATCCAACCAGGGCAAAGCAGAGAGATGTGTAAGTATTCATGTGTGCAGGAGAGAAACAGAGAAACTGATAGTGAGCTCTGTGTGTGTATGTGTGTGTGTGTGAGCAGGTGCACTGACACAGAAGAGATCAAAAGAGTTCAATAGAAATAGACAGAAGAAGTGTTACACTGTGAAGTGAATAAAAAATCATTACACAGGTTCAGAGATTAGCCTGTTATACTACGACAGGATCATCCACACAGAGATAAGTTACATGTGGTTATGTTTCCTCCACTCTTATAGCTAGTGCTGTGTGATCTATGTAGTTTAGAGTGAAAGTCATCCCATAATTCAGTTTTCTGTCTCATCTAAGTTTGTAATGCTGCATTTATTGTATATTTTCTTCTAATTCTCTGCAGATAAAATTATCTGAAGTGATGTTGCTGTGCTTTGAAAAGTGTGTCATTTCAAATGACTATCGAATCTCTAAGCTAAGTTATCTTTGGAAAAATACAAGCAAGACCATCATTATTCAAATGTACAGGAAAAAAAAACCTTCACTTCTTTCTAGACATGTTCAAAGACAGAAGAGTAAGCAGCAAGTTGATCTTTATTATACCACAGAAAATATAACACATATCTAAAGCCCCGTTTCCACCAAGCAGTCCGGTTCAGTTCAGTACAGTTTGGTACGGGTTGGCTCGGTAAAGCCTGATCCTGTTTGTTTTTCCACAGTCGACTGAGCCCCCTCTTGGTAGGTGGTGTGTAAGCCAGATGCTGAAAGCTGTGTCGGTAACATTAAAGTGTGACACCATAGCAGCGCAAGACAGTGTACCTGGCTAAAAACTCCAACAAAGAAGAAAACGACCAATAAACGGTCTGCAGTCTTGTGGCTCCACCCTCTGGGGTCAGATCTGTACATCTGGCACCCCAATTGAAGGGTCCCAAAAAGTCATCTCATCTCAGTTATTTGGGGATCTGTCCCGTATTAGTCAGAGGAAGCGCCACCAAAGAAGTGTCATACTAAGACAAACCCAACTGAATTAAGTTTAGAATTAATGTTCTGATTTATTATGACTGCTATGTTTTTGTGACTTAAACTCCATATAGCTGACTATTTCTGAGTCCTGTATATCAAATTAAAATGTGCATAAAACTCAAGTAAAGACAAGTATAACACTCTCATCACCAAACTGAATCGATTCAATCTACTAAGCAGAGGTTTGACCACAAACCTGCACATACCATGCAAGACCAGAGGTGCCGCCAAAGATGACACAACTCGTGTCTTTGTGATGGCTTCTTTTAAGTAAAGCTCAAGGGTCAGCCTCTGGTCTTAAAATGTGAAAACTATGTTTAAGTTTAAAAAAAAATGCAGTTAATCGAGCATCCACATGAGGCTTGTTAGAGCTCAAAATGTAACATCCGCCAAAATGTAATTAAAAAAAATGTAATAAAGCCTTAAATGCAATAGCTGCTACAGTTCCATTGTTCTAAAGTTTCATTTAGCAGATGCTTTTGTCCAAAGCAGCGTACAACACAAGAAAGAATTTAGACAGAAAGAAAAAACTAGTAACTGCGAAAAAGTGCTACAAATTATTTGGCTGCAGGTGCTGCCATTAAGTGCAGGATTTTATTTATTTTTTATTATGTAGATTAATCTAGCCAACTACCCACAATCAATTGCTGCAACAATATACTTCAACCTTAAACAACATTCAGTAATTATTGCTGAAAATTCACTAAGAGCTGAGTCTGAGACCTACTGACTCATTCTACCTCTGAGGACATAGAGGAGAATGGTCAGATTAAATGCTTGAGGTTCCTCTGAACAGATGAGTTTTTAGACATCTCTTAAAAGTAGAAAGGGACTTTGTGGATCGTATAGTTAGGTAATTTATTCCACCATTTGGAATTTGAAACAACAGAGGAGAAGAGTCTGGCTAGAGATTTAGAGCCGCACTGGGCTGGGAGCACCAGGAGTCTTTCATAAGCAGAGCGTAGTGGGCGAGAAGGAGTGTAGACCTGGAAGAGGGACCCCAGGTAGGCTGGTTGATAATGTAATAAAAGCTGAGCCTGAAATGTAAAAAAATGAAACAATGAATAAAATAAAACCCAAAGTGTAATGACGTGATATTATAAAACCCTAAACGTTAACATTTTAGATCAGTGTTGTGTTTCAGGCTTTAACAAGGCTAGCCTTAGAAGCACCACAAACCACATACAAACCAAACCAAACAAGACGACATTTAACACAAAAATACCACAGCCTAACTAAAACTAAAATAGATTGATACAGGCTTCTTCAATATGGCACCTGCAACGATCACCTTCAAAACTCTATATCAGAGACAAATGGGTGATGTCACGGAGACTAAAGCTTCATGACGACTCAAAAGAGCTAGGCAAAGTCAGGCTAGCTTTTAAAGCACAAAGAGAAGCAGCAGAGCAAGTAACTAACTCTTTAGGTCATGCCTATGTGTGGTGGTGTATTTCTTCTTCTTGTTCTTGCTATCTTAGCACTGTAAGCTGCCTCCACCAACAATAAAGGCAAACACATAGCAAGGGCCTTGACGAACATGATTGATAGAAATAGAAAACAAATTTAGAAACAATGCAAATTAAAAACACATACCACAGATACCGAATAGCGAACAAGCTAACAGATGCAGAAATAAATGCAACACATAAATGCTGTATTGTTTGAAATAGAAGTGCTCCAGGTCTTGAAGGAAAAATAATGTGACAGATGAGATAACCCTGGCTAATTTCACATAGGTTATGTTCTTTTAATGTAAATCCAAAAACACACCTGCAGTAACACATTCATTTGCTAACAAGGAGTAAAAAATGCAGATCTCTAAATATTTTAATTTGGGGTGTAGAAGTTTTTTTTTTTTGACACGAAAAGGACGTTGCATTCTGAATTTCTCTGTCTCTCTTTATCTACATGCAAATTAGCTGATGCTTTTTCCTGGAAAGCAGCATAATGGTACTATACCTCTGCTTATGTTCATCTTTTAATGGTGTTTGAGTGTTATATCACGACACCAAGCGGGCAACTCAATGATGAAGTGCTTTACTTTTTCTGCCTTCTTCATTAGGAACAGTTGATGCTTCCTCTGTATCTCTGCAGAGGTAAAAGGTACGGATGCTATGACTGCACACAGAATGAAAAAAAAAAAAACATGAAAAGGAAACAGGATTGAAAAGGAAAACAAAAAAAATGAATGACTTTCCTTTTAAGACACAGCGGAGGTTTTCAAAAACCGGATGCCTCATGTATGTGTGTGAGGGCAGCCATCTTGAATTAGCCTGTCAATTCCCTGCATGTCTTGGCAATGGCTGTCATCTCACTCTGCTATGACTAACCCGAGTGATGCCTTGAGGATAGAGTTTGGTGCTGCTGGAGTGACAGGGGGGCCTTGATACAGTGTTATGACCAGAGAATAAATGTGACACACATTCAGCTGGACTGATGCGGCTGTAAAAGCCCCACACATGATAAACAACCTGCGATAGTAGAGATAAGAGGTGAGTCGTGACTCAAGCCGGGCTGTGGCGTCATCGAACGCTCGGTAGGAAAAGATAGCAGAGGCTTGCTTGAGACAGAGAGTCTGGGAGATACAGCCAGGGCCCTGCGCCCGATCTCTGAAGGCTAAGATCATTAGGTAGATTTCCTCGGATGACTAAGCAGCCTCCCCACTCTACATGTGGAGTCACTGTTAAATATTAAACACATTAGCGTCCCAAAATCCCACAAAGGAGGAAAAAAAAAGGCCCATGTGAGGTGGACACCTGTGATGAAGCGTTCTCTTTTATAGTGGCGAGCAGAGCCAAGGTGTAGAGGACGATCAAGAGGCTTTAAAGGCTCCAATACACACCAGGTAACATCCAATATGTGATGAAATCCCATTCAAAGAATTAGGAGATACCCCAGAGGCATCATCACAGACGTTTTTAGCGGAGAAATCTGGCGTGTACCCCCAGAGCAATTGAAACACACAACTGTCACTTAATGCTTATGACTGCTTTATCTGTGGACACTTACCAGACTGTGACAGACCAGGACATAAACATGTGTCAATAAATCAAAAACCCTCCCAGATCAAAAAAAGCACACAGACTGCTGAGTCTGAGACACGGTTCATAATAAACGAACCAGAAAACTACGTCCAGAGAACTGCACCAAATCACAATATTAATGGTAGCATGTTTCAGAGTTAATAGACTGGTTAATCATTTCAAATTAGCCCGAAATTTTACTTTGGTTCTGAAATCTGTTTCTGTTTATCATAGTTTATAGGTTCAATCATTATTTAATGTCCACATTGAGTCCATGTTTGGTCAGAACCTCAGCCCCAAACCAACTTTTTCATTTAATAAGCAAAGTCAAATCTGTATTTTGAGTATCAGCAGTTATTATTGCTTGTTTGTGGACAAACCTGGTTAACTGAGGTTGGATTAAGAAAAAACACACATTTAATGATACACACACACAGAGGCCGCTGGTGTTTCAGTGTAAAGTGTGACCCTGTTAACTGGTGACTCTTGGCCTTTGTCACCATAGACTATAAAAAAAAATAGACATCCTCTTGCTCAGCTTGAAGTGAGGTCACCACAAAAACTGCTCCCCCTGGTGGCTGGCTGCAGTATAGGTCAAAAAATCCATCTTTTCAGTCATTCCAGATGGGCTGTGGTCAAACTTTAAACAATTAATACACCTTGTAGAAATGTTTCTCACGTCCAATTGTTGTGGTGGTTTGAAGATTTCATTTGGCTGCCTTCAAGTCCACTCAGATTCTCCCAGAATCCCTCACAATCTTTACTGCCCAGACTCTGGCTGCACAACTGCTTCAATGGCTGTGCCTGTGACGGGGGAATTTTGGCTTCAAAACCGTACAATGGTAAATGGCGGAGCCACACTGTCCGCTCTATATACAGTCTATGGTTGTCACAGCTACCGTGGGCTAAAAGTCACCAGTTAGCATGGTCGCTATTAATTCCAAAACACTGGTTGTGCTCTAACGGTCAAAACTTGGCAGAAGTTGCCTCTGTTGTACAGTATTGTTTCTAAAAACTGACCACAGAACAACCGTATATTTTGATGCTTCTAACAGGTTGAATTTGGTGTTAAAAAATCACTAACTGGTCTGAATGAATGGATCTAAATGCTGCTTCTCTGGTCAAGATGCGTGCGCAGCTTTATGATGACATAGACTGATAATTCCTTTATGAGCTACCTTTGTCCACATAAACACCCCCCACAACACACACACACACCTAGCAGTGCTCTATTAATTTACTGTAATATTAGACTTACACTAGTGTTTAATTAATAACATCATGAATGACAAACCTTGCCATCAGTGGCAATTATTTCCACAACTAAAAAATATTGAGCGTGAAGAAAACTGCAACATATTTTTTTCAACTATTCAACTTTGGATGACGACCCAGAAAGATCATTTTAAAGCTGGGTTTCTATTTGACAGCTCCTACTGGCTTTACTCATTCATCTTTATCACACCTGCTTTAAACCCTCATGTGGCAAACCCTTTGCTTTTCCTAATCAGTGTTTACGCAGCAGTGACAGGAGAGTCTCACAGTTGTGTCTGACGACTGGCTGTGCACGACGTCTTCCTGCCACACAGCAACAAACACCAGCCGTGTGTTTCCTGGACACGGCCTTTGCAGGGGCATTGGACCATCAACCTCTTTTATCACCATGATGCCTCTGTTTTAAATGGAGCTGATGATGAGGAGGAGGAAGTGAAGAGGGCAAAGAGGAAGGCAGTAAAAAGAACAGGGCATGGTCCATTTATAGGGCTGTCTGTTGTGTAGGTTTGTCCCTGCGTTCAGGCACAAAAATGGTTATGAAATTATTTTTAAGTGATTGAAACGTGTGCCTGCGTGTGTGTGTGTGTGTGTGTCTGTGTGTGTGTGCACATGGTAACACATGTGCATACCTGTGTGGGCGGATGGGACCAGCGTTTGACAAGAGAGGCTCAGTTGTAAAATATGGTGATGAGAGATAAAGAGAGAAAGAGATAGCTCATCACTAATGCAAAGGTTCAAAGACTCGGTTCCGCGTCTCATCATCAGAGCTGCAACACATACAAAAGAGATGACCAAGTGACCCCCGTATTCACCACCAGCAGCAGGAAGAGATACACTCCATGCACTGTACACCAGCTTGTCTTAAGAAACAGCTTTGAGAAACCGTTCAAAGAAAACCAGAGTGAAATCTTTCTCAGTGGCTGTGTTAGATCATCTGCAAAATTTCAGATATTGTACGAACATGAACATGCTTTTTTTTAAATGCAGGGAGTTCCCTTTAAATTCAGCACTGCACATCACTTACTCACACATACACACACACATACACACACACACACTTCCTTGTCAGATAAGAAAATTCACCCCTGCAAAATAAAAGTCAAGCCTGAGTGCTTTTAGGTGTAAAAATGCAAATGAAGTATCCCTTGAAGGCTATTAGCTACACATATTAGAGCCTGCGATTACAATTTCATCATGCAATCTTTCCACACCCCTTCTTTTTGAACTAATGCTGCCAGAAAAGAGAGAATGAACTGAAAGGAAAGGCAGGCACATACCTCTTATCTGATGCAGGCTCTCTCCCTGCAGAAAACACATCAACGATTATTGAAAATGACAGAAAGAGAATCAATAGTCTCCTGCTAAGAATAGGGGCTCTCCCAGTCATTGCAGCCTCCTGTCTGTGCTAGAATAACGGGGAATACTCGCTCTGATTTTTTTCCTTTTTTTTTTCTTTTTTTTTTTGTAAGCACATGCTCAGCTTATTGTTACAGCTTATTGGCTGCTCCTTTTCCCTACCCTCTCCTTTCCACCTGTTTGTGCTCTGCTCACAGACCTTTACTTTTAAATATGTGTGTATATTTTTGTTTTTTTTGTGTGAGAAAATGTTATTCCAACCTCAGTGTGGTGGAAATAATTATGGGAGGGGCGCTAAATGTGATTTACTGAAGATCGATACAATTTGGGCTTTTATCAATTCAGAGCGATAAAACACAATCTGACACGGTGTAGGTCTTCAGGAAAAAAACGCTGATGGATGCTGTGACAAATCAAGAAAAGCTCTGAAGGGGGGTTTTATGACCTTGTATGTGCTGAGCCCCCCGATTCCTCTCCCTCCCCTCCTCCTCCTCCTCCGCCTCCCCTCCCTCTGAATTGATGCGGGGATTCCTGATGCTATTTTTAGCCTCTCGGTCATGGAGTGCCGTGCGTGGGCGGAGGAGAGAAAGGAAAAGGGAAGCAGCAGGAGGAGGAGGAAGAGGAGCAGCAGGGGGATGAAGAGGCGGAAGAAAAGCAGGAGGAGGAGGAGGAGAGTGGAAAGAGGGGGACTCGTGCACGTGAGGGGAGTTGGAAGAGGAGGGAGGGTGGGGGGTTCCCATGCGGACCTGAGTTGCAGCAGCATCAACACAAAGCCCCCCATAGCGAAGGCTTTGAATCGTGACCAGACAGCCGGAAACACGAGAGAAAGGGGAGCGCCGTGTCATTTTCAGCTCACAGGACGGTACTGCTTTCTGTGATTTAGCTTCTGTTTTTATTTCTGTGCACCTGTTTTAATTAGAAAGCTTTTCATGTCTATCTTTATATATCTATATCGACATCTACATATATGTATTCAGACCCGTTTACCTGTTACATCTTATTTCAATGAGAGGATAGATAAGGTAATTTGTTATGATGTTATGTAGGCCTACACCTATGTACTGTTGGATGTTGGGGGCACCGTAAAACCACAGACTGTCTATAAATATCCCTTTGGTATCATAATAATAGTGTTGGTACAATAGTCTTTATTTATACCTGCTGTTTGGTTTTAGCTCGACTAATTCTCAGCTTACTGCTAAATATGTGCTGCATTTGAGCACAAAAATTTCTATTCGAAAAAACAGGTGTATTTGACTCTCTCATATGATTTCCCTATTGCTTAAATTTTCATTTCATGAATAAAAAAAAAACTGCACAAGTGTAGGTTTTTCATTCTCTTGCATTTTGACGTGGCTGTTTCACAAAGGTCAACCAGTGCTCACTGTCACTGACCTCAACACGTCGTCGTCAGTACAGCAGACTCCCTTCAAATTAAGTCGTGTAATTACCCTCACAGACTGAAATCATGTCGAGAAGAACAGGGATGCTCAGCATTATATGGGGGAGTGGTTAAATTATTTATCACCAGCAGGCTATTTTTAGCTCGTGGTGCTGTGTTGGCGTCGAGGGTTTCCGGGCACATGGATGGCAGGTTTCCCCGTCACCTACAGGTCACACAACAGGGGGGACACCCAGGCATACCATACCGCAGGAAAAAAGAGGAAAAACAGGCATCAGAGAGGACTCCTCCAGCTGGTTGTGTTATTCACTCACGCACTTAATCAGAGGAGTATAATTACAGAGAGACACGAGCTGACAGACTGCTGCAGAGGAGGCGTATGTAGCCTGTAGAAGTCCATGTGATGAGGATTCTTCCTCGTCACACAAGTTCTTAAGCAGACAGTTTCAAATCTTACAACTAGTTCCTCTTTGACTGCAGAATACATAATGAGTATGTTTTGGATTTCAGCATAAACCCTCATAATATTTACAGCTCAAAGATTAATTTGCAGTTAGTTTCATCTTTGTAACAGAGAATCAGAATTAAACACTATTCCTGAGGACATGTAATGTGGCAGAAATATGTATCAAAGGGTGAATATCATGGAAGTTTCTGTTCACCCTGGTGGTTGTTCGACAGGCTGTGTAGGGTTGTCCTGAGCAGCAGTTTTACAGCTAAATTGTTTTGACAAAAAGCCAGGTTATGATTTCTGTGTAATACCTGCCGAACAAGTAAATTGGCTGTCTTTCAAGCCCAACTCACAGCAGCTCCTGGAATAGTCACAACATGCAGTCAGGATTAAGGATTGTACCGTTCTCTAAGGCATCTTCACTTTTTAGAAAAGTGCATTTCACTCTGAAGTGAAGTCATGTTTAGGCAGCCGAGGTAATGAATCATCTGACAGTTAACACTTCTTTTTTTTAACTGTTATTTAGCCAGCCTAACCAGCTCATACCCCAGCAATACCCCAGACCAAATTAAAGAGGGTTACGTTATGAAAATGTGACTCAACATTATTAGTCCATAGCAAGTTGGGAAAAAGTTGAACTGAAACCCAAATGTCTTTGGTTTGATGGTGTTGCCAAGTATTGCAAGTATTGAAATCAGTGGATTGCAGCAACCCTTGCATGCCTGCTATCATGATGGCGTGACTCTTAATAAGGCATATGTTGAGATTGGATCTTCTTCGTAAAACAACTTTTCTTTGTTCAAGACAACTTTTTTACTGAATACAACGTGACAAGGTCATGTGTTTATCAACAGTTTTTATCAACAGTTATGTAGCCCTGTTGTTTGAATGTAACAAAAAGCAAACTTTGTAAATTTGTACCATAGTTAAGCAGGCTTCTATATTAAGTGCTACTGTTTGCCCAGTGCTCTGAGACAAGACTGTAACATTCATACGTTGGCAAATCCTGGTTATGTCCTGCCAGTCATCTACCATACAGAGCTAAAGTAACCTCACCCTTCATTTTATTGATAGACTCTGAAGTTTAAACAGCTGGATTGGATGCACATTGTTACAAACAGCTTAGTCCGTGTTTTAGCCTTTAGCCTATCCTCATCACCTCTTCCTATTAGCTTTCATCTGCTCCTCTGTCCTGTTCTAACCTGGAAGCTAAAAAAGATAAAGTTCTACAGTTTTATTTGGCAGACGCTTTTGTCCAAAGCAACGTGCAACACAAGCAAGAATTTAGACAAAAGGAAAAAGCTAGTTAGTGCAACAAAGTGCCGCAAGTTATTTGGCTTCAGGTGCTGCCATTAAGAGCGGTATATATATATTTTTTCATTTTAATCAAGAATAATGTAGCCAACTAACCACAATTATTGCTCCGACAAGAATCTTCAACCTTCAACAACATGCATTGCTGAAAATTCACTAAGAGCTGAGTCTGAGACCTTCTGACTCATTCTAGCCCTGAGGACAAAGAGAAAAAGGGTCAGATCAGGTGCTCAAGTGTTCCCTGAGCAGATGAGTTTTCAGAAATCTCTTAAAAGTAGAAAGGGACTCTGTGGATCATATAGAGTTGGGTAATTCCATCAACCATTTGGGAACAACAGAGGAGAAGAGTCTGGCCAGAGATTTAGAGCCGCGCTGGACTGGGAGCACCAGGAGTCTTTCACAAGCAGAGCGTAGTGGGCCAGAAGGAGTGTAGACCTGGAAGAGGGACCCCAGGGAGGCAGGAACTGTTCTTGTCAATGTTTTGTAAGCCAGAAGAAGAGCTTTGAATTTGATTGGAGCTGCTACTGGAAGCCAGTGAAGAGAGATTAACAGCGGGGTGACGTGTGCTGTTTTGGGCTAGTTAAAGACCAGACGTGCAGCTGCATTCTGGGTAATCTGCAGAGGTTTAAATGTACAAAATAGCATTCAGAAATGACTCATTTTGGTGTTTATAATCTCATTTGAGTTGGGGGTTACAATCAGGCACGTATCCAGAAGTGAGAAATCTTCAAAGTCTCTTTTAAGCAGACATGGTACCTTGCTGAAAAGCTTTCATGCTCTCACAAAAGCAAGAGTTTTTTTTTACTTTTACACTGACCTTAGATTACAATTGTGACTGGTACACTTCATTTACTGCTCCTGGGACTGGATGAAAACTTCCTCAATATAAACTGACACTTTGTCTATATTTCAAAATAAGAAAAAAGAGAGAAATTTACCCTGACCTTTCAAATAAGCAGCATCCAAAATGTAGTTGTAGCTGAATTCTCACCATTGAGGATTCATGCAGATGTACGTGTTATTACAAATCTAACAGGATACTCTGTAACAAACCAAATAGCTTCGATTTCCCCTCCAAATGGAACATAAAGAAAAAGAACATAAAGCAGAGGACATAACGTGAAAGACACAATGTGAGGTCGATGAAGGAGTCTAACGTAGTAAGGGATGACAACGGGGTTGTCTGATTGAGAAGGAGACCTGGGGGGAGAGGGGGAAGGAGGGAGACAGAGTGCATTAGAAATGATTGCAGGAGAGCGATAGTGGGAGCGTACACTGGATGAGGGTAAATTCAGATGTTCTGGATGATAATGCTGCCTTGTGTCCTAATGAAAAAACCCAGATGCTATCTTCCCTCTGAAAAAATGTTGGACCTCCCCCCGCCCTCTCCTCCAGTCTCCTCTTCCTGTCTCTTTGGTGCAGAGTAAAGCCGCTCTCTCTGCACCTGAAGGGCCCCTGACGGCTGAAACACAGCGAGGATCATTTTTAGCTTCTCGTTACGCTCTGAACGTCCTCCATGTGTAGAGGCATCAGATCCGCCCTCCGTCCACTTTACATGGAGGTCTGGATTTCCTCCTCCCTGCCCACACGCCTGCCTGCACGTCTTCTTGTCCATCACTCTTCATGTGCGTGTCAGCTCGCCTGTCTGTCTCGGCCCGGCCAGCTGTTAGTCCAGTCTGTTTATTATTTGTATTCAGTGTGTATGTTTGTGCTGGTTCTCTTCGTCACCCGCCCTGACAGTCTTCCTCTCCCTCGTGTCTGTCTGCATACTGACGCTTGGTGCCTCTCTCTGTTTCACTTCCTCCAATTTCTAGACATCTTCCCCTGCTAAATGTGGGGCCGTGTATCTGCTTCGCTGCCTCAGTTCTGCTTCAAAAAGAAATAAGTTCAGAAAGAAAGCCAAAGTAAATGACTTTGTTATTCAGTGTAGAAACACAAGTTAACAGTTTGACAGCTGTGCTTGGAGTACCTTTAACTAACTGTAGGTTAGCAATGTTGATGAAACATTTCTAATTGAGGATTTTAAGAAACTTTAATTTGTAAAATGGTCTGGTTATTTAGCACAAAGCACCGGTTCGTATCCACCTCTCCAGCTCCACTTAACTGCAGTGGGGAAAATACTTCAAACCTGGTGCCGAGAGTATACACAGATGTCAAAATCAAGCCATGGTTACTTTAGACAGCTGTGGACACCTGCTGTTCTGCTTTTCATTATTCTCTGTAGGAATGGCCCGATATAGATTTTTTTTACTTTTGATCCTAATTATATGTTTTTTTTTATAACAATCTGGTACCGATCCAATAACAATACCTTTCTCTGATAAATCCTGTTCTCCGTTGGTTGATTACGTTGTAAATGACGAATCAAATTTGTGGTATTAAAGTGAGCCCTGTTGGTTCCTCCTCGAGGAACACTCACTCTACAAATGTTTCAAGACGCTGTTTTACTATCAGTGATTTCTAAAGAGAAGTAGTCCCACACAGCAGACATGTTTGCAACGTGGTTTGATTTACAGCAGCCGTGAAGCATGACAGTGCTGAAAACACATGAAAACTGTATCAGTCCCAATAACGTAAGCTATTTGATCCTCCAGAAATAGCTACATCAGGCGCCAATACCACTCAGTGTATTGGTTGAGGACATCCCTACTTCCGTACCTCAGGACAACAGAGACCTTTACTAGAAAGTGAGAAGTACCCAATAAGGACTCAGTATTAACACATAGTCAATATCTTAAAAGTAGATCATGACATGCGGACCTAGAAACTGATCTTGACATCCTAAAATTACATTTGAGTGTGTGTTGGGTAATAATACGCAAAAAAAAACATACAAAGTGGGTAAAACAACATTTTCAAATTTAGCTTGCCAGTAATGTTTTTTGCAGAACGGATGGAGCAGGGCATCTAAAGTTACCTAACACAGTAAAATTATGAAGGAGATCAATGTGAGGCCAACGTTTTACGCATTCAAAGTTCAGTTAAATCAACCCAGTCACAAAAACTGTGTCACTCTTGTAAAACAGTGCACACAACTTGTCTGAGGTTTGCTGGAGCTCAGATTTCTTCCAGACTGCTGTGTTTTGGTCCTGATGCTGTTTGTTGGTAATGGGCCAGACAGATGTGCTCGCTATCCATCAGCCCACGACACCTTCCATGTGTCACTGGCAGTCTATTTCCCTGTGGTGCTGCCTCTCTTTAAAATGTGTCATTTTATTGTTCTGATTCCTCTCTCTTCTCTGGGGAGAGGAATATGATTTCACAGAACATTAAGTGGATGGGATCTCAGGGAATAGTGTGAGGACTGGGGATGGTGGTGGTGGATGGCGGCGCTGATCTGGCCTAATTAAGCCCACTCTACCCTTCTCCCTGCTTCTCCCCCCATTCCTCCACCTTCACCCCCATCCACTCTCGTATAGGTTTGTGACTTTCACCGAGGAGTGTGAAGGGCAAAAGAGTACTCCTCAAATCATAATCCTCCTGACTTTGGGAGAAAAAGGATTAGTCAAGCAGTAGTCAGGCAGCAATGCAACGGTACACACTTCAGCGGGCTCTGTCTGTTTAACCCTTTATGTCATCTAGGATAATATGCAGAGAGTAAACAGACAGGCAGACAAGGCACTGAGCAGAAAAACCTTTCATGGTAAAAATGAGTGGGGATGTATTCCCCTAAAGTTAATTTGCTGATTATACAGCAACTTACAATCTCAACAGAGATGACTTATTATAATGATAATATTAACCTGGAAGTCATGGGTTTTTTATTTTGAAAATATAGTTAATTTTTGGAGCCATTGTCACCTCAGCAGAGGAGCAGGGAATGAGGAGAGGAAATGCAGCAAATGTTTGAGGCCAGAAGTTGAACCAACAATCACTGCAATGGGATAACAGTGTGAATCCCTGAATGAAAACGACATGAAAGCCAGATTTTTGCACAGATTTTACATTTTCAAGGTTAAGATCTTGAACTTTTGGGTTGCTGAACAGCCTTGGGAGTGAAAATGCAGTTTTTAATAGATTACCTCCTCTCTTTTTTGTCTCTCTTCTGTTTCTTATTTTTGCATCTACTAACAACCCACTCATGATCCACCAGTGCAAACTGTGAATTCTTGTTGTTTTAACCCCTGATCAAAATCTTGAGATCTTGATCAGGAGTGTATTTGGCTGACTGTGTAGGGCCTGTTTTTATTAACATGAGCTGATCCTGTCAGCACGTCTAGAGATCTAAATGAACAATGAAGTTAATACTGTGTGTCATGCAGAAGTGTGCTGCAGGCCTCTTTTGATGTGAAGACGCACTCATCGGTTAAACCACTGCTGGTGAGAAACTGACCTCAGAACCAGTAAAGAAGCTAACAACCACAAACACCATCATCATCTCCAACACGTCATTTTGGGTGTACATGTTATTGTTCGCTGTCAAAGGCGCTATATTCATATCATACATACACTCACTGGCCACTTTATTAGATACACCTTGCTAGTACCAGGTTGGACCCCCTTTTGCCTTCAGAACTGCCTTAATCCTTGGTGACATAGATTCAACAAGGTACTGGAAACATTCCTCACAGAGTTTGGTCCATATTGACATGATAGCATCACACAGTTGCTGCAGATTTGTCGGCTGAACATCCATGATGAGAATCTCCCGTTCCACCACATCCCAAAGGTGCTCTATTGGATTGAGATCTGGGGACTGTGGAGGACATTTGAGTACAGGGAACTCATTGTCATGTTGAAGAAGCCAGTCTGAGATGATTCCAGCTTTATGACATGGAGCGTTTTCCTGCTGGAAGTAGCCATCAGAGGATGGGTACACTGTGCTCATAAAGGGATGGACATGGTCAGCAACAATACTCAGGTAGGCTGTGGACTTTAAACCATGCTCAGTTGGTACTAAAGGGCCCAAAGTGAGCCAAGAAAATATCCCCCACACCATTACACCACCAGCAGCAGCCTGAAGTGTTGATACAAGGCAGGATGGATCCATGCTTTCATGTTGTTGATGCCAAATTCTGACCCTACCATCTGAATGTGGAGCAGAAATCCAGACTCATCAGACCAGGCAACGTTTTTCCAATCTTCTATTGTCCAGTTTTGGTGTTGCTGTGTGAATTGTAGCCTCAGTTTCCTGTTCTTAGCTGACAGGAGGGTCACCCCGTGTGGTCTTCTGCTGCTGTAGCCCATCTGCCTCAAGGTTGGACGTGTTGTGTGTTCAGAGATGCTCTTCTGCAGACCTCGGTTGTAACCAGTGGTTATTTGAGTTACTGTTGTCTTTCTATCAGCTCCAACCAGTCTGTCCATTCTCCTCTGACCTCTGGCATCAACAAGGCATTTTGTCCCACAGAACTGCTGCTCACTGGATATTTTCTCTTTTTGGGACCATTCTCTGTAAACCCTAGAGATGGTTGTTGGTTAAAATCCCAGTAGATCAGCAGTTTCTGGAATACTCAGACCAGCCCGTCTGGCACCAACAACCATGCCACGTTCAAAGTCACTTAAATCACCTTTCTTCCCCATTCTGATGCTCGGTTTGAACTGCAGCAGATTATCTTAACCATGTCTACATGCCTAAATGCATTGAGTTGCTGCCATGTGATTGGCTGATTAGAAATTTGAATTAACAAGCAGTTGGACAGGTGTGCCTAATAAAGTGGCCGTTGAGTGTACATTTATGCATGATTTACAGGTCCTCTGCCTGCTGTGTTCTGTGCTTAAGTTTGTGTCTTTTATTTATGTTTTATCTTTAGGCTCCTTATTGTTTTTCTGTGAGGTTGATTTGTATGCACTCGCTGCAATTGACTGTTTTTATAGCAGTGTTCAAAGCAAAAATCCTGCAACTGACCAATCAGAAGCAAGTATTTAACACAAGAACCAAATCAAACCAGTGTATTCCCTCTAACTGCTTCAACCTTCAAGCTAGATTGTGCAACCTCCTGTGGCTTTATTACCGCTCTCCTTGTTAGCAGTACATTTGGGAGTTACACATTTATTCACATGAAGATATGACCTCCTGTTTTCTTAATGGTTCTGACCCAAGTACCACTGCATGGGTGAGTGGCGCCAGGTGGAAAACTAACCTTGTTTTCCCTCTGGTTGGCACAATCATTACCAAATTCTCTACTATCATTAAAATCATCAGACTGAGACAAAAAAGACCCTCAGAGATCATGAAAGGTAAGAGGCCCCCTGACGCAAAACACATGCCCTCACTCCACCATTCAGATGACGGCTTCAGCTATTACGGTCACCGTCATGGAGGCTCAGGAGACGAGGAGGGACTGTAGGAGGGAGGGAGTCCTGCAGCTACAACACATGCCCCCCTCCTGCACGTCGGGCACAGGGCTCGGGCAAGCGTAGGGTGATTGATAGCAGTGCCAAGACAACATCTCGTCAGGGGCCCGGTGCACAAGGGTGCAGCAGAGCAATGATGGACGAGGCCGTAGACGCTACATAAAAATCGAACCCGGCATATATAACACATTCCCAGCTCCCTTTCTTAACCTGTAATGTATAGTGATAGAAATTTGTTTCGCAGTCCATTGCCACGGACAGTGATGGATGCCAAAAAGAAATAGAGGGAAGGGGGAAGAGGAGTAAAGAGAGAGGAGGAAAGGGGCCGTGTGTGTGTGTCTGTGTGTGTGAGTGTGTGAGTGTTTATGCAGACACAATGTGGGAACTACTGAGACAGCCCTCCGCTGAATTCCTCGTTTTGTGTATGGCACTTTCGTAAACCATCTAAAACATAAAAATAGATTAAATGTAAAAACAAGTTCAGTTGTTTAAAGGTGGAGTCTGCGGGATTTTCCTGAAAAGTAGAATGTCAACTTTTACAGGAATAATTCTGCTCAATCGCCGCTTCTGGGCCTCCATACATGTGTGTCAGTGTCTCTTTCACTCACTTTTAGGAACTTGGAGAACAGCTCAGGATGAAGAGCAGCACAAGTTGACTTAGCATGCATGTGTCAAATTCCCGTGATCAGTTTGTAACATGCAAAGTCAAGTGCACAGCTCTCCAGTCTCCCCCATGAAGAAACACCATGCTGCAGGTGGTTTCTAGGCTGAAGGTGTGAGCTGCTGCTGGCACTGAGCCAAGAAGGAGGAGCTCAGTATGTGTTTACATACAAATAGCACAAATTTCTGCAGAAGCTACCTGTCCTGTGCACTGAAAAAAGAAAACAGTTGGACCAACTTAAATTATTGCTTCAACTGGTCACATCTAAATAAAGTTATTTGAAATGAAGTTAAGTTCAATAAACACAATTGGTTAAGTCAAATTTCTATTATTTATTTGAGTGTTCTCAAAATAACATTTTGCATCATTGAATAGGTACGTAAAGTTTTCAGTTGTTTCCACCTAATAATCTGTATAAACCCCAAAGTAAAATCTGACTGGGTGTTTTTGTACTTTATTGCACTGTAAAAATGTGACAAGTTGAGCCTACTTGAAAAAATCTAGGAAACCAATTGCATTAAAAAGATAAATATAAAAATTTAAAATATAAAATTTGAGTGTTTAGTGACCCTGCTGTACATTGAGATGTTGACCTGCCAAGGGCACAGGCTTTCTGTGCTCCACATGGCACGGACCTGCTGTCTGTGCCATGTGGCATGAACCAAGTACCTAATATATATTTTTAAGCGTGTTTAATGTTTTATATGTTAATAACTGAGATGTGTTGATTGGCTCAAATCGTGATTAGAAATGATAAACTGTCTTTTGTCTTGAGTTGTACATTACCATTACTGAGAGAGAATTTAATTGGAGCCCTCACTGCTGTGTGGCACAGGCAGCCAGCGCTGTGGGGCACAGACAGGCAGTCTGTGCCGTGGAGCACAGACAGCCAGCAAGTTTGTGTCGTGGAGCACAGACACACTGCTCCCATTTAGCGTCTCAATTTTCAGCAGGGTCTCATATCCATAGAGTTCCCTCCCCATCCACAGTGGGTTTTGCAGATTATGTTGATCTGAGAACAATTAAAATATCTAGCTCATTTGACCCATTCACTTGTGTTAATTGAACTTATTAACTTAATTTCAAAGAACTTTATTTAGGTGTGGCCAATTGAAGCAAGAAATTAAGTTGGTCCAACTATTTCCTTTTTTCATTTATAGCAATGCAGAATTTCAAGTTGATATGATCCACAAAAATACATTGGAAACCTTAACTTAAAATATTAAGTTTGATTGATAAAAAAAAAATTGCATCACTTCAGCTGATTGCAGATTCCCTTTTTACACTGTACAGCACACCTAATGTAAATATAATTATATATGTCACAGTGTATTTATTTAACTTCCAACTATCCCCGTCACCAGGATCAAAGTGAACCAATAAATTTGATGTGACACCCCTGCAGATGGCTCTGTGCCAAAATTGCCCCAATCAGCAGTGGTCAAGTGTTGATGTTAACTGCATTCACATGTATGTGAACACTGGGTCATCAGCTTACACTTTAAACACACATGTGAGCTGTTATATGACCCATCATCACATGTCATACTCACTGAGACACATGCAGGCACATGCTCAGGCTGACCTGACACTGCCTTTAATATTATAAAACCACTTTATCATGAGCAAACTAATGTTCCCTGATGGAAAGACAACAGTGTAGTTAGTTAAATTTAGATTTCAATGACCTGATAAAAGGGAATGTGTAATAAATCATCCTAATTAGGAACTAAATGGCAGGTATTCATTCATTGTTTCACTCATCCTCTGTTTTTTTTATTTTGATCACCATGTTGCCTGTGTGTGTAAATTAATGTACTGGTAATCAATAATATTGGAGAAAGTTCTGTATTAAATTCAATGTAACCCAGCTCCCATTCACATGCACAACCATGTGTGCACTGTTTATACCTTGTTAATGCAGACTCACACACCGGCATGTGCGCACAGCAACACAGACCACCTCGGTGCATTGTTGGCCTATCAAATTGACTCGTCGTCACGAATCTCCCAGCAGCTGATGAATATTAGATGGGAGTGGATAATACCTCGACAGAGGAGGCCTCCCCCCGCCACGGAAAGAGAGGCTGCACACTCAGCAGTGAAGCGCTGCCCACTGAGACCGAACCCCGGCTGCTGAAAGATTCCACTGCAGTTGTGAGCGGGATGCTGAATAACTGTGGGTGGATTTCATGTAACTCCACAAGAGAGAGGAAGTGTGTGAGTGTAAGTGTGCAAGTGCAAGTGTGTGTGTGTGCGAGAGTGTGAGTTAATACTGGTGCATTTATTTGGCAGAGAGAGGGATGACAGAGAGAGGTATTCAACGCCATCTATCTCCATAAACCTCCAATTGGATTTTACAGCAGTTGCCTCTTCATCATGAACTGCGATGGATTGTATTCCAAAGCTGCGGCTGTGAGAGGAGGATTTCAGGGCTCACAATTTTTTTACTTATAAATGAGCATGACATGGAGAGGAAAAAAAGCTCTGCATCAGAGATCTGCATATATATATGTATGTGCAGCTATTAGAGAACAGTCTTTGCATGTTACTGTCTGTTTATGAGCAGGCATTAAGTTCCTGGCACAGATTTGTCAAAGAAAAGCAGAGCCTCTTGATCTGTTTTCTTAAAACTACTGTCTGTGATCCAAATTCAAAAAGTACAAAAACTTTGATAATTCTGTAATGAACTCATGGAAAACTTCATATATTTTCTTAAAACACATTTAAACTAGAAAATCACTCAGAGAGCGCAGACCTCCACCAAGCATATTGTGATTGTCACCAACACTTTAGTCCTACTTTAATGTTATACTCCCTTTCAGCAGACTGTCTGCTACAATTTGGTGTTAGTTGCAGGTTTGTACGATAATTTGTTTCCTGACAGTGTTGAAAATCATGATGACCCAGTTCTTATTTTGTATTCTGGATCTTAGTATCCAGAATATTTCCAGGATCTGGATCATACTTTTATATCGTTCAGAAATTATGGTGACCTTGTCTTGTATTGTTTTGCAAAGCAATCCGGTCATTTAGGTGGAGTTATTTACACATGGTGAAAACAGCCCTATCTCACAATTATAAAGAATCCTTTAAAAAAAATCCTGGATCCAGACGGTGATCCAGATCACTTCCAAAATTTAATTACTTCTTCCTTATCCCATTTTGAACATTTCCTGAAAATTTCATCAAGATCCGTCAGTTTTTTAATTATGTTATTCACATACAAAACAAACAAACTCTCCCAAAAACACAACCTCCATGGCAGAGGTAAAAAGCTTTTTTTTTCTTTTTTTTTTAAATCAGTCATAAAACAAAAGATGGGTATCTTCCCTGTGTCATATGTTGCTTTAAAAAGACAGAAAAAAATAACAGGTTTTTAAGAACAACCTACATGTCTAAGTGTTGAAGATTGAGGATGCTCTGACAATGTTCCCATTGTGTCAAGTCAGTCTTTTCTGACTAAAGCTCTTTCTGGAGATTTGAATGAAGAGGAGTGGCAAATCTGAGCGAAAACATTCAAACTGAATCCACACACACACACACCCCATTTCTTATTGATCACTGTGTCGACTGATGTGGATTATTGCAACATCAAGATCAAACAGACTGGGACTTGATTTATGTCAGCACTTTGCACTACTGTTCATTTGTATAAGAGTTACACGCTGAGCAGGGTAAAGTACAACACAGCTCTTGTGTGAGATCGAGGCTCAATGCCAGATGTAAAGTCTACATGCTCCCACCAGCTCATATATCTTCCATACATCAGTGTAGAGAATCTAATCCAGCCAAACAGTCAGGCCAAAGGACTCATCTATTGTTCATCTGATGCTTTATCTGAACTTTAAGTTACAGCTGCAGAAACAAAATCAAACACTTGTTTGAACTTATCTAATGTTCAGTATCTGAGAGAAGTTATGGTCTTAAAAAACTTTTAAAAAGTGTTTCAAGGAATAATCGCAATGGTATTTTTTTCAGGATAAAGACTCTGTTTCCCATGAGCACTAGTACCCACTTCTTTTTATCTATAATACTTTTCTATTGTTTTAAACGGACAACAAGCAAACTTTGTAAACTCAGTTTGTACATGTAAGCTAGATGCCGACAGCTGCACCAGTAACATACAAGTGTGGCACCATAGCAGCGTGACACAGTGTACCTTGTTAATAAATCCAACAAAGAAGAAAAATGTGACACAGTAAACGAAGAGCAGTGATGAAAGACAACCAGCATGTGGTCTTCTTTGTGATTGGCAGGTAGCTTTTTGGTTACAAAGCACAATCAAGCTTTGTTTCAGAGAAGGCTGTGTGCCACGAAATGCAGCCACTGTCTAACAGTAAGTGACGATTCTTTCAACCAATCAACGGCCTGCAGTGTTGTAGCCCCACCTGATTGGATCGGTTTAGTCTGGCACCCCTACAGAAAGGGTTCCAATAAGTGGGACGGCTCATCTCAGTTATTTGGGGATCTGTCCCTGGATAAGTCAGTGGAAACACCACAAAATGCGTGCCGTGCCGAGATGAACCGAACTGAACCGCTTGGTGGACACCAGGCTTTAGGAAGCAATAGCAATTGCTCTAAGACTGCATGGGAAGCTCAGCTACCTATCACAGATAACTGGCTTGACCTCCTTCTCATTCATATCCGCAGCATCTCAGCTCTTTAACACAGTCGGACGCTTGGAGTCTTCTGACTTCAGCAGGGAAGTGTAGAGTGGGTTGATTCACTGTGGAAACTGGATGGTCATTGGATAAACGCTGAGCTTTGTCCCGCCCATCGGACGCTCAGCGTCTCTGGGGGTCTATGAGGCAGTGGGCTGGCCTGGACGCTGGGCTTCTGCATGATGATTGGATGATCTGTCTGAGGCTGAATCCCTTTTTGATTGACAGTGAAATGAGCCAGTCAGCGATCTTGAAGTATAACCCTCCACCGGAGCATCTTCTCAGTTATTCTAGACTGGTCTGGGGGCTTTATTGATCCCCAGTGAGTTTACCTTTCTTAAAAATGAAGAGAATTGAGAGAACACTGGTGAAATTCACCTGGTTGGTACGACAGGGTCACAGATCATTTTCTTGAAAAGGAACGGAGAGCAGAATTTACGTTTAAATAAATAAACCAATTTATGATGTAGGCCGGAAAAAAACGAACTTCCCCTCCTTGACTGACCAGCAGCCGCCACTGTTAGAAAGTCCTCACAAAGACTTAAAAAGCCATCAGACATTGTTACTGCAGCGTTCAATGTTTTGTTGTTTGGTAAAAAGTAAACCCAGTGGCTACCTTCCTCTGTTGGACATAACTGTATTTGTTGCATTTAAAGAATTTTGTATGCTTTTCATGTTTTCTGCTTTGCATTGTAGCAATGACTGGATTATTGGCTAAAATGCTTTTAGTGTGCAACAGGTTTTCATGAATGTGTCAGTTTTGAACTTTTGTGTCTGTTTTTGAAAATTTCATCAGTTCTAATTTAATCAAGTCAAAGTTCCAACTTTGGCTTTCTTTGGTCTGGAGAAACGCCACCACCTCTGAAAGAATGAGAATAAATACCAAGCCTATAACTCACTTTAAATGACTGAACTTTCAATTCATGGCAGCACTGTAGCGTGATGTCACACAGTGATCTTTATTCAAGCTGCAGCTCACACTGTTGAAGGAAGACTCTTGAGGAAACATTGTGTGTTCTTGTCTGCTTACTCGTCTTGTTTTCTGCCTGTTGGGAGCTGTAGCTCACTTGATAAAACTGCCAGCCTTCTCTTTGTTTTATATCCAAAGTCAAACATCAGATACACAACGCCTCTTTCACTTGACAGAGATGATTTTTTATTTTTGGCTTGTGGAGCTTGTTTAATGTACATTTTGTTCTGAATCTTTCATTTTCCTTTATGAAATAGACACAGGTGGTGTTCTGCTGTTGTCAAAGTTGTATTTTCTAAAGTTAGTAACAGTAACATGAATCTTCTTACACAAAGATTTAGCATTCAGTATATCCCATGAACAGTACAGTGGCTTTCCAGCTGTTTACTAGGTAGATGTAAATAAGAGGTTTCCTTGAGAGGGAAAATCCAACAACACTGGTCAATTTTTTTTAATGTCAGAAGCTGTACATCCCATCTTAACCTTTTTATTTACTCTCACCTCTTTTATATTCTGTGGGTTGTATCAAGCTGGCAGCCATTTAAAAAAAATAAAACATCAACTATGAGCCATTTATGTCACCTTGAGATGGACAGATGAAGCTGGTGACTTGAAAGGGAACGTGTGAGCATTTTGCATCCATAGTCTGTGTTAACAAAGAGTCTTGTGACTCTTGTCACTACACGCTGGCATCATTTCATCAGAAAGATGATCTGTTTTTCACAGCAGACCAAAAGTAGTATCAGCATCAAGCGTTTTTTCATCATACATCCAACAAAAAACAAGGAAAAGGAGAAAAGGTACCCCTTCATTTTGTTTTGTGGTATGAAACTATAAAAGTTTGCAGCAAGTGTGTTTTTTCTCTCCCATTGTGAAACAATATAAAAACTGACATCAAATCTCACAGGGCCTGTGTCCACCACAGCATTTTTTTCGCCTGTATGCTTATTTTTAGAGAGTGTCTCAGTGTTCAGTCTTACTGCGTCGCAAAAGCTGTCAAGCAGCACTTTTCGTTGTCCTTGGTACTGTACATTAAACCTGTGTAAAAACACTTCAAGCCTTATTTTTTGTGCTTTTATCTTGGTAAAATTTGTTGGGAAATATGACAATGAGGGGGTTGCTTCCAAATAACAGCAGCTTTTGACCTTGAAGTACATCTTTAGAAATATCCAGATCTATGAATGGATAATCCTCCTCATTGCTGTTCATGTGCATATCTGTTCTTTATTTTGATTGTCTGGTTGAGGGTCAAAGCGACTTTGACAAGTGAAGTATTGTTTCTGTACTTAAAGACGCTATAAGGAGGATCTGTTTTAATTGCACTCCCTCGCCACCTTCTGACCCAGAGTCTCTGCACAGTGTTGTAAATTACTTTAAGGGGTGTGTGTTTGTTTTGGAATTAAATGGAGATTGGACCAAAACAAATTTTTCCTTGTTCAAGGCAACTTTTTACTGGATACCCCGCACGAAGGTAAGGTATGTGTCAGTATAGTTACGTAGCGCTACAGTTTGAAAATGTGACATCAAGCAAACGTTGTAGCAGCTATATGATAGCCTGGTGCTCTGACGTATCTGTAGGCTAACATGAGAACAAGTAAACACTGTCAGTTTGTAAGTAGTTTAGTAGCTGTTTATTTTTAGCACCGCTGACAGCCTGGTGCTCTAAGACATGTCTGTAATGTGTAACGTTAGTAAATCCTGGTTAGGTCCTGTCAGTCATCCACCAATCAGAGCTAACGTAACCTCACTCTTTATTTTATTGATAGACTCTCAAGTTTGAACAGACCACTGCAGAATAACTGCTGACTGTAGGCTGGAGTGAACATTATCACAAACAGTTGAAATGCAACAAGTGCAAACAGAATGACACTCCCAAAAATTCATGACTCTCACAAGGGTAGGTATGAAAACAGCCTGTCCAAAATGTATACATGTATAATCAAACAGGAAACAAAAGCAGCAGGACCTGCAAAATAGAGACAGGGTGGAGTAAAAAATCAAACAGGCAATGACAATGGATAAAAACAACACGACCTCAGGTTGTTTGACAGAGTGTGTCAGAAATCAATATTTTCTATATCTAGTTTTATCTTCACAGGGCAGCACATGTTTCTTAAGTGAGCAGTTTGGAGGAGGCTCATTTTAAATTCAATTGGTTTCTCAATCCATCCCTGACATAGTAGATCTCCACTATTGAAAGAAACTGTCAACTCAATTGTAAACAGAAAAAGACTGGCACACACTAATTAGCATATCGCAGGATCTACCCAACAGATGGCCTTGGATTATTTTCAAGACTTGGCTCAAGTGGGTGCAATGGAAATGTCTGACACAGGAACTGCCTCTCTGTGCTCATGGCCATGAGTTACATGTTATAATCATGAATAAGCACTTATCAGATCTCTGAGAAACACAGGACAGGCAAGCTAACATTTTGCTTTTAGGTGGTTTGTATTTTGGTAAAAAGCATTAAAGCAGACATTTTAAATGACTTCATTCCCGTGTAATGAATCACTGATATCCTATCCTAATGTTGGCCACAGCTGAGCAGCCAGCCAGGTACATTACCAGTCTAAATCCTGTAAAGCCTTAAAGCTGTGACAGGGCACCAGTGGGTCAGTGGTACAGTAGCTGCTGGAAAATACATTAGCTGATAAGATAGGCTGCCTGGTGTAACCTGTTTAAAACAGTACAGTATACAGTGTCTGCTTTACACTACAGCACCAAAAGACTTCATCTTCATTTTGTTTTATTAATGTTTTGTCTGTAATTGTTGTGGGAAATAACTTAATAAACTCATTTGTCAATAAAAAAAGTTGTTGAAATGACCTTCCTTATTATTCAACAGCAGAATAATCACTCTTAATACTCATTTCTGTTTCTCAGCAAAGCGCCAACATTTAAATAATTCCAAATCGCTTCTTTGTCCTCAAACCACCTGTCACGAGACAGCAGTGACAAAGGACAATAGCACTGACATCCTGTCCTGCAGTGAAAGCCAAGAGAGGGGCTGGAACTAAACAACAGGTAACTTGTTAGTGGGCCAGCAAACATTAGCAAAATAAACATTTGACTTTAAGTTCAAAAGTGTGTTAATTCTGACGGTTGTTCAAGATGAAGTGCATTGCCTGAGTTATCATATTGGATCTAGCTTGGAATTTCAGGAAAAAAAACTTTAGAAGTGTCAGCATTAAACAAGCAGGAAAGAGGAAAAAGATACCATTAGGCGCTGGAACGAAGACTGGTGTGGTATCAGGCTATCTATAGATTTTGCTTTGAACCTTTGACCCTTTACCCTTGGTCTTCCACACACCCCTGATGTCACCACATCACCTCTTGGACACCTGTCCTCTGGGTGACCAATTAGAGCTGGTTTATTTTAACTCACAACGACTAGAGAGCAGTGGCTGAGAGGGGCAGGTGATGGTTCAATGGCCCTAACAACTTCATCAGGAGAATGACCTGCAAATTTATAAACAATACATCTTTCAAAACAGGTGCCAAATTCATAAGAAAGCGCAACTTTAAAAACAAGCTGTTCGAAAATGAAAAATGAGACAAATGTGCTCCAAATACAGAAATTATATCACAAAAAAAAACATAAAAGATTTATCAAGGAAAAGCACTTCATATTGGGTGGTTCAGACCTGTGGAGGGCGCTGGGTAACACAGCTTCTATGTTGACTGAACAGATGTGTCAGCCTTTTGGAGGTGATGTGCTCAGTCTTATGGCCCAAATACATCCAATGCGTCTCCGATCCGGCTCCGCTCTGTCACAGCATCGCAGCAGACCAGATAGGTTTCCACTAAAGTCAATGTTTCTACTTGCACTGGACCCGCAGTCTGGCTGCTTCCCTGCTCCGGCAGGTTGCAGCATTTATGCAACAATCTTGAGGCCTGTCATGATGTGAAGAAATCCTTTTGTCAGAGTTCAAGTTTAGCTTTAGTGTAAAAGTATGTCAAGGCATGTCCTTTACTCTGCATCCAGTTGCATATTTGTGCTCCCGTCTCCCAGTGAAGGATCAACTGTCTGCTCTTTATCGCAGGCTGAGTTCAGAGTCTTAAGTCTGGCTTGTGTTGTATGTCACTTTGGCCAAAAACCTCTGCTAAATGAAATTGTAGAATTGTAGAGTACACTAAAATCACTCTGAAAAAAATCACCATCCTCCTCACCTCTGAAAGCGTTCTCAGTTTACAAATACTGAGTTTAGGAAGTTACTTCGACTCTTCAGCAATCTCAAAGAAATGTGTGCAATTTTGGAGCAACTGTGTCTCTTTTCATTTCTAAGCAGCAGTCAAAGTGTTTTACTACAAAACAATTCACACGCATCATTGTCAACATCAATAGTGTAGATCTACTGCTCAGGCCATTCCTGATAGGAATCACAACCGTCCTTTAATACAGAGGTGCCAGTAAATGTGACTTCTTCTTTAGTGGCACGAATGAAGCCTAGGATTCAAACCCTGGCCAATCCCTTACCCATAGACTGTAAAAAAAAAAAAAAAGGACATCATTTTGCTTGGCTCAAAGTGAGGTCGCCACAAAAACTGCTCCCCCTGGTGGCTGGCTGCAGTATAGGTCAAAAAATCCATCTCTCCAGTCATTCCAGATGAGCTGTGGTCAAACTTAGAAAAATTAATACACTTTGTAGAAATGTTTCTCACATCCGATTGTTGTGATAATTTGAAGTTATTATTTGGCGGCCTTGGTCCCCTTTTTCTGAAAAGTTTTGTTTTCATTTGTTATAAGAGGTTCAAAATGAGGTTTATCAATGATTGACAGCTGCTGTTCTTGCGTATTTTTCGGGTATTGTGAAATATGTTGGGAGAAAGAACCAAGAAGAGATTAGACTCTAGAAATAAAAAATAATCATTGTCATTATTACTATTGTCACCCCGCTCCACTCAGATTCTCTTATAGTCCCTACTGTGCAGACTCTGGCTGCACAACGGCTGCCAATAGCGGCCCCTGTGCTGGGGGTATTTTGGCTTTTAATCTGTACAAAGGTAAATGGTGGAACCACGCTGTCCACTCTATATACAGTCTATGGGCTAACCTCATGGTGTGTGACCTAACCATTAGGCCATACAATCGCCCTTCAAATTCAATATATTTTTATAATGTGAAAATTCTTTACAGTGCATGATATGTAAAACTTGAGTGAGTTTAACACCCAAGTTTGAGTATTTGTCTGCTGTGTAAGAATTTAAAGTCTTCCCTGTGACTTCATTCATTGACTTAACTTGTTTCATATTCAGAGAAACAAATCATACAAAGAGATAATGTTTGGTACTTTTATGTAAGGACATCGTGTCTGAGAGACCCTGAATTTGACCCAGTGTTCAACATGTTCAATGAATGAAAAAGACATGAAACTGAAAGAAAGAAGGGAGTCTGATACTCCAGCCTGATTAACATGCACATTAACATGGCATCAGTCGGGCCCCAAACATCACCTTGTCTGGTGTTGGAAGAGAAACACACAGGCTGATGGAGCTCCTGCATTGCGTATTGATGAGTCTGACTGGATAGGATGACAGCGCAAAGTGAAACCAGAGACCCCTCTCCGGGTGAGGCGGGGGGGGAGGGGAGGGGAGGGCTGGTGGTGGTGTGATTTAGCATTTTAACATTATCACTTAACTAGACATGCCTGGCAACAGCCCCAGCGCAGGCCGGAGGAGAGGAGGAGGTGAGGGAAAAAGGGAGAAAAGAGAAGATATCCTGCACTCTCGGCTCAGCCTTACTTTTTTTTTATTATTCTCAAGAGATCAAGAAAAGAGGGGACAAGGATGTGAAGAGAAATAAAGATGAGAAAACAGAGAAAGAGGGAGGGAGTGTGCACTTCCACTAGAAACTTAATTATGCATGGCAGAGCAGCTGGAGCAAAAAGAGAGTAGGAGAGATGGATGGAGAAGGAGAGGGAAGAGTAGAGAGGGACGGAGGAGGGGAGGAGGAAGGTCAGAGATAAAATATGAGGAAGAGGTGGCAGGGGGGTCTGTCTTGGGGTTTGGTGGTGATAGGGGTAAATTCACATGAGAGTTGAGTGAGTGGACCTTACTTTAGCATCATTTGATTTGACAGACACAGAAATGTTCGCTCAGCAAGGAATGATGATTCAAAGACACAGGTTTAGTAAAGAAAAAAAAACATTATTTCAAGAGTGGGGTCTGTTTTGACAAAAGCAAAACATTTTCCTAAAGGGGGGTAAAAATAAAGAGTTGAGGATTTCCCAGATGAAAAACCAGATATATGAATGATGAAATGACCGAATCAACTTATCAGCCTTTGTGGGTTTATTGGATGACACAGCTCACACCACAGTACATCTCATAAACAGACAGACTGACTTCCCCAGGCTCATGCACACACCTTTTCTTTATGGAGTTACAGTTATGTCCCCATACTTCTGTCTTTGGCCAGCTCATCACTACAGATGATGAGCTGGTCAAACTATGAGGGATCACACTTTTAAACTTCCTGTGCACTCCTCTCAAGCTGGAACATGTTGGTGAAGGTTCCACCAATTCTTCTCTTACTGCTGGGAAACTCACCTCTTGGCCTTTTCTAAACATAATTTTCAGATCAGGTTGGCCTGCCTCTCTGTTGAACTCTCATATCATATCATATCATGCCTATATGATATATAGATGCCAATATATATATATATATATATATATATATATATATATATATATATATATAAAGTAGTTGTTAGGCGCGCCCCATTGTGGCTGCCTGTCACAACAGCTCTCTCTTCTTTGTCCGTTTCTTGTCATTTTTTAGTCTCTTTTTTGTAATCTTTGTATTGGAAGGAGATCATTGCTTTGTATGGTTCATTTACTGGTCATGGACACCTAACTGATTATGCCTTCAGTTGTATTTTTACTATTTTTCTCCTGTGTTCGTCTGGAGATCCTACATGTAACCATGGCTGCATTGTTTACATGTGAAATCAGCTGTTAGCAGCCTGTAACATGTCCGTGCCAACTGGTGCAAGGCCAGATGTCTTCCCATAAGGTGAGGACATGGACCTGTCCTTCCATCCATCGTTATTGGAAACATAAGATCTATCTCCAATAAGATGGACAAGCTAGCTGTGCTAACCCAGTAACAGAGGGAATACCAGAGGACAGAGTAGCATCATGCTATTCACAGACATGGCTAACAGAGCTAACATCAGACACCAACACTGTTGTTTTTTTGATTGCTGCTGTGACTCCTCCTGATTTTCCCCTGTGGCATCACTAAAGTATTTTCTATTCTGTTCTATTCTATTCTATTCTATTCTATTCTATATGCTTGGCCTTTGCCCTAGCAGAAGCTCCTCTGAGGGAGTGCTGTAAGTTCTCAAACACTGACAAAGATCTGAAAATGATGGTTCTGTTCCTGGTTCTCTTGTTCCTCTTTTTTAAGGTCATGAGGAATAATCTGTACAAATTTGATTCAGTTTCATAACCAGCTAAAGACTCCTTACAGGAGCTTAATCCAAAAGTCAGACTCTGTGAATTACAGTGATCCAGTCTGTTGGGATTTTAGTTGTTTCCTCTCATGACAGAACAAATCATAGTCATTGGATTGCTTAAAGAAAAACCAAACCAGTGTTGGCACGATGTTAGAAAAAGAAAACAATGGAAACCCAGATATGAAATGAAGTCTTATTAAAGATGTATGTGTTATGTAGGGCACAAAAGAAAATAAATTAAACTTGGGGGTCCCTGTGTATCTGCCCTTTCCTTCTTTTACACCTACCAGGTTCAGCTGAACCCTCATAAATGGTACATTTACCACAGAGGGGGCCAGACCCTGAACCATTAAGTCTCTCTTTTCATTAATGGGTCCACTTACTGGAAGTGACAGAGAAGAGGTGTTTCAATTTCTTAAAAAGCAGCCTCACTGTACTAAGATACTGTACCC
Source organism: Halichoeres trimaculatus (assembly GCF_033239565.1). Taxonomy (NCBI): domain Eukaryota; kingdom Metazoa; phylum Chordata; class Actinopteri; order Labriformes; family Labridae; genus Halichoeres; species Halichoeres trimaculatus. The sequence continues at coordinate 24,149,204 of NW_027437193.1, read as the reverse complement.
TCTGTTGCTCTGCTCCACTGGGCTTAGGTATCCCGCTGAGTCACACACACACACACACACACACACACACACACACACACACACACACACACTGAAGACGAATAAATGAGAGCTTAAATCTGCCTCACAAAACCCCACCGAGTACTCACAGCCTAAAACGCACATGTATGAACACACAGTGATTATCCGAGGAAGCCAGGCACTCTCATTCTGTCTTCTTTGCACATACTGATGAGATGGGGGCTGGATGTTACACGGGCAGCTTAGCTTTCATTAGCTGGAGTGTGCTGAATGGACTGATCATGTTTTAACAGCAGCCTCCCCTGAGATGGGCCCAGCTGATAACAGTGACAGGAATATCGGTGGAGTCATTAATGTGTGTGTGCATGTTTGTGTGAGTATGGGGGGGGGTCACGCATTTTGAGGTGTTTTCACTGACTAATCCCAGGACAGTTCCCCAAATAACCGAGATGAGCCGTCACACTTTTTGACCCTTCCTCAGGGGTGCCAGACTAATGTTGCGTCCCATTTGTACTTGGAAGTCGTAATTTCTGAGTTCCAAGTGGGAACACCCAGCTGGTACGCCCCCCCCCCTGCGCCCACACCATCCCGAGTTCCCAGTAGGAAATTCTGAGTTCAGGGGTAAACAGTTATTTAGCTCCTGTTAGATTCTTTTTATTTTAGAATTTCTGACTACTGTCTATCACAACAAATCAGCTGTATGTATAGTTATTCAATGTTTATATACAAAAATACTTCCCAGTTCTGAGTACAAATAAAACGTAGCACAAACTGATCTGATCCTGGAAGGTGGCGCTTCAACACAGCAGTCCGTTGATTGGTAAAAAGAATCCTCACTTACCGTGCGACGGCAGCTGCATTTCTCAAAAAACAAAACTTGGTTGTTCTTTGCGTCAGAGAGCCACATGCGGATCACAAAGAGGACGAAATGCTGGATGTCTCCAATCGTTGCTCTTTGTTTACTGTGTCAAGTTTTTCTTCTTCATTGGATTTATTAGCAGGGTACACAGTGTTGCGCTGCTATGGCATCACGCTATTATTTAACTGAGACTTTCATTTAACCAGACTGCTTGGTGGAAACAGGGCTTAGGCCCCAATGACACGATAACGTTTCATCTAAAAGTGCAAAAACGCAATGCAAAAAATCTGTGTTTACATGGAAACGCAGAGGGACTGAAAACGCTGTAGTAAGCATGCCAGGCCTGTATGTGGTGCTATAACTGTCTTGTCCAGAAGCAGCTTCTGGGAGATCTCCACCGAAGTAGAGTGGAGCCGGTCATCTGGTGTATTGGGGAATACTAAGTGCAAAAGTGGAGCAACAGATGCATATTTTGTATGAAGACAGTCAGCAGATTCAGCAGATTGAGCAGCGCAATTGCAGCACGACACGTAATTTTGCGACGACCATAACAACTGTACTGTTGCTCGCACAAGGCAGAGTGTGACGTCAGCGTTTCCACTGAAAACGCTGGCTTACTGTTTACACGGCAATGGTGTTTCAGAAAAATCCCACTCTGGAAGCAGTTTTCAAAAGGTTGTGTTTTAGGTTGGCTGAAATGCCGTTTCCGTCTAAACGCGAGGCTGAAACGCAACAAAACGTTTACATTTTACCCTAAAACAGTTGTCGTGTAAACGGCCCCTTAAGCTACAACTTACGGCTGAGAAACAAAGCAAATGATGAATTGCTGAAGCTGCAGTTCCTCATATGTCCACTTGAAGCTGGCCCCAAAAGTGAGTAAATTCTCCTAGACTACCATCCAGAAATTTCCAACATTACAGCTGAAACAAACAACAACTGATTTTTTTGCTTTAAGCTTTAGACACTCTTCATCTTTTTACCCTGTCAGAATCAAGAGAGAAAGATTGATGCATCCACACACTGTTGTTACCTTTCAATGTTATGAAATTATACACAAGGATAAAACAACTGTATAATACTTAGATAAAACTAAGGTAGAAAGCAAACAACAGATATAGAGGGTCACTCACAGGAGTCTGGTCAAACCCCTGGATCTGCTGGCTGGAACTATCAGTCATCGTTTTCACTGTTCACTTGACTAAACTTCTGTAAAATGTCTTTTAATAAAGCTTACAAAGTAATTGTTCTTTTAACAAATCTGATGAGCACATAATGTAATGATGCACCACATGTAAGAGAAAGATAAAGAGTCATGAACTGAAAGTGTTTCACCATCCAATCAGTTATAACGCTCTCCTACATCTTCCTAACGTCTTTAAGTTGCACATCTTTGAAACAGCGAGCCACGCCAGCTAAGTAGTGCCACTCAGGAGTATTTTGTCAACACTACATCAGCTACAAACAGCCCAGTCACGCATGGTTGTATGGAGGGAGGAGAAGGAGGGAGTGATAGACGGAGAGAAAGAGGCGCAGTGGAGCAGCTGGGAGCAGCTGTGAAAGAGCAGCTGGAGTAATCGTTTTTCTGTCTCCGTCTCTCTGCCCGTGTCTCGTTTTTCTCCTCTCACCCTTTTCTGACGCGCTCTGTCACTCACACACTTTGACACACATGCTCCCTCCATCTCTATCAATCTCCTCTTTCTTCACTGGAGTATGGATTTATGTTTCGTGAGTCTGTGTAACTTGTAGTACCGTCTGCTGTAATATCCTCTGTATGCATTTCAAAGGTCACACACGCAAACATATAACAGTGGACAGAAACATTAAACCAGCGTTGTTTTGGTGCTCAGAACGATCAGCATCGACTCCACAGGGCACCAACTTCACGACGTGCAGTGATTGAATCATGTAAGACTGCCAGGTAGAGTAAACGAAGAAAAAGAGGGCAAGGAGCTAGGATAGAAGACAAGGGTGCAAGAAAACTGAAGATTATGCAGTCTGCCAACTCCCAGAAACCTCCTTTATTTTCCTTTGTGACTGATCCTCTATCCTTCCTGTCCAAACTCAAACCACCTGCGCGGTACAAGCCAAATTACACCAGATCCTCGTCCTGTCCATCTCAACTCTGTCACAGCACCAGTGATAGGTTTCAATCTAGTCAATGTGTTAACTTCCACCAGCTTTGCTCTGTGTTTGTTAACCGGTTGCCTTAAAAAAAAACTGAGCAATGAAATAAGTTTATTTAACTCAACATCTTAAGTAGTTATGATTATTATGGAAAATCATTCCACTGAATGTCTTTAATCAAATTAACCTGATGCTTATTTGTTACAAATTAAAATATCAAGTAATGTTAAAAAATGTTGCATATCACTGTAAAACATAATAAGTTGACCTTACTCAAAACTGAAAGATGTGATATCAATAAATTTGCCATGAATTAATTCAATGTAATAATAAAAATTGAAGCAGATCTGAAAAACTAAATTAAATAACGCTTTAAAGAACAGCTGGGTCTCATATCCACAGTGTTCCCTCCTCACTCATGGTTACAAATGCTGCTACAACAAAAATCAGCTCTAATTTCATAACTTTGGTAACTGTGAGTGAGGAGGAAAGGCAGTAGATATGAGACCCTGCTGTACATTGAAATATTGTTCTTCTGGGGGCACAGGTTGTCTGTGCTCCACGGCACTGACTGGTGGTCTGTGCTCCATGGCACGGGGTCTTGTACCTAGTGATTTTTGCAGTGTGCACCCATTGGTTAATGTATTTATATATGAATATTTTGACTGGACTAGATTGACTGGATTTCTTTGTACTTGTTGCAATAACAAAGTTCTATTCTATTCTATCATGCTATTTAGAGCCATTTTGAAATCAAGTGTAGAAAGATATATTTATTCATTTTTGACACAGTCAGTCCACACCACGGAGAGTATAGACAGCTGATCAATGCCACAAGGAGCACAGACAGCTGGTCCATGCTGTGGAGCGCAGACAAACAGTCTGAATAATGTGGAGCACACAGAACCTGAGCCACTGCTGCACGTCCAGAAGTTCAGCAGGGTCTCACATCAACTGTGTCCCCTCCTCACTCACGGTTACAAAACACAGTCACAAACAAATGATTTTAAGTTGTTCTTACTTAAACAGTAACAAAAGTTAAATCTACTGAGAAATCATCATTTTCAAAACTGAAAACTCAGACATTTGAGTAAACTGAACTTATAAACAAACTTTAAGTTTCCATGGCTTAATCCAATGGGGTTATTTGAACTCTGGGGTTTACAATGTAGAACCTGGAACTGTGGGCTTTTATTTTTGCTGGATTCTAGCGCTGTTACTTTTACTTCTGCACAAGTCAGGAATCAGAAAATTAAAATTAAAAAATATATAAATGAGAATGATGAAACCACAGCTAATAAAGCCAACATGAATGTGGGAAGTCTTTTCATCTCAGAGGGAATTATGGGAAATCCTCTGTCATGTAACCATCGCTGTCACATCTGGCTCCGCTGTATCATGACAGTGCTCACCTCTCCTTCCCTTCTTTGGTGCCTCTGCCCCTTCTTTGTCCATTGATCTACTTCTTTATCCAACTCAGGAGTGTTTAAACAATGCAACATGAACAATGATATCCATCAGCATCGTCAGGAAATGACCGACATATGAAAATGACAAACAAGTGAAACATTTGAAAAACTTTACAGAAGTTTTTGAAGCTAACATAACAACGACCATTAAATCAAAGCACATGCAAATAAAAAGGAGTAAAGCAATAAAAATGAAAAACCCCTACAGTCTTTCCAATGCAAGAAGTTTGCTATGATTCAGGGTGGATGTCACAGAAACAGCAAATCAAACTTGAGATTCTCAATTATTCACTCATTTCCATCAGCTGTGTTTCTAAACAGCGCTGTGGCGCTTCACCGTGTCAGTTCTGCGCTGTGGCGCTCAGCTCTGCAGCTGCAGAAAGTCGCCTGCAGTGGGTTTGTTTGCTGCTGCTGCCACACTGCCCTCTACCAGCTCAGCCCTATTAGTTCAGCTTCACCACCTCCCAGCAGCCCCGAGGTTGTGACAAAGTGCTAGTTAATGTCTGTGTGTGTGTGTGTGTGTGTGTGTGTGTGTGTGTGTGTGTGTGTGTGTGTGTGTGTGTGTGTGTGTGTGTGTGTGTGTGGGGTGGGGTGGGGGGGTGGGGCAGTGAGTTTTGCCTCATATGATTCATTTTTCTCACAGGGCAGATTAAGCGGGTATAATGACATGCATATGGAAGACTGTATAGACTGAGGAAGTAATTAAGGAAGCTGAGGTAATAATTGGTTTTGGTTCAGAGGCCACTTGCTATGGAAATCCATGACATTTAAGTCTAAGAGGAGTAAAACAGAAAACTGACACGAGATGCTAACAGGCGGAAAGAATTTGATTCATAAAACATGAATGAGAGCCTGAAAAAAAAGAGTTCTCCATGTCTGTGCCATAGAAAAAAACAGTGGCAGCTTTCTGAGGTACAATCAATGTGAAGTTTGTGTAAGATGTAGAAATGCACTTGCAGTAAATTTGGAATAATCCAAAAAGCAATCTTTTGGCTCAGATGTGATGGAAACTTAAATTGTTTGAGACCCAAGGTCCAAAACTACGAGAACCTTAGAGCAGTTATTTAAAAAATATCCTGTAAAAACTGTAAATGTGTGATAAGTTTATTTTACCCTGAAAGAACTTTATCACAGGATCAGATTTTGGATGTAGGACCTGAATTAAAGCTGCATGCTGTGACTTGGTTCTTGCCCTTTAATCATTTTGAAATGTGTCCCAGTTGGAAGTATCCCATCAAAAAATTCTAAAAGAGAGTTCCTGATAGTTTTGGTTAAAAAAAACACTTATTATATAAAATTATTTAAGACAGAATTAAAAAAAATATATATTTTATTTTTTAAATATGGAGCTTTCTGTAATACACAATTCCATGGAGATGAGGTGGGAATGAAATATCTATAAATTAAATTAAATTAAATTAAATTAAAATGTCAAAACAAAGACTAAATTGAGGAACAAAAGAGAAAGTTTAAAATATTTCCTGAGAGTGTAAAATTTTTCAGTAGAATGTAACTTTACAATAAAAATCATGAAGTTGCTCAATGAAATTGTGAAGTATACAAATGGTTTTATTATATGAACGTCCTGCAAAAGTCTGATGTCCAAGTTTTGATTGATGACTTCTAAAACTTTTAAAAGTAGCGCCAAAAACTCAGACAGTTCAGAAAGTTTATATTCATTTTTGGACTCAGTTTAATAGTCCTAGACTCCTCGAAGCTTTCAACAAAGCTTTTTGATGTTGGGTTATATTAATTTCTTGCAAATAACACACTTCAGAGAAAAGAAATATTCAGCTGCGAAGAAACCTGGAAAGTTTTAAAAACTGAAAAAAGTCAAGGTACAGATTATTTGTAGAAATTAAAAAAGTATATATGAAAACTTTCAACAGAAATGTCTGTGACTATCTATTAAGTTCCTATGATTTTCATCTAAAAAAAATCTGAGCATTTTTTTCATTTTTCTAAATATTCCTGCTGGTTTCCAGCAATCATTTCTAGAAAGTTTGAAAATCAAATAAATACTAGAAGTCAACATTGTTGTTAAACATTTTGACAGTTTCTGGAACGTTCTCAATCAATTAATCTGTCTTTATTTGTAAAATGCCAAATCATAACAAATGTTATCTCAGAACAATTTCCCAGACCCGTCAATGTTAATGTTAATAAAACCCAGTGAGCATCCAATCAAATTGAGGATGTTTTGATAACTGTCATCAGTTGGTCTTTTTTTCACCTGTTCTTTTAATTATTTATGATACATGACTCCTGCTGTGTTTGATCAGGTGGAAATTAAAAGTTGCACTCCTCCTCTGACATTTTCAACCAACTATTTCAGAATGTCAGGTTTTTACACTTTTATGAAGTTTTACATCTATAAATGTGTCACAGTTTTCTCGCAAAAACAATGTTTATATGCAATCTAGTAACAATGCTAAAGATAGTAAAACACCATCCTGGGCGAGGCAGATAGGCAGATGAGAGGAGATCAGAGCCCATCACAACAACAAAGCTCTTCTGGTAGCTCCGTCTTCCTCCTCCTGGTCCCCTGGGAGCAGCGTCTAATCACACAGAGCTCCTGAAGCTGTCACTGCTGGTCAGGCTGTCTAACCGTCGTCAAGTAGTGGATAAGACAGACTGTCACATCACAGTAGGAGATGGCAGATGCTTCCTGGTTGAAGAATAACTTAGATGCATGATACACTGGATAATGTTGGGTGGGATTTCAACTCAGGAGGGTGCTGCAGCCGAGAAGTTTGTTTGTCTCGTTTGGTGCCTTCAGGAGAACTTACATTCAGTTAATGGTTTGTCTTTTGGGTACAAACGGCCTCATCATGACTTGAAATGTGTGTAGGATGAGTCCCTTGAGGTTCAAAGAGAAGCAAACACGAATGAGATGGCAAGTGGCTGAAAATTACAGATTTGATGTGAAGATGGAGGAACGCATGATAGAAAATAGTAGGAAACATCAATCAGTATCTGTACTCAATGGTACCAATTTTTGTTACTTTTGAGTGTGTTCATGTGGTAATAAAATATTAATTTGTTTAATGATAAAATCTCAAAGTTTTTCGATTTAACTTTGTTCTTTAACTTTAATTTCCTCTGTAAGTAACGTCAGTGCTGTACCTTTGTCCTGGCTGACTCTTTGATTTCACAAACGGCACAAGAGTCAGTTAAGAACGCTAACATAACCTTACACAACCTAAACAAATATGGTCTCATTTAGATTCAGGGTGGGCTTTGAGGTGTAGCTTCTTTGATACTGACAAACTGAAACCACAGTGACATGTTTCCAATCATGGAGTGTTTGCAGACCACATTGATCCTCTCACAGGTGATCATTTGTGGCTTGACATGGCTCTAAATGACCAAGCTGTCAGCGTCAGAAAACTTTAGTCCTGCTTTAATATGGATCTTGAAGCACATTGCAAATTGGTATTGGTATTTTGCTTTAAATAAGCACACAGTGTTACATACAGCATAAAGTCATCCATTAAACTAACCACATAAAAAGAGCTTTAAACAAAAAACATATAAACTTATCCATGTGGCTATACACAGAAACTTTATAGACGTCTTGGCTTTTTACATTACTTTGTCACTTTAAGCTGCAAATTGAAAATACAGGCCAACCAAGTATAGACAAATTCCCCTAAAAGTTATTATGTTGTATTTATATAAAATTCCAAGAATTTGTTTACTCACAGTTGAAGTCAAAAATATTAGACCCCTGGGGAATTTAACGTTTGATTTTGGTTTTTTTTTTTCTAACTCTTAAGTGCAGTTATGGAGATTGATGATTATTTAATACTTTTTTTTTTTTTTTTTTCAAAAATCGTAATTTGAGTTTGGATGTAAGCATTGTTTTATTTTGTACACAGAAACAAAATTACTTTGCAAAAATCTGAAACTACCAAGGTCAAAATCATTCCTGTTTATGAAGCCAGAGTACAAACCACTGTTTAACAGAACTTGGGAAAATTTTGTGGAAAAAAAAAAAAGAAATAGAATAAAACATAGACTCTTGTTGAAAAACACACTCTAAGGTGCCCAATTTGGAGCCAAAACCTGTGCTAACAGTGCCCTCCTGGTCGGCAAAACTCACCAAAGTGCTCTCTATGAGAAAAAAATGCAGGCTTAAATCCTGAAGTGCTTTCCTGGTTGGCAAAACACATGCAAGTGCCCTTGTGGGAGGCAAAAACCTTTCTTTTTCTTTTTGCCCCTGCCCTTTAAAAAGTCTTGCACGCAACTGCTTTGAACTCTTTGAACTCATTGAACTCAATATTGAACTTATTAGACAATGGTACATTTGCTCCAATTACAACACCCAATTTGTGACACCCACGTCCCCCAACAAGAACTCATGTCTACTCGGGTCTTGACATTGGTTGTACCTGTTATTGCGCACAGGATTTCTTTCCTGTTTGGTGTGAACGATCATTATGATTGTTTAACCAATAAGCAACCAGTTGATTCTTCTGAGTAACTTATTAATGAGAATGATAAAACTTCTCTCTATACCAGTGATTCCCAACCTGTGGGCCCCCTAGTGGGCTGTCAATTCGTTTCCCAAATAGTTTGATTTTTTAGGGGTGGGGATGAAATTATATTAAAATAAAAATGTCACTTCATAGGGGCCGTTTACATGACAACCCTTCTAGGGTAAAACGTAAACGTTTTTTTGCATTTCAGCCTCGTGTTTAAACGGAAACAGCGTTTCAGCCGACCTTAAACACAAACCTTTGAAAACGGCCTCCAGAGTGGGATTTTTCTGAAACGCTGCCGACACCACTGCCGTGTGAACAGTTAGCCGGCATTTTCAGTGGAAACCATTACGTCAGACTCCGCTTCGCGCAAGCGCATACAACAGGACAACAGTACTGTTGTTACAATCATCGCAAACTACCCTGTTGTGCTTGTGCTGCTCAATCTGCTGTATCTGCTGACTGTCTTTACACAAAATGTGCATCTGTTGCTCCACTTTTTAACTTAGTATTCCCCAATCCACCAGATGATCGGCTCAACTCTACTTCGGTGGAGATCTCCCAAAAGCGGCTTCCGAACAAGGCCATTATAGCACCACCTACAGGCCTGGCATGCTTACTACAGCGTTTTCAGTCCATCAGCGTTTCCATGTAAGCGCAGATTTTTTTCACTGCGTTTTAGCGTTTTCAGATGAAACGTCGGGTAAATGAGGCCTTAATCTTCAGTAAAAAGTGCTCTGAGAACACATATGGCAGGGCATTCGCTACATGTAAATGATCTTGGGGCACCGCCACGCCAAAATAAAGCAGTCGTACCTTTAAAATTTTGACCTTTTTTCAGAGTATTAAGTGTATGGTCCTGTATTTATGGGGTTGGAGGTGGGCTGCAAAAATGTTTGCAACCTAGAAGTGGGCCCTGAGTTAATAATTAAAGATAAACTTAATTATTACTAAATAAACACACATTATCCTATCTCTGAGTTAAAACTCCTCTTTGTTTCTAATTATTGACCATTTTCATGCTGTATCTAAAGTCACTCAGAGTTTAAGTTGGACATAAAAACCAAAAACTGAGAGATGTAGACACCAGAGACGTAAAGTATTTTAAGTTCTATTAATGTGGTTACATCCTCAGAGAAGAATCAGCAGAAACGCTGTCTAGTAGGTTCAATATAACAAGCTGGCAGCATGAATCTCTCAAGCCTCAGTCAGATAGACTGAATGTAAGCCCAAACAAAGAGCCTGTCACTGAGGATGTGTTTGACACAACATTTGACAGTTTGTGTTACGTCGAAAGCATGCCTGGAGAGCAAATAATAATGAACACACAAAAAACGGAAATGTCACTCATCTTCTTCAATTCAGCTCCCCAAACCCACGTGTGCTCACTGCTTTCAAAATAAAGCACACAAACACGCAGTAAAAAAATGCTTTAATAGATAATTATAGACACAAATTTCCAATGGGCTTCCCTGCCCTGTACACACACACCCACACACACACCCTCGTGCAGAGTGCTTATGTACAAACATGGACACAATCACTCTATAAAACATAAACTGTACACACACACACACACACACACACACCAAATATAGCATCTTTAGTTCAGTGCTGACATGTTCACTGTCAGAAACAAGAGCACTGAGAGCCATTTCATTTACATGCAAATTGACACCCACCAGTCCACCAAACACACTCTCCTGCCTGGCTCATGCGTGATGCCACGTGTGTGTAGCAGCTCTGTTGGCACTCGTGAAGGTGTTATTCTGTCCCGCTGCTTTTTACTGCTCGCTAAAACTCGACACAAAGAGACAGAGGGAGAGATGGAGGCTCTGATTTTATTAGCCGTGTTTGATTTACAAGCAGGCATGAAGAGAGGCTCATCAAAGAGGCCCCATGCAGCCTGGAGTTTGTCATCTCATGTTAGCGTTGGGTAATAATGGGCTGGAGTCTAGAAGTGTCCTCTGATCAGATTTCTCCTCATGACTCGAGGAGATGAAGGATCACTTGAGGTGAGTGAGCATCTTAAAATAATGAGTGCCAAGAGGCAGATCAGCGTGGCAGGAGGGGACATGTGCCCAAGATGATCAAACTGGGCGCACTGAGCTCAAATCTTTGACATGGAAGTTAAGAAGAAACATCCTAAACTTAGAAAAACAAATATATTCTCAATGCACGTCAGGGGTGATAATACTGGTAACTGTTGAATGAGGGAAAGCGATGGGAAGTGGAGATCATCAGAAATCAGGCATCTGTCGCCCTCTGCTGGTGAATATGAAGTACTGCACTAACTTTCTACTTATTCACCTGAGAAAAACACTTTTTGCTTTGGTTTAATGAAGTACTCCAGCAAATGAATTTGATCTTTCGGAGGCTGAATTAAAATATGTGCATGTGTCAATAATAACAATGGGGAAAAACAAAATCAAGCCCTTTATGAGTATTTCAATCCAACATAAAAAAGAAATATCCTTTTTTTTTTGTTTTTTTAAAGGATAACTGTAAATTGTGGTAAGTCATTCGAAATGTCCAAATGTTTACCAGAATAAGCTGCCTAAATTATCAAAGAAAATAAATCACAAATGATTAAAGTAGACTTTAACGAAATACGTTTCTATTTTATATGTACTAACCTTAACTCTTGAGCTGTAAAATAAGTTTTAGCATTTTTTTTTTATCTCCAGTTACTTTTATTGTATTTTGATTATTGTTATTCTTTTATCATTTTTTGCATATTTCTCCCTGTTTTTCTTCATTTGCATTCAACTGAATGTCTGCTCAAAAGGCTTGAGGACTCTAGGAAAAGCAAATGAATAAAATAAACTTAATGGATCCACACAGGAAAATTCAATTTTTAAAGGTTATTAATAAACACGTAGAGTTGTTTCTGTGGCCAGAGGCAGCTTGATTTGTGTAATCGTTCATGTGTTGTTTCCTCTGAACAGGAGTGAATGAAAAAAAAATAAAAACGTCCGAACAAATTTTCCACCTTCAACTTGATCTTAATTCAGAATCCTGACAGCACCACAATTAAAACCAATTACACAAAAAAGTAATTGAACGGGCAGCACAATCCATCCCTCCAAAATAAAACCCATTAACTCATCAGTCACTGTGAGCTGATTTCATTTGCTATTAAGAGTCGTTTAGTGAAAGCTGCAGTTCAGAGTGGCAGATAATCAGCACCACATTTGATTATCCATTGAGAGCATTACGCAGGCCTCAGTGAGAGGAAGTTACACAGATTATTCCTGTTATTATGAGCCTGATTGGCTGCCCAATGGCCTCCGTCCCATTTAGCTCTATCAGAGAAAACACTCGTGATGAAAACTCACAGTGACAATACTCAAGAGTGGCTCCGTGTGTGTGTGTGTGTGTGTGTGTGTGTGTATGTGTGTGTGTGTGTGTGTGGGTACTGAAGTTTAACAAACCATTTGTAATTTCAAGGTTAGTTTCTCTACAAGTTTAATTATTCAGTTTAAAAAGTTTCCATTTTGTGCTGCAGGTAAATACTTAAAGCAGATCTATAGAACTAGAAGTGTCAGAGTTAACAAAAACTTCAGAGCTGCAGTGAGTCCAGAAAACGGGTGAATTTGTAAGAACTGTCTTATTTTTCACCATCATGGCCAATCAACTTTGGAAACTGAATTTTAAATTTTGTCTCAAAAATCTAGTTTCAAGAATCAACACTCCAAAATAAGTCTGAAATTTCGTAATTTATCTTTACTGTAACTATCAAAAAAATAAAAAATAAAAAATGATTCTGGGAAGTTGTTAAACAGGTGTTCTGTTATTTGATAGCTCTCCACGTGACTTTTATTTTATTTTCAAAATTGGCCAAATACCGGGCAATAAAACCTGATTTTGAGTCCGGTCTTTAAGGAGGCCGTTAAGTGAAGTCATCTAGTTTAGCAACTTTCAAGGAGCCAGTTTATTCCTGATGTTGAATTGCTCACTTTGTTTCCTGAAGCTGCAGAGCTCACAGCAGGTTGAACCTGCAGTCCTCTGCCACGTACCATTCCTCTGCCTGTCTCTGCTATCTGTCTCCTTTCCTGTCCTCTGGACAGATGAACACAAGCCAGAAATCAAACTCTGAGATAAGTTCAGTGACTTGTCTCATGAGGTACTCACCTTCCTAAAACAGTTCCAGTGAAGTAAAAGTGAAAGGGCACAGAAACTTCGTGTTTGAAGTCCAGTTTGAAGTTTCCACGGTCAAAGATGGTTTGGGGTGCTGTGTTGTCTGCTGCTGCTGTTTTTTTCTGGAGTCCAAAATCAAAACAGCTGTTTACCAGATTATCTTAAACAGTGACCTACATTTTTATGTATCCTTCCAACATTGCACACTCACTGCTAAAGTATTAGACTTTTATGTAGCTTTCCTAAATTTTCATCCAGTCAAGTTAGGAAACAGGAAAAAAACAACAGAGAAATCTTCATAAATACTCTTCAAAAGCTTTATTACAGGTTTGTGAAAGGGCTAAAAATAAATAAGAAAATAAGTTATATGACAAAATAACTCAGTGCACATTTTAGTGGTATCATTCTTCATAGTAAATAATTTATTACTTATGATAAAGTACCAATAAATACTAAGGTGTCAGAATGCTACATAGCTGGAAATATAAAGTTTTTATTCTCGAGGATTATAAAATCTTCTGAGCACATTGAAAACTGTCGACTTTCTTAGCAAAACTGTATCAGTTCCTTCATGCTGCATCCTTTCTCGCAGCAGATATCAGACATTTTCCCGGCAGTCCGTCTGATCCGTTGGGACACGGGGTACCAGTGAGGAGTCAAGGAGACGGCCGCCTTCTCTGCGTCAGACTCCAGAGGGGTTTGGACGGTCTCCGTGTCCGGCTGCTCTGCTCTGAAAGCCTCCTGGTTCCCTGAGGAAAGGAGGAGGACAGGCAGCTTAGACTCAGCTTGGAAATATGTAGTTTTGCACTCAAATGATTCTTTGAATTCATAAAAAGTGATTGTTACATGTTAATTCTATATCTTTCATTAGATTTGTCTGAGTGTAAAATAAATCTATATTCAGTACCAGATCTTAAAGAGAGAAAGAGTCTGAAGTCTGAAAATACAACACAAAGTACTCACAGGTCTGAGAATATTGATCCTGCTCAGGTTCTGCATCCAGGACGCTCCTCCTAAGTCGAGAACTACCACAGGATGAGACGGCCAGGCGTATCAGCTCCCTCCCACACATCTTAATCCTCTCCTGGGCATCAACCACACACCCTGCAGCCACCAGCACCAGCATCAGAGCCAGCAAGAACTTAGCAGCAGCCATCGTGGGATCAGTTTCTGCTCGCTCGTTGGTGAATGGAGAAGGAACTGAATGATGAGGAGACGAGATGACTGGGTTGATGCACATGAGGTGGTTTATATAGTCAGTGTCAGACCCATAAATGCTTCTGCCACATATTCGGAAGACGTATTCAGCCTTGGTTAGGGAAAAGTATGTTCTGAACAAGAGCTCAGCCAGGGAGTGATGCAAAGTCTCCTCAAGGCCAAAACTCTCATAAAGATAAAAACACCTGGTCTGACCAAGACCTGCAGTATGGGCGAAAGGTTCAGACGCAAGAAGCAGCAAATGAGGTTAACAGTTTTGACCAAGTTAAAAAAAAAAAAATCATTAAAAGCCTATAGACTCAAAATTAATCTGTTTTGAGTCCACAAATATAAAAAGAACAAACAAAACAAAAGAAACCAAGATTAAGTTCAAGCATTTCAGTTGTTGAAAAAACTCCCTAACCAGCTGATTAACCTTCTGTCTGACGTCTCCTGACTCCTGATTCACTCACAGCTTTGACGTTTGTTTAAAGTTATCAAAACAATGTGACTTGCTTTCACACTCATCATGACACATCTTTATGTATGACAGCTATAACTGGAACATCGTGTAACAGCAAATTGATGTCAAGGGCAGAGATGGAACCATTCACACTCATGTTTACTCGGGGTCAGTGGTTGCGTAATCCAGTCACAGAGGACTGTTTTATAAATCCTGCGTTGATGTAAAATATCAAAGGTGGAAATTATATGACATCAACAATCTTCTGGTTACACATTGCAGTGTTACCTTGTATGTAATAACCTTCGGCAAGAGTGGGACATTGGATTAAAAGCCCCTGTCTTTGTTTCCTTCTTGTTTCTGCCTCATGGATTAGTGGTAATTTGGCCTCCACTGGTGCAGGTTTGAAAACTGGCTGTAGAGAAATGTCTTTAATCAGCTGTGTTTGCCTTCATGTTTTCTGATTAGTTGTTATGTTCTCTGATTTGTAATTGTGTTTTTGCTTATTGGCCAATTAGTTTACTTCTTGTTGTGCAGCACTCAAGACCCACAGTAATTGAAAATGCAAATTAGCCATGTATCCTGACTGGAATGAAAGAAAACAACTATTTTTCCCCAGGTTTCTAACTCTGATGTTCTTCAACTTTGTGTATTTGTTTTTTGTTCAGTAAAAAAAAAAAAAGCTCTGATAAAGTAAATCCAGGAGGCACAACATGTGAACATAGCCTGGCACTATCGTGGACCATGTACCAAAGATGAAATTCATCCCTTCATCCATCCTTCCATTAATCTGTCCACCAAGCCGTTTGTCCTAGCATCCTAGTTGCTAGGCACTACCCTGTTGGTTGTGGCTGCCTGTTACAGCAGCTCTCTCTTCTTTGTCCGTTTCTTATAATGTTTTCATCTCTTTTTCGTCATCTTTGTATTTGGAGTGGATCATTACTTTGTATGGTTCATTTGTTGGTTCATTGGACACCAAACTGGTTTTGTCTTCAGTGATATTTTTACTATTTTTGCTCCTGTGTTTGTCTGGAGATCCTACATGTAACCAAAGCTGCATTGTTTACATGTGAACTCAGCTGTTAGCAGCCTGTAGCATGTCAATGCTAACTTGTGCAAGGCCTGATGTTTCCCCACGAGGTGAGGAGAAGGAAGTGAGGATGACGTGCTGGTTCTCAGGTGTGAGCTAAGAAGTGACGACATGGACCTGTCCTTCCATCTATCATTATTGGGGACGTAAGATCTATCTCCAATAAGATGGACGAGCTAGCTGTGCTAACTTAGCAACAGAGGGGATACCAGAGGACAGAGTCAGTCTGTGTTTTTCACAGACATGGCTAACGGAGCCAGACACCCATGCCACACCTTCATCCATTTATTCATCCATCATCAATCCATCCATTTTTTGTCAATTTATCCATCCATCTATTAATGTATCAACCCTACTATCCATTTTTAATAATTTTTTCATCCATTTATTCATCTACTCATCCACCTATCAATTCATCTATCAATTCATTTATTCATTTATTCCTTATTATCATCCATCCAGCCATCTTTTTATTTATCCATCTACTCTTCATTTTATCTAACCATCTGCTTATCCATCCATCTTTCATATTTTCATCTATTCATTTTTCCATTTATCTGACCATCCATTTCTTCACCCATCCATCCTACCATCCATTATATTTCAGTTTTTATCCATTTATTCATCTACTTACTTATCCCTCACTATCCCTCTATCCAACCATTCATTTACCCACCCATCTATCTTTCCATTTGTTTGTTCATTCATCCAACATCCACTCATCCACCCATTTATTTATCAATCCATCTATCACTTTATCCTTTAACCCTCCATCCTTTTGTCATCCATCTTTTCATCTATCTATCCGCCCATCAATCTTGGACACATCCCTTTTTGCCTCTATCTATTCTAGATGTTTTTCTTTTCTTTTCTTTTTTTTCTTTTTTCTTTTTTTCTTTTTTTCTTTTTTGTTGTTTTCTTTTTTTCTTTTTTGTTGTTTTCTTTTTTGTTTTCTTATCTCTGCAGCTGTAAACTTTCAACTAGTGATGGTACAAAATGATCAAATGGAAACACTGAGGTTTAATATTGAGCACAGTTCTTTACAAACTTTAGATGATGAAAAGACACTTTCAGGTCAGTTGAAATGCAATGAAGTACAAGAAGCTGCATGCGCTGTCTTGACTCTCAGGTTAGAGTTAATTACTTTATCAGTGTCACAAATGTTGGTGCATGATTTTTTTTTTATAGAACAAATATTTCTGCTACAAACAGATATTTGCAAAATATTATATCCTCACTGTGCCAATCCACGTGTATTACCCCAGGCTTACCCTGAGCACTGAACAGGCGAATCAGGAAAGACTTTGAACAAAGTCCTGAGCTTTGAAAATGTCAGGGTGAAAGCTCATCCACACCTGGCACCCTGCCTCCAAGCAGCTTCTTGACTACCTCAGTGACCTCCAATAAGGATGTAGGTGTGGCTTTTCCTAGACCTTTAACTCTGCCACTTCAACAGAGGACACAGAGGCTGGGTCGAGGACTTGTTCAAAGTGCTCCTTTGTTCGCTCATGCATACCTGTGTCCAGGTAAGTAGGTTTGCTTGCTCAGAACATCCTGAGCCTGCACTGCGGAGCCAAAACTCCTCCCATGCCAAACGGTGTCCTTCTGATCCTTTCCCTGGTCCAGGGAAGCAGGACAGACATCCTCCTGCAGTCCTCACCAAAAGGGTGCATTCACCACGCTGCAGGAGCCTGGGGTCTGTGGCAGGATATGATCCCAGAGACCCTGAGACTCAGATAGTAGACAAGCAACAAAAAGAAACTAAAACAGATAGAGAAGAGTTTAAACACATCATTAAAGCTTCATTTTCTTGTTTGAGATAAAGAAGTAATATGATAAACAGGTTTTGTCCACTCCTGAACATTTTTTGTGTGTCTGTCCCCAAGATCTGTTTCTCAGATGTCCTTCTAATCTTGTCCATTCAGACCTGACTGACTTCCACAGCACAGCCAGTTTCTCTCTGTCCTCTTGAGGTTTAATTGATGCTGACGACACCATTAAACCTTTCTGGCATCTCCCTCGTTACCTTATCCTGTAATACTATTATACAGACAGCAGCATCCTCTTTGAAAACGTGACCCAAGTGTCTTTTAATAGACACAGACATCAAAGCTCCTGTGAGGAGTTTTTAGCTGGTTATGAAACAGAAGAAAATAAAAAAGTGATGCTTTTTGTGGACTATAAAAACAGCTTCATGATTGATGTTCTTTTATGTTGTTTTTAGGAGCTGAAGCTGCTCTGAGGAAGAGGTGTCAGACAAATGTTTGAAAGCACATGATGAAGCAGCTGTTTCTTCTTTATGCACAGTTAATATTCACAGTAAGTGATACCTGGGATTAAATCAGGATTAAATAGTCAGAAGAAAAAACACACACATGTACAGGGCAAGATCAGTACACAGGAGAAAGGTAACACCTTGACCAGAGGGGGCGCCAAAACTGACGAGACAGAGATCCTCACAGAAGCTTCAGGTCTTATTTGGCGTTGTGAAAATACAAAAATGCTATAGAAAAAAGATATTTATATCATGCAAGAAACCTCAATGGTATTTTTTTAATGTTATGTTTAATAGTTTTGCATTTCAGAATGAGACAGAAAAAGAAATCTTACAGGATTTGCACACAAACCTTTCCTCACAGCCACACCGCAACAGAAGAAGTTTGTCTTTGAAAATGAGAAACAAAAACAATATCTGTAAAACATATCAGGAAAGGTTCTTTACAAATGCACTTCTTATTGTCACATGCATACACTGATGCACCGCTCATACCTCCCAGTTAGTTTGTGAGAGGATTAAACATGGTCCAATGATAACTCTCCAGTCGATCAAGGGTGGTGGCGCTGAACAGGAATTGGTTTAATGGTCTTAGAGAAAGCGCTAAATGCAGCAGCACAGTCTAAGGACAGTTTGACTACAGGAAGTGCTTGATCTTGACATCTACAGGCCAAGAACACAGAGATTTTCTCAACCCTTGCAGCGATGGTGCTAAATACAGACATGTCTGAGGGCTATTATAAGCACAGATCACCTTGCATGACTTGTAAACAAAGCAAAGGCCTTTCTCTAGTCTACTTATGAGGATTCAGCAGAATATCATTCTCAAATTGATCAAATGTGGTCCACAAAAGTAGTCTGTAAGAACTTAAATAAGACTTGATAGTGCAATCCTGATCCTCTGTGCCACTAAAATAGCACCGGACGTGATTGACTTCTGCCCTTGTCTGACCAAGCGGGAGGCGCAAGCCCTGTTAATCCTTGACAACAAAATTACACTCATACGCCTGATCTCCACTGACACATCCCTGCTGTGTCTCCACTCCTACTTAGGTACAGTCAAGAGCCTGCTGAGTGTCTGGAGTGGGTTTTTGACAGGAATACTGCTCTGATGACAGTAAGACAAGCATGCACTGATGTTCTCAATTGCACACAGATCCGAGGGCTTTCGTTTCTTTCACTTTGTGCGATTTCTCTGCCTTGAAAAGAGGAAGACGGTGATAACAGTTATTTATAATTTTTTGAGCTTGTCCGTGCAAACAAACAGTTTTTTTCAGAAGAGATATTTTGTGCGGAGATGACCCTGAAAGTGTCCGTGTTTGTTCTTCAATAGCACTTACAAAGGAAACATTGTTTGAAGCGTCATACTCACTTTGATGCTACTTATTGTTCTCCTTGTGTCAAAAATGTACTTCAGTTCAGTCATATTACAGAAAAGAAGGGAGGGAGTCCACGGAAAGGATCTCTTGAGAGGTTGTCGTCCATGGCGTGCAACAAAACCTGCTGTAAAGCTGAGGCTTAAAGCTTATCTCAACTCGCTGCTGTCTGTTTCTCCTTTTGGATTGTCCGTATTACATCACACAGGCCAGAATCAGAGGCAGATGGGGTCTTTAACTTTGCAGACCCATGGGTGATAAGGCCATTTGGAGTCAGAAAGATCACAAGTTGGCAGCTTTTCTCAATCCTCGTTCTCGTGGATAGTTTCTCTCCAGCTGGGCCTCCAGTGCATGTCGTCATCAGACTCCTCCAGCGGGGGATCGAAGCAGTTATCAAACTTGCGCCTCAGACGTTTTCTGAGCTGGAAGGAGCGCTCTGTGTTTGAAACACTGTACTCTTGTTCCTTGAGTTTGGCGTAGTAGTCGGAGAACTTGTTGAACAGGATGGAGATGGGCATGCCGTTGAGGATGATGCCAAAAGAGATGCAGCCGAATGCCACACAGCGGCCAAGATAGGAGATGGGGACGACGTCTCCATAGCCCACAGTAGAGATGCTCACCTGGAGGGCAAAAAAAAAAAAAAAGAGTGAGACTTCAGACCAACAAAGCCTACACTCAGTGTCTCTATCTGAGTGATTTAATTAAAATTATATCACATCAGGAGTTTTTACACAGCAGCCATTTCTCCCAGACATTGTTCTTGGGATGGGAAAAAGTCATTCTGCTGATATCCAGTTTATGAGTCATTAAGAAGCTAATTTGACAAAAATGTTTTTTTCTTTTCCAGTAATTCTCAACGGATCTGAAGCTCAAAAGTCAACAAACAGCAAAACCTTCAGGAACACAGGATCGTATTTTATATTAAAGCTACATTTTTAATAACCAACCAGCTCCCACCTGATCTGCCAGCATTTAGCCACCTAGCAAGCAGCTATTAGGGTATAACATTAGCTGAGAAAAAGCTCAGAGCTAACATTAACATCAAAAAGTATTGAGGGATCCTCAGTCTACATCATCATAAAAATGCGCACGCATCTCAATCACAGAAGCAGCATTTAGCTCCTTTTTTTAAAACATTAAACATTCAACCAGTTAGGAGCATCAAAATGTTCAGTTGTTTTGTGGACAGCTGTCAAAAACAATACTACACAAATGAGGCAACTTCTGTCAAGTTTCGACCGTTACAGCGCAGCCAGTGTTTTGGCGTTGATAGCGACCATGCTAACTGGTGACTTTCAGCCGACGGCTGCCGTGATTAACCATAGAATCACCAGTTAACAGGGTCACACTTTACACTGATACACCAGCAACATCTGCGTGTGTGTAATTAAATGTGTATTCTTTATCCAACCTCAGTTAACCAGGTTTGACTGCTAACAAGCAATAATAACCGCTGATATTCAAAATACAGATTTGACTTTGCTTATTTAATGAAAAAGTTGGTTTGGGGCTGAGGTTCTGACCAAACATGGACTCAATATGGACAGTGAATAATAAGTGAACCTATAAAATGTGATTAACAGAAACCAAATTTATGACCAAAGTAAAATTAGGGAATATTATGAAACAATGTTTACATCTGTCACAGTCTGATAAGTGTCCACGGATAATGACGTCATGGGCATCAAGTGAGAGTTGTGTTTCCTCTCTGAGTACACGCTGGTTTCTCTGATAAAAGAGATACGTTCATATATTTTTATATAAATATGTATATTTGTGTACTTGGATGTGTGTACGTATACATGGATGTAGTCCAAAACGCTATTTAGATAATTATATTGAAGATATCATATTGTTCCTATTTATGAACGAGCAAGAGAGTATGTATATGTGTATGTACATATGAATATGTATATATATATTTATTTATTTATTTATTTATCTTTTTCTTTTTTTCATTCTTTTTTACTTTTTGAGATAAGGGTAGGCGTTATAAGCTCTGCTTCAGCCTACACCTTTTCCGTCAGTCTCTGTTTGTTTTTTTTTTCTTTTTTTTTTTGACGGCTCGATCATTTTCTGTTTGTTTTTTGTCTTTGTATTTTTCTACTTTCAGTATTTATTTTCCACTGTTAAATTGACCGAAATAAATCAAATCAAAAATCAAATTAAAAAAAAAACGTCTGTCCACCTAATATCTGTCCACTTGCTGATCTCTTCTGTCCACTCACTGCTATTTCACAAACCTGGGAGCATTTGGCCGTCCGTCAAAGTGA
Source organism: Halichoeres trimaculatus (assembly GCF_033239565.1). Taxonomy (NCBI): domain Eukaryota; kingdom Metazoa; phylum Chordata; class Actinopteri; order Labriformes; family Labridae; genus Halichoeres; species Halichoeres trimaculatus. The sequence goes on along the minus strand of NW_027437193.1, from coordinate 24,127,433 downwards.
TGACATTAAGTTAAAAAATGTGTTTCTTGGTGGTTAACTCCTCCACATCAGTTGACAAACCATTATACTCAGCAGTGCTTCTGCACCCAAGTTGCGTGCGCATCCGCCGTTGTTGATAAACAAACAACTCCTCTATTAAATGGTACAACAAAGACAAGATCAGCAGACTTGACTTTTAAGAACAACATGTTTGATGACTCTATCAACCATCTGAGTACAGCTAATGTTAGCTTTAAACCGCTGAACTGCCAACATCACTTTTATCTAACATTACTGTTAGCTAAAAGGACAGTATGCTCTTTCTCTTCTTACTTTAACTTGATATAATATAACTTTCCCCTATATGACGGCAGCTTATTTTTGTCACCTCTAAGAAGAAAAGACTGATGATTGTTAGATTTTCTTAGTTCATACCACTTACAAATCTACACAAAGCATCTAGACAATATGGCACCGTTGGAGCTTCTCACCTTCACCGTGATGTGAGAGAAAAGTAGACACAACCTGAAAGCCTAACGTGACGGCATTGATCATCAGGAGGCGTTCCCTTTATAACCTAAAGTTGCTCAGCAGAAAATTCACTGTGCTGAGAGTCGAGAAACAAAAAGGATGATCCTCCAAGAATCCACTACAACACTTTCCATGTCTGGAATTTAATCATAATGTCCGGCCTCGAAGGAGACGTATTACACCGTATTAGAGGGGATTAGACACATATAAGTTAACAGCTGCTGCGAGATAAATTCAGACCATTTGTCCCCAAATGAGAGGGAAAATCACACAGAAGCAGGCTGACGACTGTGACTGGAAAGAACAGTAAATGAAGCACATGAAGTCAAATCCGGGGATTGCTAATACACTAAAAGAAACACAATAATACCCACTTCAGTGAGATAATGTGTGGTTTATTTTCAGTATTTGCGGGATTTGTGGGAGGTAAGTCAAGAGCCCTGTGGAGTATCTTTTATCCAACATCAGCAGATTAGTTTGAGCTTTTTGCACTTTCTTGTGAAGTATTGTTAAAAACTTGCCAACCCGCATCGTTCAGCAGGTTATGTGTTGAGTTTATGAATGAATGATAACAGAAACTTCTGCATGGAGCGATAAACAACAGCAATCAGTTTACATGTTTGTTTAGTTTTAAGAGATCTGCTGGCTTCAGTTGTAGTTTCTCCTTTCCTTAAATGTGGCTCTCACAGCCTGTCGAGCAGTACGTTTTATTTTTACCCAATAACTGCGTGTGGCTATCATCTGAAAAAAGCACCAAAACTTTGTGTCAAAGTTACTTGAACAGATGGTTGTATTACAAAGAAAAATGCCAATGTTATTTCATGATCAAGCCTGTCTTGACAGGAAGGCAGCACAAATCCCAGGAGGCCTAGTCCTTGACAGCTGACATGCCCCACACCGCTTAATGATAATGACCCCTGCTGCACAAACACACACACCTCAGCATGGTGAAGAAGAGCAGCTTAGCAAGGTTAATTGATCCGGAAGAATTTAAGTGGCAGCGATATACAAAGGTCAAATCCCTAAAATCCAGAGCAATGTGCCTTTTTTGATTCATGAGGCTGCTTCAAATGTGATCTGCTGTTTTATGAAAAATCCCCTCTGCTGGTGAGTCTTTGTTTTGTTTGCACTTTTCTGCATTTTCTAAACTTTTTGAATTATCTGCCTGTTTGGATCCAGTACATAATTGTTTTAAGTGTAGCATACTCACCGCGGCCCACCACCAGGCATCTGGTATGCTGCTGAAAGGTGTCCCAGGTTGGTCCACTTCCACAGAGTGCATCAGAGCAGAGAAGGTAAAGATGCCCATAGCAATAAACAGAAACAGGCAGCACACCTGAATAATGACGGAGAGAAATATGTCAACAGAGGCACATATTTAGAGGTTCACAAACCCATACATTATGGATTTAAAAACACGTCAGGGGACATGACAGTCGCAAGCTGTGTGTTGTTAGTGTTTAGTAACAATAACCCTAAAAACAGCAGCAGCTACATTTGTATCACCATATCCATCTCAAGTGGCAGGAAGACATGTGTATGGTGGACTGACCCAATGACAGAGATCATCTTGAATTCAAACCATACTTATGGATTTGAAGCCTGCAATGCCATTAAATTACTATTTGTGTTTTCATTATGAGCAATTATAAGAATGCTAAAAGACACACACCAAGGGCTCATAAGGCTCCCATGATTTCAGGTAATGTACATAATATTAGAGGAAGCACCCATCAAAACTTCACATCCATGCAGCAGAGGAGAACGCAGTCAGCACCTATGACTGCTCATTGCAGCTGCTCAAAACCCTTTTCCTGAAGAAGACTTGTGATTCTTAATAACAGGATGAATTTTAAACCAGGCTTGATGTGTGAATGACTTATTTTGTTTTTACCCTAAACAAAAAGTCATCTTCTTTTCTTGTGTGAACACATATAAAGTTTTCTTGAACAATTTAAAACACCTAATATTGTTCTTAAGCTGACAGCACAAAAAAAATAAACTTACTTTTACAAAGCTAGAAGAAAAAAGTCTCCATTCTTTGTCTACAAAGTTTTTTAAACTTGTAAACAAGTGGCTGCCCTTTTAACAAGGTCACTTTGTTAGCGTTTGGATGACCTGATACATGAAAAGCTTTTATGTAGTTGGGAGTTTTTTTCCTCTGATGAGCAAACATAAAGAAGTTTTCCTTTCTTTAACTGGAACACAAACTCCAAAGGTAGTTCTGACCAACTGGCGGTGATAAAGCTGTAAAGACCTCACTTGCAAACAACTGGCTGCTAACGGTAAAATTTTAGATTTTCAGCACTTACAAAAACACAGTGGTATTTATTTTTTTAGCACAGTACTTATGGCCTCCTAGTGAATGAACATAAAATAACTCCACTTTTAGCTCTGCTTTGGTCACTACCAGTTCCTGAAGGTAAATACTTGATGTATACAGAACTTAAGTAACTAGCTACGGTTCTTCTTTTGAGGAGAACAGGTAAGGTAAGGTAAGGCCTCTTCTCTGTGAACAGATACAAGAGGAAGAAAGACTTTCAAACAAAGCAATGACACTAAAAACTAGCAGTAAAGCTAAAGTCTGTCTTCTGTAGCAGGTAGCTAAAGAGAGGAAAGTTAATGACAGTCAGCCTTGTTGTTTGTTAATGCGTGTATTTTCTTTCTTGATTTTTCTTCCATACCTGCTCCGAGCACTGTCGGATGGTGAAACCAAATGCCCTCATGCCTGTGGAGTGACGGGCAAGCTTCAAGATTCGGAAGATACGCATCAGCTTGACAACCTTGAGAACTTTGCTGACTTTGCTGACTCTAGTCATGGTCTTCAGATCCTCCTTCTGACTGACATCTTCTGTGTCTAAAACAAACGCCTCAAACAGGAGCTGGACAAAGTAGGGCATGACAGCCACCACATCAACAAAGTTTAGGGCACTTTTCACAAAATGCTTGATGTTGGATGTGGTGAGTAGCCGCAAAAAGTACTCCAAGGTGAAGAAAAGGATGGAAGCAATCTCTATCCACTCCATGTAGGTTCTGCTACCAACTTTGTAATCCCTGAGTTCTTTCACTGTGTTCATAGTCATTGCAACAATGGATATAAGAACAAAGAGGCTGGAAAACACAGCAAAGGCTTTGGCTGACAGCGAAGAGTAAGGGTTCTCCATTAAGTCCCAAAGAATCTTTCTAAAGTCTCCAAGAAACATGGTTTTGTATCCCTCATCATCTTGGTGAGGCTTAATCTCATCAATCAGCTCCTGGTTGACCTTTAGCTGATCCCTGATGTCATCTACCTTCTCCTCAAACAGAATTCGGCAGCACCTGGATGGAGAGAAAGAGAAATGAGTCTAAAGAGAAAGACAGCTGCTACAGAAGCTCATGCATGATACATAAAAACAGACACATGACTTAACACGGGAAATTCAACAGACACACCTTGGGGTGTCCTTCAGTTTCAGCCCCCAGAATTGCATCTCCTCCTCAAAGTTCACAGGGCAGAGGCTGTCCATCACCCACAGGACATTACTGCAATAAAAGTGGAAGATGTAGTGGAAAAACATGGGATCCCTGTCGAAAAAGAACTCATTGTTCTGGACGTTGTAATCATCACAGAGAGTCAGGCGCTTGACTGGATCATTACAGAGTGCCAGGATTCCAATCCTTGTTTTTGGGTGTCGCAGGACCAGATGCTTTGGGATGTGAAACACCTTTCCTCCCACATTCAGGTTAACGATGTTTGATTGCCTTGGGTTGGGTTGATCTTTTCCCTGAGGTTTCTTCCCTTTCTTTTTGTCATCAGGTGTGTCAAGGTTGTCCATGGACGTCCATGCTTTCACAGAGCTGTCCTGGGAAAAAGGGAACTCACCCTCCTGTTCTTCATTGCTCTGTGAGAAACTCATCTCCCGTTTTATTGTCGCAAAAAGACTGGAGCGACGCTTTTTCAGCACTTTCAACCTAGGCTTCATGGCCGCCATTATGTAAGCTCCTTGAAAGACAATCCAACCAAAGAAAAAGTTTTGTGCAAAGTTCAGATCAAGTCAGTGAAAGGTAATGACAAGAGTATTCCACAAGATCTCCATTCAGGCAGAATATGGTCTTCTGAGAAAATGCTTCATAGTTGAAATCAAGAGGAAGACAGAGCTACCGTGCTTTCTCTCTCTCAGCGTGCAAGAAGATCAACGGCATGAGTTAGGGATTCAGCCTCTTTACTGATTCTCTAATCCTATTGCTGTCCTTTCAGTCCAAACGCAAGTTAAAAATACTGTTCACAAGGATTAGCGACGTGATTTAAGGCTTTGAGCTCTGAGAGAGAAGGCAGGGCGAAGAGAGTGGTGTGATGACAGCACTGCATTTCTTACAAGACTATGGACAGCTTTTTACACTCTGTCTCTACAATCTGATCACATAACTCCAGTTGTGACACACCTGAACTTGGTCTCAAGAGTAGTTTAAGACTGACTGCTGCCTAAGCCTTGAAATATTTTATCAACTTGATTGAAATGTATATATTTTTTTAACGAGTAAAGGAATATTTAGTTTCAAAAAAGTTTTCGTCAAGTTGAGAAATGCATATAGTCAAATTTAAGGCATTATGTAAAGAAGAGCTATATGATTTCAGTAGAGAAAAATACTGTCACGAAATGAAACTTCCAAAGTAAAATTTTTGATATCCAACAGAAATGACTGAGCTTTTCTTCCTCTTTGCATTAAAATATTTTCTATGCTAAACCTGGCACCTTTTTGATAGTTCAGTTAACTATAGGGATTGAATTACTAAGAAAACGATTCAATATTGATGATAATACATGTACCTTCTGTCAAGTCAATGTGGAGACAACAGACCATATATTTTTTGAGTGTATCAAAACACAGATTTTTTTGGAAACACTTGCACGACTGGATACAAAATGAAATTGAAACTTTAAGTCCCATCTCAAGAGACAATGTAACTTTTGGAACCCTTCTTCAAAACAAGAACGATGAACTTTGTTGCAACTTGGTCCTCTGTCTGTATAAACAAAGACTGCTGAAATCCCCCCCCCCCCCCCCCCCCCATCCTCAAGGTTTTTTTAACTGAATTTGAACTGCATCTAAAATCACTGAAATATATCAAACATAACGGACATGAACAAATTATGAAATGCTGTGTAAACTTTCCACAAATGTATAACCCCTTGTACGACAGATTTGTTTGTTTGTTCGTTTTTTTGTGACCTGTTCTGACATTGTTAATTGACATGATGTTTAATATTGTCCTATTTGTTGTTAACAAATTCATAATTAACTATTAATAAAGTTAATTTTTTTTAAAAAAAGGATTGAAAGGTCACGTGAGAGCGCAATGCATTGTGGGTCTCAAGCGCCATGTTTGCGGGCAACGTCCCAGTGTTTACCATGGTGTGTACATCAAGTAGAGCGGGTTGCTAGGTGATGATACAGACAGAAAATTTAGAATAAATATGAATCGAAGCAACGAAATGTCAATCGGACCATACCGGAACAAGCTGGACCCTGGCCCAAAGGCTCGGTACACTGAAAAAATTCAGAAAATAGACGGGACGGATCCGTATGAGCACCGAGAGTGGAGCACTGATTCAGATCTCCTGCCGCCGGTGTCCGAAGCGGAGCTGGTCCTGTTTCTCGTCAACGGGACACGTTTTTACACCGGCGAGGAATTCAGAAGAGTAAAGGCTCTGAAAGCGCATGGTCAAGTCAACTTTGGCTGTGTGATGGATCTCCAGATTTTCACCCACAGACATATGACCGTCGTCATTTCAGAGGTATGTAAACTTTGTGATGTTGCTAATGTTAGCACCCAATTGTGGGATAAGGGTTGCTCAGTATTTTCAATTTTTGCTATGTGTCATCATCATTTACTGTCATTTACGTCAGGGCATTAAAAAGGCACTTCATCTGTTTTACACCAGAAATACTGCAAAAAAAGATCCCTATGTCTCAATGTGGCTGTTTCTGGTGAAAAGTTACAACTATTTTAAGCGTTACTTTCACTCTGTTTGAGAGAGTGAAAGAGGTAAGTGACTTAGAAATTCAATGCTACTGGAATCCCGAAAATATAGTTTTTAATATGTCAAAAATGCATTGTTGACAAACTACCTACCCTTTGCTCCTAAATTGATTAACAGACACTATTTTTTTTGCTCTTTAAAATTATATCAGAAATATCTTTACCATTTTTTGAACCGATCTCTTAATCGTAGTCAGTCACAAAAAAATGTAGATAGGGATTTTAACCCTTAAATGAAATTTTCACAAGCCACAATATAATATTATGCAGTGACATGGCCACACTTTTTAAAAATATGTAGTTGGAATTGGAATCAGTGAGTATGAAATAAAATCTGACTGGTGCTACCACACACAAAATGATAATTCATCAAAGGCAGTTTTTAAAAAAAAAAAATTTTTGACATACGCAAGAGTGTGATAGCAGGTAAAAAAGAATCAGCCTCTCATTATTTTTTCAAATAGGTCATTTTTAGTCTTTTTTCCCCCCATGATATCAGTCAAATCACCCATGAAATCAGCATTTAAGGGTTTCTAATTTGTGATTTAAAAAATCTTTGATTTTTAATGAGACTGCGATTGATAAAGAGAAATATTTGTCTGATAGGTCTTGATTGAGGCTTATGTTAGTGGCTGTTAACAGCCACTTCAGGACAAAAATATGTATTTTGATTCAGTACACAGGGGTTAACACTGTATGATTATATAATTACAGAAATCTTTAACATCAGACAAATTTGATGGCAGCATTGTTGTTTTTGTTGCCAAACTGCCATTAAATGGATGCTTTCCTTTTTATGCTGGTCTAATTCTAATCTTTTTCAACCCAGGTTTTGCACTCACAGCGACTGAGGGAGGCACCACTCAGACCCTGGGTATTTCTCCATGCAAATGGCAAGGTGGAGTCCGCTCACTGCACTTGCATGGCTGGTGTGGCCGAATCTTGCTTGCATGTAGCAGCTTTGCTGTTTAAAATTGAGGCAGCTGTAAGGATACGTGGGTCGAAGACATGCACTGATGAGGCAGCATATTGGATGATAACCCAGGGTCTGAGGGAAGTTGAACCCGCACCTGTCCATGCCATTGACTACTCCACTGCTGCTGCAAAGAAGAGTGGCTTGGATAAGCTCATCGCTGGACAGGGTGGAGTGCCAGGGTTGCATACTCGTGCTGGCAGCTCATGTCCTAAGGGGGATGACCCCACACACACGGACATGTCAGTTTTGTATGAGGCCATGCATGCCTGCAGGTCTGTCTACAATGTCTCATCTGAGCAGTATTATCAGCACTACGCCGACCCAATTGAGCCATCTGTTGTGCCAAAATCACTGCTGTGTCTCTGTGACAATGGCAAAGATGATTGCGCGCTTTCTGTTTTAGTCCAGCACTGTGAGGGACTCAGTCAGTAGTGTTACCAAGCCAGCCCTCTCAATTGTCAAAGCTGTGTGCTACCCACATACAACAAAACTGGATAAACTTCCAGAGGATTTGCAGTGGGGTGTGACACACGAGGAAGATGGAAGGCAAACATTCCTTGCAATGACTGCCCCAAACCACAGCAACTTCACACTCAGGCAGTGTGGATTTGTGATTAATCCATCATTTCCAGAGTTTGGGGCATCTCCACATGGGCTTTCACATTGTTCCTGTTGTGGAAACTGCTGTCTGGAAGTGAAATGCCCGTCCAAGCATCGTTTTCACACCATCCTGCAGGCTTGTGAGGACAAAAATTTTTGTCTCCAGTTCAATGATGGGCATTTTGCGTTGAAGGGACACACAGATTCTACAGCCAAATACAGGTGCAGATTTTTGTGACGAGGGCAGAGTTTTGTGACCTTGCTGTGTGGACAACAGTTGACTGCAAGGTGGTGCGTATCACTCCAGATGTGGCCTTCTGGACATCACTACTGGGCAGGGCACAGATTTTTTTTTACAAGGTTGTACTCCCCGAGCTTGTGGCCTGCTTTTACACCAGAGGCTCTGAAAAAGCACCTGTGCTGCCAGATGTACCTATGAAAGAGGCCCAGAGGTCTGTGGAGAAGAGGCCTGGAAAACACAACAGCCATGAAGGTTCAGACCCTGAGGGAAGATGAGGATGACTGTGAGACCTTGCTGTGATCAAGTCAACTGCACTTATCGCGGCTGTGCAGTTGACTTGATCACAACAAGGTCTCACAGTCATCCTGTCGTACTTTGATATGAGTCCAGCTTGCGCTCGTTACCTTTTCTTGTCTGAATGTTGCAGTTTGCACTTTATTACCTGTTATTCACTGTTAAAATGGTTAATAAACATCTCAGCTCCAAAAAGTAAGAATTTCCCAACTGTTTTATTTTATTTTATTAATATTTTTGATGGGTCTGACTTTACAGGGTTAAGTGATGCTGTCCAGACCAATCGGTGAGTGAATAGGGACTAGGCCTCAGAGCAACAAAAACAGAGCCTAAAATCTGATAAAGAAAAACTCTTCACAGGGATATAAGAAGAAATGATCAAACTAAGATTTTTTTTAAAAAAGATGTTTTTCTTGTTAGATTTTAAAATGGCTTTTTTAAATAATGTCAAACAAAACTGTGACATCCACTTCATAAGAAATTGTCTGACCCTGATTCTACAAACAGGAATTTCTAATGATTTCTTGATAAGATTTTCTTTATCTTTTCTCTCTACCTGTACTATGTTGCTGTGCAGTGAATTTAGCCTGATCATCAAAGGATCAGCCCAAACGTCCGGTCTGTCTCACTTCGCCCGTGATTGGGGTCAAATAATAATATATGTGAAGTGACACTCTGGACAGTCAGCTGCTCACAGCCCTCTCTGCGTCTATTCAAGAACAAAATTATTGGGCCTCACAGTGGCTGGGGATATCCTCACTTATTCATCATTTGACAAAGTTCTGGTTAACTGGGGCTGTGACCTTACGCAATGTCAGCCACAGCCTCACTGATTGCTGATAGAAATGACAGCTTCTGGCCTCCCACCGAAACCAATACTCAGTTAACAACATAAGTAAAGATGACATCTACCATCTGGATCTTCACTCCAGCAATTTATACATGGTATCACCTTAACTATTATTAACTTAACTACCAAACAGTGATCACACCTGAAAACTCAGGGTCTGACTAAAGAGTGGTTACTGGTGTAAGCACCAGAGTGAGTAATCATGACCACAGTGTACCGCTGAAAAAATCTGATGGGGTTTGAAGCTCAATGATAAAGTTAACTGTTCAGTAGCTTATGTTCTGCATGTTCTCTATTGTAAGAAAAGTCATGAGGGTTTAATTATTTTCTGGTCATCAAATTAAAATAAAGCAAAACAGACTTAATAACAAGCAAATTATTTGTTATTGTGCAACAACAGCATCGTCTCTGGATGATCCGAACTGTATTTGGTTAAATTAAATGTGAGTATCTTGACTTTTTGATAAGACAACTCATTGTTCAATATTTTGTCAACTGCATCTTTGTTGTCATACAATGTCCTCTGGAGCCCCCCCCCTCTAGTTACAGGTTGAACAAACAGGACCTGGACAGTCAGATCAACGCACAGTTAATTGACATAAAGCACTGAGGTGTGATTGATAGATACTAAAGATTTACCAAAAGAAAAGCAATCTTTATTTGTAGAAGCTGATTTGAAGCTGATTCCAAAGGAAAACAGAGGTGCAACATATGCAGAAAAATGAATACAATCAATTTAAGTTGAACAGTAATAACTTATAACCAAGAAAGAAAAACATCGTATTTACATGTGGCTACAATTCTGCACCCTCACAATAAGAAGTTTTGTGTAGGTCTCTCACAATTAAAATCATCAAGAAAAATTCAAAGTGAGAACAATCAATGAATATAAGTCGAACTGTCATGACTTAAAACCAAGAAAGAAATATACTGTTAACATGGGGCTGCATGGTGGTGCTACTCTTAGTGCTGCAGCCTGACACTCAAGAGGTCGCCAGTTTGACTCTTCTTAGTGAGAGGGATGCCGTACAGCTCGGTTAGAATTAAAATCATTAGGAACAATCAAAATTGAATTTAAGTGGAATGATAATGACTTAAAACCAAGAAAGAAATAAACTATTGAAACGGGGCTGGAGGGTGGCTCAACTGTTAGTGCAGCAGCCTCACACCAAGGAGTTCCATGCAGCTCCCCAACAATTACAATCATTAAAATTCAAACTGAGTAAAATAAACAAAAAATATAAGTCAAATGACTTACAACCAAGAAAGAAATAAACTATTGAAACAGGGCTGGAGGGTGGCGCAACGATAAGTGCTGCAGCCTCACACTAAGGAGTTCCGTGCAGCTCTCTCACCGTTAAATCATTAAGAAAATTTCAAACTGATTACAATCAATGAAGTATAAGTCAAATTATGACCTAAAACCAAGAAAGAAATAAACTATTTAAATGGAGCTGCATGAAGGCGCAATAAGTGTTGCAGCCTCACTCTAATGAGTTCCATGAAGCTCACCAACAATTAAAATCACTAAGAAAAATTCAAACTGATTACAATCAATGAAGTATTAGTCAAATTGTCATGACTTATAACCAAGACAGAAATATACCATTTAAATGGAGCTGCATGAAGGCACAACGATAAGTGCTGCAGCCTCACACTAAGGAGTTCTGTGCAGCTCCCTCACAGTTAAATCATGAAGAACAATTCAAACTGAGTACCATTAATGAAATGTAAGTCAAATTGTCATGACTTACAATCAAGAAAGAAATAAACTATTAAAATGGGGGCGGATGATGGCGCAGCGGTTAGTGCTGCAGCCTCACACTGGCTGAACTGGTCCAGTGTTCTCCTTCACAGATGTCTGTAGGCCTTCTTCCTCCTTCAGGGAAGAAATTAGTAAGCTGACACTTAAATCATGATATAAGAAAATCCATAAAAAAAATATTGTTACTTTTTTTCTTATATACCTCTTTGCTTTCCTCCAGAGCCTGCAGGATAACTGCAACCACCAAGTTCAACAGCACAAACTGGGCTACGATGACGAAGGTGATGAAGTAGGGCGGGGCAGCCCAGTGCAGGTAGTTCGCACAGCCATCTGGAGGGCACTTGCCGAGTGTGTCCTAAAGATGACAAAGAGCAAAGTTCAGGGTCTGAAAAACTCATAGCTAAGTAAGCTCTGGTATTACCTTTAAACACTCCAGGTGGGACCGAAAATTCACAACCACAAAGAAACTAGTTTCCAAAGGTAGAACAGAAAGTTTGCATAGTTTCAAATTAGCCTCAGCTTAGCTTGGGTAGTTAGATTGAAGCCCTGTCCATGCTACACCTTGATGCAACTTTCATGCCTAAAAAGTAGAAAGCACTCTCTCAAGTATGACTGGTGAGCATATCAAAGGAAATAAAAACGGAAAAATATCTCTCTTCAGATTCGTACCAAATAAAAGCAAGCGTTAACTTGCTCACAGCTTGACTCATCCCTACTGGAAGGTGACCAATTTTGTGTCAAAGATAAAAAGAGCTGTTGTTCCATGCTGTAGATTACGTCAACATGCAGAATGTGGAAGTTTTTTCTTCTGGAAGTCAACATATTTGGTTTGAGGGAAAATATTTGTGTGGAGCTCTATATGGATACGACCATGTGCTTACTTTCAGAATCCCATGCCAGTTATCTCCGGTGCACACTTTGTAGAGCGTGAGTAGGGCAGTTCCAAAGTGCTTGAAGTTGGAATACCGATGTAATCCCTGGCACGGGTCCATATGGGTGCACTCTGATTAAAACAGAAGGAAACAAAGAAATAAGCACTGATTTCTTTGAGTTGTGGACTTGTTGATACAGAATATATCCCTGTTTGAGTATGAAAGGCCAAAGTAAAATAATCTAAGTAAAGTCTACACAAGTTGTGCTGCTAATTAGCAACTTCAGCTAGATGTTTACAAAGATGCTTCCCTGGTACTGACCTAGTTTGCCAAAAAGCTCCACCCCCAATGCAGCATAGATAAAAAAGAAAAAAATGAGGAGGAGGCAAATGTTTCCGACCTGGAATACAAACGCATGTTAGATCAACTGCAAAAAAAAAAAACATTAAAAGGTCTCAGTCAACAACCAGGGCTGAATGACTTTGTAGCATGTGGAAATCACAGCCTTTTAACTATTATTTCTAATAATGACTCTTTATGTACACATAAGCTGCCATGAGGTGGTCAGTGAAGCCAAGAACAAAAACGACTGAGGGTCAGAGTATGCTGAAATGAGAATGCTTACAGCAGTGAATAACAAAGTGCTCATTATTACTTCACCGTATGTTAATAATGAAAGAGAAAAAAAACACAACATCCCTCTGTGTCTTTGTTTACCTGTGTGAGTGTTTTGATGACGGTTTTTAGCAGGAGTCTAATCTTCTCGGCTTTTAGCACTAAAAGAGACACAGCAGTAGTTACAAAAAACATAGAGACAAATATTTGGGAAAAGTTGCTCCCCTGCAATTTCTCTGAGGAGTTAACCTTAAAACTCAAGCAGCACTCCACTAGTAGCTGTATACAAACCCTGACAGGACATCTGTCACTCAAAGATAGCTTTATAGTGTAGTATAGTGTGTGTATACCTTGTGCCAGACTGAGCACTCGGAAAATCCTCAACATGTTCGGATTGATGGAAATCCTGTCTGTAAGATTCAAATTGTTCGAGATGATGCTCACTAGGGAAATCAAGAGGATGCAAAGGTCCAGCAGGTTTAACCTGAATACACACACACACACACACACACACACACACACACACACACACACACACACACACAAACACACACACACACACACACACACACACACACAGGTCCAATTTAGCAATTCAGACACTTACATGATGTAACAAGCTGAAGCAAATATTTTACTTGTTGGAGTGCTTTACCTGTCTTTCAGGAACCTAACAACGCCAAAAGCCACAAGTTTAAGTAAGATTTCAATGGAGAAGACAACAGTGAACACATAGCTGAAATACTCAGTCAGTTGTGTGGCGAACTGAAAGAACAAAGACAGCCTCCATTAAAATTCACAAAAATCCTTACGTTGCAAAACTCACAGAAAAAGCTTTTAAATGCCAGATTAAGTTTATAAATGTGTGCAAGTTTTACCTTAGGTTGATTATAATGTTCCACACCCATCACTGTGACATTGAGGAAAAGGACAGCAGTCACAAACAGGTCCAGGTAGTTGGTGGTGCACAGAGTGTGAATCGCTCGACGCAGTGGGCAGTAGTTTTCAAAATAGGGAGTCTGCTCAGGCTCTGAACATCACACAAACAAACATGTATGTCACTAGAGCAACTATGCATCAATGCTGATTAAAGAGGACTTAGTGGAAATCTTATTCATTAAAGTAGAAGGTTGTTGTCTTTACAGTGAGCATTACCCCATCTTACTTCACTTTTTTCCAACTTTGTGGAAAGTTGGAAAAAATATTCGTTCAGCTGTCTCTGTTGTCACTTTTAAAAAACCTTTCAAGACGCATTTATTCAAGAAGGCCTTTGACTCTACCTGTACAAATTAATGTTTGATTTTTTTTTTATTGTTTGTAGTCCTTGCTGGTTGACTAAATTTTTAATGGTTTTCTGTGTGTGTTGTTGAGATCTTATTTAATATTTTATGTTTTCTGTGAAGCACCTTGTGACTCCGTTCTATGAAAGGTGCTATACTAAATAAAATTTACGAGCTTGCTTTTTTTTTTAATCCTGAAGGATCGTTAAACGTGTTTTGATAGTAAAACTTGATGCTTGTAATATTTGGCTAACTAGCTCAGTTATCACAGCGGCCTGGTTCCATATCCAGCAGAGACACTCATCTTCTCATCTACACAGAAGGCTGAAATAATGAACGACTGGTTTGTTGTCTGACCCTTTTGGATTCAACTTTTTGGCAAAGTTACATTGTTTTTGCCCATTTCCTTCATTTACCAATGAATCATCAGTCCAAACTTTTCTCCCAGACAGAAATGGTGATGACGGTTTCTGAAGGAGATGCTCATTTAATAGACAAAAGAAGCTGAGACAGACAGAAAGACAGACAGACAGAGTGTTGACATTTTCGCTGTCAGGAAAGTCAACAACAATCTAGGCCCAAATGCACTGGCTGCTGCAATATTTGCAAAACAAAACCAGCTAGATCGATCCAGTCAGCGCAGAAACCAATGTCTTCCCTACACATACACAGAATAATAAATGCCTCTAAATGAGCAGCTACCCTAGTTTTGGCTGCTAACTTTGCTCCAAACTACAATTACCTCCCTCAATATTTTGATACAAAGCATATTTCAAATAACTTTCTCTGATCTTTAAAGGCCCGGATAATCATCTCACAGTTCTGTTACCTCCATGCTGTGGAAGCACTTCTCTTCTCTCCTGCTCATCTGTCCTTTTTTGCTGCTGCTGACACTGATGGAAGGTCTCGACCATCACGCCAATGAACATGTCCAGAAGAAAGAAGCTCAGGATCATGAAAGGGATGAAAAAGAAAAGCATCCATTCGTTGTGGTTCCTCTTAGGCTGAGAAGATAGGAAACAATGGTATTGAGTTTCAACTTTAGATGAAGAAACAGGTGACACATTTCTTACTCTGTTGTCATACGAGAGAAACACAACTTCAGAACTTTGCTCCTCTCTTCGAGGAGTGACAGAATCACCTCCATGCTTTTTGCTTGTTTCGTTTGACAATTTTTAGACAGGTGGAGGAAACGTTATCTTCCTATCATTGCTGAGGGTATATTCAAAGGAAGCACACGCAGGGGGCTTACTCGAACAGGGGATTTAGACGTAACCAACTCCTGTAGAAGTACAGGTGTAGAAAAACACAAGATGCGTATATGAAACAAAGGTGGGTTCATATCAAACTGTTTGTTAATTTAAGTCCCCTTTACCATAGATTTTTTTCACATTTTCTGTATTCACTCTCAGAAACAGCACAATTTGACATGTAAAGTTGTACTTTCTGACCCATCAGACAATACTTGGATTTTTTTTTTAACCCAAGAAACCATGGACCTTTCCTCCTTTGTGCAGTTACTCAGTATAACCACCAAATCAATCCTTTTTTTCCTCTTATGGACAAAAATAACTACCTGTTTGTCCACTCCAACAGCATCCAACCCATCGTACATGATGTTCACCCAGCCGTCCTTGGAGTACATCACAAACAAGGACATCAGAGCCTTAATTAAAAACAAGGGGAAAAGGTGTGTGAAAAGAAGGGCTGGTTGTTGTCATTAGTTTAAAACATCATAAAATCATACAGTCTATCAGCATCATGTATCTTTTTTTTTGTTGTACTTTTAAAGAAGAGTTGACTAATACATCTGCTTCTTATACATCTATACCTGAGGAAAGCTGTCAAAGTTGAATAACTTTCCTCTCCAACTATAGTTGGCAGCCAGACATTCACTCTTGGTGGTGATGTTCCTGATGTCCCGACCCAGGCAGTGGTGAAACTTCCCTTTAAACAACTGAAGTGTGTTTGAAAGATAGACAGAAAGAGTAAGTGTGTGTGTGGTGCTATTCCACCTATAATCCTGAAATTATTATTATTATTATTATTATTATTATTATTATTATTATTATTATTGTTACACTTTTTTATTTGCAAGAATTTTGATTCTTCTTAACAGATGTTTAAAAATTGACGTCACAAGTTGGCCAAGGTCATACAAAAATAGTCACAGGACCATGTGTACGTTTTTATGTTACCTGTACTCCCAGAATGCCATAGAAGAACAAAAAAGTACAGCAGATGAAAAGGATGTTTCCGATGGGTTTGACAGATGCGATGAGAGCTTCCACAGCCAGCTTCAGTCTGGGGGCTCGCTTGATCACCCTGAGAGATTTACACACACACACACACACACACACACACACACACACACACACACACACACACACACACACACACACACACACACACACACACACAAACACACACGTCCAATTCAGAAACAATGTTTGTAAGAACCAGCATAGTGCTCGTGTAGACACAAACAAACCGAGGACAAAAAACATGTAGGAACATCCATTTTACACACATTGATAAATCATGTACCTCAGTGGACGAAGTGTGCGCAACAGACGCAAAACCTTGAGGACCTTCAGCCTGTTGGTTTTGCCCTTACTGATCAGAGAGACGAGGATTTGGACCACAGACAGAATCACCAACAAACCGTCAATGATGTTCCACAAAGACCGGCAGTAGCTGTTCTTCCCAAAGACCAAACCCAGAGCAACAACCTGGTGTTCAAAGCAACAACATATCAATCACTTTATGATGTTTCCAGTCACTCTTAGCTGAAAGTTTGAGCTATGAAGGATTGAGAAGTTAAGATCTTCACAATAATATTCAGATGACATATTAAACTGATGTTCACCTTTAGAAGCATCTCCACTATGAAAAGAGCAGAGATCACGTAGAAGGAAATATTAAGGATGAACCGCTCCTAGATAGCAAGATGGAATTTAAGTTTAGACTGCATGCATTATGTATCTCATATAACTATTATTATAACTATTATCAATATTTCTGTGTCTCACTGTGCTTTGAGGATCTATCCCTGGCCTTTCCACAGCAATGCTCACACAGCTGAGGAAGATTATGAATAAGATCCCGAAGTCGAACACCCAGTGAGAGATCACGCGATGGCAGATGATACGGAACCTAAACACAAACACTTCAATTGGAGTTTTCAACTCTCACACAACCGAGGTGTATAAGGCATGAACAGAAGATCATTCTTCATGAAAAACTGTTTGAATTCACCTGTAAAAAATCGGAAATAAAATGAAATAAAACTGTAGAAGGGATTCATGAATGTTTTTGCTTTTTTGTTGCAATGATAATCAGAGACTTCAATCATTTTCCTTTTCAAATTACACTGATCATTGGGCTTGTTATATATTCAAAATAAAACTATGATGGCTGGATCCTTAAATATTTTTACAGGCATCAATAAATAATCAATTATATTTACATATTTATCAGCATAATAATTCACAACTAAAATCCATAATTTAACTAAAATCTAGTTTAAAGCTAGTTTTTATGTGATCTGGTTGGATCATTAAGGAGATCTCAGGCTGGGACTCAACAACGTCAGCATCTCTTGCCAAAAGACACCTGTAGCACTGTCCAATCAAAGTCAACCAAATGAGTGAAAGTAAGTTGTTCTGTAATGTTTAAAGCATACCTGTTCTGAGGTGAAAACACATAGAAAGACCACTCTTCGTGATCTTTGCACCATTGGAGAACTTTCTGGATGAAGCTCAAAGATTCCTTTAAGGTGAAAGAAAGAGCCACAAAAGCCCTGTGTTATTCTAATGTATGAGCAAATGACTTGAAGGCATTAACACTGTGATATATGTGGTAAAGTAGCAAAAAAAGCTTCCCAGAATTGGAGCAAACTGATGTTGATGGACTTTGCATCCCTTTGTTGCAGAGAATTTTGTAAACTCTGGATCAAATACGTACACCTAGATCAGGGCTTTTAAAGGTTTCACTTCTACTAATCTTACCGTGTTCTCACTAGTGTCTGGCAGTGGAAGGTGTTGGACAGGAGTGAGGTCAGTGACAGAGGATGTGCTGGGCCCTGGGTCCTGAAACCACAGGTAACATGAAGTGCTAGAAAGCAGGTTTAGCTAAACCAAAACAGGACCTCAAGAAACTTACATGTTTGCCGCCGTCAATCTGCTGGGAGTTATTCTCAGAGGACGCGGGATCTGGACTGGAAATTTCATGAAAGCTTTCATACACCATGCCCACAAGAACATTAAGAAGTACCCTCGTTCCCAACACAACAAGTAGAAAAAAGTAGATCATGGCCCATGGTGACGCAGTGGACATGGCATTGTAAAGCACCAGATTCCAGTCCTCCAGAGTCAGAACCTGGAGTTAAAGATTTCGTAGCAACATCAATCAAGGTACAACTTGTATGGTGTTGGAAGTCAAAGACCATTTATGGAGAGAACACAAGCTAGCAGGTGAAAATGTACCTGAAACACAGTGACCATGGCCCAGCGTAGGGTGTCAAAGTTTTTGCGGTCAGTGATGATCTCTCCATGTTTTGTCATGAACTTGAATTTCCCTCCAAACAGAAGCATACCAAATATACTGTAGAGAAACAATAACGTAATGTCAGAGTTCTTGGAATACAAGCATCTTTTGTGTAACGATCACTGTTGTAGTAGAATATTATTTGGCATTTCTTGACGTATCAAAGCTTGAACAAATAATAGCAAGGAGGAGTTTTGGTTATTAACTGTTTACGTGCCTGAAAATGAAGACAAAAAACAGCAGGAGCAGGAAGAAAGAAGCCGCCTTTTTGATACTTTTTTCCAGCACCATCAGCTGTCTCTTCAGGTAAGGCATGTAGTGTAGAAGCCTCATAAACCGCAGCAAACGCAGTGACCGCAAAACTGATGTTTTGCTTCCAGTTACACTAAGGACATCCCATAAACTGAAAAGGACAGAAAAAGGAAGCAAATAAATCATACTGACTTCAACATCACAACTTTGCCTCTGACGAAAACAAAAGAGAAAGGCAAGCCTCACAGAAAGTCTTTAAACAATATAGAAGAGTAATAATTAATAATAATTTAAAACAATTAAAGAGTATCTCTGTCAAGTCATGTGACTGTGAGCAGACCAGAGGAATTGTTCTTCACCTGATGATGACGAGGAAACAGTCAAAGATGTTGTTTTTGTCCTTGAAGTACCCCCAGTTGTAAGCCAAAAGCTTTAAGACCATCTCCACTAAGAACACGTTGACCAAGACAAGATTACCGATCCGTAGTGTGTCTGTCATGGTTTGGGGCTGCAGAAAGATAATTATGACATGTTATTTATTTTGAAGGACTTTCTCTCTTTTTCTGTACTCAAGGTAAACTGAGGCAGCTCTCAACAGCCAGCCAAAGCTTTTCAGCTTTACTCTTATCACTCATCTCACCTATCTAACTTTTAGATAATCACGGACTGAACAAAAAAAAAGCAGACACTTTTCTCCTCACCTGCTCATGGTGCTCTATAACCAAGGAGAAAATGTACACGACCACAGCTGATGTGATGATCCAGTCAAACATTTTGTTTTCCACAATCCTTATGTAGACTCTCTGGATGGGGTTCCAGACCTCGCCCTTAAAGAAAGGGTTCATTGATGTGAGCCTGGTTAGTGTTGCAATAGTACAGCTTGAGACTGTATCACAAAATGCTTCACGTTAGTCTCACCAAGACGTTGGCCCTATTATGACTGCCACTGGGTTTCACTCTGTTCCACCTATTAAGAGAAAAGGACACAGGTAAATAACCAGGAGTAGACCAAAGGGGCGCCATTTCGACTTTCATGTTTGCACATACTATGCACTGACAATGAACTCCAGCATATTTGATTACTCTAAAAACAAAACATGAAGAAGTTATTAACTACAAAATATTTTATAAACTTAAAGGGACTGTGAGGACTATCTATTTGAATTGGACTGTAGCAACACCTTCGGCCCAGAGTCATGCTCACAGTCGTGAAGACATGACTCTTAATAAAGTGTGTGTTTGTTTTGAAAATGAATGGAGATTGGATCTTCTTTTTAATACAACTTTCCTTTGTTCAAGACAGCTTTTTACCAGATACAAGGATGTAATGTATTTATCAACAGTTATTTAGTGCTGTTGTTTGACACCTGACAAGAAGCAAACTTTGCATTGCAGCTTAGTAGCTGGCTATATTCAACACTACTCACAGCCAAGGTTACAATAATTTTGGATTTGTCATTATAGTTTAGTTTTGGTTAGTTTTAGAGCAGGCATTCTAGTTTTTATTTAGTTTTGATTTTTGCAACAAGGCTTAATTTTAGTTTAGTTTTAGTTTTTCATACCTTATTAACCAGGTGCAGGATTCAAAAGGGTCAGAGTAAATATTCTGTCATATTGTTTATTTTCAAGTCCAACATAGTGCTCACTGCTCATTCATGCTGATACTGAAATGTTGGCTGCTGCCTTAAACACATGAAAATAATATAAACTTAGTATAAAAAATACAAGCATAAATTATATAAAATAATATTAACATAAATAATTAAAAAAACAATATCATATGAGTTTCAATAAATAAAAACTTGGACTCTGTAACAGTTAAACTATTACAGATGCTCTGATTCATTGCTCCACTACGTTTTGTCGCAGCACAGTGCACAGACAGTCGGTGCAGTAAACAAGCTCGTCCCTATACGCCACTGTGATGGTGCCGTGCAGCACTGACAACTGCCGAAAACTGTCTAAAATTGGTTGGGAAAATGTGTTGGATTAATTTAAATCCTAAAGGCTATTATTGTCAAAAACTATAACTAAGGGAATTTTGTCTATCATTTTAGTTAGTTTCAGTTAGTTTTGTGAACACAAGATACAGTTTTAGTTTATTTATCGTTTTTGTTTTCTTTTCTAGTTTTTATTAGTTTGAGTTAACTGCAATGTTTTTCAAATTTTAGTTTTCGTTTTTAGTTTAGTTTTAGTTAACTATTATAACCTTGCTCACAGCCCGGTGCTTTGAGACATGTCTGTAACGTGTAATGTTAGCAAATCCTTGTTATGTCCAACCAGTGTGCATCTACCATCAGAGCTAACGTAACCTCACTCTTCATTTTATTGATAGACTCTCAAGTTTGAACAGACCACTGCAGAATAACTGCTGACTGTGGGTTGGAATGACCATTACAACAAGTAGTTTAGTTTATTTTTTGCTTGTGTTTTAGCCTTTAGCTTATGCTCTAGTACTCTTCTTTTGCTTTCTTCTGCTGTTCTTTTTTGTCTTACAGTTAGGCTCCTGTGTCCACCATTGCTACAAAATTAATCCAAGAAATTGTTTTCAGGGGAGAAAGGCACAGATCTGTCTTCTCACGACTAAACCTTGTCAGCCAGTGTGGTGTTGAGACTAAATTAATCCTGTCCTACCTAACCTGATCGGGAAGCCGAGAAGTAGCATTTTGAAATCACCTATATTGACACTGATAATCTCATTTTAAGATGTGGATTATGACCAGGTGTACAGCTAGCAGTGAGATTTTTTTCAAGATCACTTAGAAAGTACTCAAAGCCCCTTTAAAGAGAAAAACTTTGTTCGAAATTTCACAAGGAATAAGTAATCAAAAATGTACTTTTACTTTTAAAAAACAGTTTACAGTAAGGGAAAGCCAGCAGTAACCCTTAAATTAGAGGCTTGCCAAAAGATAATTAAAAACAAATACTTTTGACTGAAATGTTATTTTAACAACAATTTCCATAATGCGAGGTGCAATCTAAAGAAAGACATGTTTAAGTTCACACATAGAGGTTAATATGAGTTACTTATAGGCTCACAGACTTTTAAACCTCATCTTAGAACACACCAGGACAATAAATGCAACCAAGAGAACATGTATCTCAGACCTTTGGAATGATAAGAGTTTGGGCATTTTTAGTTTCAGTACAAAAATAAACCTGTTTAAGTTAGAAATTAAAATAGTTTACATATACAGACACTGACCTGCTCATTCTTAAGATGCCTTTCACCAAGGACTTGAACTTGTCACAAAGCTCTGGTATGGTCACGATGCCAACAGGTTGTTCTCCTCTTCTCTTCTCCATGTTCTCTGTAAACTTGCAGGAGATGACCACCCCACACACGTTCATCATCACTAAAGAGCCCATCTGGTACGGGAGATATAGAGCTACAGTTTAGAGTCATGGTTTTAACAGAAAAAAAAATATATGAATCGCTTCAACAGAAATGAAAGATTTCTACGTGTTAGCTATTCTGGCTTAGACAAGCTTTAATTTAGTTTAACAGAGATTAACAAGGATATAGTAAAATACTTAAGCTCTGATCCAAAAGCACTGGCAATTGACTGCTTACAATTGTGACGAATACGAAGAAAATGAAGTCCCAGTAGGAGTGAGCATCCATCACATAATACATTATCTCCGACCATCCCTCCATTGTGACAACCTGGTGACAGAAACAGAGTGTTATAATGTAAATATAACTCCAGTTAAACCCCATCCCTTTCCTCACATATATTCAAACTTCTGTTTGAACTTCTTTTTTAAACACATGTACAAGCCGCTCTCACCTGAAATATGGCTGTCCATGAGTAGCCAATGTTGTCAAAATTGATAGCTCCCTTGGAGGGATTGTTGCTCCCGGCTCGACAGACGTTATAATACTGGTTCCAGTTGACACAGCCATTCACAGCAGGTACAGCAGCTGAAGTATGGTGGGTAGCATCTGACGAGCAAAGCTCTCCATCCACTCTGTAAGGTGGGATGTGACTGCAGCGCTGCATCCCATACTGGTTCTCCGAGGAACAGATGAACGAGGACTTTTCACCAAATTTTGGAATGTAGTACGGACTCAGGGACACATTGTAATTTCTAAAAAAAATAACACAAAGGTTGCAAAACAAAGGAACAATGCTTCAACTCAATTGTATAAAAGTTGGTTATGTATGGTATACTTGACTGTGATTTTTACTGTTATACCAGCAATATTAACAATCAGTAAATTGCTAGTTTTAATCTGGATGTTATTTCAGCCAGTTTTTTACATATCAATGGATTCTAAAATACTAACGCTGCAAACATTGCAACAGCAGAACATGATTTTCCCTCACCCAGAAATGTCCTCTCCCAGAAAGCATCGGTTACGCAGCTGACCGGCCCACAGCTGAACTCCCACAACTGAGAAAATGTAATTGATCAGCATACTAAGGAAGAATACTCTTACAAGCATTGGCAGGGTGTCCATGAGAGCTGCTACCAGGGCTTGCAAACCTATGAAAAAAAAATTAACAAGAGAATGTGTACTCACACACTTTGTTCCAGAGGTTGAATGTACATGATCATTAATAAAACGTGACAAGACACTCTGAGGTGTGCCAAGTAGTCCAGGAAATTACTTACTATGTATTCTGCAAACCAGGCGCAGCGGCCGGAGAGCTCTGAAGATTGGCCAGCGGAAGCCAATGATGGCCAAGATGTAGTCAATCACCCTGAAGGAACAGTTGCATGAGCTTAAAGATTTATCTTCAATCACAAGCATCTTATCGTAAAATGTAGATGCTGTAGACACTGCCATTTGTATACACATTAGAGAGCGGCTGTAGAATACTAACACTCCAAAGTTGATGAAGACATCAAACTTGTTCCAGCTGCTCTTAAAAAAGTCAACGAAACCAAGTCCCAACATCTTGATGACCATTTCCAGGATGAAGAAAGCAAAGGTAAAATCATCCAAAATCTAGACATACAAATTACAGATTGATTAGTAATCTGTATGTCATAACAATCTGACTTCATTACAATTTCAATAAATAACCATCTTACTGTTAGTGACACAGAACTTGTCCATTTTATTGTAAGTTTAAATAAATGAGAGGGCAGAGGTTATGCTAACCTTCACGGTAAGGCTGGGCTCTTTATTGAGCTCGTACATGCTCAGGGTGAAACAGGTAAGCAGGACCATCAATATAGACAATAAATCCAACCAGGTGGAGAAACTAGTTAAGTTCAAAACTGACAGAGAGACATCCCTTCTTACAACTTTGGAATTTCAGGCTCCAAGGGGAAAGCGTAAAGCCTCCTCTTCATGACTTATTATCTGAAGGATAGTGACACCAACACAATGAATATAAAATATATGAAATCAGTTCAAGACACAGTTGGACTTCCAGAAGAATGACAAAAAGGATATTGACTGTGGGTCACTTGTAAACAACAACTACAAAGTTTTGTAAATTGCTCAACGACAGGAGCCATGGCTGGGTCGGGCTGTTGCTCATCTTCGGTTTCAATGTTGAAAGCCACCTCCTGCTGCTGCTGCTCTTCCATCTTAACTCCAGAACTAGCCATGATGGCTCTTAAAACATGGACACTTTGAGGGGATACACGTCAGGTTTAGACAGGTAATACAGACAACAACAGGTAAGAGTGAGAGAGGTAAATTCTAATGGGAACATTAAATATGCGTATTTGGCTGCACTACTCAGTTGGACTGAGAAAAATATCTCAAATTAAAAAGTTAGACAAATATTCCTTGCTTTGCTCTCAACTAAATGATCAAATTATGCAACTCTAAACACTAAAGCTAGCATAATGAAAATAAAATCATTTTTTAATGATACATGTTTAATTTTGGATGCTGTCATTTTCAAAATTTAATAAAACAATACCCTCTGGCACAAACTGGCAATTCCAAGGCAATAATCTGGACAATGTTTGAGTCTGTTAACAGCATTTTCTTGTCCCAGGCCATCACGGTGACACTGATTCGACTGGTTTCAAATAGGTCAGGACTGGGTTCAAAATAAGCTCTGGCTTAATACTTCACCCTTTTGGTTACCTTGAAAATGCAGAAATTTTACCTCGAGCTTGTAAAGTGTTTCAATTGTTGCATTTACATTTTTTTCATTCATTCATGTTTCAGCTACTTTCCTGTCTAATTCATTCAAATATCAACAGCTTCAGCTTCTATAGTGTTCACTGATGTCATCAATTATAATGTAGCCAATAACAGAAAAGTTACTAAAACAATGCAATTCAGAAAGTATTTTGGGAAGAAATATGCAGTTGTATTTATTGTTGATTTTACAGATCGCCCCTCTAATCCTAATGCCACAGTATAAAAATTGACTTTTTACAAGCGCCATACCATTGTTAAATTTCTGATTGATATTACGCCAAGAGTCAGTCTCGTACATTTCAAGTGGAAGGGGAGGATTTCCTTCTCGATAAGCTTTAGTATGTTCTGTCCTTTCAAATTTTCTCTCGGATACAACCCTATTCCACCGTGCACCTCTCCCTCCCTCCCTTCAGTGTTTACATTCGTACGTCTCCAGTACGGCCACGCATCCGGGTGACTTCCCAAACCTTGACGTCAGCGCAAACTATTATTTCTCTGCTGCTAGAAACATCATTATGGTCTGAACCCCCAAATGTCTCAATTATTTTTCTTTTAGCCATGACTTTAATACCAGACATGCTTCGAGAGGCTGCTACTTCTGATTACAAAAACTTATTCAAAGCAGCGTACCGTTTTGGGAGGTGTGGAATGCTATTCCAACAAATATTTCCACTTCCATCAGTAGAAGTTATTTCAAAATTATTTTAAAGCAATATTTTGTGTCACAGAGATGCCCTGAAAATGTCATTGCTAACAACACTAATATATGCGAAAACTGGTCAATGGGAAGGGGGTGAGGGCGTCAATTATTATTCGATACCATTTGTTATTTTCAGTGACTGTCTGTCGTTAATATCATTATAAGAATTTTTTTTTTTATATTATCTTTTTATTCTCAGTCAAAGTGGGTAATTTTTTGTAGATACTTTTTCCCTACATCTCAGTAAGAGAAATCATAATAAAATGAACGCGTATTCAAAAAAGTTTGTTTTGATTCGATTTCGCTTATGCTAATTGTTATTAGCATACAACAGAGGCAGAGACAGCGTTTCACGTGGGCTCAGTAAAAGTGATAAAGTACGAAGGCAAAGTGTTTCAAACACGATGCTCCTAATTCATCTAGATTTGTCGCAACGCCAAAAAAATTTAGACAGGCTTTTAGCATTTCTGAAGATGATGTTATCTAGAAGGTGGCTCATTCCTAAACTAATACATCTTTATTTGAATTTTTAAAGAATAAATCATCAGATTATAAGACACTTATACACTATTAAAAAATTACCAAAAATATTTTTTCAAAAGACTTTTTTTTGATGAAAAGCACTTACCAGATGAAAGCTGCGGTGGTGGTATTCAATTTCGTTTCGTTTCCTTTAAAAACTTTGGTACGGTTCAGAGAAAGTACCAACCCGAAGCTGTAACTTTAAAATATTTTTTCCAGACAAACATCAGTTTCTCTGGACGATTTGTTTTGGAGACACAAGAATCACTGTAAAATCAGATGATTTAAATAAAGCTAATACATGTTTAGTTCTGGATGCCCTCATTTCAAAAACTTAGCATGGTAACCACCAAAAAACGCACTTTTTAAAAAACTTAAACAACTTCCTTGGCTATTGAACTGATTCAAATCAGTTCAATAGCTAATGTACAGTTTTACCACAAGGGGGCGACGGCGGCTCATTACCAGAGCTAATTCATATTTTTGGATACCTCATTTTGCATTTTATTTAAAATAAAACTTCAATAAAGACAAATAATAAAAATGCCATAAATGTCAAATTTTCCTGATAAAATAGCCTACTAAGCTCACAATTTTTTTAGACATAATCGCTTCTCCTTTAATGATAACAAAAATTACATTCTCAAAGGAAAAGTAGTTTGAAGAGTTTGTATAGACCAGTCTATCAAATTATTGCATCAAACCTGCTTTTACTGCTATATAGTTTTTGATATGGGTGCCGCTATGATGCAAATATCAAATTATAATTCTGATTTTTACCAATTTAAACTGGAGATGAACACACCTGCAATTAATTTACAGTCAAACTGTATATTCACACTTTAATTCTCAAAGTGGTCTCTTCACAGTAATCCCCAAGTCTTTTCACATAAGCAGAGCAATGACCTTTTGAAGTATCCTACGCACAACACATCTGCTTGTCTTTTACGTCTTAATGTAGCTAAGGAGTTCATTTTTGTCCATTTGATAATGACTTTTCTTCCAAATGTCCCAAAGCTTCAGTAAGATGGCCCCTATCTCCTTGCCCGATGTTACACCAATTCGTCTCAGGTCATGACCGCTGACAGGGAAGTGAGGGATCGACCACCTGCAGAGCCCTGCCAGAAGCTTCTCCTCACCTTGATACTTCAGCAGCTCACACACTTTGTTCTTGGAATCCAGCTCCCGACTCTGAAAATAATTTATGTATAGTTAATAACCTCAAATAGATGGTCCAGATCACAGCATTTGACAACATTAATGATGTAAATACTTGGAACATAATTCAATTTCATAAGGAATTTCCTGTGTTGCAAATCAGATTAGCTTAACTCCTGTGTCTGGGCTGTGTGGGCCAAAAGAATTTAATTGACAGTGACCTTGTCCAGTAACATTTTTCAGTTTAGGTATACTGATACCCTAAAAACAATAACAATCACCAAATAATCAGGAATAAAAAAGCATTGTTGGTGTAACAACTACAAGCTCTACATTTCAGATTGTGATTCTTTGAATTACTTGTAGGGCTTCAACACTCACATCAATAATAAAGTTAGTGAAAGGTTTTAGGCTGTCCGGCTCATCTTCACTCTTGCAGAGTTCTTGTCTGTGTTTAACAATGAACAGAGCCAGAGGCTTGTCCTTCTTGGACAATTTCAGTCGCCGGTCCATCTTTTCCACCTCCTCTTGGCAGTGGAGGAGAGAAGCCAGGATGGTCATGGGTTTAGGAGAATGGTCTTTGGCATTCTGGCATACTTTCTTCATCTCCTCAACATTGCCATCTGGAGGCAAACCTGGTGAGTAGCACAGACAGGAGGCAGGAGCAACCTTTTAATAGCAGCTACAATAACCAAAGAATCATTACCTTATGCTCCACAGTCTCGTTTACCATCGTAAAAACACCCAGTTGTCTCTTTTACAGAGAACCCTATCACAGAACAAGATATATCAATAAGTAATTTATCATTCGGGAAAGAGAAACAAAAGAGAATGTGTAAAAGAAACAACAGTATTTCAAACTTTGAAAATTGGAAACTTTGCTTATCGACCGATGACGCAACCCTGTGCTCAACTCATACATGCTGGTAATGTTATTGGCCGTCCACCGGAAAAGGAAGTGCTAATCTTAAATATAAATTACATTTTATTTTAAGGGAGGGAAAAATCATCACTGTACTTTTTTATTTCTTTACTTGTTTTTCCAATGAGGATTTTTAAATAAAGTTGCATTTAAAAAAATCGAAGAAGAAAAAAAGCTATATATTCTCGCCGCGGACCACGTGACTTCCTTTCCGGTCTAACCTGACAACATGGACGCCAGCCGCGTGCAGCCGATCAAGCTCGCAAGAGTAAGAAAACACATTAAATTGTTAAAAGACAGTCTCATAGTCTGTAATAACGATAAAGAAACCATTAAATACACATTTGGTCTCAAAGAATTGAATCCAAATGCGCCTTTGTGTTCCGTTTGACATACTGCTCGAAAGCTATCGAGCGCCCATCATGGAGGACCGTCCATGCTACTATCGGTTAGCTGTTAGCACGTTTAGGCTGCTACACTGTCTGACTCTTTCCACGTCGAGTAGAAGACAAAGTGCTGGTCCCTGGTCTTGTATACCCTCTGTTTTACAACGATTTTCCCCCCTTTTTCAGGTCACAAGAGTGCTCGGAAGAACTGGTTCCCAGGGACAATGTACACAGGTATGCTAACAGTGCTATCGCAGTATCTCACAGCAAGCGTGAAACAATGTTAAGTAGGGATCCCCTTCTTCACGTGTGTTAAGAAATTCAACACGTCCTTTTTCAGATGTCTGTCTTTTCGTTAAATATTGGGGTATACGTCTCTGAACGTGTCGCAGTTGGTCAGTTGATTAGGCTGAAATAGTAAATGTGCTGTGTCGGGAAATACGAGACTCCTCTGCGAGCTCTAACCCTCAAACAATCAGGGATGTATCTGTCCGAATGAGGGAAAATTCCCACAGTTATTACACCTTTACTGTATTGTAAATGTGTTGCACGTGTGTTAATGTATTTATTACGTATCGTCTATTCTTTCAGGTCCGTGTTGAGTTCATGGACGACAGCAACCGGTCCATCATCAGGAACGTGAAGGGCCCAGTCAGAGAGGGAGATGTGCTGACACTTCTGGAGTCTGAAAGAGAGGCCAGGAGGCTGCGATAGGTAAGAGTTCAGACTCTCTCATGTTTAAAATTCAACCACAAAATGTGTCAGTACACTAAACACCCTCTTAAGTCATAACGCTCACGATTATTGTGTTAACGGAAATCTTTTAACATTCTTGAGCTCCAAATGATCAACATCAGCATTGCCGTTGAAGACAATTCAGCGCTTTTTGTCTTCAGCCAGCTTGTTGCTTAGTAGCTTTAACCTTTATGTGTTACTTAAAACGTGCTTCTATTTCTCATGGGGTTTATTTTTGACCTGCTTGAAGATCTCAGCCTTGATTTAGAGGATTAGCAACCTGTAATATAAATCCAACACCTACTGCCAAAACACTGCTGACTTTACATTTGAGCACCAGCTGTCAACCCGGCTTAAGAAGGAGAACGGGCTTCTACAAGCAAAGAGAAATTCCTAAAGTTATATGTTAATAAATAAAAATCATTCCCCCTCTGGGGTCAATAACGCATTTCTGATTCTGATGTTTCTCTGGCAATTCTGTGCATCATCATTGTCAGTGGAAACTGTCCAGCCAAAAGCATCTGACATTACTCAAGTTTAATGAAGGGTCTCTGTGGCTCAGGATCAGAAATGGTCGATGGATGGTATTTTAAATCCGATGGGAACCAGAACCTCTGAACAAAAGGTATTCTGGGCCCAGTTAAGTTCATTACAAGTAACCATGACCAGATGGCCATTTGTAAGCAAAGCCAGCCCCGAAATTACGTCAATTCTGCTTTCAGTTACACCCCTCTGCTTTTTGGTGACAATACTCATCTGAATAACCAGCACAGTCTGTTTTTATATACAATCTGCCAAGAGATTGAATGATTACTTTCGCCTGCTTTCTCTTCTTTTATCTGTTGTGCAAAACATTTTTGCATGTAAATTTGTATAAGGTTGTTTTTAAGTTTTGTGACTGACTGTGTCTCTTCTTCTCTTCACAGTGCTCGCTCAAGTTTTGTGGTGCAGATCCAACCTGGGGGAGAAGAAGACACCAACAATTTCAAATGAAGAATCATTTTAAATTGTTGAGATGTCCAAAACTCAACTCGAGTTGTTTTTGAAATAAAGTTCGATGTGATCAAATAGCATGTCTTGTGTTCTTTGATTCAGTAGATTTACAAGTTGTTTTTACCTCTGTAAAGGAAGTTTTGTTTTTGAGAGTTTGTTTGTCTGTGAACAACATAACTAAAAAATAACAAACGGATCTTGATGAAATTTTCATGAAATCTTCAAAATAGAATAAGGAGGAAGTGATTACATTTTGGAGGTGATCTGGATCCAGGATTTTTTTAAAGGGTTCTCATTGAGAGATAGGGCTGTTTTCACCATATGTGTCTATAACTCTTCGATAAATTGTTGGAATGCTTTGCAAAACAATACAAGACAAGGTCACCATAATTTCTGACAGATGTAAAAGTATGATCCAGATCCTGTCAATTGATTACTGATTACTAAAATCTGGAATATGAAATATGTACTGGGTCATCATAATTTTCAACAGTCAGGAAACAAATTATCGTACAAACCTGCAACTTTCACCAAATTGTAGCAGACAGTCTGCTGAAAGGAAGTATAACATTAAAGTAGGAAACCCACACAAGAGGTGTCACTTCACACATTCAGGAATGTTTTATCGATGCAGTAGGACATGTTGAATCTATTAGGTTCAAAGAAATAGCATGTGTGGAGTAAAATCTATTAGCCCTAAACAAATATTTCAGCTGAGCAGTCATCTATGGTGCCCCTAAAGTTGAGATGGCAAACTAAAAAATTATCCTGGACTGATGTACGTGCACCCATCTAAACCAATTAAGTTATTCAGGATGAAATACCCCATGACTTTAACTTTCACTCATTTTTCATTGTAATATCACTTTTTAACTGTGACATGTGAACAAGGGGAGTTCTATGTGTGTAAAAGTCCGCAAATATTCAAAAGTAGAAAAAGCCTTTTTTTTTTTTCAGTTTCAGTTTTTTTTTCAGACTGAAAAGTCATGCATTTTTTCACCATGATTCATCTTTTGAGATGCACTGGTACTGAAAATAAGTACTACAATCAAAGTTAAGAACATACTTATTTTTTTGTGAACTAGCTCAGTTAAGATTACATATGAACAACAGTAACTAGAGTATATATACTTTGAAGCAGCTCGTCATCCCAGGGTCAAGTAAAAAGCAGCCAGTGTTGCATGGTTGGTAGTTTGCTGAAAAAAAAATATTTTTGCAAACATTATTGTAAAAGCATTAATATCTCTATTTATTGTAGTATTTATAGAAGTATTCTACAAGTATGTGCAGTGCATCCCCAACCAGAAAAAAAGACATTTTAAGTTTCTAGGTTTGATTCACATTCTATCCACCAGAGAGCAGCATTACTCTTAGTTGGTTTTGGCTTAGTCGACCAGAAGTTATTTCCAGGTGAGCTTCTTGTCCAATGATCCAAAAGAGATCAACTCAGAGCTCCTTTTTCCTCTGCCTTCTGATTAAAGATGATTCATTTTAGGCCCCATTTAACACAAGGCTCATAAAAATGAGTTCAGGCTACTCCATTATTATTATCACCATGATGTGTTGGAGAGAAGATCAGGTTTTGGAGCTTTGAAAGTGAAATGTCAGATTAGGATTTCAGCCGTTTAAAAGTTTAAGGTGTCATTTGTTGTATATTTTACTCCACGGTGCAGCAAATGATATTAGTGGGTGACATAAAAGGACTGTACACCAGTTTAGCAGCCAGACTCTACTACGACAGAGCCATGCTGTTGTAGTGTGTGCAGAACATGGCTCAGGATTTTCTCACTGAAACAAAGAAAGTCCTCCCTGAACGTCTGTCAACTTGTGTTGTTGTTGCATTGGAACTGACACAGCACCCATAATGTTTCAAGAATTTCAAAATTTGATTAATCAGACCACCTGACAGATTCACTTCCTTTTGTGCATAGATTTATACAGGTTCTCTTAATTATTTACAGTAGATGATAAAATCCCCAAATTCTATGCGTTTTAAGCCAATGAACATTTTTATGAAATTGTTGGAGTAGTTACTCAGTCAGGCTCTCACAGGATGCTGAACTTCTTCCCAAATTAACTTCTGAGACTCCTCCTGTCTGAGTACGCTCAGTTATGTCACCAACCTGTCACAATTCACAAATATTACTTTGCATTGACATATATTAGATGTAGGGTTTAAATTGTTTGCAAATCATCAGAATCTTTTTTTATCAGGTTTTGCTTGGTGCACTGCAAACCTGGGATTTAGATGACTGTAAAAGAAGCACAAGGGCCTTGTTTAATGACGTCGTACAAACAGCTGTGTGAATTTGTCTCCAAGTCAGCCTGTAAAAATATCGATAAACATCATCTCCACCCTTTGAGGGTTTTATATTCTAATACAAATCTCCAATTCTTTTTGAACTTGGATATTGTCTTCAGCGCCGTTTAAGTATTCAATATCTTTGGTCCCCCTCTGAATAAATTCACATGTGAGGGCTGTAAAAGAAAATCCGGGGCGGCTGCGTTTCTTAATTCTTCAGACATTTTCCCACCCTTGCTCACAGCGTGAGTTTAGTCTGAAACCACTTTTCTGTTGGCTGAACAAATTTATGGCTTCAGCATCAAAGGTTGAGGCTGAATCCATGTTAATGCTGAAGGAACTGGTCAGATTCTCAAGCACGAAGAAGTGATTTTTTTTTTTTTTTGAAGGTGTTAAAATGTGACCAAACTTAACCAGAGGAAGTTTTAAAAGACTCACATGTTGTACCTTTGGAGATTATTTTTCAGCTCCCACCCAGGTTTTAACAGTATATTGTGCATTTTCCTGTTATCTTTCTCCTCAGTTTAAAAGGTCAGATGTGTTTCAATGAAGAGGGCAGAAAAACCTGAGCTAGTTTTTCTACCAGAATGTAGGCTTCTGGAAAAAAGTTGGGCATAAAAACCTATACTACAATAAGTAACTTAAAATAAGCCAGCTGATTTTATAAGAAGCAGACTGAAACATTCAAGGTGAGGGTGTTATTTTTGGGCATGAAGGAATCTGACTGACTTCCAGCTGGAGGTTCATGAAGCCTCTCAGAGTTTATTTGAACAGTAAAGCATGGCAGTTTGAGCGATGTGTTGTGATGAGGCTCTTTCACTGCTGAATGTTTGCTTTAAGTTAACACTGACCTACATTAAACAGAGCTCTGCTTCAACCTGCTGAAGGATGAGGAAAATGTATTCAAGTCCTAAAATCAATAGTCAAGAGTGCATCAACAGTGTTTCTGCCACACAGCTGACCCAGCTTCGCTACAGTTTACTGATATTTCTATGATGCTGTGTCCCACATAAACTGGAATTAAGATTAGATTTAAAGCTTCTGTGATGACTGAAACAGAATGAATTCACTGAATAACCAGCAGCCATCCTCCATGACGCTAATGTTAGCCTTCTTGTAGAAGGGAAGGAGTATCACTAAGCGGCAACCTCCGGTCTAAAAATACGACACAATGCAGAAGTGATAAAATCTGCTGTTTCTTCAGTGTCCACTTGAGGCTGGCTCCAGAAGTACGAGAAGTCACGTACACACCAAGCCAGAAAAAGCCATTTTTAAAGCAGAAATTAAACTTTTTACAGCCTGGTTCAAAAAAAGTCTCCAGTCTGAATCATTAAGTTTACTATCAGCCCACACTGTACAGGGGGTGAATTTTTTTCTAACTTGGCAGTTCAGAAGATACTAAGATCACAAGCTCACCCAATCAGAGGCACAGCTCAAGGTCACTTGACTGACAGGCGCCCTATAGCTGTGCGTGAAGCCCTTGCCACTACCAATATGGCCGTGATAGCCAATGTGCTTAATTTGCTCTTTAAGAAACAGACGAGTGACGTCGGGTAGACTACGTCCATGTTTTCTAAAGTCAATGAGTACAACTCAGCAGTGGCCTGCACAGACTTTAGAGCAGGGACAAAAAGAAAAAAAGGCACATTCAGCACACGTTTTTGCCTCTCAAGAGGGCAGTTAATCATATTTCTACCAGACAAAAAGGAAAGTTTTGAGTGTTTCTTCCTCCAAAGTGGGCAGTTTGTTGTGTTTTGTTAACCAGGAGGGCACTTTAGCATGAGTTTTTTAACATTTGGGCCACAAAGGGGGGCAACCCCCCTTTGCACATCGCTGCCACTCAGCACTAATACCAGTACATCCCACCTCAGTGTCTTATCACAAAAAAAAAAACATTTGAACATAGTTTTTCATGTCTTTCTCTTGAAAACAAACATGGTGTTACGCCTCCTGAAGGCTGAAGTGAAGAGTCATCCCTTCGTCCTCTCATTAAGAGGTAAGCAACACTGCTCCACTGAAGTATTTGACATGGCCTTCGTGACTTCACCCATCTGTTACTGAAGCATGTGACATAGTTGAAATGCCAGCTCAACCTAACTTCAGTTAACCTCACTCAAGACGAAGAAGTGGGGTTAAGACCGGCCTTCAGCCTCCTTGCCAACAGTTACACTGTACCCACCTGTCAGTCAAACCAGCTGTGCTGTAATGTTAATATCTCCTTAACTACTTACTCATTAATACATTCCCTCTACGGTGTGTGCTGGTAGAGAAAGCAGCTGATCATGCTAATGATTTTTCATCTCAGGCTGTAAACATATTTATTTATGCTGTAAAGATTGGCCTTTTCAGACAAGTGTATGTAGTTTCAAGCACTTCTGGAGCCAGCCTCAAGTGGAAACTAAAAGAACTGCAGTTTTTATCACTTGAGCAGTGGCTTCATTTCTAACAGCCCAGTTATGAATTTAAAATGCTAACTTGTAAAAGTGATAAAAGCAGGTTTTCAGTGAACAAGGCATTTGCAAAACTATAAAAGCACTCAGAGAACGTAGACCTCCACCAAGCATATTGTGATTGTCACCAACACTTTAGTCCTACTTAAATGTTATACTCCTTTCAGCAGACTGTCTGCTACAATTTGGTGTTAGTTGCAGGTTTGTACAATAATTTGTTACCTGACAATGTTGAAAATCACGATGACCCAGTATATATGTCATATTCTGGATCTTGGTATCCAGAATATTTCCAGGATCTGGATCGTACTTTTACATCTGTCAGAAATTATGGTGACATTTTGCAAAGCAATCCGACCATTTATGGTGGAGTTATATACACATATGGTGAAAACAGCCCTATCTCACAATGATAAAGAATCCTTTTAATAAAAAATCCTGATCCAGATCACCTCCAATTTAATCACTTTTTCCTTACCAATTTTGAATATTTCCTGAAGATTTAATCAAGATCTGTTTGCTACTTTTTGAGTTTTGTTGTTCATAGATAGACAAACAAAAAGACCAACTCTCCCAAAAACATAACCTCCTTGGCGGAGGTAAAAAATATTTTAATGCAATCATAACTTTGTTTAAAAACGTGTTTCTAGTTTAGTTTAGTGGCACATTCTGCATCAGAGAAGACCTGGCCAAAGAGATCCTGAAACACACTTTTTTAATTTAAACAACAGAGCTGCTCTTGAAAACTGACTTGGATTCATGCTTCCATGAGTCAGTGAATCAGAATTCTGCTGACACATTTATTTCTCATGCAGCTTTCACATTGCAGCTACGCCTCCTGGAGTTTTCAAACTTCCAAGAACTGCTATAGCTTTTACCAGAAAAGCATGAAGACGTTATCTGAAACCGAGGCAGTAAACTGAAAGCACACAATTCTTTAATTCTTGACAGCTGTTCAAAAATAAGAGTGAAAAATTCAACTGGAAGAAGAACATGCTCACACTTGACTGGTAAAATCTGAGTGACTGCGGGGAAGAAGAAAAATCACTCTCTGGCCTCTTTCTTGTTTTACTGCAGAAAAGAAGCTTTTAACGTAGATATATCAAGGAAAAATGCACAGAGCTCTGAACTCTGACCTACAAGAGAAAAGTAAGGAAAATGAGTGACAGAAAAAGAAGAGAGGAAGACTTGTTGGAGTGTTTTATTAACCAGGTTCAAAACATATCTGCACTTGACAACGACCTGGCGTCGTGTTACCTCCCTGTCATACTCATTTCACACCTCCTCTCAGTCCCACTGCCTCAGCCACACACGTTGCTCGGGTGGCATGTGTTTACCATCCCCCTGCTCCTCTCCCTCCTTCTCTCTAAAGTAGAAACACACAAGTTTCAAAACAAATCTGACCCAAGGCCGCTCTCTGTTTGTCTGCATGCCACCAAGGTCTAACTGAGCCGGGAGAAAACTGCAGCGCTGGGAATGTCTGCTCGTGTTTGTGTGTCTGTCTGTCTGCAGGCTGCATTGGCAACATCACGCCAGACCCACAAACATCATCAGGAACAAGGACAGAAGTGTTGAGGCATTGCTGTAAATTAATGTTTGAAGCTTTCCAGAATTGGAAATGACAGCTTAGACTGGGTGTTATCCTTCTTTTCATTTAACCATGTGACAAAGGAAACCACACACCAGCGGTCCTTCTTAATGTTTTCCAGTTAAACCAAATTATTTCATCCCAGAAACAGCCTCCTGTTTCGAAACTATTTGAGATTTAAATAACAAACCATAAATCTTGTACCTGAAATTAGTATTGATGTCTCTTCTTGTGTTGCTTTGTTTAGCTAAAGTGTGGAAACAGGTGCTTAAGGTAACAAACTTACAAAGCTATCACCCAACCTATTTAGTTTGTTTTAGCTCGACAGCATTTTATCATCCTTCAGCATATTGTTTCTGTTTTCCAGCCTCCAGCTTTCCAGTTTTGGTTCACTTTCTCCCCTTTCACCAGACTCACCTTTTCCCACAGCTGCCTGCTCCAAAGTTCCAAAAACACAGACTGAAGACCGTGTTTCTGGCACAAAAACGGACAAGCTGAGCAACA
This sequence comes from Halichoeres trimaculatus, assembly GCF_033239565.1. NCBI lineage: Eukaryota > Metazoa > Chordata > Actinopteri > Labriformes > Labridae > Halichoeres > Halichoeres trimaculatus. The sequence continues at coordinate 24,090,230 of NW_027437193.1, read as the reverse complement.
ATCTGGATAAAGTTATGGTGCACATTACGGTGCGGAGCCGTGTTTATTAACTACGCCAAGGAGGTTGTGTTTTTGGGAGTCTGTCTGCTTGTCTGTGAACAACATGACTCAAAAAGTAACAAACAGATCTTGATTAAATTTTCAGCAAATGTTTAAAATGGGATAAGGAAGAAGTGGTTACATTCTGGAGGTGATCTGGATCACCATCTGGATCCAGGACTGTTTTAAAGGATTCTTTATCATTGTGAGATAGGGCTGTTCTCACTATTTGTGTATATAACTCCATGATGAATGGTTGGATTGCTTTGCAAAACAATACAAGACAAGGTCACCATAATTTCTGGCAGATGTAAAAGTACGATCCAGATCCTGGAAATATTCTGGATTCTAAGATCCAGAATATGAAATATGTACTGGGTCATCATAATTTTCAACACTGTCAGGAAACAAATTACTGACAAACCTGCATCTAACACCAAATTGTAGCAGACAGTCTGCTGAAAGGGAGTATAACATTAAAGTGAGACTAAAGTGTTGGTGACAATCACAATATGCTTGGTGGAGGTCTGCGCTCTCTGAGTGCTTTTCTTTTAAAGTGGTTTACATTTTATGAGGAGAGAGCGATGGAGTTTGGTTTAATTTGATATTCAGTTATTCTCATACAGTGGGGGAAATAAGTATTGAACGTGTCAACTTTTTCTCATTACATGTATTTCCAAAGATGCAACTTAAACGAAATTTCTACCAGACATTGGTATGAACTCAAATAATCCACACGTGAAAAAATCACTAGTTCAGGTCCATAAATAATGATTATGTGGAATTAAGTATGATAATACAGGGAAAAAGTATTGAACACTCCATGAAAAGGCTGTATACTTTGGCAAGAAAATGCACCATACCACCTGAAATCTGTCAGTAATTATTACTTGAACTTCCAATTAGTGCAAACCAACATCAGCTGGGCTACAGCAAATTGATGGTCCTATAAAAAAGGTTGTTTTTTCACCAAGCAGTTAAATACGACACACCTCATGATGGGTAAAGGCAAAGAGGTCTCTGAAGACATTCACAACCTGATTGTTGCTCAGCATCAGAATGGAACTGGTTACAGACTTATATCAAAGCACCTGAATATTCCAGTCAGCACCGTTGGGGCCATTATTCACAAGTGGAGGAAGCACCACCTTACCATCAACAGGCCATGCACAGGAGCTCCTTGCAAGATTTCTGACCAGGGAGTCAGAAAGATAGTCAGAAGAGTTCTCAACGAGCCAAGGACCACCCTGAAAGTGCTCCAGAAAGACTTTGAGGCAGCAGGTACAACTGTTACAGAGAAAACAATAGGCAATGCCCTCCACCGCCATGTCATCTATGGACGCTCAGCCCGCAAGACTCCATTCCTCAAGAAAAGGCATGTTGAAGCTGGTCTAAAGTTTGCTAAACAGCATCTTGACAAGCCTGTAGAATACTAGGAGAATGTTGTCTGAGACCAAAATTGAACTTTTCGGCTGTCATACTACATACCATGTTTGGAGGAGAAATGGCACTGCACATCACCCAAATAACACTAAACCAACAGTTTGAAGTTTGGAGGTGGAAGCATCATGGCATGGGGTTGTTTCTCATCTCATGGTATTGGCAAACTTCATATAATTGACAGGGCAATGAATGGAGCCATGTATGGGGAAATTCTTGATATGAATCTGCTGCCATCCACCAGGATGTTAAAGATGATACGTGGCTGGACCTCCCGGCAGGACAACGATCCAAAGCACACAGCAAAGTTGACAATACTTATTTCCCCCACTGTATATGCATGTCTTAATTTAAGCATTGTATAAACTTTTAGAGTAACATTTAATCCATCTGAAAACCAGTAAGTAGTAGGATACATAAGTAAAGTTTTTATGAATTGCTCACTCATTGGGTAACTGTGCTTACCTTCTCCTCTTGTTATGAAAGCACTCTAAAATAGAGTTTATCTTTAGCCAGAACAGTTTTTTTTTAACTTTTCTTGTGTAACGTGCAGTGACATGGTAAATCTGAAAGCGATCTTGTGATGTTGGTATGAGGGGGGCCTGTTGGAATTGGAGGAACTTGGATGGAGACTGAAGGTTTTGTTTCTCCCATGCTGGGTAACAGGATGTGCAGCAGAGAGGTCACGGTGTATCCAGGGGGAGAGAGGCCTCTGATTTATGCACTCTGAACTCGGCTACGACCTGGGTCAAGGCCCTCAAATTTACGCAAGGGGCCCACAGGACGCTGAAGGGGGGCCTAGAAGACTACAGCCCCAGAGGTAACTAGAGGACATTCACCGCCCCTCTTTTCCACTCTCCTCTGACAGCCAGTCATTTTTCTCAAACTCTTTCACCCTCAATCTTTCCTCCAGACCCTCTGAGCTGAGCTTTAGTGCACGCTACCTTTCCAAAGATTATCCCTGTTTTTTGCCATTAATTGCGGGAGGTGAGGTCTAATTAGGATCCAGGAAGACGAGCCAAGTTTTTGTAGCTTGCAGCAGCGAGGTGTGCCGAAAAGAAAAGACCAAAATAAAAAAACTTTCCTTTCACCGTTACAACCATCACAGAAAACCACAGGATGATCAATTAACAGTGACATTTGGATGTAGCCTGACAAACATAAGATCAAAAAGGGGAACTATACAGAAAAGCATGGAGGATGGACACAGCTTGGCTGACATTTAACTCCCTTTTTATTTCAGCCAAAGTGCTAAAGGGGAGAGTGTCACTTTTGGAAGGTCAGGAAAACAAGCAATCCATTTGTTTTTTGAAGGCTCTCCCTGCAAAGCACAAGACTTTTTTCTCCACAGTCCCTCCACAACAATGTCAGTGCACAAACAGCAGGTGCACGTCCCCCTGATGCACAGGGTCACTCTTGGTTATTGATGATAATGAGGCCTGTTGTGGGCTGGGGACTGAGCTGTTTAAAGCTCTGTAGAAAGTGTCCAAAAGTAAACACTGTGGAAACTGCTTTGTGGACTCTGGACTGACATGAAAACTGGCACAGCGCACGGCCTGAAAAAACAAAGTCAGGTATTGTTCCTGAGTGCTTGTGTGTCACTCAGTAAACATGGTGTGACCAGCCTTTTTTATGGTGGTAATACATACACTCTTAAAACCGAAGCAGCTTTAGAGTCTGTTTCATGTAAAATGTTTTGTAAACAGTCATTTATTTTGAAAACGCTTCGTCTGTTTATTGTTATTTTATTCCATTTCTGTTTTTGTCAATAAGGAGAAAGTTTGACACCACTCTTAAATCAGTCTGTTTAACTGAAGTTGTACTTCTACTCAAAGGTTCCTGTCTATACCTGAAATGCCCTAAAACGTTTCTTTCTTCCCTGTTCAATTCCAACTCCATGCCCTTTGCCACAAGTCATCCCCATTTTTACCTCCGCCAAGGAGTTTTTTGTTTTTTTTAGGAGTCTGTCCTTTTGTCTGTGAACAATATTATTCAAAGGAGGTGATCTGGATCACCATGTACATCCAGGATTTTTTTAAAGGATTCTTTATCATTGTGAGATAGGGCTGCTTTCACCATATGTGTATATAACTCCACCATAAATGGTTGGATTGTTTTGCAAAACAATACAAGACAAGGTCACCATAATTGCTGACAGATGTAACAGTACGATCCAGATCCTGGCAATATTCTGGATACTAAAAATTTTTAACACTGTCAGGTAACAAATTATTGTACAAACCTGCAACTAACACCAAATTGTAGCAGACAGTCTGCTGAAAGGGAGTATAACATTAAAGTAGGACTAAAATGTTGGTGACAATCACAATATGCTTGGTGGAGGTCTGCGCTATTACTTGGCTTTGTTAAATATTTCATTCTTATTAATCAAAACTCAGTGATGATGGTTTGTTGTCCTGACTTACCATTCAGCCAGTCACCTATTTGTACAGAGCCACATTATTATTGTTTTTACACTTTTGTTTAATCTGAAAAACATAATTTTTCTTACTTTAAGACTTGATCTGAGGTTGTGTTGTCTCTACTGTTTGTTTCTGTTTACATATTCAGGTTTGTTGCCTCTGTAGTCCACAGCATGTGCTTTAAGTGTTTGGAGCTCGCTGCACAAACTTTCAGCCATGACACTCTCCAGCAGTTCAGCAGTGGTGGAGAAGACCTGCCACATTTTTCATGGACACAACATCATGCCCAAACAAACAGCTGAATCAATATTTGACCAGAAAAAACTTCAGGGGAATACAACACGTGATGTCCGAGTTTAAGATAAAAGTATTTGTTGAAGCAGGTCACTAACTTTCTGGCTATGACCAATCGTTTTGACCTGACATTTATACCAGTGTTCAAATATCTGCTGTGGCAGAAACTCATGAATCATTGGCTGCTTAGAAATGAGATTCTATACCCTCTCCAATTCACATTCTGAGATTCATTAAACTTTTCTTTTTCATTTTTTTGTTAATGAATAGAGATAATTTTATAAGGAGCACCTGCCTAAAAATACTAGAAACATTATTCAAGATTACTCCATAAAGAGAAAATTTTAACAGCCCCCCACCCATCTTTAAGATTTAAAGGTTTTTACTTCCAAAACTCCAGATCAACCTGTTGCAACCATCACTTGGATTAGGGTTTAGGATTTGAGATTAACATGGATCAGGACAGTCTTTAGAGCCCTGACAGAGAACAAACAGACGGAGGTCATGGACTTAATGTTACATCTGATAATTCTTGATGTGCATCTTAAGGCATTTAGGGAAGAATGAAACTCCAGCTTGTCTCATGTAATCTAAACTACATTACACAAACAGAACACCTCTCATTGAAGGTACCATTCACTGTTTGGTCCTACTTTTCAAAACAACCAAAAATAGTGTTTATGGCGTTTCATGGTGGTAGCGTAGGATCATGTGAGCTGTTGATACTGCTATAGCAACCACCTTTCCATCTTTTTCCATGTTAAATTTTTTTAACTCCGAAATATTTGCTTTATTGACAAGGTCCTAAAAACATTGTACTAACATTTCTTTCATATTTATTTATATGTGGTCATTTTAATACTGAAATAAGTACTTTCTATTTATTTTTGAATGCGATTGTAGGGAACACTTTGATGATGAGAGAAAACAACTGAACAAAAGATGTGTCAGACTTAATGTCTGGTTGTTATAATACAGCCAACATTTGGTAAACCATCGTCTGTGTCCACTATGTTTGTTTAGAGGCCAGATAAAACTGAGAAGTTGTAATTAATCAAAAACTTGCTGGATAGTTTCATTTGCTTAATTTGCAGAATATAACACTATCATCAGCATAAAGATTAGTGTTTTAATTTTTATGACATACATAGTATTCTTACAATGAACTGTAATTAGACAGGACCTAATACTGAACCTTGTGGGACTCCCTTTGACATTGACAAACACAAACTACAAACTGGAAACAGAGGAAACCGCTAGATTTGGAGATATGACAACACAAAGTAACCTTTTTAATCTCTTAAGACCTGAGCTTTTGTCAAGTGTGCAATTTTTAATTAACCTTGCTATTTGGGATAAGTAATATCTTCAAAGTATAATAACTGAACTTGGTCATTGCACAGGAAGTTTGTTTTTTTTGTGTGTGTTATGAATTCTCTATTAGTTGTTTGTTAGTGGTGTTATTGTACTTCAATATATTGCTTTTTCACTAAAATAGGTGTTATATTGTGACTTCACCAAAAGATGATATGAGCAGCATCCCTAAATGTGGCTAATAGGTAAAAGTTTTAAAAATGAAGTATCATGGGGCTGAGAGGCAGAAATGTAATGTCCACATATGTGGATGCTGGGTCTTGAGAGGACACCAAGGTTTTTTTTTGTTTGTTTTCGTAAAGTTGCCAGGAGACAGTTACACCACCAACTGATTTTTTCAGAAGTATAAAAACTTATTGTTGGTTTGAATAAATGAGCTACAAATATTTTATTACCCCTAGACAGCATTAAGTTTGCAGTTCCCATCTGTTTTCTTCCTAGCCTGACTACAAATCAACTCTCTCCGGCTCCTGGAAGATATTTCAAACTGAAAAGAAACAGAAAACTGAAAAAGGTCAACAGTTGTCTCTATTTCAATACTGGCTAAAAATGGGAAAGGAGGAAAGTTTGTTTTAGTAATAAAAGTGGGGAAAATAAAACTACAATTTGGGAAGATAAATTCTTTGCAATATAAAGCTTCTGCCGTTCTGGATGTCAAACATTTATTTCAACCTGCAGTGTCTGGGTGATTTTCAAAAGAAAAAAAAATACAATATTGCTGTTATATGTTGTATACTGTGCTTGTACATGCCAATCAAGAGTCATAGGTTTATCATTTCTAGAGAGGCGTAAGTGCTAAAGAGAGCACAGCTGTGGTACAGTCAGAGGCCTGAGCCCCTGCCGCTCTGCAAAAACACTTTGTAATTCAAGCCAAATTTCTTTTTTCTTCCCCAAACCAGCTGTCCGGCTCCTGACAGTAAGAGGCTGTCTGCCAGATACCCATGTTTTCTCCCACAACAGGCCCCTCTCGGTTAAATCCCTCTTCAGTTTAAGAGTCTTCTCCTTCTGACCCGGGTCTACCTGCACTCCTGTTGATTAAATTAATTGGACAATGAGTTTGTAGCATTGAGATCAGTAACCTACACCACATGGCCTCAAGTGGTCCTTTGTCTGTGGTGAACACAGTGTGCGCAATGGAGGCCAATTAGTTCGTGGGAAACAAGCTTGGTCACCAAGCTGGGTCCCACCAAGGGGTCAGGTTTTCAGGAAAGGCGCTGGGGACTGTCTTATGAAACTCTGGGGAGACCAAGCAGCTCATGCAAATCCTGTCAGAGGCTCTGAGTCCATGAGATGTCAAAGATGAGCTCTGGATAGCTCATTTATCCCCAACAGCCGCTCTGCAAGAGCCGAATCCCCGGACAGTGAGAATGTGTGTTTCTGGTATTTATAGCTGAAGCATTTGGCACAAAGTTCATCTTTGACCTTGGTGACTTGTTTGGGGTCTTTAGGGTATTTTTTGTTGTTTGTTTTTCCAATTTTAGAGTCAGCCTTTTGCATCAGAAATCCTCTGACTCAAATCGGGTCATTCTGTATTTAATTGAGGTGTGTAGTGTAGCGAGTAACCCTAAGTTTAATGATTTAAAATCATTGACACAGTCCAAAAACATGCTCATCAGGTTGAATCAAAAACTATGGGCACACCCAATCAAAGGCCTAACTTTACAGCAAAAATAAACATTTACAGTCTTGCACAAACAACATTTTGGTCCAAACAGCTTATTCCTCTATTAGCACACTGTAAAGGGATGAATTTCTTATAGGTTGCTATTACTTAAGGTATTAAACACAGGAGTTTTGAGGAATTGGGGGCTTTTCTGACCCTACCAACAACTTTAAGCCAAGATGCTAAAGACCTGCCTCACTTTTACCTCTTTACCTCTTGCTAGGTTGACCAGCAATTAGGCTGAGTCAGCCTTCCCATATGCTGACAATACATTTCAAAACGCCTCTTTAGAAACAGATAGGTGACATCATAAAGACTTCAGACATAAAGTCTATGCTTTCTCTACATATCAGCCCTACGATTGACTGGTGACCAGCTCAGGGTATACCCTGCCTCTCAACCAACAACACCAGAGATCTGTGTTGAACTCATCAGACACGGGATTCTCTTGCCGTGGGTTTCAGTATAGGACAGAAAATTAATGATTCTCTCATGTTTAAGTGTCCCCAGGGAAGTGTAATTACCTCAGCTTTGCATAATGAGCGAGTTTCCAGAGGGAACAAAATATTAATTAAACCCTTCTGGTGCTCACTTAACTCACCTTGTGGGGGTCGAACACAATGAAACAGATGTGTGTTTTATCATGTCCTAGGGGTTGGCAACACATAACAAAAACGCTCTTGCTACCTGCATTATTACTTGGTGAGCAATAGAATTGAATAGAAAATACTTTATTTATCCTTGAAGGGAAATTCAGGAGTCAAAGCAGTGATCAAGAAACAAAAGTAAGAACGTGTATAGAAAGTGCAAAAAGCTCCATAAGAAAATAGATGCTGACAGCTTGTCCATCATTGTCCAGTTCAGCCAGCCTCCACCTCCACAGGGTCCAGGACTGAGCTTCTTCAGCAGTCTGTTCAGTCTCTGTCTCCTGGATCCTGTCTGCTCACAGCAGGTGAAGCTCTTCCAATGTGGCGTTGGTGTCTGGTGGTAGCTCTATTAACCATGTCAGTGAATAGCATGATGCTACTCTGCCTTCTGGTATTCACTCTGTTGCTAGGTTAGCACAGCTAGCTCGACCATCTTATTGGAGAGATCTTACGTTCCCAATAATGATGGATGGAAGGACAGGTCCATGTCACCACTTCTTATCTAACACCTGAGAACCAGCACATCATCCTCACCTTCTCATTACCTTGTGGGAAAACATCAGGCCTTGCACCAGTTAGCATTGACATGCTACAGGCTGCTAACAGCTGATTTCACATATAAACAATGCAGCAATGGTTACATGTAGGATCTCCAGACAAACACAGGAGCAAAAGAAGTAAAAATATCACTGAAGCCACAAAAAGGTGTCCACAATCAACATGTGAGCCATTCAAAGTAATGACCCCTCCAAATACAAAAATGATGGAAAAGACAAAAAAATTACAAGATACTGACAAGGAAGAGAGAGCTTCCACACCCAACAGGGTGGCGCCTAGTATTACAGGTGTGTTTAGCACATGTTTGTAAACAAGGCTCGCTGTTGAGTGGAGGAAGAGGTCACAGGTCTGATTCAGACTCAGGCTGCCCATTTGAGAGCTAGCTTCATAGTACCGAACTGCTAAGCCATAACGGCACCCACAGGCTAGCTATTTACCTACTTTTAGACTTTCAGCCCCACAAAGCAAACTAGCTATCAATACAAAAACATAGACTGCATAACATATGTATAAGTAGTTTCAGCCACATCACCCGTCCGTTCCTGATACATGAGTGAAGACAATCATCAGCAGGGGCCATACTGGAACTGCTGACTCCAGAGGTGGGCTTTGGTCCTCACAAACATATACGGGGTGTCAGAACTGTCAGTCACGTGAACTGCTCCTCTGATCGGACAAACTTCTGATCTTAACATTTTCCAAACCACTAAGTTGTAAAATAAAAATTCACCCGTCTACAGTGTGTGCCGATGGTAAAAGTAGTGATTCAGACCTGAGCTGTTTTTTTTTACCAGGCTGTAAATATGTTTTTTTTTAATGCTGTAAAAGTTTGTTTTTCAGGCTTGGTGAGTACGCGGTTTCTGGTCTTTCTGCTACCAGCCTCAAGCATTTGCATAGGCCTTATTTTTCTAAACTGAAATTTGACCCTTGTACAAAAATAGCACTAATGTTTTCACCTAGCAACTCTCAGCAAAAACAAATAACTAAGCATTTTGGGAGATGAACTCGTTAGCTGTGCTGTAAAGTAAAAAAAGATGGATCAGTTCCAGATGAAGTGAAGTACATATCTTCAGCCTAAGGTTAAAAAGTTTTTTTTTAAAAGATATAAAGCATATCTATTGAGCAAGTTTCAAAGCTTGGTCGTGAATCCTGAACAGAATCCAACAAGTAAAAAGGCTAATTGTGTTCAGTGACCGTCAGGAGTGGTCAAGTGTTTTTCCAAGACAAGTATAAGATATGTCATTTAAAAAAAACAAGTTTTCAAAATGTGGAAGTGGAAAAAAAAGTTGGAGCTCTTGTTCCAAAATTTGCCTCTGTAATACGGGAGCAGACGTGCAGTGAGTCAGAATGGGGCATCGCTTTGCAGCCGTTGTGTAACTTTGTGAAGTCCTACCTCAAACTGAGAAGTGAAATGAGTCACATTCTCTATGTAATCTGTCCCTCAGCTGCCCTGATTGTAATGACTTCAAACTCCTTCAAAGGGACACATTCTGCAGAGATGTCTTAACAAAGTGTAGTTACTGCACTTAGCCTGAGGATTAGGTCTAATGCTCTAATCACACACACACGCAGCAGGCTGAAGTGTTAGGCCTAATTCAGGAGTACTGTAAACCTGTGGCTGACAGCATACACAGCTGCTGAGGTCCACCACATCCTAGACGTATTTACATTTTCCAAATAGGGTTGTATGTACATTCTGTACTTTTCTGCTTCCTGCCAGCTGGGGCACTCGTTGAGTCCATGTGCAGTGAGAAATCTGAGGGAAAACACAAAAGGTCTGAGGACAAGATGTATGAGGGTCATCCATCAGCGGGAGCTCGTTCCATACATCCAGTCCGAAGAGGAGAAGTGTCTGCAGCAAGACGAGCAGATGCAAAAACAAAAACACATTCATTTGTGTCGTGAAGCACATGTCTATACATGTGTGGGTTGAGTTTGAGGTTAAGGAATGTAAAAGGAGAAGACTGTTGGTGTGTTTGTGAGCATTTAAGCATGCAAGAAACATACATGCATGAATGGTGTTTATATGTCCTCAGCTGCTCAAACAGGGCACTGGGGCACGCATTCTTTGGTCTTACATAACCCATGTCACAAAGCTTTTGACCCCAAAGAGAAGAGACTGTTGCTTGTGTCTTATGTGAATGATACCGGACGAGGACACTCTAGAGGATGTTACAGAGGCCCAGCAGATATTTAAAGATTTGGCATCATAGAAAAGCCAGGAGTCAAACATTTGTGTGGGAACTGAGATGGTCTCTTGATGCAGGAGACCATCATCATCCAAAGACAGCATGTTGGAATCCATACAGGAAATCAGTCATATCCTCTCAGCCATGTGCGCCCTGCCAGGACCTGTTTGCGCTGAACCCAGCCGGAGGTGAAATGAATCTCGTCTTATAAGTCTGCTGGAGGCTTAAGAGAAACTGAAGGTTTTCATTTACTACACTGACATGCCTCATTCAGTTCCTGGGGCAGCGATAGTATAACAGTCAGTGAAGGGGCCCTGCGGGATAAATGGGCTGAACAAATTGGAACATTATGTTTTTTTTGCACCACTGGGGGGCAGTAGTGTGCTTAATCAGCTGTCTCCTGCTTTTAAGAAACTGTAGACCAGGGATTGCAAAACTGCTTCGAGGAAGGCGTTTTGCATGTCTGTATGATATATGCGTGAGTATGACTGAGGACATCTCACACTAAGTTCCTTTTTCCAGTCTTAGTGTTACATTGTGTTTGGTGTTGCCATGGAGTTGTTTATAGTTTGCTCACATGAAAATCAAAGCACTTTTAAAAGCTCATCAACTTTTCAGGGGAAGTATAATGCATGCTTTATTGTCAAGAAAGCTGCAAGTTTAACTTAGATGTGATGATCACTATGTTTAATTTCATGTTCCATTTCCCAGGTCTTTGTATCGTGCACATGGATGAAGCTCTGTGTAAAATAATTTGCATTTCTTCCTTCAACACTGTAGAAAGTAAAACATTGGCTTACATAAAGATCTGTGAAATGTATTTCAAAATACAGAACATGACATCCTTCAATGGTTTGATGACATCCCTTCCAATAAATCTCAGAGCTTCTGAGCGAGATACACTACTTTTTTTTTTTTTCATTTTCTTTCTCCCCAGTAGAGCTGCATCCATCGACCTGTGTTAAATATAAAATATCATCCACCTTTACTTTCTGATTCATCTTGATTAACTTCTCCTCTCAATCACAAGACAGTCATGAGCTCTCCTCTGTGAGTCCAAACCTCAGTGATTGCTCCGTCAGCTTTAAAGGTCACTGCATGTCTGCGTCTCATGAATATCTCATGATATCAGTCATGAACCACACGGAGCCGGTGACATTTAATAATTCCAGCTGTCGGAGAAGTGGTGAAGGTGTGTGACACATTCACAGAGTTTATGAGCCTTTAATGAAGGTCCTCTCTGAGGATGGATGAGTTGAAGTGATTTATCTTGGTAGTCATATGCTGAGGTGTCAGGGGAAAAAAAGAGACCAAATGCAGAAAAAATGAGTTTCTTTTCTCTTCTGGTTCCTCTAACTTTTCAAATAAAATGGAAACTTCCTCGAAAACATTAACTGCACTGGAACAAATCCAGATATGTATATCTGGCAAATACGAGTGGAAAAACTCAGCGCATATAAAAAAAAGCAAAAATCTCATAAAAGGGTCCCAAAGGGAAGAGATCACAATGTGTCCATGAGAACCAGAGTGTGACGGCTCTCGAGGCTCTGGCACCTGTTTTTTTTTTTTTTCTTCCTGCCTCCCTCCAACCTCAAGTACATGACTAAGTCTGGGGGCTGTGCTGGGATTTACAGATGTTCTGTGTTCAGAATCTGGGTAAAAGGTCAGTATGCCGGTAAGAGGGATGGGAGCGTCCATTTTGGAAAATTGTATAAGCAGCTGTGGAGAGGTGTGGATCCAACGGTGATTTTTAACTGTGGGGGGAGAGGATACAGAGGTGCAGGGAGACAGATTTATGTAAAGTCTTGTATTTTTAAAAAGGCGTTGTACGACTACAACAGAGAGTTTTTTATCCTATAGTTTAGTCTGACCTGACTCAAATAAATATGTTGTGATCTGAAAAGGAGACTGGTTTTTAATCTTGTTTAAGATGTTTTTTTTTTCTTTTTGGATGATGTATAGCAACACAAAAAGTAACTGAGCTGAAAAACATGTGATTCCTTCAAGTGTACAAAAGATGTGCCGCTACACATTCAGCGCAGCTATTTTAAGAAAAAGTACTTTTGACTACAAAAGAAAAACGACATTGGAAAAAAAGGGAGCAGCATTTTTTTTCAGAATTCAACCTTGGAAATGTGCAACTTTTAAGCTCTTTTTCAGAAAATGCACCCATATTTATAACTCATTCCCCATACAATCAATGGCAGTGTTGAAGCCTGCGTTTTTAGCTTTACATCCCAGTTTGACTGTATCATGTTATGATGTAGTAAACCTTTGAGTAAGATCTAAGAGCTGCATCCAACCCCAATGACGCACCCTTACCGTCAACATCTTGTTTCATTATAATGCCAGTCTTTCTCTCAGGTCATGATGGAAACCACCGTGAGTCATCCTATAATTACTGTATCATTGCACTATCAAAAAAACTGTATGCGTCTCTGTCAGGTGATGATACCGACAATAATTTCACACCACAAAGTCACACTCACAAATCCATTTCAATGTAAGTAAACAATTTTTGATTTGTTTAGCTTAAGCAAACATATTTTTCTGAACCAGGGCTTTAAACAGAAACTTTCCAAGTTGAAAAAGTAAGTCCTCTTGTTCCAGGAAAGATGTTGAAAAAAGCGCATAACACCAAAAGAGATGGCCTGCACTTCATCCTGCACAATCAATCACATCCATGCAAGTTCTGTAATGTCCCACAAAGATACAACATGGCATGGTATGTTCTTAACGTGTACAATCATGAGGATCAGCCATTGAGTTCAACTGTCACTGATATGTTTGGTGAAAACCCTTTTAGAGCTGTTCCTGCATGTACAGAGAGACGGATTCCTTTCCACCACTCGGCCTTTCACTCACCTATAAAAAGGCCATTTTTCCACCCAGTGGCTGTCTGCTCTGCTGTAACTGAGAGGTAATGGATCATCCTAACAGCTGATCCATCAGTCTGAACAAACACAAGCCAACATGTGTGCATTAACACTAGTGCAAGAAAATATGTTGAAAGGAAGAGATTAATATGAAGCATTAGTTGGCCTATTTTTAACCAGAACACAGCCGTCTTTGGTGGATCTCATGTAACCCCACTCTCTGCCAAGGGTTTATGAAATAATGCATGTTTGTTACATTCCAGACGAACAAGGACTCAGTAATTCCTTTGCCCTGAGTTTCCCCTCTAGCACCGTCAGCGGTCTCCCAGTTACCTTTCACCTACTTCGTCTGGGCCGCAGACAGGAGAGGGTTAAACATGCTCATGCTATGTGGTCTGCCCCCGGATCACGTACGCGGCGAGATCCCGGCGGAGGTCGTTAAAGAAACCCCACGGCCCCACATTTACGGCATTCTCCACGTCGTGAACTTTCCCCTAATTCTCACAGTCCGCCCAGCAGCTCGCGCGCCTGGTCCCCTCCTCACTGCGTCACTCATTTCATTCATTCATAGCATTATCCCCCTCACGCGTTTACTCAAACCTCATGATTGTACCCTGGAAATAGCTGCTAGATATTTCGAACAATCATCTCTAACATCACACAGAGCACAGTTTGCTGTTTTGAAGTTGCTCAGATTTTTGTAAAGGCGAGTAAATGTTATGGCTAAGCTAATTAATGAGGATCAGCTAGCATGACAAGAAGCTAGGCCTATCTGTTTTTTCAAGCTACATATTATATGAATGTCATTTTATCATTTGGTTGTCCTACAGATAAATTTGTCGTCCATGAATTTTCATTCAGTCAATAAAATATTAAAAATATAATTTTACTTGGCAGTAGTCTCGTTATGAACTGCTTATAAACATCTTTATGAAATTATCTAACTATGATTCTTTCTATTTTTTTAAGTTTTCATCAGAGAACAAACCAAAAATAATTATCTTCCAGTAAATTAAGATGGTATGTGAAGGATGGCAGAGAGACTTAACTAGCGCACATGTACTTAGACTAGATTGAACTAAAACCAGATTTTATGCTATAATAATATTATTACTTTACAAAGCAAGATATTTTGAAAGTGTATCAGAATGTAAAAGAGGCACAGAGTCCTCTTTTCAAAGCTCTTCGATTCATCTTTCATTCCCATCAGTGTGTGGTTCACTTAACTGAGATGAAATTTTTCCACTTTTGTATTTCAGTTAGAAAATTTTTACACCTGAGCTTAAACCAGGCTAGTTAACTGGAGATGGTGTGTCTGGATATTTTAAAGTCTGTTCTGCTGACCTTTTGTGACATGTTATATATGAGTTTCAATGAGATTTCTGATATCTATCTCTTTCACTTTCAGGCAGTTCCTGTTGAGATGATATGGATTAGACCTATCAGGCATGCAAATGTTGACCATCTTTTCACTGCTGGGTGTATCAAATGTTTGGTTTCACCCTGTAGATAATGCTCTCCCTGTCTCCCACAGAGCAGAGATGAAAGCCTCAAAAAGACTTTTTGTGTATCATGTCCCTCCTCCGCCTCTTTTACATGAAGAGTTAACAGAGAGGTGGAGGAGGGACAGAAACCTGAGAGTGGCTGCACCCCTCCCTCTCCTCTGCTGGCCAATGGCAGGCAGCTTGTGGCTCAGACTTGAGGGCTGTGAAGCTATATAAGTGAGGCTGATCAGACAGGAGTTGGAGCTCTCAAATCCAACTCAAGAAGACAGAGCAGGACACTGCCCACTTCTGCATAAGCCACTATTTAAAGCAACATCTCAGCACTTTGGATCAACAGCAGCAATGAAGACAACACTGGCAACTCTGACTCTGTGCCTGGTGGTGCTCATGGCCACAGGCTTCCCTCTGGAGAGGAAAGGGGGCTCACCTTCTGGCCACGCAGCCAAGGAGAAGCGTGTACAGTATGCAGCGTGGGACGATGTAAATGTCATCGCCCATGGACTGCTGCAGCTCGGTCAGGGACTGAAGGAGCATGTGGACAAAACCAAAGTCCAGATGAGGGACATCTCCAGCAAGCTGAAGGTGTTCAACCGCACCGTGAGCGAGCTGGGGAAGGAGAGCCAGAAGCTGCGTGTGGAAGGAGAGGCCCTGAAGGCTCGAGCCCAGGGGCTGGAGGACAGAGAGGGGCAGCTGTTGAATATCACAGCTGAGCTGAGGGAGAAGGCGGAGGAGATGCAGCATGAGAGGAAGACGATGGGGGAGAGAATGAACCGGCTGGAGGAGAGGGTGGACAGCATGCTGCAGGGAGACGTGGTGCTGTCTGAGACAAACCCTGGGGCCAAGAACAGCAGTGATGCTCGCAGCATCCAGGTAAGAACACAGGAGTTTGTGTCTTTGGCTTCTGATGATGACTTCTGTGGAGAATGCTGAGAAATGTTGAGATAAGGGGGAGGAATTAGATGGTGCTGAGGACCACAAAGCAAAATAAGGATGCATCTGTTTGAGGAACATTAACCATTCATTACTTTAAGAGAGCAACACAAAGTTTAGAAATGTGCTTTTCCCGCAGCAGATGGTTAATGGTGCTCATTAAATTAGCCCATGTACAGTATAATGGGCAGTTGGCTTTCCTCTGAGCTCAGAGGCTCTGAATTAAAATGCACAGGGGGCAAGCAGTTGGTGGTGAGTGTAGTAAAGAGGAGGGGGAGGTGGTTAACAAGCCTCCAGGCCTGGGAGGAAGAGCGTGCAGTACGTGCAGGGAAACACTGAAAGGCAGTCAGACAAAGGGATCGGCACACACCGGCTGAAAGAATGTGTGAATAATTCCTGCAGCTGTGACATTTTACAACCTGGAGAGCATTCAGCCATAGGGCACAGTGAAAGGGGATTTCAAGAGTTGTGCTGCTTTTGCAAGCTCCATTTACACAGCAGTATGTGAGCCTGAAAGGCTTCATAGTGGGCTGGAAAATCCCGCGCATGAGGGAGTTACATAACTGTAACACAGTGGGCTGGAAAGAACAAAAGCTTGTCACTGAGGGCTGGAGATGTGTCTGGGGTCTAAGGCTCAGGCTCTCCAGTGAAACTCTGTGGTTGGCCTGTTTTGTTGTCCAAACTTCTTAAGCACCGCAGGTACACTTCATGCACAGACAGGGTGTCACATGTGATCCAAAGCTAAAAGTGCGGCTTCTTTGTGTTTTTCTTCAGCTGATGCTGGAGGGTCAGAACAAACGCATCGATGATCTGATGGAGCGGATCAGACTCCAGCAGGAGAAGCTGGACAAGCAGAACGTGCGCATCAGGACGCTGCAGAGCCAGGTGAGAAGAGGTCACATTCAGGCACAGCTCAAACACCCAGAATCTCTGCATGACTCTTCAGACTTGTCACTATTCCTGACATCTCATCATTCATTCCTCACTTTTTTTTTTTTTCAGCTCCAGCAGTCCCGACAGAGACCATTCATTCGCAGCAGCAGCAGCCCTGAGAGCTCCGTGGCAGAGCAGCGAGACTCACCAGTCGGTAAGTAAAGCAAGAGAGCGTCCGAAATCCCTTCCTGGCACCGTGTTAAGTCGACTGGAGACAATCTGACGCCAAATGTGGCAGACCATCTGTGTGGTCAGACCTTAAAGAAGCTTAAATCACTAACAATTAAAATCAAGGAAACTAATCAATTTAAGGCGTCTTTCTGCTCAGCGTGACTCCAGAAATATCAACTGGTGGTTCTTTTTTGCTGCAGATGCTCTGCCTTTTAGACTAATTTGTCAGCCTCACAGAATTATTTCTGCAACGGTCAACTTGAAGAAGTCACTTATTTTGCAAATTAGATCTCTTCTTATTATAATCATTATATGACTGCCACATAAACAGCAGAAAAAAGGATGCTTTGATAATGATCATACAGACTGGCTTCAAGCTCATCCTTTATGATTTGGGCTCATGTTTGGTCTGTTTAGTCTTTCAAGAGAGTGATGTGAGGAAAAGAGAGAAAAATAAAAATATGTGCACTCTGAGAGAGTGGATCTTATTTGAACTTAATTTAATTTCAGTAAACAGTAATATCTGCATTTTTGAGGTCATAGATGAGAAGTAGGTAAAAGGTGAACATGGCTGAGGAAACAGTCGAGCTCAGTCATGCAAATCACAATAACACCTTGCAGCTCTGACATCAGCAAGATTTGTGCAATGAGGAAAAAGAAACAAGTTTCTTTGGCATGGTTTGAAGTGGGGGAAAGTTCGCTGGTCTCCGAGCGTGTTCAGTCAGGGTCACACAGCTCAGCAGGATTACTCACACTGCTCATTTCTGTTATCTGAAGGAGGGGGGCAAAACAAGCGAGAAAAGGCTTTGCACAAATCTAGCATGCAATGTTCCTCAGATTACAGACCTTGTGCACACACAAGGGGGAAAAAGGAAAACAATGGGGGAATGGGAAACTGCGGCCTATATTTATCTGTGAACTTTGTACAGATATCCTCCACTGTGTTGAAGACACTCGCCTTCCTCCTTGTTCTTGAGACGTCCCACCTTACTGTGAAAAACAAACATTTGCACATCCTGACAAGAGTGAGCAACCTTTCCCCTACATCTGTCAGGGAGTCAGACATTCCTCATCCTCCTCCACCTCCACCAGCTCCACACACAAACCCCCGCACCTCCATCTCTTCCTGCTCTCCCATTGTGATGGATAAGAAGTGTGCCAAAGTTCAGGAGAGCCCTTGTCCCCCCTGAGGCAGACTGCAGACACAACTGACCACCAAGAGTTCATGCCTCTGGAGGAAAGGTCAATGCGCACAAATGAATAAGAGTGGCTCTGTGGTCAGCTGGTGTAAGAACAATGGAATGACCTGTGGGCCAGTATCAAACAAAAACAGGCTTTGGAGTTTTTTTCCCCTAAAGCTGTGATGTCATTTATTTTTAGACAGTCCCCAGAGGGACGCTGTTTGTCTCGTGCCTCATTGGACGCACGGCAGCCACAGTTGGTTTCCGGAGTCCCCTGCTTTGTATTGCCCTCTTCTCAGTTTACCCCACACAGAAACAGCCTCAATCATCCCCCTCCCATCCTCCAATCACGCCCGATGCATGCTCCAGCCATGCACTCCTACGTCACCAACTGGCTGCTGTGCACGTGAGGACGAAGTGTCGAGCCAGTGAGACAGGGGAGGGGGCACAGACAGGGGGGTGGTAGTTTGTAATTCAAGTAGCTGTAAAGAAGACAGTCTGCTTGGGAACTGGGAGAAAGGTTATATTTATAACTGAGAGCACCCTTTCTAACTCTTGTTAAGACTGCATCAAAGGCCTTATCGCGTGCACGGTTGTATCTCCACGCTCGGTGATAAGCTCACCAGGAATGATAGAGGCATATTTGCAGACACTCGGCTCTTGCAGTGCAGAGAAACCTCTCAGTGAGAGCTTCAGTGAATGACCTACTTCTAGGTGCCAGGGTGAACCAGTTCAGATTGACAAATTTAAAAGTAACACACAAAAAACAGAGTGAGAACTGGGATTGTACTGTTTGGGTTATAAAAAGCTGCTGATCGTAACATTGTTCCCTCTCTGTTTTTCTTTCAGAGACTGTGTCAGACTGCCATGAGCTTTTCCTGAGAGGAGAGACCACCAGTGGTGTCTACACCATCCAGCCAATCAATGCTGAGCCCTTTAAGGTCTTCTGTGAGATGACAACTGGTAAGTGACTTCCTTGTATTTTACTTTTTGTGTCCTTCACACCCTAGGTTAGCTAATAATTGCTGAAACCTCCGAGCAATAAGTCACCAACTTTAAACACAGCAGTTCCAAGGTTCAAACTGCACAAGAAGCTGCAAACATGTTTTCTGATCAAGCCTTTTTTTGTCTTTTCCTTCAAGATGGTGGATGGACAGTGATCCAAAGACGTCAAGATGGTTCAGTGGACTTTGACCAGCTATGGCAGGCCTACGAGAAAGGCTTTGGCAGCCTGAATGGTAAATGCGCTTTATCTCACTCTCACTGAAGGCAAAACTGGACTGGACAGGTGTTAGCGGGCCCGTCCAAGGTTAGCTCAGTTCACTGGGCTTTGCTGCCTTTTAAAACTGGCAGGAGCTGGCCTCCTCAAAGCATCTTATCACGCCTTAAAATGGATCAAAGGCAAACAGGGTTAACTCAGCTAAGCAAGGTTTTCTCACCTTTCCCTCCCTCTCTGTGGCTTCTCTAGGAGAGTTCTGGCTGGGTTTAGAAAAGATGCACGCCATCGCCAAAGACGGCAGCTACATCCTGAACATCAAGCTGGCTGACTGGAGTGGTGATGTGGCATCCATCCGTCTCCCCTTCCAGCTGGGCGGAGAAGAAACCAAGTACTCGCTGCAGATCCGGGAGACCCGCACTTTTAGCCCTTTGGAGACCTCTCTGGGGACTGATGCCAGCTCGGGCCTTCCTTTTTCAACCCGTGACCAAGACAACGACCAGAAAAATGACACAAACTGTGCCAAACACCTCTCTGGTAAGTTATGATGGAACAAATCAAACTGTGTTGTGTTAACCTCTTGATTTGGCCCTCAAAGAATCAACTTATCTGACGTCATTCCTCGTCTACCCAGGTGGCTGGTGGTTCAGTAACTGCGGTCGCTCCAACCTGAATGGAAGATACTTCCAGAGCCCCCCTCCCAAGCAGCGACATCAGAGGAAGCAAAGCATCTTCTGGAAGACCTGGAGGGGGCGCTATTATCCCCTGAAGTCCAGCAAGATTATGATTGCCCCTGCTGCGATAGAAAACAAGTCTTAAAGAGCAGAAAGAGACTGAGAGAGAAAAAAAAAACGAGTCAAAAAGAGGGGAGTGAAAGACGTAGATTTTGGACTGATCTTACATTCTTGGTTCTTAGCTGATGAGGAAGAGGTGTTTTCTGTTTTGCCTGGTTGTCTGTCTGCCAGGACAACCTCATGCCAGAACCAAAACCCTCAGAAAGGAGCTCACATTTAATGAGCCCCAGGTTTCCATTGCTCCGTTTCCCTAGGAGGCAAGCGAGCACGTACAGCTGCAGACGGAAAAGACAAAATGTGCAGTGGAAGCATGCATGCACGTACCATCAAGTTGATTCCTTCATGCAACATAAAGTAGGGCCTCTAGTCAGGAGGGCGTCACAGGGCCAGCCCCAGCCTGTCCAGCGTGCCGTAAACCACAAAGGATTTCTAACATGTCGACACTCATCATAAGACAGTGATGCGCGGGCAGATGTTGAGTTTTAATGCGGTTATGTAGCAAATAAAGAGCAATCTCAGCTCAAAGAACAGCTCCTAGGAGGATGCATGGAGGAGTTAGAATTAAGGCAGGTTAAGCAAGCCTTTTTAAATACAACAGTGTGGACCAAATGGTGGTAGGAAAGAGTAATTTTCCACATGATAATGTTGAAGCTAATGTTGACAGGCATTACATAAAGATATAAATCACTGTAAACTAGGATTGTGATGGAGAAACTGTGTTATGACTGGTGTTAGAGAGTAATTCACAGGGCACTGAGAAGCATTTCAGCCTTTTGTAAATTACAATTTCTGACAGCAACTTTGAATTCACTTAAGTATTTTCTTCACTGCTTTTCATTTTGTGTGGAGATTTTGATGAAGTTAAGTCACATTGACTATCTTAAAGATGCGAGACATGGTTTTGTACATAATGTTTGAAGGAATGTCATTTGTCTGTTCAGAGATGTACCTGTTACTGTTTTGTTGTGACAATATCTGTTGTATGTGACTCGAGACGTTGTTCTTGTAGATGTTCCTATTCCTTATTTAAAAGCTGTAAAGAATCAATGTTTATTTCTGGTGCTGCCTGTTTGTAATTTATATTGTCTTTGTTGTGCTGATGTAAAACTGTTTTATAAAAGAAAATAACCTTTTTTGGCCACAGTGAGCCAATAAAACTGATTCAAACTAAAGCTGCTTTTTGTATTCTGTGAAAAAAAGGAAACCTAGCTCTGCTAATTTAATCCCTGGTAAAAAAAAAAAAAAAAAGCCTCTGAATTTATTTCATATCAGCATGTTTTTTTTTAAATAACTCTAATCTAATGTTAAGGGTTAAAACTCATCCCAAAACAAAATGTTGGTTCTTATTTTAATTTCAAATGGAAGCTACATATTAAAAATTGTTCTACAAATTTCTATTAAATAAGCCATTTTAATCCATCATCAAAGTATTTTATAAAGACAAACTCTCAGGCCAAAACACAAAACCGTGAAACCAAACCATCCTATCCAGCCACACGTGACACATCTCTTTAATCTGAAAGATTTAAGCAGCTTAATCACATTACCAGGAAGCAAACTTCAGGAGCTTCTAGGTGTCGGCTTTAATTTCTCATTGCACCACTTTCTGCTTCCCCTGAGGACTTCATCCAAACTGATCCTCCCAACTCTGACAAACGGTTCAGGATCTTCCTCCACACCCACTGATGTGATGAGAGTTTGCTCCTAACTGACCTCAGACTTCGAGGTATCGGTATTGCTGGTGAAAGTAAGATCCTGGGTTACTCAGTCGGTTTATTGGTAACTCTGAGGACAGCATCTGTTACCTGTAATGTAGAGAGTGACTTATTCAACAATGAGGATTGCAGGTGTTTTCATCAGAAGACTAATGTTTGTAGTATGGAAAATGTATTGTTTAATGCTCATTTTGCTAGCTGGGAGTACTGAGGGGTGTTTTCATGTGATGAGTTCATTTTAAAATCCTTCACGGACTAAGGACACTGCTTCTGACAGAGGGTTCAGAGGGTGGCTTTTAATAGTTAAGACAGGGTGGTTAGCTTAGTGTGAGAGATTACAGAGTTTACCGGCTTCTCCTTCATTTTAAGACAATGACTAATTAGCTAATCAGCTAATTTCTCATTCACGCAGGGACCAAGTGCTTTTTGATAAAGGTGCTAATAAGCATGGGTACTGGTTACATTATGTGTTCACACAAATAAATTTAATAACTTTTCACTACTTACATTAAATGCTGTCTCCAAATGGAACTCTTCAAATCTTGTTGTGAAGTTGTGTATGAAAAGGTTTGGCGTTGAAGTGGTTCACTCCAGCTGGGCTGCATCAACATTGACGCCGGTCATTTTCTCCTTGCTTTATGTGGAAACTCTTGTATCAACTGGTGTTTCCTTTTTTTTTTTGCTGTGAGAAACACAGAGAAACCAAAGACAAGGCAATATACATCAAAACAGGCCACATGGCTAATGCTAATCAAACTACATTGCACAAGCTGCTCTCTTGCAAACATTGGCTCCACTACCATGCGATACTGTGTTAAACTTAATTCTATGGGCTTCGACGTTTATGAAAACGCCACCATCAGACACAACACAACCTGTAAAATTGATGCTTTCACAAAAGTTCACTCGTGCTGCGTTTACAATAGCGTTTGCATCGACGTCACGATTTGAGTAGTTACCCGGATGCGTGGCTACATAGGAGATAAACGGACGTTAACATCGAATGGACGGAGAGGAGTGCACAGTAAAATATGATTTAAAGATGTGTTTTTCACCAACAAGTGTGGGAAAACGCAAAGAGCATACAAAAACCTGTTGTGAAGGATAGTTTAAAAAAAGAAGATGTTTTTAAAAAACTGTGACTATTCTCTCCTGCATATTAATAAGGGGGAGAGACCCATACAAGAAGTTAGCATCTTTATCTACCCATATCTACTTAAAGGTTTGACACATTAGATGCTACTACAATATTTTTTATGAGAGAGGTATCCACAGAATAAATTAAGTTCTTTTGAGAGATGCACACTTTCTGGGACTTCAAAAATGCCCCACTGAAAGAGACTGAGTTTTACTGGCATGAATTACCGCTCCATCAAAGTTATTCTATCATAATATAATAAATTTAACTAAAGTATTATTTTAAGATGCTATGGACAGAAAATATAACCCAGTTGACAGGAGACGCTGTGAACAGACTCAAACGATGTATAGATTATTGCTGCAGAAAACCTGGTGGAGTTTCGCAAGCCACCATCTCTTCCATTCTTCGGACAATTGTTTGCACTCCTAAACCTGATTTGTTTTCATTTTTCGTAGTCCAAAGTGTTCAAGATGTCTTTCTCGGCAGCAAAAATTAACATTTTATGTGACAATAATCCTATATACCTGCAAGATCAATTCTGTTCTGAAAGAGAGCCTCCAACATGGCCTATCTTGAGTTGATGTTACAAGATAAGAGGAAATGCTTATTTGATATAAACACAACCCATTGGATAAACACAGATTGTACACTGTTGTGTCCATGTATTACTTGTCAGATTAATTTAACATAACTGAAATAAAATTAAAATATATATATATATTTAAAGTAAAATCCTGAAGGACTCAAAAAGGGTCAAATGTGCTATTTTTGAAAGAAAGGAAAACTGCAGCTACCAGTCCCACCTCTGAAAGGGCCAGGTAGCCAATCAAGATATGGGATTTTTAGATTACCAATCAGACTGACCATCAGATGACTATTGCAGGGACATACAGGGGATATTAATGAGTTTATATCCTGTCATAGTTGAACTCGTAGTAGTTACCTCTCTCTTTACGGCGCACAATTGGCTCGGGCCGTGTGGACCGGGAGGGCCGATCCGTCGACCCGGCTCTGTAGTGTGAAAAAATCAAACAGAGAGGTGACAGCTTCGGGGTCCAGTCTGTTGGTAAGGCGAGTTGCCAGTGCTCCGGTCTCATCAAAATACCTTTCCTCCACGTAATCTTCCGAAGTAAAGTGCTCGCTGCACACCCTAGCATAAATGCTAACAGGTGGGTCCCGACGCTTCATAGCGGCTAGCCAACGTCGGAGAATCACCGGCCGTTTTAGCGGTAAATGATGGAAATGTAACTTTTTTTCATTTTTTATATTATACTACTGGTTCGAGCATCCTGGCGCAAAATAAAAAAAACACCTCCTCTTATAAGTAAGTTTGATTTTTGCCCTCGATTTTCCATTTTTACAACGTAATAAAACAGTGTATTCTAGTCGACAAATTGTAATTACGCCGTCTACACAACCAGTGACGTCATACGAGGTGGCACTGCTTTACGGCTCCCCGCAGTGTTGCTAAAGTGGAACTTTAGTCACAGTTTTCTACAATTGTATAAAATTTTAAAAGTCATGAATAACATGATGTGTTACGTTTAGAGGCTTTCTTAAAAATAACAACTTGCGTCAGTGTTTCATGTCCCTTTTAAGGGTTTAGTTTGGTGATGGTTTATACTGAAGCAGAGCAGTAAGCATCTTCTGATCTGTATTTTTACCAGAGGACTCTGGTATCAATCACTTATGTGGACCACCATATTGAGTTAAATAAGGTTACCATGGAAACTCTTCTGCAGAGAGGACAGAAGGACCTACAAGCACCTGCAGCCTGGCTTACACTGGAATATCAATGTGAGGAAAATAGCATATGAATGAGAAGACTGCAGTAAAAGAGAGCATGTGATTGATTCATACATTTATTCATTATCATGTACAAATTGTATTCCGGTGGTACAAAGCTGTTGTAAGACTCCAGTGCTCACCCTCCTGTTGTCTTTATTGCAGTAAAAAAAGGAAATACCAGCATGATCAAAGAGTCAAGAGGTACTTTGGCAAATATAAATTATGTGTTAAGAAGGCAAGCAGACATCCCGAGCAATGTAATGTGAGGGGAGAAAACATCACAAAAATATCATTGAGCTGCTTCCGTCAGCGCTCATTACAAAAGAATAAAATTCCATAAAATGCTTTATTTTAAACAACACACTTAAAACAAGTGGACAGAAGAAGAGTCACAGTTTTCTTCCTCTGAGTCATTCTTACGCTAACTGCAAGTTACAGACTCACAGCATGAGTGATATTGTAAGTCTGTGTTAGTGTGCTAAAAAAACTGTTTCTGTGTACGAGATAAACTGTTTTTACATATGTGTGAAGTATGGGAGCTCATGTCTGCAAACATGCTTATAGTTTTTATTTCATATCTGTGAACTGTAACCCCACTCCAACTGTTGACCCAAAAGAATAAAACAGGTGGAGCAGAGGGGAACAACACAATAACATTTGGCAAAAAAAAAAAGAAAAAAAAAAAATCTAACGAGGACACAGGCGAGCAATGAGTCAATGTGACACAGCCAGTAAATATTTCTCCATATGTCCTTGTCTTTGTTCAGCTTCTAGAGTGAGACGTTAAATCTCTGTGCTCATAAACCATACCCCAGACTTTACACAGAGGGGGAGGGCAGGAGGGAGACAGAGCGAGTGAAGCGAGTAACAGAACAAGAGACAAGAGAGAGCCAAAGATCCTAATGGGGAGGTTACACAAGTTCGTAAGAGACTGGCTGCGGTGTCTGATAGTCTCGATGACGGGGTGAACATTTGAGGACAGGGAGGTCAGGGAGCGTACAGGTAGGCGGTGAGCTAGAAGGGATAAAAAGGACAAGGAGGGGAACTAGACTTCACTTCTCCCCATGTTGTCTCACTTCAGAGGTATTGTTGTAGAAAGTGCAGCAGCATTATCTCGTAGTGCTCTCCAGACTCAGGGCAGCGAATACTGTGTCGCTCATTGGGGTATACCTAGAAATCACACATGGTATTCAAATTAAACACTGCTAAACACATTAGGTATAAATCAATCAGTTCCAGCATCCAAGCAGCATTCTTGGTCAAGTGTCAAATGTCAAGACTTACAAATCAGATTTTGAACGGTGAAAATATTGTTTTTTGTTTTTTTTTTTGGTTTTTGTTTTTTTAAAGCAGCAGTAACATGTTGAAACAAGAACAACTAAACTCCTTCCAACTAATTCTATGAAATGACAACAGGTGAGTAACATGACTGAAGGTAAAACAGGCACTCCAATGAGGCTGAGTCTCTCAGGAGTAAAGGAAAGAGGAAGGTTACCACTCTATGAGAGACAGGGTGAGGAAGTAGTTCAGCAACTTTCCAAATAATTTCCCTGAGCCTAAATTTGCACAGTCAAAGAATTCATCAAATTTCAGTTCAGAGTTTCATCAACAGATAAAAAGAATCAGAAGAAATCTCCGTACACAAAGGACAAGGCTGGTCACTGATACTCAAAGGCTTGGATGCTCAGGCCCTCAGGCAGCACTGCATTAAAACCAGACATAACTCTGTAGTAGAAATCACTGCATAAGATAGAAGTCACCTCCTAAAAGCACAGGTTTTTGCCTTATCTACAAATGCAGGTTGAATTGTACCATGTAAAGAGGAAATCAAATTTAAATCTGATCCAGAATCATGTGCACTTCATCACGAACCAGCCCATTACCAGCGCACAGATCAACAGCAGGCAACTTTGACAGTATGGGGATGCCTTTGGCATGTGGGGCAAAATTAATGGTAAACAGTTTGTAAAAGGTTTGGAGTAGTGTATGCTGTCTTTCAGATGATTTCTTTTTCAGACAAGACCTTGCATGATACAGCAGAAGGAAGATGTTGTGCTACGTCCTGCCCTTAATACAAAGGCCTGACTGTCCAGGTGCTCCCAGCTTCCCATTTTTTGAAAAAACATTTTGGACATTCATGGATGAATGGGACAACTCAGTTCTAAAACTCCTCCTTTCCTCCTCTGTCCCAAACAGTAAAAAGGGAGTTACATGACCCATCACTCTTACACAATTATTAAAAAAATATGGGCTTAAAGTGATCTATGTCTTTTACATTTCACAGAGTGATCAAACTGGACTGGATCAGGGGTTGAAAGAAGAACCTTTTCTACACAGACGTGCTTGTCTCTTGTGTTTGCTTTATGTTGCTCACCTGAAGCTGGTAGGGCTTCCCAGCACGGATTATCTGCGACACTAGGATATTGGTGTGGAAAAAGTGCACATTCTCATCTAGAAATCCATGAAGAATCAGCAAACGATTGGGCCTGTAATGACAATGATTACATTGTTATAACAACATTTATTAAGCTGTGACAGGCCTCAATACACTGCCATGCTTGCATAGTAGAGACCTCTCACTTCTTCATGATATAAGAGCTACAGACACTGAGATATTTATTGATTTGACATCAGCATCCAAGATCAGTGCTCCAACATGCAGTGTGTGAGGGCCTCGGGGTGTCCTAAGCTCTAAACAACAAGGCTTGACTTTTCCTGCCTCCTCAATTTCTAATTTAAGCGTTGCAGGTTTTAATAGCTGTTAGAACACTTTGAAGACACTCACTTTTATCACTAACACTGGCAAAACAAGACTCAACAGAAAATAACAATCTTCAGCAATCATGACCAAACATGTGCAACTGTCCATTAAATTACAGAAGGCATGCAGCATGACTGGATCAGCTATAGACTATTCAACACTGAAAATGAGCGGGAAAGGCAAAAAGACAGCTTTTACAAGCGTGTGTACTGACTCGCTGGGCAGCTTGTCCACATGCAGAGCCACAGAGCCTTCCTCGTAACCCTGGTGGTTGTTCTCAGGCACGTCCATGTAACGCTCCGTGTAGCCTGTGTCATAGGCCATCCACACAGTCACAGGAGCACCTGCGATAGCCAACTGGAAGGAGAGCACAGTGTTTTCAAGGTGAGTAAGAAACAGGAAAATATCCCACAGTAAGACTACCTGAGAAAACACTAGTTGTAAATTTCCCCCTTTATTAATAAAGATTGACTGGTTGATGTTTTCAAACTGTCCAGCATCAATCACTAACACTCAGTACAATATAGACACCATGTGGTCACAAGTGGTTATTACATCACAAGTTTTAAAAATTGAGATTTTGTTTAGTTTTAATTTCTAAAACTGAGAAATGCTTGCGGAAGGAGACAGTTGATAAGGCTCATAATAATAAAGTGCACATGTCAGCTCTCTAACCTTGAAGACATTGGGTCGCTGAATGAGGCCCATGAGTGAGAGGAATCCCCCGTACGACCAGCCGTGAATAGCAACACGGCTCAGGTCCACAAAGTTAAACTTCTCTGCCACATACTGGAGCCCCTCCACCTGGTCCTCAATCTCCACCTGACCCTGGAGACGCAAAGGAGAATCTGTGATGTTTCATCATTTCAAATAGAAGTTTTGTGCTGAGTAATCATGGTTCCATGGAAAAGTTTGAAACAAACCATTTTGTTTTTCAGTGCTCCTTCAAACTCAAGTCCCCTCTGACAGGAGCCCCTCCCATCAATAACAACCACAGCATAGCCCAGAGAGGCCAGCGTGTTAAGACGGAGGTACTTCATCCCTTTAAAGGAGTTGTTTACCAGCTGCACCTGAAAACACACACATACACACAGGGATAGAATTACCACAGTGATACGGGAAATGTTACCGTTAAAAGCAGCATCACAGGCCCAAGTGAACTAAACATAAAAGCGTACCTGTGGGCCTCCATACACAAAGAGAACAGTCGGGTGTTTCCTGTTAGGCTGCATATTGTGAGGCTTGTAAACCATCCCATAAAGCTGGAAGCCTGACTTCCCTGGAAAGTCAAAAATCTCCGGTGGATTGTAATCTCCTGGGCAACCTGGAAGACATACAGGCACATGTGGAGATGAAGATTATAAAACAGCCAGGGATTGTGCACGCTCTTTCCACAGAAACATCAAATTAGTGTTACACCATATTAAATGTCAGTAAAGGCTTTGGTAATCCATCTGTACAATAAATAACACAAAAATAACTAATCTGACATTTTCTTGTACTCTTGACTAGGTAAGTAAACCAAGTCTGGACCTGCACTTGGCAGAACAAGAGTCTTTGCAGCTTATAGTTTTAGAAACAGGGCAGCCATAACGTTATTATTATGATTGCAAAGCGAGCTGGCTTTCCTGTCTGTAGCTTAATCACAAATGTGCTGTGAAGTAAGCTCTCATATTGGTTACATGAAATCCAACTGGATAATGGAAATAACACAATAATGAGACTGGGCGTTTTGAATCCGAGTGGATTTAACACACATTAAGAGCTTGCTAAATGCTACAGCTGAAAAAAAAGAGAGCTGTGATTGCAAATACACACTTTCCAACTCTGTAATTGCTTTTCAAGTGTTATGGCCACAAACGCAGGGATCATAAAATCAGAAGAAGAAGTGTCATCTTTCTCCTCTTCATGAATCATAAACAGCAATCAACACAGACTCAAAGCGCCTGAGCACCTCTCTATCTGACTGCTGCCAGGATTGTCTGGAGGACGCCATTGCAGATCGAACTGACCGTCCTTGATTTAATCAAAGCCAGACTTCAACGTTCCCCTACAGACGTGGCTTTATTGATTGTTCCAAAAATAAAACCACAGATAGTCGGACAACCTTCACACATGGCCAGATTTCTCTCTAAGAAAAGCTTTGTGAGGCCAAACATGTAAACACAAACTCTGCATATTCAAAAATCATCATCAGAGCTAACGAATGGCTTTTGCTACCATCAAATCAAGTTTACCTGGTGATTCCATCATGCTAGCCCAGAACTCAGGCACTATGTGTAGTGGGTCACCTTCTGAGCTGCTCAGTTTGTAGACGTGGACACATGGAGGCGTACTCACGTTACTGTAGTGGCTAACAAAAAAGTCAAAGTTCTGCAGGGTGACAAGGCAGAGAGAAACAAAATGCATGATTATACACAATTCAGTGTGAATAAATAGTTGATATAGACCAGGGGTCTGCAACCTTTACTTTCAAAAGAGCCATTTTGCCTCAGCTCACATAGATGAAAGTCACTCGAGAGCCGCAAAACATACTTCATCTTCATAATAAAGACAAAGTGGTGTATAAAATTCTAAACAAAGTAAAAATCTAATGAATAATTATGTTAGACAAGATTTGAAAATTTAAAAAAAATAAAATTGAAAAATGTGCAAAAATTTCAAAATTGTTGCTTAATTTTAAAAAAATGCACAATAAGCTAAAAATTGGGTTTAAATAAAAACTTTTAAAAAAATGCAAAATCCCCCCCTTTTCTAAATTTGAAAAAATGTAAAAATAATTGAATTAAAAAAAAATAAAAAACACAAAAAATGTAAAAGCTCTATTGCTAGAGGTGATACATATTTAGTACAACAAGATGTTAAACTGTGATTTTGTTTAGTGTCTGTGTTATCATTAATACTCTGTAAGAAATTCTTTAAAAAAATTGTCTATCCATAATATTTTTTCAAAGCTACAAAGAGCCACTGCAAAGGAGTCAAAGAACCACATGAGGCTCCAGAGCCGCAGGTTGCAGACCCCTGATATAGACAAAGAAATAGAAAGTCAAAGGCAAGACAGGAGAGGAACAACAGAGAACAGGGATACAACCATACACAAAAACATGAAGTACAGTGGATGTCAAGCCCACATTCTGCTGCCCATTGAGTCAGTTCTTCCCTGATCTTCACAGCTTTTGCTTGGTGTGTAAAAATGTGCATGTACCAGTAAGAATACAAATGGATGATTGTACCTGACTGACAGAGCAGCTATGCGAGAAGCCAGACTTGGTTAGTCTGACCACGTCCCCAGGTGAATCATAACTGACCACATAGAGGTGGTGCTCCAGGGGAGTGTCTCTGGTGCCCTGGAAGTACACCAGCTTCGATGACTCATTCACCCAGATCTAGCAAGGGAGAGACAACAGAATCAGCACAGGGCACTGAAAAGGCAGCAGCAAGAGTGAGAGCGTGATATTTTAAGGAATAAAAATACTCTGATGTGTGGCGTTATTGCCTTCACTCAGTCTTTGATCAGTGACGCCAGTTTTGCAGCTAGTGAAGCACGGTTTTCAAACTATCAAATCACGTGGTATGTTGGAAGAAGTCTGGCATCAACCGGTGCATTTAAAAGCATGCAGATATCTAAATTAGAGCATTTATAAGTACAGTGGGTTTTTCTCTATGTGTCATTACACAGACTCTTTGACTAAGTAACGTAATAGCAGAATCTGCTTTTACACATTTTTTTGCTATAACTACTAACATGTCGTACTCTCAGCTGCACAGATATTTCAAGAGCATATCTTACAAACACCTGCAAATTTTGTATAGGTGTAAATATGTATGTAGTTATTCTAGATATTAAAACTAATAGTCACTATTATTAGTCTAACCTTGGAGCCATGTCTTGCCAGCACTTCCCATTCCCCGCTGGTCAATGTAACCTCCTCCTTGATTGCACATTTGAAGTCTCCTGCAGAAAACAGATAACAGAATCAACTTGCTCCTTGACATACCAATTGTTCTGACGTAAACTACGATAGAGTGATCTCCTGTCAGGATAAACTGGATTAAATGAAGAGTCATCTCCTCCAATCGTACCCTCTGTGTGTACGTAGTCTTCTGTCCAATGGTAGCAGCCCGGGTGTATAAGGGACGTGATTTTATACAAGTGGCTGAAACCAGTTTTGGACTCATTCACCCAAATGAAAGTAAATTCATCTTCCGTCGATTGGATAAATGGATAGAATATGTCATGGACCTGTTGAAAGATAAGAGCAGTAAATCCTCACAGAAGAAAAACCTTAAACAAACAAACAACCATCTCATGTAAAAAATAAAGAAGACACCAGGTGGAAAAAACCTACATTTATCCAAACATCTGTCGTCTCCTCGTAGATTATGTGGGGCTGAATGTTACTGGGTATGGCCTCCAGACTCTCCTGCCTCTGAGCAGGGTCATCTGTCACAGGGATGAAGAGGGCTGGAGGCAGCAGGACCAGCTGGAGTTTTCTCTGTCTGCGGTCCAAAAGCACCGCCCAGCCACTAGGGGGAGACGGAGTAGACAAAACTCTACAGTCAGTTTCCAGTGGAAAAACTACTTTATACAAATGAAAAGCTTAACGAAAAGCTGAAAAGGACTCCAAAACCTTTTTTCTCTTTCATTGTGTATCTCAAAGTCAGTTTTCAGAATTAATGTTACCAGAATGATGTTTTTTCACTTAAACACTCACTATTTGCCATCACTTGTCCATCCTACTCTAGCGATGTACTCTGTCCCAGGAAACAAGGAGTTGAAGGGAACTGCCAGCTCTTTATCTTGCATGCTAACAATCTGAAAGTAAAATAAAAATACACTTATTAGTAACCGACAAAACAATGATCTACAAAAATAAAGAGATGCTGAAAAGCTCACCCTCCCTTGATGGTCTGTCTTGATCTCAGCCAGTTTCAGGGTTGCTTGGGGGTTTTTACTACCTGCGAATAAAAATAAATACCTCAATCAGAAACATTTTCCCCTGCAACCATGTGTCTGTGCACAGTGTGTCGAGCAACACTTACCTGTTCGCGGATATCTGTACGCGTCTGCTTTCCGTTCTTCCAGTGCGGGCGATGGAACATGAATAATCTCTACTTCTGTCTCATCCACTTCTTCATACAGCAAGTACACTGTTTTACCTCCATTAGAGTCTATAAGTGCAAAAAGAACATTTCCATGAGGAAAGGTGGACTTAAAAATACAAAACACAGACATAATTCAACATAACTGTATTTAATTATGTACATAAACCACTTTAATACCACAAGCTATTTATGTTCCTGAAAAATATAAACATCTTAAACAATAAAGCTACAAATTGCTGACCTTCAACTGCTGAGGGACTCCACCAGTAGCCAGTGAAACGATCAAACTCCTCTTGGATGACAAACGTTGCTACACCAGCAGACTTTGGATCCTCCTTTACATTATCTACACCTGGTGAAAATAATGAGAAAAAACACACACAGATGTACTGTTACATTTATGACATTATTTGGTCTGCTCATATCAACAACAAAAAAAAAATCCTGAGCAGCCAGACCTTTGTGGCAGTACGTGAGTCTCTTCTCCTCTCCTGTCTTGATGTGAGCTATCCACAAGTCGTTATTGTTGATGAAGGCTATGAAGTCTGGGTTGGCGGGGCAGATCTTAGGATCCATGCGGGTCCCTGAGCACCGGGTCTTGATCTCCACGGGCTTTACCGGAGCAGACTGCTAAAACCAAAAAAGAATAAAGTAAAGACCTGCTCGATGGGAGTTGAATGAAGGCAGTGAAAAGGTAAATAACTGCTGTTCATTCTCCCTTTAGGATGCTTTCTTCAAAGTTCCTCAACAGTGTTTCCCAAGGTTTACGGTCTCATCAGCAGCTGGGGGCTACATGGAAAATTAAATTAAAATATCCCTAAGATTTTAAAATCATTGATGGGTTTTGAGATGCAATCACGAAAATAACAGCTTCAGTAACATCTTGGAAAAACATCTCACTTTTTCCATGAGCTTTCTTTGATGTTTCTTTCCTATTTACCCTGGATTAAAGAATAGCATAACACAAATAATATCAAAGATCATTGTTGTGCTTTACATTTTTGCTTTCAGAAATTTGTTTAATTATATTTTACGTCAATGAATATGATCAGCAGCAAATTTTGTCTAATACCTGAAATGCACCTGATACGTCTGCAGTGCGTTTGTCAACTCACTCTGGCTGGGTGTTCAGTCCGACAAGCAGCGTCACCGACAGACAGCTGGAGTCACAGACTGAGGAGTTCCTGCTCCATTGATATGTTTCTCTTCATTCATGATGGGCTTTAAAACCTCAAACCTGTTAACTCCTGGTCTGGCTCCGCTCATTGTGTCTGTTTATCATCGTAGTCAAGCTAAATACTAACTAGTTTTGACACGGTCTGTTTTATTTTGAAAGTGACTGGGTGTTTTTAAGTAGTTCCCAGTCACGACTTCCTGCCCCGCTAGATCCTTCCTACACTGAATTTATGCATCACAGCTCTGCGTCTGTCAAAAATAGGATTGCTGCGTATTACCTGCAACATGACGGACCAGCCATGCAGACGTACTGCAACAGAACAGATCCAGTATAAGTTGACATGATTTGAATGAAACCTATTTGATCTGTTTGCTGTTACAGAACGGAGACGCACTGCAGATGTATCCAGTGTATATCAGCCATAACAGACAAGGTTAGGCACAGTAAACACAGGGTGGGAGGGAATACAGTGTCTCATCAAAAAAAAAAAAAAAAATTAGGTGCACATCCATTGACTCTTCACTGTGGCGCTTGACTCATGGGTCCATGCACCTTTCACCCCACACGTGTGTCAGTGCTGCATACATGCAGTGTCAGTGGGTCACAGTTGTGCATAAACCAGAGGTGACGTAAACTCTACCTGTAGTTTTTTGCAAGTAACTGCAATAAATCTCTGTGAGTAACACTTAATATCACTGTTGTTCCTGTTCCTTATTTTATTCACACTATATTAAACTGAAATAAGCCTTGAAAGATTGTGTTATGGATACTACTTTAAGTCAGAAACAGCAGTATACTCACGATGAAGCCATTGTTGCCTCCGTCCTGACAGTAGAAGAGGCTGTTGCTGGCCTGGAAGAGGAACAGGCCTGTCTCTGCATGGTAGTCATAGGAGGTGATACCAAACGCTCCAAGACGTTTACGCTCCCTTAGCAATTCCTCCTCTCGGGAATAGGCCCCCTGGTGCGGCGTAGCCTTTAAGAATCAACAGGAAATAAGATGTACACTTTGTTGTTTCACAGAATAAACATTGTTATGTATTTCTAACAAAACCACGTGACTCAACCGTTTCCCCTCAGCTCACTTCATCATATCTTCTTTGCACATTCAAGAATTATTCTTACAGTTTATGGTTGCTTAATCTTTGGAGTTTTGGAAACATCTCTCAGGTTTCAGTGGCATTGCTGCCAAAACCTCAGGACAAGCTTATCTTAAAGTAAACATACTTTGAAATGAAAGAAAAGCAGCAGTGAGACTTTTGAAAAGGTACTGCTGACTGAAATAAATTCTTGAGGACTAAACCATGTGACGTGATTCGACCGTGATTGAACACTTGGTGTGCAAAACTTCTTAAAACACTCCTCCAAAAGCTGGGAGAGCAGTTACACTTCAAACAGGACAGATTAATAGCAACCTAAAATGAATATCACCATCATCATCATCATGTGTTGTCGGCTGTTGTTAGTATATGAGCAGCAAGACAGAAGGGGCTTACCTGAAAGTGATCAAGCATCTGTTTCCACGACAAAACTAAGAGGGCCTCTTTCCTGATCTTCTTAGGGATTTCTGAATAAAGTAATGAGTTCTCTCTGCTTCCATAAGGCATTCCTAAAAAGCACAAAGAAAAGGCAAAGGCAAAAATATAAAAAAGAGCAGAAAATTCAACACAGCAAGCATTTTCATTTAGTAAAGCACTCATAGTTTGATGCTTGGTGCAAGAAAACATGACTTAGTTCAAGCGAAAAAATCTGTATCAAGAAAACTTGAATCACCCAGCATCAACTCACCGAGGTAGTACAACCGGTGGGAGTGGGGCCCATTCTCATCCTTTTTCTGCACAAACTGGAAGTCATGGGGAGCCTTGTTGGCAATCATGCCTGAGTACTTCCTGCTACAGTGGATGATTTCACGGAGGCCCTCCCAAGAGTGTTTCTCCACAAAGAACTGAGTCGGGACATCCTCCATCTCCACCACCTCTGTGCTGTCCGAAAGGCCGTCCACAGCCGTCATGCTCACTGTCACACAGCTGGATGGAGGCACAAGAAAAAATTAATAACATATGAAGAACTCAAACCACACCAGAGCTTGAATGGAACTGGTTAAAACATGTATTAGTATCCCTAAGCATCAAAACTCATACTTTACCTTTTCCAGATACCTTCTTTTGTGTCACAGAGTTTTACCTTCTTGACTCTATGCATTCACTGGTCAACACGCCTCACACCAACTCTGTAACCTAAAATCAGAAACAGGACTTAGATCAGAGATGTTCCAAAAAATGTTTCCTGAAAACTTTTCTTGGTACTTGTACTTGATTCAAATGTTTACTTCTGTATTGTTTGGGAAAAAATGGCCATTTTGTCTATTAATACAACATGATATTTGTGCAGAGTGATACCTGACATTTTAGGCTAGATTGTATGAATAAAAAAAAAATGTAAAGGCACTTGTGCACTTTTTTCCTGTGTCTAGCATCTTTCCTTATTGCCTAAAAGACATTTATGCTTTTTGTTACATCACTCCCTGCTGCAACATAAAGGTCTAATCTCATGTTTATGAGCTTGAAGGTAAAGCACGTGGAAGTGGGACTATCCCACATTCCTTCCGTATTTCCTTGATCCTCAGGTGTTGGGCGAGGGATTAGCATGACGCAAACAGCAGTGAGAAATATTCTTTACAGCGGTTTCCATGGTTAACCCTGTGTAAGTGTTGTTTACTTTGTAGTGGGACTTGTGGTTGTTGCTCACTTGCATTTTCATATTCTGCATATCATACATCTTGATGATTTCAATAAAAATGATAGTGGATGTACAACAAATCTGGCAGGGCAGGTCAAAACTGGTTATATTAAGATGACATAACACAAGATAACACAAGTTCAAGAGGTCCCTTGCATAAAACTGTGCTAATGAATAAAATCAAATAAAGCTAAATCAAAATATTGAATGTCTCAACTTGAATGAGCAACGCCACGGAGTCAGGTCAACGATACTCGGTATGACAGGCCAAGATGTCACTCAGTATCTGTTGTTTGACATCTATATGGGAAGATAGGTGTGTTTTTATGAATCGATATACAGCAAAATCAAGATGCGTTTATTTGTCCAACTGTGCACGTCAACCAACAGCTGTACTGTTTATAAAAACTGTTTATCACCACTAAACTTTCACCAATCGTGGCCTCCCAGTTACACCGTAATACGCCTTAAAATGATAATAAAACAGCTACCAGCGTTACAACATTAAAGGCCTTATATGGCTTTGCTCGTTCCTCAAGTCTAGTTGGCATTAAGCAAGGAGATATTTAGAGTCGCGGTCATGCCGGGAATTTTTTTATATCAGTACCTTTAACGGTAGCTAGCCTACAATAGATCTTTGTTCTCGGATTTCAACTACTCAGCCACTCTGACGAAAACACCGGCAAATTACTGTCTGTCAACATTTGTACCGGTGATAACATTAGCTTCATTTGACAGTGAGCGGCAGAACCCCGAACAGTTAAAAGAGGACATCTTTCACACATCGTCTACGGTTTAAAATCCTATTTAACCACATTTTGACAAGACAGCCTCTTCTGTCAGTTTCGCTCTGAAGCTAGCTGTCGCTAGCTACCTAGCTAGGTGCAAGCTAGCCGCTAGTTAGCGGGTACTCTAATTTTTCAAAAAACAGTCACTTTGACGTTTGTTTCAGCAAAACAGATTGAAACTGGGGTGCCTACTCACCAGTCTAGACACCGTTTCTTTAACCAAGTTATGGACGTTATTAGCTAGGTGTCAATAAAAACACTGTGCAACTGCCAAAGGTTGTATCCATGGCCCAGGGTGGCCACACACAAAATGTAACGGGTTTCAGATCGGAGGGAGGAACCTTCGCCCTGGTTGGGTATGCACCGGTTCTTTTTCAGGGCTGCACCGCACAGCCACTGAGGATGCGTCAGTCGCGGATGCGTCATTTGAGGCAGGGGTTTAAAACAATGAATTGATAAATGATTATTCAGACAAAGTCTGTTCTCATTATTGACATCATCCGTGCAATACTTTACTTGTTTGGTCTCATAGATCATAGGCACATTATCCTTTAATGACACCAACGGGGAGAATGAGTCCTACAAATGACTTCATGTACTTTACCAGAAAGAGCTGCATACTCCTATTTTCAGCTGCGTGATGCAGATTTTCAAGTGTCCATAAATACATTTTATACTGCCACCATGACCAGTGAGACTGAAAGCATTCATGTCTATTAATACATCACCAAAACTACTGATTATTTTCTTAATCAGATGTATAGGTGTGTCTTTTAATGCCTCATACATTCATTATGTGGTTACTACACTTTCCAGTTTAACATTTAAGCTACCCAATTTTTATGGATGATGAAATGAATGGAAAAATAGACACGTTCACTTGGAGCAACCATTTTTTATTTATACAAAGAATACAGCCATTCTACTTCAGAGGGATGAAACGGGAAGAATGTGTAGCTCCAATACCAGGGCGACCGTGCTTGACAGGCTTGTAGGTGATGGAAAACTCGCCCAAATAGTGTCCGCACATCTCAGGCTGTGGAGATTAAAAAAAAAGATGTTAGTGACAATGTTAATACAACTTAAAACGCTGGGTCCCAGGTGTCAATACAAAATTCTTAATACTTGCAGCGCTAAAAGGTGAAAACATTTGTTTATGATGACCACAGTGAGTAGTATCACAAGGCAACACTTCATCCACAAGTAAGGTATAAATGACCAATTTCTTCAAGAATTTTTTTCCTTAAATACACTGTTTAATTCTCTTTCAGATCATTCCTCTATATATATTTTAAAGGTTTTAATAGTCAATCAATTATCTGCAAAGATGGTCAACACTCACATATGCAAAAGGTATTGAGGCATACATAAGGACAAATAAGAAATTGCCTCAATCTGATTTTAGAATTTTTGTTTACATCGTTGATTTTACAACCATCCTTTTTATACATTCATGGTGCTGTAGAAAACATCCTAATTTTTATACATTTCTCTCAAGAGACTTGAGACATGTATCGCTTTCTGTGATCATAGAAATGCAATACTGGGAAGAACCCTAATTTTATCCCAGATTGCATTGCATTTAAATATATAAAGCACTATATGTTACATTTTTAATGTATGAACAGTGCTCTTTCATAAATTTTGATTTGATTAATTCTGTCACTTTGCTTTGAAGAGGAGAAGTCATTAACACATAAAGGAATTATAGAACATGCTTAACTGTATGGATAGCTCTAAGTCCAGTGGCTGTCAAAGTCCAAAACCCTAAGCTGATTTGGGGCTCATTGCCCTGCCTGTACCTAAGCAGTTAGCTTGAGGTAAAGTGAAACCTTTCCAACAAAGCCCATAGTGACACAAAGGTAACTTGGCGGATACCAATGCCAAAATTATAGTTTGTGGTCTGCAACTGAGGTATTCATTTTTCATCACTTACATAATCATCGTCTGATCACATCTAGATGTAAGAGTAAGAGTAACTACATATTGTCCACAGATTAACTGATAAAAGGTGAATGCTTTTGTCAGACTTGTATGGAATCGAAAAGCAGCACATTTTCTTTTGGATCACCAATATAGGGACTGATTTAAGCTTTAAAGACCTTTATTGAGCCAGTCATGTGGTCATAGAAAGCGCCTGTTTTTAATGCTGAGTAAGCTGATCTCCAACCCCTCACCTTGATTTCAACCTGGTTGAAAGTCTTGCCATTGTAAACTCCAACCATAGACCCAACCATCTCAGGCAGGATGACCATGTCCCTCAGATGAGTCTTCACCACCTCGGGTTTCTCCATGGGGGGAGCCTCTTTCTTTGCCTTGCGCAGGCGCTTGAGGAGGGACTGCTGCTTGCGGCGCAGGCCACGGTTCAGCCTCCTCCTCTGGCGGGCACAGTACAGCTGCATGAGCTGCTCACTAAAAGAGAGGAGAAGGACATCAGTGTATCTACACCATCTTCAAAGGTCAATAACCATATTTAGAAAACAGCCATTCCAATCACACTTCTAATCTGCTCACTAAATTAACTGTGTTTCGTGCACAACTGACAAACCATGATAATATACTTGTTTCATTAAAATGTCCTGCCAGCTTTGCTGACGTCTCTGATAATTATTCCAAATGGTTTGCACATCACCGAACATAAGTGACTGTGACAACAACAAATAAGAACTCAGTACCCTGACTGAGACCACAATGAGGCATGACACTAACAGGGGATTTAGCTGGCCAAGGTAAAACAGTTCTCAGGAGATCTTTGAACCTGTGTTTATAATCATTTAAGACCAGAGAGAGGTGATTGCGGTACCCATCAGCAGTACAAATTAAATCGTTAGTCACTCACTAGGACATGTCCAGAAGCTGGTCAAGATCCACACCTCTGTAGGTGAACTTCCTGAAGGTACGCTTCTTCTTGATCTCGGTATCCGCCTGAAACACAGAAACATCAGCCCATGTCAGTGTTAGGTTAGCTAACCGTGTTAGCCAACATTGTTAGCAAGTGCCTTGTACCATAACTGCTCACGAAAGTCTGCCATTATCACGATTAACCGTCAGAATAGATGCGCAGAATATCTGCCACGGTACACTTATTATTTCATGGGTCAATTCGATCAAACACTGTTACTGGCTACGTCTTCTAGAGAGGTTAGCTTAGCCATAAGTCTCCATAGCTAATGCGCCTAAAAACACAGGCTTTTCCAAGATTATGGACAACAATTTACTGCTCATGAGTGAGTAAATGTGTATAACTTTCAGATAATATAAACAGCTCCAATAAAAAGTTGGTACACAGCTCGGATGCTGCAGGATTGTTATATGAAAAGCTTTACGGTCAGATTTTCACCTACCATCTTGCCTGATGTTCCGGGGAAAAGAACGGGCCGAGATCTCGTGAGAGCTGATATCGCGCGATTTCACCCAAACATCCGGTATTGTCTTCCCATGATTTTACCCTCTGTGACCAGCAGGTGGAGGAGTTGTCCAATGTCTGCTTGTCTGCAGTGCAACGTTTCCTACCAACGTGTCCTCTCCTGAGACTGTTCCTTTGCGTCTGAATGTTTCATGGTTAAATTTCTCCTCAACAAAAGGCGGAAGAAGAAATCATTTCTGATGTGAAAACTTTTCGTCAATAATTTTGAAGATGTGAGGAGCAGTGAAGTTCATTTTTTTTGTCTCCTGATTATGCAACTACTGATGTAAATCAGAATAGTACAGTTTCAAAAATCACACTATTGAGTACATAGGTCAAACTCATGATTAACTTTAAAATACAAGCATCACACCAACGTGTTTATTTTTAATCACACTTTTACCATTTAAACAATTTTCTTTTTCTCTTGGTACAACAAAGCAGTTTTTTGCATTTTAATGGATTTGTTTCTCTTTTAGTTTAGGAAAATTCAGTTACTGTGATCGTTCGGACCACAATATGCAATACTTGAACTGTCTATACTTGAGTTTACCGCAGTAGACCAAAGTGGGCACATTTTGTGCTTATGCAAATGCAGACACCAGTTATGACCATCTCACAGGAAAGCAAAGTAAAGAAAATGTGTAAATTAATCTTTAAAAAGGGTTTCTGTTACTATCTGCGTTTTAAGGACAGCTGGTCAATGATAAATACAGATTTAAAGGGATGTGATTGTTTTCTATCACTAGTTTTATGATGTAAAAAAAAATGTACAAAATAGTTTAACCTTTGCATTAAAGACATTTTCTGAAACCCTGCCTAAAATGTGCTATTTCAGTTTAACTAATAGACAAACATATTTTCCATCTGTGAGACAAAAGTATGGATTTCTTTTATATCTTTTATGTATCTAGTCATTAATTTCTTCATTCAGGTTATATATTTTATTAATTTCTCTGCTTTTGTGTCAGATACAAAAAAATGTTATACTGTTAATTATTTTTCCAGAGTCTTAAAAGTATTTTTATTTCCAAAAGGTATATTTAGCATTTTGTCTTTCAGTGACTGAATTTCCATGTTCTTTTTTTCCCTTCTTTCTTTCTATTCTTTTTTTATTACTATTCTATTTTTGTTGTTGTTGTTGTTAATTATTTTTCTAAATACGATGTCTTGATGATTCTGTGATACATTAAAACTTTTTTTTTTTTTTTCAATATGTCAATTGTTTTATGAGGTAGATGTGTAGATGTAGAGAATAGCACAGTTACACTAGATTTCACTGTGTACAAAGTACTTTCTGTCGACTTCTGGTCATTCAAAGCACTTTCAGACCACATCACAATTATCAACTGATGGCATAGACATGTAATGAATATCAGTATTACCACATTCAATTCACTGACTGCTGACATGGCCATCAGTGGCAATTTTGGGGTTAAATGTATCACTCATGACAGCAGTGACCAAGGATCCTCCTGGGCCGTGGCTTCTCCTGTGCTATTTCATATAAGCCATAATCTTTTCTGTTGTCTTATCAGGTAACGCCTTCTGTTATATATCGTAAATGTGGGCCTGCAACCTGAAACTGCTGTTTTAACATTACCTTTCATGGTCAATGCCTTAAAAAAGTTCAGATTGTTGTGCAGATTAAGTATATAAAATCTTTGTGCTACACACTAAATCCATCTTTAACAAACAAACAAAAAAACAATCAACACATGCTAATGAATACATATCTTTATTACACTGTATTCACAGAAACATACTTCTGGGTTCAAACACATCCTTTTCCACAGGTATAAAAATAACACCAGCAGGAAAAAACATAGTTTGATACCAAATGTTATTCAGAGTCAAGGTACAAAACAACCCCCATTCAAAACCCTAAGATGCATAAATAACAATGACCCAATATGATTGTAGGGTTGGTCTGCATGTCAACCTGTATTTATGAATGATTCAACTAAATGTTACTCTGACAACAAATAATCCAGTATTTGTGCTTGGAATGTTGAAAACTTCACTTGAGTACTATTTCATCCTCCCCCACCAGCCCAAATCCAAAGAAAACAAGCTGAACTCCAGTTGGACTGGTTATACAAACAGAGGAAATATTTCCTCTAATAAAAACAAAATAACTGAAACGAGTGAGAGAACAGACAGAATATAAAAGAGCAGTTTGTTCTTGAAGGAGAAAAATACTATCTTTATCCACGCTGTGTCCTCATCTGTTTGAAAAACCAAACTATTGACTTCTGACCATGTCTGTGAGTAATACTAAAGGAATGATGATGATGATGGTAAAGACGTAACAGACACAATGTACATTCTCATTCACAGGAATACATCATTTACACACAAGTGTTTCTATCAACAGTAAGATGTAACATTAAAACTGGTTTAAAAAAAACTCCCTAATATTTCACTGTCATGTTGCTCTTAAAAAATCTCAAGGGTCTCCCTTAATAATGTAACCAATGAGTCAGCAAAAACAAGTGGGTACAAAAACAAAATCAGTGGGGCTTTGGCACATTTTAAAATCCCTGTGATAAAACTATACCAGCCAAAAAGATTGGCTTTTGTTTCTTTAAATAAAAAAGCTAAATCACAGAAATACAGTTCATCATGATATGTCTAACACATGGTTTTCCACAAATAGGAGTAAAAAACACAATACTAGAGGACACAACCAAAAGAGGCTCAACATCCCATGGATATAAAAATAAACCACCTGCAGTGAGGTCTCCTCGCCACCTTTACAAAACCTCCCTTTCTCTCCTCAGCTTGCTCCCACTTCAATAATCTGTCCCATCTTCCTGGTACACCTGTTCCTCTTCATGGTAGCCTTGGTATCCCTCATCTTGGTAATCTGGGACGAAGTCGTGGGCGACTCCTGCCCCGTTCTGGTCCTCAGGCACCCTTCCAGCACTGGGACAGTATTTGGCATCATATATCTGCCGGCCGAGGCCGAAGTTCTGTCCGCTCTGGTTGGCTCCCTGGTTGTAGCCCATCTGTAGAGACATGGTGCTGTTGTCACACTTCTCCGTGCCCAGATTCTTGTTGTAGATGGCACGCCTTGTTCCTGGAGCAGCCATCCCTTGCTGGAGTGAACAAAGAAGGGGAAGAGTTCACATCTGTTCATTTATCCAAGTTGGGTAAAATGGTCATATTTATGTAACAAATTTCTAAATTTTTAGGCATCTAAAGGTTTGACATGTCTGATCAGGGGTTTTATTTCTACTGGTGGAGAGACACAGGAGTTTACAGCTTGCTACAAGACTAAACATGACAGAGGTTTACAGCAGTGGAAGGACGGGAAATGAGCACTGCCTCGGGGCATGTTTCCACTTGAGTCCTATAATATTGGATTTATAAGAAGTCAGGAGTGTGCTGCCGTACCTGGCTGGCCCCTTTGTTGGTCCCCATCTGCAGGCTGATGGTTGTGTTGTCTCTTGGGGGCTCAATTCCAGCTTTGGGGTCATACAAATGCCTCCTCATGCCGTACGGGTTCATACCAGTCTGAGTGGCACACTTGTTGGTCCCCATCTGAAGACACGAATGACACAATGAGACACTGTACAGTTTGTAGCTGCGCTCATAAAGTTAAACAGAGCGGTAAAGGTTGCATAACACCCACACATTCTTCCTGTGATTGACAGTGATCTTTTCTCTGACACCAACTGATACTTCAAAGTTTCAGC
The DNA here is from genome assembly GCF_033239565.1 of Halichoeres trimaculatus. Classification (NCBI taxonomy): domain Eukaryota; kingdom Metazoa; phylum Chordata; class Actinopteri; order Labriformes; family Labridae; genus Halichoeres; species Halichoeres trimaculatus. The sequence continues at coordinate 24,045,676 of NW_027437193.1, read as the reverse complement.
CCTGCTGACTCCACCTGGAGTCGACTGTCAACAGAGAGTGGTTATGTGAGGTAGCCCTCATGTCTGCCTGAAATCCGTCTTGGCGTCAGAAACAATAACACACACAGAGGCTTAAGAGGCCGAGTGAACAATGAGCAGCTCTCATTCTGAAGTATGCTGGGCCCAACGTGAGATAATGACAGTACGTCTGCTGGTGCAGTAGTTTCACCTCGTGCAGTCGTGAGCTCAGCTTTCAGGGCATGTGATGCACCTCATCACTGGTGCATCCAAACAGGAAAACAGATTTCATTCAATGAATTGGTCATGGTCAGAGATGACAAAGTACCTAGATTCCTAACCTGAGTAGAAGTAAAATACCTATGTAAAAAAACGACTTCAGTAAAAGTAAAAAGTACTGATTCAAATATCTACTCCAGTAAAGGTAAATAGTACAGCCTCTGGAATGTACTCAAAAGTACTTTTAAAAGTAAAAAGTATTACTATTGCACGAATCACTTACTGTATACACAGGATAATTTTTTTATTTATTTATTTATATTACTTCCTGGAGTTTTGGTTTGCACAAGATGAAATGCATACCCCAGGAGTTGTTTTTTAGCACCAACAAACCCAAAAATCTCTTTTAAATAAGGCCAATGGGTGCCGCTCCAGTGACTGTGTGGGACCCTCACTGTTGTCCATTTCATGCAGCTGCTCAAACGTTAGTGGTGTAACATGTGTGGGTAGAGTGGCAGACCTGCTCGGACACTGACATTACGGTGCCAAAAAACAAAAAGTATTTAGGCCCAGGCTTTAAATATAAAGTAACGAGCCTTTTTGGGAAATGTAAGGAGCAGAAAGTACTAATAATTTTGCAGAAAATGTAATTGAGTAAAAGTAAAAAGTCGTCAGAGAAATAAAAACTTCTAAAAGTACCTGAAAAAATATACTTGAGTACATTAACTAAGTATTTGTACTTTGTTACTTGCCATCTCTGGTCATGGTGTTATACTTTTCTTTCTCCCATGTTAAAATCTTTGTCAAATAGGATAACTTGATCCACCCCAAACTCAAAATGAGGTAATCTGAGTGGTCTCCGTTCAGGAATGTGATGCTATGGAGCTTTAACAGCTCATCAGATAAAAAGTGCTGACTCTCATGAGATCTTAAACCCCGCTGCTCACTCAAGATGTCTCAGGGATAACAAAAAACTCTGTACCTGTAACCCGATGACACACTGTCCAGCCTTCATCTTCTCTTCATCGAACATCCTCTCCACCTTGTCAGCGTACTTTACCCCAATGTCCACCCGTGACTCGCAGCCCTTGGTTTTTGCCTGTGAACAAAAGATGGTAAAAGGTTATTTATCAGGATTGAATTATCCTGGGGGCAGAGTGTTTTTATGACAGCTTTGGAAACAGGTTAGTCTCACCATGCTAGCGAGAGCAAGCAGCGTGGTCTGCACCTGCGTCATGTTACCATTCTCAAACAGGTCATTGGCTTCAAAGATATCTTGAGGTTTCAGGCCAAACTCCTTGCTGGCTTTGGTGAAGTTTGTCAGGTTCTCCAGCTGAAACAAGATCAACAACCATGAGTGTGTAGGAGGGAGAACAACAGTCCCAAGATGATCTTTCCTTTAATTCTCCTTAATACGAAGATGTGCTGCTGTAGCTTTTAAAAAAACACACATGCAGCCTGTCTCTAATAAGGGAGTGTGTTTACAGAAGCTGGTCACACCTCTGTGAAGAAACCAGTTTGAGAAGCAGCTCTGAAAAGTGGCTCTAAAACAAAGGGAAGTTTGTGACACAGACAATGAGTGCGTAAAGCCATGACCTGGCATGATTCAGTATCCTGACATCCTAACCTGAAGAAAAGACAATGCCACAGCAAGAGGAGCCATTAGCTAGCTATGTTCACAGGCAGTGTCATGACCAGTTTCAATGGACTGATGTCACATAAAGACACTTACTTCAACCGCACCCTCAGCTGGGTTAAAAATACATGGTGCTAGCTAACTCACCTGATGCCAGTTGAGGGATGACTGGTTGATCTTTTTCACAGAGTTTGGGGCAAGTTTGTTGATAAGTCTAGGAGGGACAAAAAAAGGAAATCATTTAAATGACATGATAATATCATCACATCGTCATGGTGCTGGCTCTGCGCGCTCACTCACTCGCACAGGATGACTCCGTTCTTCAAGGCTTTCTGGAAGTCAGGGCCGATGGACGATCCGGTGACGTCTTCGATCCAGATCCTCAACTCCTCTTCCTTCTGGGGGTCGTACTTCTGTGCAATCTGAATGGGCAGAGAGGGGTCAAAGGTCACATGTGTTTTGCTGGAAGCAATAGTGTTTGGCTGGGTATTTAAAACACCCTTTAAAGGTTTTCAAACACTGCTTTTTTTTGCCCTTTCACAGTTAAAACTTTAATAATCCCCACAGCTAGACATCACTGATACGGCAGCAGTGTGTTGTGCTCTTAATCCTTTATTATGACTTCTTCTAATCTTATGTCACGGCCACCCCTGAATGTCGCTTTGCCTCAGTGTATTATGCTGTGACTACAGAGAGGGTTCTGTCTCTTTCTGCCCTCATAAATGAAGGTGACACTGGCTCGACCTAACACACACACACGCATCCACACACGCACAAACACGGACATCCTGTTTGGTAAACTGCTAAATTCTCCTGAAACACAGGAAGGCAGTTAGTAAAGTGAAAGGGGGAGGTGGGGGCTTTAAAAGGCTTAAGGTGGCACAAAGATTGACTTTCTTACAGGAGTGTTACTTTGAGGTGTTACTCAGATTTATAAGCCTTTTTTCGATTGACGGCAGAAGTGTGAGAACCACGCTTACACTGGCTCAGAAAGAGGCTATTCAGGAAGAGCATTATAGTCACGTCAACAAGTCACAAAGTCAGAAAGCAGCAGAAACAGAAACAGGTAGAGATTTCTTCTCCAAAGGCGAGGGATAAGGTGTTGACTGAGCTTCGTGCAAACTCAGAAGGATCAACAATCTCCCTCTGTCCTGAGGGCAACCGGAGAAACCAAACCGCCGAGTTCAACCTACTATTATACATGGAAGCCGAGCCGCACTCAGCTCACAGCTGGTTGTACTCTTGAGGAATGTCTGTCTTCTAATTATGCTTCTTTCATAAAGTTATCCCCGTATTAAAAACAACACTGGCTATTTTAATTGCCCACAAAGAATCAGACAGATGTAATTTACAGAGACAAGCTGAATGAGAGGAATTTACCCCACACTGCCTGGGTAGAGGAGTGTGCGCCTCTGTGTCGATGAATGAATGAACAGACACAAAGAGTAGAGTGAAAAAAAATGCCCTGATCTCTGTGCAGTCTTATAAACTTTCTCTGAGATTTAAGAGTAAAAAAGAGGAGGGAGTGGGCTTTAAATGCATGAATTCCTTACATTTCAAGGTTAAGACGACATCACTGATGGCAGGAAATACCACTCAAGTCTGCATCACTTTACACCCCCTCCTTTCAAGGCCATCACTGCCAGCAGACAGAGTCAACCTATATGTTTATTTTACTTTAAGCACATGTTGTTCTTTAAAGATACGGTGGGGGACATGACCCCTATCTCTCCTACAGTGGTTAAATAAAGGATTCCTTGACAAATAAAAACCAGCTGAATGAGTTAAAGACTCATACTCATAAATACTGGCTGCAGAGGAAGCTAAAGATCACTCTGGCAAATTAACAACACACTGCATCTTTAAAAACCCATTCAGTTATTTTTAAAGAGGAATATGATGCACTCTCAGTTTGTCTCCAGCAGCATCAACTCGAGTATTATAAGTGGATCTAGATGTGCACAGATCTTTGCAAGGAAGTCCAAATAAACAAAGTGCTCTGCTCAACAAGGCAGCACTCCAAAAGTTACACATTACCAAAGAGAGGGGCCACTTTTTGAGACTGATTTATTTACCTCCTGTCGACACAAGGACTCGTCATGAACCTGGTTGCAACGCATTTTTACTCTCATCTGCATAATGGGGAAACTTTGACCAAACAGAAAGACTTGTGAAACTTTATCACGAGTTGGACACGAAACGAGAAGAAAAGGCCCTTTTCTTTTCATTGTACAGAAACAATTAAAGACACAAAGGCACAACAATGAAGATGGATGGAGTCTAATAGGTGAATTACATTATCAGTTAATGCAGGTCACAATGCCGGGCAGCAAACCGCAGCAAATTAAACAGAAAATTCAGGAAAACAAGGAGTACAATTTTGCCACAACGACACACTTCTTCTTCGCCAAGAGGGACAACGCCCATGCTCTGTTTTTAAGTTTGTCTCCATTTAATTAAAAAACTTACTCCTGGGTTTCAATATATCAAAGTCTACCATGAAAGTTAAGAAGGAGTCACTTAAAGGAAATTTTATGGAGTTTTTGATGCGAGTGTAATCTGTAAATAAATACATTTAAAAAAAACCCTCTTCAAAATACCCTCAAACACTATCTCCATCCAACTCTGTCCACCTTTAAACCTGTGCACGCTCATCAAAATGGAGGCCAGGTGACTCCTACACTCGCCTCCCGTGTGAAGCACAATGCTTTGATGAGGAGAGCGAAACTTTGGAGCCCCTTGATGCATTTGATGTGCAGGAATATGAATACATACCTTATTTTTGACCTCCGCTGATAATCCGTAGCATGGACCTCTGTAAAAGCCCGACATTGTCACTGGTTGTGATTTTTCTCTTCTATGTGAAAGGAAAGAAGATCTCGACTTGAAGGTAAAATCACCGCTAAAGTATCTTCGACTTTCTCTTCCAATGAAACCGGAGTGAACTATATACTTCCTTTCTCTTTTACGGCCGCCAATTAGAGCGCTCCCACGGTTTCAACCGAAGAGTGTCGATTCACGTCAAGAGCGTTCACTGCTGATGAAACTTACGGGACCTGAAGAAAAGCATACAGTCACATTCATGAATATTCATAATGAACAGTTCGAACACAAATTACGCAACTAAACTGGGCTACTGAAAATAATTGACTCCTTAAAGCAGCATTGAGTAATGTTTTAGATGGTTTTGGCTTTTAGGGTTTTTAACTGTAGGTAGCTAGCTTAATTTTTAGGTAGGCCTATTTGATTAATTGAAACACAGACAAAACCCATTATGATGCTAAATTTCTTGAAATATATGTAATTAAGATTATTTTTAAAAAGTGTTATCTCATTACAGTGAATCTCAGTCATTTTGATTCAGTAAATTTTTCCCACTATCTTTAGCCTCACAGCCAAGTGGTTTGGCTGCTCTCCAGGGGTAATTTGACAATTAAGCTAAAATTTCCTTGTTGTGTGTTCAAAACAGCATTTAATAGTCCACTACAAAGGCCAGCAATATTATGACCTCATGAGCTAGTTGTAGTGATCTACATGTACCAGCCACAGTTCTGCAATTTACCAAGACATTTGAATCATGCGATGTGTAAATATTGGCATATCTATCTGTTTTGGTTATCCTGAATATGCCCCTTAAATACTGGTGACAAAATAAAAAGTCATCTCCTCTCATGGTCTAGATTACCTTTGTAGGAAAAGTCACAGTTGGAGGTTTCCTCCCCCTTTCCCACCAAGGCTAAACAGTGACATGCCAGTTCATAAGAAACCATTATTATGGGAAACTGACAACCAAGGCTTGAGCTGTGTCCCAGATTGCATACCACTGCTTACCATTAAGAGTACACAAGTGCATTCACAGTGACAGTATGACAAAAAAAAAACTATTTGCTATTTGATATTTCTGCTGGATCCTTTAAAACGGTCAGAAGGTGAGAGTGGGACGCTGGACACTCCTCACCCTCAAAAGCTGTCATATTGGCTACTTAGAGGAAGGGGTGGGCATGGATCAAACGATGGTTGATGGTTGAAATCCATGCATAGCTGAAAACACCTGAGAACATAAGTGAAATGTGATTGTAATTTCTGGAAAGTGCGGAGAGGCACTGTTTGATTTGGGACAACACTACCCTGTGAGATCTTGTACACTTATGTGTATCGTGTGCAGTGCACTTCATAAGTGTACTGAGGGAAGTATGTGGTTTGAGACCTTGGTCTTTGGTTGCCATCAAGAGAATTAAAGATTAAAGGCAACATGGGCACTGCTTAATCAACAAGTTTATTCTATGAGAAGAAAATGGAAATTTACTGATACATTGAGTTTAATAACAGAACCTAAGAAACTTTAAGGATGATACTCTGTAAATACATCAAATACAACACTATTTACAAAGATGGTTTTCAAATGTTGACACTGTTGGTACCATATTATTGTAAAGAGACTGCATGGTGGGTTAGTAACAGGAATATAAAGACTAAGTAAAGTGGCAACCATGATTTTGATTTTGGCGGGGAAAAAGGGGGCTGAAGGTTTCACTCTCCGAGATGTAACCCTACATTTCAACCTCAGTTCACTTTTGGAAATAAAATCGGACAGGAAAATAAACCATTATTAATGATAAGAAGATTCATAATTCTAAAGATAGTGGGCTATGTTAACTTCTAAGCATAAATCCAACCAGTACAGAAAGGTTAATGTCTGCGAAGGTCCTCAGTGATCCAGGTCATGGATATTCCTTGCTTGATCCAATAGAGGCAACTGAATTTGGTAGAGTTCTTGAAGATCAAGCTCAGGGGTGTTTTGAAGCTTTGTGAAGACTGAAGAGCATAGTAGTGTGGGGGAGAGTAACACATTTTGTGGTATGTAAAATTAAAACAATATTAAAAAAGGTCAACACAGACTAGATGTAAGTTATTATCACAAGTTTATGGCTTCGTTATAGACTGTAGTTGTCGTTTACTCACACAACTGAGAAAGCGTTTAGAAAAGCGGAAACGTGAGTTTCACTCCTCTTGTTTCCACTGCATACTCTTTGGTTACTCGCTTCGTTAATCGATCCTAGGCTCCACCTTTCCCCTTCGCTTCCTTTGGGTCGCGATAGAAATCAAAAACTCCTTATATGGAAGGAAACTTCCCAAATTCCTGAATGGTGGGAGTGATCCACCGTCCCACCCTGCATACCAGACTTTCAGCGGACCAGACAACTTGTCGCACTTATTTGAGTCACAGTCGAGTAAAAAAAAGTTTTGAGTAACATCACCCAGTCCAATGAGCTACTGAGATGACGTAATGTGGGTGCTATGGTATTTCAGATAACAGACAGAGCTTCCGTGTGCACGAAAGGATGAGTTAATCCGCTACAGATAATGTCTGATTTACTGTGGTGTGCTCTGAGGGCTACTTTGCATATTACTGATGGTGGTTTATAGTGATTTGGTTATGCTACAGGAACGGTTTGGTTTGTTTTCTTTTCTCAATTTGGGTCAACAAAGTGGATAAGAGCCTTGTTATTTGATTTTTCATGGAATTAACTAACTCTTGTTAAAGTAAAAGCTCAAAATATATCACAAAAAGTCACCTAAAGTTGTTTTATTTCAATTGCATCTCATCCGAAACCTTAATGATTTCTCTGAAGCATCTTAAAATGTAACAATAGCCTGATGAATCCTCTTTTCAACATGGGCAGACAGCCTTATACAGAAAGCAACAATAAATTTCTTTGCCTCTCAACAATGATAAGAGAACAAGTCACTTTAAAAAAAATAACAAATCTCAGCTCTTTAAAAAAGAGGTTGAGGTTTGAAAATTCTAAAAAGTCAAACACAGAATAACTTACACCAAAGTGGTGGCATGCAGGGGGTTGCACCCCTTATGGCACAGTTTAAAGAAAAACCTTGAGGGGCCCTCTTGAGATGCAAAAACAAGTGCTAGAGTGCCCTCTTGGAAGGCTAAAACACATGCTGTATGGGCCTTTTTATTTCTTTATTTTTTGCCCTTGCCTTTCAAAAGTCTGTACACGGCACTGCACCAAAGCACAGACAGATCTGTTGTTTCTCTTGATGAAAAACTTTGTTGTCCTTTCATAATTCATAATACTACACATTCTTGTGTAGTATATTTTTTTAAGTAGGAAATGTACTCTAAACTCTTTTTAACATTAGTGTGTCACCCATAGGACATCCAAGTAAGCTTAATACCTTTGTAGATAAACAGGCCAGAGAACCACATGTGAAGCTGAACTATCGACCACATCACAGTGTCAGGTCTATCACAGAATTTGGCTTTTTTTTTTTTTTTGAATAGAAATTACAACACAAACATTAAATTTGGTGGGTGTGTAGGCCTACAATCTAACTGGAACATTTTCAGCACTTTTTCTTATCCAAACACAGTCTTAGCTGTCAGAGGAAAAGACTGAGCTGAAATAATAACTAAAAAAAGCTCTACTGGCATTGCTGTGTCTGCTGTCCTTAGCTTGATGTTATCTCCCAAAAGTTAATCAGTGTTGCATGCAGAGAAACATGTGCGTTGATTTTATTACGTAAAGGCAAATTGTCTCTCTTACAGGAAAGAAAACTTGAGAAATAGAGAATGCACTTAGACCAATATTGGTGTTAAGGATGGACTTTGAAGTTCTTTGAAGAACTCAGGACTGAGGATTGATTTTGGTGACCCTCATTACTCTATGTGCAAATTTAATTTTCTGACATAACGCTCATCCCTCTTCATCTAAATCACCAAATGTGCAGTTTTTCATGAATACTTGATGACATTTAAAAAAGACTAGGAGGCAGGACTGATGGGCACTGAAAAAAGACACAAATATTAAGACTGTCTCATTACCAATTGAAAATGTCCCACAGTAGCTTTTAAATTAATTAGCCTACCTTTCTCAAAATGAGCTGAGTCATTTTAAGTACAGGTGTAAAGCTATTTAATTACATTGGTGTCCCTTTACCACATATATTAAGGTTAAATTTTTGGGTTTGTCCTCTTGGTCTGGCTTAAAAATATAAAAATTAAATTAGGACTGATGTCAGGAGAAACTGATCAACAGATCGATCAATGACAAAAGTTCGGTGGAGTTTTGTCTGATGAAAGATCAACTGATGAGTCATAGATCAGAGAAAAACAAAATGACGTGTATAACCTTTGAGTCATCCTTATTGGGCACAGGTGTTTTTTTTCAGCCTGTGGTCATAAAAACAGCTGTACTCTGGGGTTTGTTTACCTGTTGATGACATCACACAGGTGTGCTGAGGACTGAATCAGTGTCTGAGCGTACACACCCTGAGGGAAGGACTGCATATTCATCCTGATATCAGTGAAGAGATGACATCACCTGGCTGAGTCATGGCAGAGTGACATAAAGCAGAGACTACTGAGCATAAAGAGACATATCTGAACCTTCCACTTCATGATGACACATTTTTACACACACACTTCCTGTGCGTGTGGGCTGCTCAAAACTCTTCTTTGGAGGATTTAAATCTTAGCCGTTTTTTTTTCCTTTTGATGAAATACCATATATACTTCATGGGCTTTTAAAATGACAGGTCATCAATTCATTCCCAATGCGCTGAGATAAACTGTTCAGTCCCACACTTACATCACACGTCGATGTGGACAGGAGAGATTACTGCAAAATGAGCACCCCCACATGGAAGAACTGGGTAAGTACACAAAACTACAATTCATACAGAATTGATTTAAACAAAATGTATGAGGATTAAGAGCTCCTTGACCACTCAGTTAAAGCAAGACAACACGTTTGAAGGTTGGAACACCACAGCATGTTATAAGACCCATGAGCCAGCAGACTGAGCTGAAGATTTAGATCATTTTATTTTCAAACAATCGAGAGATGTTAAACACTGAACAAATAAAGATGCCCCAGTCAAAACTCCAGAAAACAGATTCTTATCAACCAGTTGTAGCACTTTTCCTTTATTGCCAGCTGTGCTGCTGTTGTGCAGTTTCTCATTGTCTGCAGCGTCACCCTCGCTAGGTCAGTGTGTACAAAAGTAACAGAAACGGTGCATATACCGGCGTCACCAGCTCACCAGATTTGGAGTTCTCCTGCATAAACCCAGCACCACAGACAGCACAAAGTTTTATCTGCAGAAGCAAATCCAGTTTTACCATTTACCAAGGCACATTGGTAGGGATGAATGACTGAAATAATGCATGGACAGAGAGGCAGCACAGAAGCCAATCTTGATTTAAGTCATGTGAGAAGAAATGGTAGTGACTGATGAGTATAAAGGGAACTCAGAAGTATTAGCTGTCACATGGAAAATGCCAAGAACATCTGATACACACAGCCTTCTCTCTTGTTAATGTTCGATGTATTTCTTTTCAAAATAAATGGAAGCAAAAGAAATGCTACTTCGATTGCCCTCCTAAACGTGACTAAACTCTCGAAAGCAGCCGCAAAAATATTAAATGTATCTTAAACTCTGAATAAACTATGGGCACATAAATATATGGAGCATCAGTCACTATTCACACTTGAACCAAGTCAGTAATGAAATGACCAACAAGTTGTAAAAATATGTACAAGTGCTTTAGCGGTCTCGATCCTGTACATTCACTAAGGCGGTTTAACTCAGTAAAATAAGGGAAAGGATTTCCAGAAGGCAAACAATCTGAAGGAATGGAAACAAAGTGAGTCCCAGCATTCAAATATTTCCTTTTTTAGCAAATAAAATGCAGTTTTTCAGCACCGTCTGATAAACGTTCTTTAATTCCTTTTCAACTTCAGAGAGAACTGTTGTACAGTGAGTGTATTAACTGTTGTTGGATGAACTCTTAAGTAGAAACACAAAACTTGGATGAAACCAGTTTTTTTAACTCTTAATTCCTTCTTGAGATACCATGGACACATGGGGGCTGTGATGAGGCAGAGAAAGCAAAAGCCAGTGAAAGATGAAGTATGGAATGTTAATGACCAAATGCTTCGGCCAATCTGTAAGAAAGACCACGCAACAAATATCTGTACGCCCCTTTAACATCAAAGATTAGGCTGACAGCAACGTGATGCAAACAGGAACAAAAGGAAAACATCTATAGGCTTCTGAACGTCAGTTTGGATGGACGTCCCATAAATGAACTGGTTAAAAATAAATAGATGTATACATGATAAGAAATTTATAATTTACTCTTTATATCTCACATAAAGCTTCTTGTAACTGCCAAATATGCTCCAGTACTTCATACTCTGGACATGTTCAGCTCTATCTGTGCTAGATGAACTATCAACACCTCTCTGGGCACCAACATGGCAGACTGGACAGGACCGCTAAACCCCAGCCAACCCTCAAATTTCACCCAAGGTTGGTATTCTCATTGGAAACACAAAGGTAAAAAGAGAAAACAGAATAATCCCAGTGGGCCTGAAACAGAACACCAATACAGGAACACATCGTGAGTCCATTTCTGGTTTCTGGGATAAACTTGTCTCCTCTTTCTCGCCTTCATTGTTAGTAGCAGCGCTCTGCAGCTAGGGCCTCGTCATTCCTGCAACTTTCATTTTGAAGAATAAAACAGAAACAGCCCTTGGTATTACGAACTCAACTATTCTTTTAATTTTCTTTTCACTATTTTCATACCAAAATCTTAATAGTTGATCACAGAAAGAGGAAGAGGCATGGGGCTGGAGGGGAAGCAGGTTAGAGTTTAGCAGGCCCGGCTTTTGCCAAACTCACAGTGGACAAACAAAATCACAAAGTTTCTCGTCTCTGTGTGGAGACAGACAAAGAGTGGAAAAGGACAGCAAACCTTCCCTAACCCTCAGTCTAGGCAAACATATGGCAGGATGTTCAATTTGCTTTCATCCCCGTGAGGGTCCAATGATATGCACTCTGTCCAATCAAACCAGGTACCCTTGGTGTCATAGCAACCGTTAACCCCCGGCCAGTGCTGTGTGTGTATCCTGCCCAGGTCCTCGTCTGTCACGTCCCGGCTCTCGCCAGGTAAATCCCCTACTGAGCTGTCCGTCTGCAGAACATGAATCTTCCGTGAGTCCTTGATCTCCTGCTCTTCCCTTTTCAGATACTCTGACATGAAAAAGTGTGCACTGGGGGCCTGGACCCCCGAGGAGGTGAGCACATTGCTCTGAAGGTTCAAGTAGGACTGGATGATTTCATTTCTGGACAGCTCTTTCCAGTTTGTTTGATGGAACGGGTTACCACCTTGCCCTGGGCCTGGACCAGGACCAGGACCTGGGGTGGGAACAAGGATATGGGGCTGTTGTACAGTGCTTTCAGTTCTCTGCCTAGACTGATCAGGGTCAGGAGTTGGGGCTTCCTCTGACTGAGAAGGTTCTTTATGTACCAAAGGTTTGATCTGACGCGTGACAGGGTCAAATGTTAGTCTGCGTTCTTTTAACCTCACAGGCTTAGTCGTATCCTCTATTTTCTGGCCGTCTAAATTTACAGAGTAGTCTCTTGATCTATACTTTCTCCTTTTATGCTCCAAATTGGAAACCGTTGCCCCGTCCGTGTCATCAGACGCAGACATTGCTCCCTCAGATGTCGGTCTGTGCAGTTCTGAGTTGTGGTGGGTGTGGGAAGGCGAAGCGGAGACTGACGGGGATTCCAGTGTTGCAGATATGTCTTGTGGTGGGCAATGAGGAGAGACTTCTGAAAACCCGGCCCAGTGCATTGAAGACCTAGGAGAAGGAGAGGGGTGTGGCAGCTTGTCAGCATAAGAGGCTTGGGCTGGGGAAGAAACCTGCTGGGGCAAAGACAGGGGGGAGTCCCTGGAGGAAGGGCTAGGGATGGGTGTTCCTTTTGGTGCATATGCTGAGGAGCGCTTGGTCACTGTGTCCTGCTTCATGCTCCTCGGACTGGTGGTGAGGCCACGGGGACTTTTGGCTTGATAATACCCGCCTCCTCCTCCCTCATCTAATCTGGCCTGTTGCTGCATAACAGCAACCTTGATCATAGAGGAAGTGCTAGGTAGTTTGGCCACTCCAGGGGAGCTAGGGCGGGGCTTTACAGCGTTAACTGGAATCCTGTTAATTTTGTCATTATCAAGGTGCTCTAAACGTGATCTTTCAGGAGACGGGATGACTTGCTGGTCCAGCAAGGCATCAGGACTGCCTGTGATGCCATTGGTGGTTGGTGGTGAAACAGAGTTGTCATACGAGGACAGCTTGGAGATTTTTTCAGGTAAGTGCACTCCACTGTCTCTGTGCTCAGCTCGGCGTTTGCGGCTGCTTGATTTTTCAGCTTTTGGCGAGTATGTGTTGTGGACATCGTTTCTGATTTTGACTTCAGGTACACCTTTACCAGAAACGGTGATGTCAGGAGGAGAGGCGTCTGTTCTGCAGGGGTGGGAACTACCATTAGTAGACCCAGGAGTACTTGCAGGCACAGATGGCCCAGGTTCAATCAACTTTTGCCAGTTCCTTAGAAGTTTCTTGGCACGCTTGGCAAGGTCTTCATCCTTGGTCTTCTTCCTCACATCATTGATCAGTTTTCCTAATCGAGTTTCCTTTGTAAACAATGAGAATGATTAGAAACCTCATTGTTGAAACAACTCTGCAAAATTATTATTTAATTAACCATCTTACCTCAAGTGCTTCTTTGGTGATTGGATACTTTTCAAGACAGGTGATTACCTCCAATACAGCCACCATATTGCATATCTATAAGATGGTGAAACGAGGATTTTGCATTACTTTGAGGTTACTATTTAGTACAAACCCAAATTAAACATTTATGGTGGAAAACTGTTGATACTGTGAAATTCAATGTGAATTAGATCCCTGATATATCATGAGACAAAGCTAATAGCTTATATTCATGTTACACCAGATACCCTTTTTAGTTTGAAAAACCTGCACATTCCCAAGTATTTAGGCAGTGTAAAGGCATTGACTCGTACTTGATATGTGTATGTGTGTTTGGTAGCAAGCTAGCTTATTAATCAACGTAGGAAACATTAGCTTCTTTTCTGCTTCACGACAGAACGACGTTGAAAGTAATAATGGCAAAGTGTCAACTCAAAACCCCGACAATGCAAACGTTTTGAAGTAAAATTAGGAGTCAAAAAGTTGTAAAATTTGTTTTGGGGGAGTTATGAATCCTGTCGAGAAAGTCAAACAGCGTTTGAAAGTCGACAGACTTACCTGCGTTAGCAAATTGGGCTAACTAACTTGTGGAGGAAGGCTCTGGCTATTTCCTAAAACGTAGCCATTCAGGCTAACGGTTAGTTACTCACCTCCCACACTTTAGCAACAAGGGATTATGTGCATTCAAGGGTCTGAAGCAAAACCTGTTTAGTATTAAACACACGGGTAACTTAAGGGTAACGTAGGTAATTATCGGGCAGGTGTACTCATTATATTACTTTAAGCCGTTAAATGCTTCAAACCCGCTTTACTGTTATGGCTAGGCTAGGAGTTAGCATGCCAGCTACATGAACCAGCTAACGGTAGAAGGTAGCAGCTAAGTTAGCTCGCAAGCTGTCAAATGAGGAGCCCAGCGTCTCGTCATCTTTTGTGGTCAGTTACAATTTCCTGGCTCACCAAATCCGTGTATCAGGTTTATTAAAGAACAATTGCAGACATTATTGACAGTTTTAGGATGGAACTGTTGAGACGGGTTTGCCGGAATGCAGGTAAACAAGCTAATGTTAGCCCCCTAGCCTGCTAGCAGTACTCACATTGCTGTGACTGTCGATGGCCTGCAGCAGCCGGTCCTTCATCTGCTGCGGGGTTGCTGAGACCGTTGTCATTGCCCGTTTGGTGGGATCCGGTAGATGGAGGGAGGAATCCTCCAAAACGAAAACCAGATGACAATAAGGACTCAAAAGCAGGTGCGGTCACACCTCAGGCGACCGAACAGCATATTTTTCTGTCGCCTGGATGGAGACGGCTCGCTTTTCTCACATGTAGTGGGAGATGTGTGCGCTGTGTTGGCCGTGGGCTGCTGCCTGCTCGGCGCTCTGGTAGCTCACTACCAGGTGCTGGATCTCTCGACGGCCTCCTGCTGCATGCTGGGATACGATGTATGCGCTTTGACGTCTGTACGTAGCCAAGTAAACATCCCTGGCGTCCACCTACACTCCCGGGTATGCCCATGGAAATGTTAAAGGTGTACAACTCTGCTCAATTAAGTACTCACGATCAGTTATGTGTAATAAACCAGTGTTACGTAATTGTGTAGTTCAAAGGGAGTAAACAGAGATCTTCTTTTAAAACAGAACAAATCCAACTGATGTAGTTGCCACTGTGTAACAAGCACAGTCCAAAATCTTTTTTACTTTTCTTTTCTTTTCTTTTCTTTTTTTTTTTTTTTTGCCAGCCATAGTAGTAACTTATTCAGGGGTGGTATGAGGTAAGTGTGTCAATGAAGTCTGTCTGCCAAATTATAAGCAATGCACCGCTGTAACTTTACAAATTTGAGGAGCTTTGTCATTTACCTGCAACAAGTGATGTGGGTACAGAATCTCACTGCTTTAATGCATTGTACAATGGCATATTTCTTCTGACCCATAAAGTGACAAAGTCCCAACCTTTCAACTGAGGTGAACCAACTTAATTGGATATTTTCCTGTTTAGGCTCAAGCCTAAAAGCTAAAATGTATGCTGATTATGAAAAAGGAGAGTATAGTAAGATGCTTTACAGTTTTGATCTCACCAAAGGCACAGGTAACGGCTGGTTTAAAAGTTCACAATGGCCCTTTTATTGATTAACTCATAAGTCTGTTCATTGCATTTTTTGTATGAGGACAAATTAACACACATACATGCTTCGGTTTGAACATTCACTTTTTGAGTGGGGGTTGCTTTGAACATAGACAGCACTTTGTGCTAAGTTTAAAATGTATGAAAGGTGCTCTATAAATAAAGTTTTGGGTTTTTTTTAATCAGATTTTTTTTTACTTTGAGAGACCATTAATCTATATTAATGTTAAGCACTTTGCTCATCCTAGCTGATCAGGAAAGATGGTAGTCTACCCTGGCACTGAACTGGTGGCAAACTTAAGGCTAAAGTTTCCAAACTTAACCAAGGAATCAAGAACTAGGGAAAGTGCGCAGAGAATGAAATACTGTTTAACATATGTCAAGTCTTTGCATCTCTCTCTCAAAATAATGAATAAATAATTCATGATAAGAACTTTGATGAAAGCTTACACCTTCTCTTTATGTCTTCAAATTCAAAATTGTGTTGTCCTCAGTATAAGAATCTGGACAAATTACAGAAGCAGTGTTTGAGAAAAATGAATCCAATATGCCTCTTCCTCTGTTGACCCATATCTTTTTAAAAGATGGGGGTTGGAAGAGTTTATGATCTATACTGCTGCCAGTCAGCTCTAAATCTTATGTCTTCATAGTCAGTGAACACTTTTTGCATCCACTTTAGTTTACAGTCCATGTGTGATAAGTTCATAAACATTTTGGAAAAAAAAAAAGAAATAAAATGTGATGAGTTTGAGTAAAACTAAACTTAAAGTATTCCAACTGAAACTAGGGTGAAAACATAATAAAATGATCAATATGCAGACAAAACTCATTACCTAAATATTAAAGCAGTAATAGAAATTCACACTAATCTTCACCAGTTAATATCCACTTCATCTACTGACATTGACGTAACTGCCGATCATATATAACTCCTAGCTATACATACAGTGTGCTTAAAAGTAACTTATCAGTGTGGTAACACTTTTATCTTAGAATGTGATTTTTTAAGCACTTTAAAGATGTATGTCCAAGGTAACAATTCAAAGTACTAACAATTAAAAAAAACTGAAGTTATTCAGAGACAAAAAGCAGCAAGTTCCTATATTGGAAGCACAGAAACCTGTTTATTTTGTTGTTTTTGCTTGACAAATTACAAATTTAGACTACAAGTAACACTACACACTCACACCCACACACCCACACACACACACACACACACACACACACACACACACACACACACACACACACACAGCCTGCCTACACTTTATCACTGCAGCCCAACACTCCTGTTATATTTAGAAATAAACACCAGTCACTTTTGAGCTAAAGATTTAAACCTTCAATGTAGTGTAACTGAATGCGTTAATGTTATGCAAGATGTCATAAATGGCTGAAATCGCTGACTTAAGATTGTAGCTTCTGACCAGCAGAGGGAGCCCTTCAGTGTCTGAAAGAGGTTTGCAAGAGCAAAGTCTGTTTCTGTTACAAGAGTGCAGACAAGGGAAAATCAGGATGCTCTATCACTGGAGAAAGACACTGCTGAGCGTTTTAAGGGACTTGAACTTGAGCCATCACACTGCTCAGAGTACATTTAGGCTGGATCCAATGAGGACCAGTCATGCTTACTTTAGTTTTAGTCCCAAGGTTTTTTAAGTGGCTAAATATCAACCTACATGAGCCTTTTGCGGAAAAGACAGGAATATCACCACAAGTCATCTCGGCCATTACTTTTGTTATGTCCATCCCACATGCAAAGTGTCAGCTCATTAAAATGAGTGTGGATGGAGTGGGAGAAGCAGGGTGAATGCTGGGCGTGGGAGAGAAATCTTAAGTTATGCCAGTTATGGGGGCTGCAATCATCATGGAAGTACTGTTAGTTCTTTCTTTTGTCGTGGTGTTTTGGAGTCCACCTGATAGAAAAAAACACACTGAGGGGAAAATGTTTGCTTATTCAGATATATTTATTTTAATTTCTTTTACAAATAATAATGCAAAGATACAAAGACAGAAGCCTTCACACGAGAAAAATACATCAGGTACAGTTCAAACAGAAGCGCATTTCTTCTTCAATATAGCACACATTTACAGCCAACTTGGATTCTTTTGGTCCGATTTGACAGTCGAAAATAGAAAACACGCAGTTTGAAGAACAAGGTTTGAACCAGTAATTTTTTTAAAGGGTTAGCTCAAAAAAGTACCAACTTGCCAAGCTGTGCTGCAGATTGCTAGATTTTGCATATTCTATGAGCATAATGTTTCCTGTTGCTGAGAGCGTAATGACAGGAGCATAGTGCACCCCCTTCACGGCAGTAAAATGCACGTCTTTTTTTATACCACTGTACTTAAAAACAAAATACATTATATAACAATTTAGCTGCCATTGTACGAGGCTTGAACCAGCGGTAGGCTGTCCTCAAAATGCACATACAGGATTCAGTGATGTGAAAACCCACTGAGTGACCCCACAGGACCATGAGTCTGTCATCTTCCTCATTCTGTTTTCATTTTGAAAGTGTTCTTCCACAAAGTTAACAGATATCTATGTTTAAAGCCTGACTGTGCACTATTTGTATCTGCTATTTCTGATGGAGTTCTTCAGACAATATGCAAGAAGTTATATTCACTTTAAAAAAGTATTTGACAAGATAAAAAAAGGGGGAAAAGTCAACATTTTTCCTCTGATGTTTTCAAATTCAGCAGATATTTCTAAAGTTATCTTATCTATACCAATATTTGTCATGATTTTGATAATTATGATAAGTATAAAATGCATTGATCAGTTGATAGTTTCTATAATAAATCATCTCTATGTCCTTTTTTTCAAAGAAAAGGGAAAGGATGTGTTTCAACAGATGTAACATTATTATTCTCTCATTATGGCTGTACTGAACTTTGGCTCCTTTTAGTTGATTGGAAGTGGATTTAAAACTCAAATAAAATGCATAAAAAGCGCTCTTGAAAAGTGTAACTAACTTAATTCAGTAAAATTGCACATATAGAGGGGAATCTGCTGAAAATTAAACCCGTAAATTGAGTAAAAAGTGCCTTTAGGGTCATGAAATGCTTTAGGATGAGGTCCACAAACGATACTACATCCCTTTAAAAACTCAAGAAATAGAATATACATGTGTATATATGTATATATGTAGGCATGTGTTTGTGTGTGTGTGTGTGTATATATTTATATATATATATATAATGGCCATGATGGCAAAATTGTTATACAATTTGAAGTTGCATTTCTGATTCACTGTTACACTTAAATAGCAAAAAGACTTTTTGCTATTCTTCACTGCGAGTGGTTTAAATGTATTCTTACAGTATTCAACAAAGCTGAAACATTTTCTTTAAAGAGAGAAAAACTAACATTGCTCTGTTGTAAACTCTTGTTTCTGTAAACACTGGTATACATCACACCAATGGATACCTGAACGTTGATGCATTAAAAGGTGACAGTAACAGCCGACACATCAGTCAGAGCTATCTACATGAGCACAAAAAGTAAAGTGTAAAAGAAATACCCAAACGAAGAGCGGACCTACAAAGATGCCAGGCTCACGATAAAGTCTGAGGTCCAGCAGAGAAGATAAGAGCCACAATGACGTGTTGCAGCACAGGATTTCTCAGTGCATTTTCTCACTTTGACATCATAGCACATAAAGCACGAAAAAACATTGTTCCTACGGTACAGCGATTTACAAAGCTAGTCTAGATATACCATAACATAATCAAACTCTGTGGGTGGTGCACAGAAAGTATAAGCACATACCGTATATTGTAGTGTAAAAACAGAGTACCAAACAACAGCTTGTGCATGTGCATAAAAAGGCTGATTACCATAATTCTGATGCTTTAGGCTTCATTTAGCAGATATGTAGCCTACACATGATGCTGAAGTAAAAAAACAGACAAAAAAGGACAAATATCACCAAAAATTTAACACCAAGACAAACAAAGCTGTCTCAAACCCGACAAAGAAAAAGAACCAAATCTTTAAAAGGGAAAAAAAATCCAGATTCATGCAATCACAACATTTTTCAAACAAAAATGCAAAAAATGCACCAAAATTCAGAAAACATGATGCATCCAACACACTAAAGTAGTTTTAAGAACATGGGGGAAAGGGTTTTAGGAAAACTTAAATTCACCTTATTACATGAAAATTTTCAGAACAGTTTTGATTTACATTATGTGGAAACAATGGTGAACTGCAGTGCCACACATGAACCTTAAGGTTCATGTTGCAGCAAAGGATTAAACATTTGTGTGTTAATGAGAAATGAGAATATCCAGGCTCTGGGCATTTTCTCTGTAACTAAATGATAAAATTCAATATACACTTCTCAAAAATTTGCTGATCCAATCTGGCATGGTGTCATAGCCCTGCTAATTTTAAGTGTGCTTATCTGAGAAATCCTTCTAAACTGTAACAGTTAATTTATCTACTTTTATGAGACACCTTCAGCGTTCCACAAGGGTAAATTGTTTTACAAACTTTAGCTGTTGAGAGCTGCTCAGCTCTGGTCACCTCTGTCCTAAAAGTTTGTAATATGCTCCTGAATTTTGAAAAAATCTCTGCAACAGTAAACAGCTAACAAAATACTCACTGTTTCAGTAAAAAACAGCTCTTTTTAAATAGACTACATTTATATGAATTTTGAAAAATAACTTTAATTATACTTTTTCCATGTTTGTTTTCTACTTTTTATTTTTTACAAGAAGGCAAGTTTAAACAGAAAGGGCCACAAGAGGTCTAGTGCACACATCAGTCATATGAGAGTGAATTATTTCTCCCGTTAATCAGTGTTTTAAATAAATGCATAAAGTGCAACATGAGATATGGGTCACATTGAAGCTGTGGATGCTGACACCACAGAGGAGTGTTTTAAAGCCAACGTAAACCCCCTCCCAAAAATATAATCCAGAACCAAAGAGTCGGAGCGACATGTAACAAATCAATAAGACAAGATGAGCATAACAAGGTACGGGTTTCAGTGTCACTGTAGTGCCAGAAAAACAACAAAGTCATCAAATGAAAGTAAGAGAAACAACATGACAAGTCACCTTTGCAAGGAGGGAAACAAACAGGTGAGAGATGTTTGGTCCTACAGTACATAAAGGCTGGACATGAGTGCCGATGAGGACAACAGAATGGCATTCAACAGATGTGACCGAAATACATTCTCATTGCATCAACAATGCTGTTCTAGTAAAGAGGCAGTTTAATTGTCTGGAAAAATATATATATTTCAACTCCACTGAGGTCACATCTTTGGGAGAAATCCAGGAGAGTTTCTACTGTGTGCCGCACTCACTGAGCCACGATTTATCACATCATACTCGTCTGAAAGAAAACTAGAAGAACAAAAAAAACAACTCATGGCACATCACTATATGAACCTTGCACATAGGCTTACTTTATAAGGGTTATCTTTATGTGTTTCACGTGACAGTCCTAAATCAATCGCAGTAGTTTTGCATAGATAGCTTTACGCAAAATCTAATCACATTCTGTACATGAGAAATCGAACACAAAACAAACCTGTAAACATCTATTTCACAAAGAAAAAGAAATCTTTCTTAATCCATGTGGATTGGAGTGATGAGAAATGCCATGGTAGTGACGATGGATAAAGACCTGCACACCTCAAAAACACAACAGTAATGCAACCGTAAATGATGTGGGCCTGACCACCTGTAAAACACTAACTCCACATCTGAGATGTATTTTTTATCATTTAAATAAAAGTCATCTTTGCATGAAAACTCAAACGTTTAACTATTAAGGCAAAACAAGTATGCACAGTGTTTTGTGATTTCATGCATAACTGGAGACTGCTATAAACTGTGGTAATAATTAATGATCAGCATTTCTCTGAAACAACTTAGCTGGCAAAATAAATGAGTCATCTTTTTCTCAAGATGTAACTTAGTGGAAAATCAAACTATGCTCGACTTTGGATTCTTTAACAAACCAACCAACCAACTGAAAGTGCCACCAACCTGACCTTGATCTGACAGATGTTTCCTCCAGCTCATCACCCAGCTGTACTATATGAACAAGTGTGTTGAGTACTGTGTGATGATAAGGGATTACTCTGCAAACACTGAGGGTCCTGGATTCATGTTCAAGCTCCAAAAGAACAAAGCATAAAAATGAACCAAATGGATTAAAAAGGAGTGACAGATTTGCAAAAAGGGATTCATACCACAACTTGAAGGTCATCAGTCCTAAATCTTGGTTCTGGTGCTGAAGAGATGGGCGGCCGGCAGCAGTCTTCAATTTAAGATGCATTTCTACAATGATTTCTCCATAAAAAGCTCTTCTGGGGTGTGATTGGGTTTCACTGGAACGATGCTTTGCCCTGACAAGGTCTTAACTTATACACTCAAGCATACCTCTCCTCTTGGATTTATCCTCTGAAATGTGACACCTGTCCTTACTTCCCCACAGGGCAAAGGCGTTCAGACACCTGCGCACTGGCCAGTGGTGCTGTGTTGGCTAAAGCCGGTCAAGTCGAAACGCATCCTCTGTGGCAGAGTCAGCCAGGACCATGTCAGGGTCATTGAGCATGTGCAGGCCGTCAAGAGTCAGTGGGTCGATTTTCAGATCATCAAGTGGGAACTGGGAGTCAATATCGAAGCTGACATCTGTGGACAGTGAGCCCGTCAGGTCTTTGGGCAGGCTCGGGGGAGACTCTCCACTCACTGCACAAAGGAAACAACAACTTTACAGACCAAACAGTTGAAGAAATCATAAACGGGTTTGAATATATGTGAATTAGAGAAAGCTGACTGATCAAAATGAGCTATCACTGACAGCAAGAAGAGACAGTGAGCTGGCTTGTCAGGTTATAATTTGACAAAATAAAACTTGCTGTGAGAGGCTTGACATCTTGACATAATAATAGCGTATTTAGGTGAAGAGGCAGTCAGTAAAAGGCAGTGCAAACTTCCTGAAACTGACAGGAAAACAGTGGGGCTGAAAACTTGTGTCAGAAACACTTTTAATATATTCATCCAGAGAAATAATAAGAGTAAGGAGAGATTTGATCAACACTGAGTGTCTGTCACTGTCCATCGTAATCAAAGTCCCAGCTCATGTTGTAGATTATGGTTTTCCCTCTGTTAGCTTATTTGGACAGTACTAAAGGCCACTCCAAGGAACTTTCATTTTATGTTATTTTTAGCGCCCCCTGTAGACAAAGTTGTACTTCTGTGTATTAAATGGGCACGATCACCATGACATCACCCATCTGTTTGTGAAACAGATGTTGGAAGCAAATTGTTGACAGGGGCCATATTGGAACTGAGGCGGGCTTTGAGCCTTCACACTAACAGCTGAAGAGTAACCGCCTGTAAACCTCGCAAGGCGCCGCCCTGTTGGCTATGGCTGCCTGTTGCAGCAGCTCTCTCTTCTTTGTCCGTTTCTTGTAATTTTTTTCGTCTCTTTTTCGTAATCTTTGTATTTGGAGTGGATCATTACTTTGTATGGCTCATTGATTGGTCATGGACACCAAACTGATTTTGTCTTCAGTGATATTTTTACTACTTTTTCTCCTGTGTTTGTCTGGAGATCCTACATGTATCCATGGCTGCATTGTTTATATGTAAAATCAGCTATAGCAGCCTGTAGCATGTCAATGCTAACTGGTGTAAGGCCTGATGTCTTCCCACAAGGTGAGGAGAAGGAGGTGAGGACGACGTGCTGGTTCTCAGGTGTGAGCTAAGAAGTGACAACATGGACCTGTCCTTCCATCCATCGTTATTGGGAACGTAAGATCTATCTCCAATAAGATAGACGAGCTAGCTGTGCTAACCCATCAACAGAGGGAATACCAGAGGGCAGAGTAGCATCATGCTATTCACAGACATGGCTAACGGAGCTAACAAAATATTCAAGATAATTAAAGATAAATGCCTGAACTCATTGAGAAAATCTGACAATGGGGTGAGAACACCTTGTTTGTCAGTTGCTTGTTGAGTCTAATAAGGCATTTTCCTCTCAAAATAAAAATTGCTAAGATTTTGTTTTTGCATTTAGGATGTTTCATGTGTTGTATTTATCATTTGAAAACATTTTCCCCCTTGCAGACAGCTTCTGAATGCATACAGCTTATGAATATGTCACTCTTTTGCAGCCAACTCTGAAGTGTGACTTATGTCAGCACTTTCCAGTGACGCAGGGCTAGAAGATAACAATGCCTGATCAATAAACAACGAGGCCAATATGCTAAAAAAATCCAATCTAATTTGTTATAACAGCCAATTAATCCACAGCTTGTGTGGATAGAAACTCACTGTGTATGATCAAAAATCACGCTTCATTCTGGTGTCTCTCCTAAAAGGTTTTCAACAAGATCCTATCCTCAGCACCGTTCTCTTATAGCGACACACAAGCCTCACGTTAGTCATAACAGCACCTGTGAGGATGATGTTGGGGATGTTGCCATGGCTACTGTAGCCCAGCTGCTGAGAGTCCTGCAGGTTGCAATGGCCACCAGTTAAACCCATCATGAGCGCCTGGGAGTAGTTGAGGGTGGAGGTCTGGTTAAACAGGCTGTCAGAGCTGATGGGAGTTTCAATCATGTTGAACTGCTCCAGCTGGAAATGATGACAAAACAAAACATCACAACCATCAAAGCTGCATCTGGGATAAAACGGCAAAGAAGGTGGAGCGAGCTGAAGGCTGAACTAACAACACTGAAGATGTGTGACTGGATGTATACCTGCTGTGAAAGCGCACTGGCCTGAAGAGATGGGAGCTGCTGGTCATAGAAGTCTGCAAACACACTGCCCAGGATGGAGTTGTGCTGCAACAACAAAGAGTGAAAATTAGCAAAGCTGGACTCGAACCATCTTATGTTGACCACTAAATATCTATAAATGTTCATTAAACATGAAATATGGAGGATAAAAGAAGACAGAGCCAGAGCGGCTACAACACTGGAACAACAAAGAGCCTCATGAATTCAAAGACATCTCAAAATATTTTCCTTTTAAATAAATTTACAGTGAGTTTGATGTTTGTATACCTAGGTTATATTCCTATGTATGTAAGAAAGAACACTAACTAAAGATGCAGGAAAACCGAAAAGAAGCTAAAATTAATCAGGTCATAACAAACCAGATTTGAAGCCAAACACAAACACAAAACATGTGACAGTCTAGCTCAGCATTCATCACCTCATCCTGCGTCCTGCAATTGTTAAACCTGCCATTATTTACAAAGTTTGCTGGAATACATCAGGCACACTGTTTACCTCGGATCAGAGGAGTTTATGGATTTGGTGTCTGAGCTAGTTCTGCTGGCACCAGGGAGTTAGAAACTGCATTGAAATGATAAAAAGCCTGCAGAAAACACTCCTAATCAATAAAAAGAAAAACAAACAGGAAAAAAATTGGGTGTGTGATAATTATCTGAATACGGGCCTGTGTCCACTAAAGGTGTTTTTTTGTGCTGGTGGTGCCCACTACCTCTATTCTTGCAGAGACACTCAGGGCTGACCTGACGAAATCAGGCACACGAGATCCCCGCGAGAGAACGCATGGAGCTTTTATGCTTTTTAACTCCCTGCACAGCATCCGTTGGTGTCCATTCCCAAACTGCAGGGGGGCGGCGTATCACAAACATACATCTACCGGAGTACTAAATGAGAGTCAAAGAAGTTTGCCTTTGTTTACAACGTGACGGCTGTTTTCCAAACCGCCTACTACATACTACATGTGTAGGTGCTACATACAACCTACTGCTTTTGCTTGTAGTATGTAGTATGACTGTTCTGTTGGGTCTGTTTTGTAGTATACTACTCTGGTTTCCGGTTTCAGAAACAGAGCTACGATGCTACTACTGATGTTTTTTTTTTTTTTTCCCTTTATCATACATGTAAAAAACAATCTATGGACAGAACTAAGCCTTTTAGTTATTTTGTTAATAATATCACACAGAATCATAATACTTGATAATCTATCTTACACCAAAAGTTATATCGTTTACTGAAAATAAATCTGTTCCAGGAAGTGATGAGATTTACTCGTGTTTCTTCGCATCACTTCACGTCTATCTCAACGACTGTATAACGTTAGTGTTGTACTGTAATAATAGTGCCGACTCATTCCAGTAGATGGCAGTAATTCACCAAAATCTGCCACCTGCATTGATAAACAGTGTTAGCGCCGTACATTGTGGGAAATAGAATGTCAGGTAGTCTGGTCCATTGCATACAGAAAAATTTTCCTGGATCAGTAAGACATCCGAGGATTTTTAGTATATTGCAGATTTTGCAAGTTTTCGCATACTAACTTCTACATACTGAATTTCAGCCAAAATAGTAGGCACTACTAGTGTAGTAGGGGGTTTGGAAAACAGTGGACACATCTGTCCCAAAATTTTTTCCAGGTTATCGTAACCGATTCCTCTTCTCTGCCAAGAGTGGACGCAATTTCACGCCATAAATTATTTACCACTTGGTTATCATAGCGATCTCTGTGTGAAGAGTCATACAGATGCCTGTATTTCTGCATTTCGACCACTAAGAGATCCCATTCTTTTGCCATCTTGCCTGAGCACCTCTGTCCAGCAGGTTAGAAATTTTCTAGCTTGTACGGTGCGGAAATTTTCCGCGTGAAAGGGATAGTGCGAGGGGGCGTAGGTGCAAAAATTATGTAATTTGTCTGTACAAAGCCATACGAACCCCGCGGACGCGTCAAGCATAAATCCGCCTTCAAGCAGTGTTAGCTGTTGCAAGATTGGGACTGGGTTGTTTTGAAACTTGTGTTGTCTTTCACAAGTTCATTTTTCAAAAGAAAACATAAAAATGATAAGACGCTATTACTGGCAATTAAACGCATCAAAACTGTGGAAAAACGAAAATATCAGGAACCTGATCAATGGCACATATCAGAACAACTTAGTTCAACAGTCCACTGTTCAAAAGGTCAGCTGACTCTGAATACTCCCATCAAATGTCAAAGTGACTTTCTACAACATAAGCCTCCTCTTCTAGCTTCTAACCTCAGTGTTTTAATTACCACCAACCAAATAGGATGAAATTCACATGGAATAAAAGGAATCACTGTAAATCTAATCCCTTTTAATCTTTTTCCTCCCTCCACTGACTCATCCAGCGTGAGCTAATTCTCTTCAAGTTCTTCATTTTCATGTCCTCATTGAACCAGCAGCAGAAATTCTCCTATTTCATTGTGGCCTCGTAATGTATAAGTAATTGGATCATATTCTCAGCCCGTGCTCCCCCCTCCTTCAAAACCAAATTATCAGTGTGTGCTGCAGATGTCCCCACAGGGCAGAGCAGGATAATAGAGCACACAGCTTGTCAGCTGCGGTTTAGCCTGTGGATAACCTCGGGACTGAAAGTGAGCCAGCTTCAGCTCAGGAGAGAACCAGCAGGACAAACATAAAGAACCCAAACACACACACACACACACACACACACACACACACACACACACAAAAAAAAAACGCAGAGAGCATGTTTCATCATTGTCACCTGCCAAATTTCTTTTTCACTGCATCCCAAACACAACATCACACTTCGAGTTAAGCAAAGGCAAACACTGAAATAAACAGACACTTACATCTTTGGTTAGAAGGAGGCTTTACATAAATGCAGTACTGATTGTATATTCTGCATAATCCATAATTAAATGCATAATTTATGGTTTATTTAGGGAATTAAAGCAGTAACAGGTTAACAGAGCAGCTTACATACCAGGGTTTTGAATCTCAAAGGCTTTTAAAGAGTCTAACACCACTGAACCATGTTTACCTTGGGTGTGTTAAGTGTTTCTTAAAGCACCACCCTGTAAGCAAGGCTCAGCTTGTTGTGATGCAATCGTGAGTGTCATTATTCAAAAATGCCTTAAATCTCCATGCTGGTGGAAAAATCACAATAAACACAAAAATCTGATGAAAACAGACACATAGAGAGTGCAGAGTCTCATAAAGCGGGACTTTGGGGGGGAAACAGTGAAGATGCAACGCCAGAACTACAAAAGCAGCGAAGAGGGAAGGTCAGGGGGACAGCTACATAACAACACATCAAAGACACGGAGTGCTTCAACAGGTTGGTGGTCAGATCTGGGCAAAACAGGACCAAAACTACAGCCATGAGTTTTTAACTGTTTTTTTTTTAAACCAAGAAATAAAAAGCCTTTACGCAAAAGTCCTTGTTAAGAAACTCTCTTAAGTATCATAAACTTGATTTTCTTCCTGAAAAAAAAATAGTTTAAAGCTATGAATTTTCACTTCCTTTTTTAGGGTCATAGTTTTAAAACCATCACCAACTATGATTGTTAGGTTGGCAACTTACATAGAGGTAAAACTGTATATTCTGTTTTCTTTTCCTCCTTCCTAAAATCAATACGCCGACTTAAGTTTCCAAAATACCCAGCATTTCTGAGATAGCATTTGCATGAAAAATGATAATATAATGATCAATATGTTTGGCTGTATACCTCTAACTCTTAGATGTGACATGGTTACAATTAAGTATTTTGCATTCCAGTCAATGAAACAAACAGAATACTTCTAGAAAAACAAAATAAGCAGAAAAATGCTAAGCTAACAGCTACCGGAATAGACTAGTGTCTCCACAAACAAACAAATGTATTGTAAGCTGCTTACTGCAGACTTGTGTAATTACCAACAAGCTAAGCTAAGCTAGCATAAGCAGCTAATATCAGACTGGGTACAAACAGGCTAAGCTAATGATACCTGCAAACATTAAGCTGACATCTTTACTAACATGATAAACTAAGACTAATTTCTTACATCAGACTGGTGCAACTACAAACAAGCTAAGCTAAGCTAGCATGAGCAGCTAATATCAGACTGGGGTATAAACAAACAAGCTAAGCTAATGTTAGCTGCAAACATCAAACTGGCAACTTTACAAACACAATAAACTAAGACTAATTTCTTACATCAGACTGGTGCAACTACAAACAAGCTAAGCTAAGCTAGCAATAGCTGCTCATATCAGACTGGGGTATGTACAAAAAAGCTTAGCTAATTTTATCTGCTCACATCAAACTGACATCTTTACAAACATAATAAACTAAGACTAGCTTCTAATATCAGACTGGTATAACTATAAATAAGCTAAGTTGAGCTAATGTTAGCTGGCAACATCAGATTAGTGAATCCACAAACTGGCTAGCATAAGCTGCCAACAGACTGAGATATATGCTCACAAGGTAAGCTTATATTAGCTGCTTACATCAGGCTGGTGCACATGCAAACAATATAAGCTAGCTGGAGCTGCTATTATCAGACTGGGGTATGTACAAATAAGCTTGGCTAATGTAAACCGCAAACATCAAACCTGCGTCTCTACAAACATGCTAAAATTAGCCTCTTAAATCAGACTGGTGTAACTATAAACAAGCTAAGTTAAGCTAATGTTAGCTGGCAACATGATATTATTCCTGGAATCAGGTCATACTTCTTTTACACAGCACTCATTAGAGACAGCCAACAGTTATTGCTAGTGTAAAACTTTTTATATTCAATTTGGAAAAGTTTACTCTGAAAAGACTAAAACTGGAACTGTCTAGTATACATGCTAATGTCAGTTTTTAGTTTTTAGATATTTCTGATGGTGACTTCAATATCAGAATTTCACTTGAAATTCACTTCAAGTATTAACACAGTCAAAGTAACTGAGTCAGATGAATGACTAGCTGAGTTTAGCTAGCTATCTTGACAAAGTTTTTTTTTTATTTTTTTGCCCAGATCTGCTTACGTCAACACAATACAAGCAGCCGTGAGGGGGCAGCCACTGAGTCCTACTCGGCAACAATAACCACGGGACTACAATGCAGGGGACTGTGAAGTTTAAACAGAGCTTGCAGCTCGCTGATCCACACGCCCTTACTTGAGGCGAGCCTCCAGGTGAGAAGCCTTGATTGGAGACGGGGGAGGTTGGAGACTGATTGGCAGAGGATCCAATCCTACTGCGGTACTGTTGGAGGGAGGAGGGCTGATACAAGAGGATACGTTCAAGTTACACACAGTGGAGGAATGTCTTTACTGTTATCTGCTTGTTCTGGATATGGAGCTTTGTCAAATATATTTCTGGAGCTTGTCTTGCTGAAAGTTATCCATTTAAGCTGTGGCTGATGGCGGATTCAATAAAATATTGGTTCAGAGGCTGAAAAACAAATAAATTAATTACAGCTCTGCACAGTATGTGCCTCGCTTCATCAATGTATTAATTTAGAATGCTGAAGAAGATCTGGGAGAAACACAGAAAACAACAGGGGATTAATTAAGAGAGGAAATATGTTGCCAGCAATCAAAGCTAAGAGACTGAATGCTGCAAAACTGGAGGATCGCAGAGAGCCAATCTGCTCTCTTTTGTTCTCTTCACTCGTTTCTGCTCTTTGCCACTCACATATCCAACAAAATCAAAGGAAGAATATGTGCACAAGTTAAAACAAGTGTATTGGTTGATAAGTATAAAGGCACTGTCACTATGGATTACATAAAATGCTGAGTAACTCAGATTTAAAGGTGCAGCAATGGCATGGTTATTCTCATAGGAGTCAAAGCTCTCAGAAGTTCAAACCTCCATATTCACAATCTATTGACAGATAAGCTATCAAAATATTGGTAGCATGTGATACAGAAGAGATAGAGCAATTCAAGGTCTTTAGATAAACTATGATTTGAAAGGCTCTGTTTGGAGAAAAGGAAAGAAGACTGCATCATCCATAATGTCACTGTGGCAAACCAAATACGGGCAAAAAAAGAATGTAAACGTGCTGTACACTGGCAGTGAAGAGATAGTTCAGTCTAAGCTGTTTCACTTGACCTCACACTGCCGGTCTCCAACTGAGACCATGCAAATGTAGGCCACTTCACGTGTGCAGTTATCCAAACAAATTCCCACTGCAACAGAAGAAGAGTAGCCAGAGCCAAGATCTGAAGGCCAGGAGAGAGCTGCAAAAGCATTTAGAGCCCTTAACGTTTCGTTTACCCTTTTCAGAGCTTTCATCTCATGCATCAGCTCTTGTTTTCATTTAATCTCATTGTAACTTTAGATGCAAGCCTCTCAAGGATTGATTATCGTCAATCTTTAAGCACAGTTGCAGCCTTGATGGACAACACTAGAAGAGATTTTTGAGTTAAGAGAAGAAAACTTTTTCAGTATCAGTTGTTTGCCTTTATTTTCTGACCAAAAAACTCAAGGTGGAATTTAAATCTCTCTTGTGTTCTTTTGGTAAAGTTTAGCAGAAAATAAACAAATGGCTGTGTTGAAAGCATACACTTCACTAGAAATGCATCTGTAATGGACTTATTAAGGCTGGTGACGGCGCCAGTGACCCAACCTGGAATCTTATCATCAGTAAAGAAAGCTGTGGTGTGTCCTTTGCTCACCGCGTTCATGTCTATGGTCATGTTGGTTTGCGAGGACGTCTGGTTGTCTGACGTCGGGCAGGAGTTCACCGAGGACAGCTGGACCAGACCTGTCTGCTGGAAAGACATCAAGCACGGAGTCATGAATCAATACAGCAGTTCTTCCTCTCATCTCATCATATCAGAGCCTTACCGCTCAGAGCATGTCAGGATCTGCTTTGTCTGCAGATATTTCAAAAGAATTAGCAAAGAACAAATGTGAGCAGAGGGATTATTCTTTAAACCAGAGCATTTTGATTCATGATGTTTATTCAACAGTCATTCTTGCAATCCTGTCATGTGGTGTTTGCATATTTTAGTCCAGATAAAAACCAAGTATCAGTATTAACTTTTTTACTCTCTAATATTGATAATTATTTTACAAAGAGATAACAGCAGTTGGAATTATTAATCAAGAAAGTTTCCTTTCTCTGAGGGTGAACAAGTCAACAAATTAGTTTTAATGTTTCATTAATGAAGTGCTCTAACATCAAAGCAAATTTCCTTCACAGTGTGTGAGAACAGAGAAGAGTTTTACTGTGCAGGGGCAGAAATATGGTATTACATCTCAATCAGTATATTTCTTTCAATGATTTGATAATTATCTTTACATTTCCCTCCACTTTAAGGAAAACTGCATGCTGCCACAGAAGTGGGGTAAGACGAGGGGTGTCTGCTAGCGTTTAAAACAGGTAAATAACTTTTGCATCGGAGACAGTTGTCTGTGCCAGCCAAGCTAGCTGCTCCAGGATGATTTTTTTGTTAACACTCTGTAAAAACCGTCAGTCTCAGTGGAAAAATACAACTTTCCATCAAACAAACCCTTGCAGGTGTGAACACACAGCCCTAATTAGCAGAAATAAGCTGCAGTTTCATGTCAGGTGTTGATGTTTCCACATTGAGATGCTTTCGTATCATTTTCGAAAACACAAACATGCGCTGGCTGTCAACATTTGTCTCTGATTGTTGCAAAAAACATAAAATTGCTTTATTCTGAGCTGAAATGAAGCCTCTTCATTCAGCAAGAAGCAAATCTTGACTCAAACCTTCATTCTGCATCAAAGGGCACAGACAGGTTAGATTCTTGGATTTTTAGCCTTTTTTCTTTTTGCACAATTATCATTTTTCAAGAATTGCATGTGATTTATAGACTTATTGAACTGGCACTGAAACAGTCATTGCTTTTAATATTTCATTATGGTTTCATTAGTTTCATTGGTAGTAAACAGTTTGTTTAATATTTCAAATCTTGGCTCACTTGCTGATTCTGCTGCTGGGCCTGGGACGGCGGCTGCTGGCTGAAGAAGGCATACTGGGACAGTTGCTGCTCGAGGTTCATGGCGTTGATAGCCGCCTAAAAGAGTACAGAAACTCAAATAAGAATTACTCGCTCTGGATTTCTACACGCCACACGCGACCTCATGAAAAATGACAACTGTTACGATGCAGCTTAAAAAAACAACAACATTCAGTTACTCCTCACACATGTCTGATCATGTGGACGCAGCAGAGGTCAGGGCAGAAAGCAGAGCCGTACCTGAGACAGAGACAGAGGAGGAGATGTAGGGGAGAGCTGCAGGCTTTGAGGCTGGTGAGAGTCTCCTGCATTCAGGATGAGAGGGACCATGTTGTCCTGCCCGGGCTGCATTTCCATGGTTACTGTGGGCTGAGATGTGCTCACTCCTACCCAGAAAACACACAAACACAAAAAGACAACATAAGGAAAGAGCTTTTTAAAAGCACAAACAGAGTCATAGAGGAATTGGAACAATAGAGAGCTTACACGCTGAGATGAAAAGCATTAGTACCCTGCACGTGACTCAGTAAAAGTTAACATTTTGATGCTAAATGAGAACAGACCGCTGTCTGTAGAGTTACCTTGGGTGTTTGCCAGATTCTGTGTGCTGTTGGAGGCGCTGAACGAGGCGGCTGCAACATCATCTGAGTCGAGCGGGGTGGGTAGCGGGGGAGGAAACTGGATATTGGTCAGGTCAGGAAGAGAACCGCCGGTGTTGAGGACTGCTGGTTTTAGTGAGGCGGTCAACTGCTGGTCTGGAGACGGGAAGATGCTGCAAAAAGAAACAGACAGTGAAGAGGGATCAATAGAGAAGAACAAAGTGCCAAAGTACAATAATGTTTAATTAAGACTGGAAGGCTTTGATGTATTCATTTAACGTAAACATATTCAATCAAATGTGTGTAAATGTGAATTTTAATTAAAGCAAAAACATCAAATATGTTGTAAATCAGAAAGTAAAACAAGTCTACAGACCAGGTCTACTTAAAAATGCTATAAGGAGGATCTGTTTGAATTGCACTCCCTCGCCACCTTGTGGCCCGGAGTCTTCAACCACTGTCGTAAATTACTTTCAGTGAGGTGTGTGTTTGTTTTGGAATTAAATGGAGATCGGATCAAAACAAATTTTATCTGTTGAAGACAACTTTTTACTGGATACAACGCGCTGAGGTAAGGTATTTATCAGTACAGTTACGTAGCGACACGGTTTGAAAGGTGACATCAAGCAAACATAGTAGCCGGCTACATGTTAGCCTGGAGCTCTGACGGATCTGTAAGCTAACGTGACAACAAGTAAACACTGTCAGTTTTTGAGTAGTTTAGTAGCTGTTTATATTTAGCACAGCTGGCAGCCCGGTGCTGTAAGACATGTCTGTAATGTGTAACGTCAGTAAATCCTGGTTAGCTATGTCCTGCCAGTCACCTACCAATCAGAGCTAACGTAACCTCACTCTTTATTTTATTGATAGACTCTCAAGTTTGAACAGACCACTGCAGAATAACTGCTGACTGAGGGTTGGAGTGAACATTATCAATAGCAGTTTAGCTCCTGTGTTATAGAGCGATACAGCCCGAGCTAAAGGATAATTAGCCTTTAGCTTGGGCTGTATCACTCTCCCATTTATCTTTCTTCTGCTCTTCTGTTCTTTTTCTGTCTGACAGTTAGGCTCCTGTTCCCACCATCACTACAAAATTAATCACAGAAATCTTTTTTAGCAGAGAAAAACACAGATCTCTGTGTTTTATCTCGTCTCACAACTAAACTTCATCAGCTGGCGTGGTGTTGTCATAGAGACCTAGATGTGCCGTAGATCAATCTGGTCTTGTTTGACTCGAGCTGGAAGCTAAGAAGTAGCAGTATAAAATAATCTGTAACCACCAATATTGGTGGTGATAATCTCATTTTAAAGTGTGGATTAAGATCAGGCATATATCTAGAAGAGAGACTTTTTCAAGATCACTTTCAAACTCCTCACAGCCCCTTTAAGAAAATCTGTAAAATACTCACTTAATCCCAGGAACTTTGCAGGGCTTGGACCTTAACATGTTCTGTAGAAAAAAGAAAAAGAAACTTATGGAACCAGTTTGTAAAGACAACAAAGAAAGCATGAATGTTCATGTTAGAGCTGGACCTTTTTACACTCCCAACTCTGGTCCTGTCCATCTTCGTCAACCTCTCGTTTGATTGCTTCAGCCCCAGGTACTGTGAGCAGGAGAACTACAGAAGCACAACAGCAAAACAAAGTAAAGGTGATGACTGAAAAACTAAAATCAAGCTCATGAAAAAGGACAAGAAATGCAAGAGTAGAAGAGAAGCGAAAAAATAAACTGACACTAAAGTGCATACCTCCAAAATATCTCAGGGAGGTTTATAGAAATTCAACCAAAGCGCCTCTGAAATTAAAATAATCCGCGTCACACAGCTGTTAGCAGTCACATTTATCAGACGCTGGGATACACTCCTTCCTGCCAGCAGTCAGCTTCCTCCTCTGCCTTCAAAGCAACATTCAAAACCCTTTCATCGCTGACTGGAGGGCACTCGACTGAGCTGCCAAGAAAAAGCAGCAAAATGACAAAAAAAATAAAAAAATCCAAAAAAAAGGAAGAAAAAAGAAAAACAGCTTACGACAAAACAGGCCCAAACACCGCGACCATCTTCTGCACATAATAAGCACCTGAACACTCTGAGTCACTAAAAGCAGACCTAATTAACAGCTCAGATTATACAACATGATCTTATTTAAATACACTTCCACCCTTCTCCAAATCTACTGCTCTGAATAATTTATGCATATCAGGTTACGAAACATGTTCTTTCTATTTTGTCTGAATACCATTTAAAATAAATCCTTCATAAAGAAATTTCTAAGAATCAGACATACCTCGTTTTGGTTGGAGCTCCTGTGACCCTCCTGTGAAAGAGGCCTGCTGGGCGGGGATTAATGTGCTCTGGTGCAGCGCTGAGTCAGAATTTGTCCTGCAATTTTTTTAAATCACAAAAAAAAAAAAAACAATAAGTTGACAAAATACAACAAAACTGTATTTTTTGACTTCTGCAGTGAAAGCAGTTATGACAGATAATATTCATGCACAAAAAAGTGTTAAAGGTCCCATATTTCTCCTTTTCTGCAGTTTAATATGGATCATTGATGTCTTCATGAAATGGTAGTAACATCTTTTGGTCCAAAAAGCCAATAAATCAAGCACACCAGCATTGTTTCCAGGCTCTCATAGCCCCTCTGTTCAGAACGCTCTGATTTAGTGGGCGTGACCTTCATATGTAAATGAGCCACCGCTGATACCGCCCTGCTCTTCCACGTCACTGAGAGCAGCGCCACGAGCTCAGAGTGTACAATGTTTAGAAAACAGAGAAGCTCGTTTACCGTAACATTACAGGCTAAAACAACAGGCTAACTGCAGCTAAAGTTAGCATCCTGAAGCTAACACAGAGACAGGGGGGAGTGGAGTGTGAAGTGACTAGCACACACATGCACAGTTTTACTGAGTGTAGCTGGCACATTTCCTTGATAAATGAACTCTAGCCACTAAGTCTTGTCTTCTTCTGAGATGGGAAGCTTGTGCATGGAACTATGTGGCTGTTAACAGCCAAATTCAGAGCAGTGATGGCTCTTCAACTTTGGGGAGGGAAGTGGGCGGAGAGGGGGTTTGGGGGTATCTGCTCCGGTGGACCAATCAGGACAGACTTGCTCCTGATTGGTCAAAAAAGGGACTCGCTGACGTTAGCAAATCCCCAAAATCCAAACGGCTCGTTTTAGGTCAGGATTTTACATTCACAAGCACTACTAAGTACAGGTTTGGTCATTAAATATCACATTTTGTGGGCTGGGAGGAAAGCCAAAAACCCACAAATTTCACTAAAAGACGGAATAAAGTGATTTTTGCATAATATGGGACCTTTAAACTGAAGTTTATGGTATCTGCATCAGAAAACAAAACACAGAGAAGCACATGGTGAAATTTATCCTACATTATGCCCTGTAACAAAAGTACAAATTTGTTTGACTGTAATGTTTTAACTCAAGGCACTGACTGGGATTATGCAATACATTTTTAATCAGTTTCAAAGTCTCATGTTTGTTTCCTGATCTGTCTTGATCTCACCCTTTGTCTCCATAAACAGGAAGTCAAGCACTTCATGTTGAGCAAAGTGAGACGAACTCGTCAGAATAATTACTGGAAGCTGTGTGAGCACTATATCATAACAAACAGAGCGCAGATTGAGATAAACAGTCATGCAGAGCCGGACCTCCTCAGAGGCTGTAACACGTCTTACCTCCTCCAGCTGGTATCAGGTGGGGGTGACAGATAAACAGCGCCATATGGACAGCTGTCAATGTGAGACAGCAGGTTAAGAAAATACAGCTGGAGGGAGAAAGGCTTGGCAGGTTTGATATATTTGTTGCTGCGAATTCTTTAAAAACACGGAGGTTTGATAAACAGCTATGTAGGAGGTAATGCGAATAAATCAGCATGTGATAAAAGTGAAATATCCACGAAATATATTTGAGTGCACTATAGAGATCCTGTAAAACATTCTGTGCTCAAAAATGAGGAATAAAACTTCAAAATCTGACCTCAGCTACTAAAATACCAGAAACCCATCACCTTAAGTTGCGATGGTAATTCCAGGAAAGCTTTGATAGACCTTTAACAAAGCTGTATCAGCTTCAGACTTCAGGCAGGAACCAGCACCAAATGATAGATGAAAAATGGCTAAGTTTAAAGCAACGTAATAAACTCGTGGTTTGAAAGGATATCTGGCGTCCATGTTTGTCAAAAGACAGAGGCTTTCTGTGGGGTGATGTGATTCGATTTCGGTCTCGGTAGACTCTGTCCACCAGTCCGTGGTGTCGTGTCGACCTGTTTGTGTCCATCCCTGACATCTGCAAACAGAGAAGTCATAATCAAATCAAACAGGGAGCACTGATGGGGAAGGGTTTGTAGATAGTTCTTGGGGTCATCGTTTTCTTAACTTCGAGGTCATAACTCCAAAGGGTGAGGAGTCAGAGAGTCTGTCCAGTACAGAGGTTACAAAAAATAAACATGGACTCTGGCATTAAATCAGGTGCAAGTGGAGCAAGATGAACAATTATGGACCTCATAGCAGATGGTTTGAAAGCCCCCTCTGTCATTTAAAGAGCAACCAAAAGCTTCCCTGTTGAAACATGATTTCCAAAGTGTTTTTTTTTTCTATTAATATTTGTATGAACCAACATTTTATCTCTAGTTTATCTGTAAAGTGATCCTTGGCAGGGTTGAACAAATGAACAAGCTCCCATTCAAACTCTGTCTCTTCTTCCCCTTCTTGGTTGTGCTGGGTCTGCGACGTCCAGATCTGGAAAATGATCATATAGCTTGGGCGAGTTTTTGGTTTTGACCATCAAGGATCCACATGTTTGGGTGCCAGGTGGCCTAACACTTTATGGCCAAGACCCGGAGGCTAAGTGCTCGACACAGCCGACTGCTTTGACTTCAGACCTCTGCACGTCTTCTCCACTCTCCTCATTTCTTGCCTCTCTTCTACTGTACTTTCTAATAAAGGCAAATGAGAACTTTAATAATGGTCTAGGAGTCCAGCTGCTTGTTCGACAAAACAATCGATTTGTAAACATAACTTTGGGCTCTAAGATTTTTAATGAGCATTTGTTTTTACAACTGCTCCACATTTTAGAAACGAAACCATTAATCAATACATCTCAGAATTGATCTGCAGATTAATTTATGAGTTCCTATTTCTTTTGCATTTAAAAAAAACAGAGGTTTTGTAAAGTTAATGATGCCCCTGGACTACACTGCATGATTCTATTTTACATTAAGTCTATATCTTGGTGTTGAAATTCAAAACCTTCTGGTGCCTGGAGCAAAATAATTCATGAATTTATTTTGGTGTAAAGAGGGAAAAGAAACTGCTTTGCTGTCTTTGATGTAAGGAGCAACACAGTCGAATCATTTTAACGACACACATCCTTAAAATTGAACGCACCATTTTCCTCTCTTCTGCTCTTCTTCTTTCTACATTTCAAGTCTTCATTGTTGAATATTTCTCTTCATTCTCATGGTTTTTTGGTTAACTTTTTGAATTTTATTGTTAAAGAAAATATTTGACGGACACTTTAATGCATTTAAAACAACAGCTTAATGTAATTAAATGCTAAAAGAGCTTCTGTCTAACCTAAGGTTTTGTTTTTACTCTTGCAGCACCCATTTCTGTTCAAACTGATCCAGCCATAGGCTGTATAACTAGTGGACATAGTCTTTCCAACATCACCCATCCGCTTCTGAAAGAGACTTTTGAATCAAATCAGCTATAGCGGCAATATTGGGATCTAGAGTACAGCTTATAGGGCGCCCGTCAGTCACATGAGCTGAGTTGCGCCTCTGATTGGGCGAGCTTGCGATCTTATTATCCTCTGAACCGCTGAGTTACAAAAAAAATGACAAAGTGTGTGCCGATAGTGAAATTTGCAACTCTGAACCACTTCTGAACCAGGCTGTAAATAGGTTAATTTCTGCTTTGAAAACAGCTTTTTTTTGGCTTGGTGTGTATGTGACTTCTGTTACTTCCAGAGCCAGCCTCAAGTGGACACTTGAGAAACAGGAGATTTAGCTCTTCCACATTTTCTCTTTTCTTAGCACTTCATGACTGTGACTTCCTGGTCATGGACCAATTAGAATCAAGAAGGACCTGGACTTCTGATATCAACTTTTGTCAACAGCAGACGCAAAGGTCAGTACACTACATTTTTAGCAAACTGTTAAAGACTAGAGTTGTGACTAATGTTATGGCCTGGTCCCAACCCATAGTTTTCAGGTTGTCATTTTAAATTTGACTGGGTTAAAATAAATATGAAGCATACAGAGCTAGGGGTGGGGGAAAAAATTGATGTACGAATTATCACGATTTTTTTGTCTGACAATGTCAAAATTGGGATTCTATGTCAAAAAATTAGGGCTGGGCAATGATTAAAACTTTCAATTGTAATTAATCGTATGATTTCCCTGATTAATCATAATTAATTGCATTGTAAATTCAAAATCTAATAATGAATTCAAAAGCAGTGTATAGTGCACTTTTATTGGAATGTTCTGCCATATGAACGCAAGTGCCATAACATCTGTCATGCAAACACTAAATCAGTACTTGTTATACAGTAATAGTTAAATTACATATTTAGTGCAAATCAAATTTACAAAATGTAAATACAAAATTAAAGCTTATTGCCACTGTCAGGGTGTTAAAGTGATACTCTGGGATGGAACAAGTTGGGTCCTATAACAAGGTTTAGAGCAGAAATTACCCCTACAGCAGTGTTTTTGTGCAGCAGAAGCCCAGGGCGCACACACCAAACACCCCCTCCCTGCTCCTCTGCCGGTTTCCTCTGCACTCAGACGGGGCCATTTTTTACTTGACCAAAAACACAAATAAATGGACTCCCACCGAAAAAATCTGACATCGGTCTGCATTTACGCTTTATTTAGAGAATTTTCAGCGCATTACTTTCACACAAAAACACAGCTAAATAAGGCTCTAGTTCTCTGATGGGTTGACGAGAAAATAACGCGTTAACTTGCCCAGCACTACAAAAAATATATATATTTTTTTTCAAATTCTTAATTTCAGTCTTTGTTTGTCAACTGTGGGTAAAAAGGTTACCACTTTTCTCCAGTGTAGGGTGAAATGTTTCTCTCTGACTTACATGATGTGCATTTTATGGGAAACTATGGCTTCTGATAGGCCATGTCCACATGTAGCCGGGTATTTTCAAAAATAAGTGTCTCCTCCTCGTATTTTTTTAAAAATACTTTCGCCCACATGCAGTGGAAAAATCTGCCACTAAGTGCAGCTCAAGGCATGTCGAAACCATAATAGGCAGTGTGTTTCCAGAACTAAAACCAGTGCCAGCCAATCAGAATGAGCCCCTGTCGTTCAGTTGTGACGCTTAATAATCAAAAACTCAGTTTACCGGCGTCCACACGAAACCATGAAACCGCAGTTTTGAGAAAACATTGTTTATAGTGACGCAAAGCTGTGGTTTTGTGTGGATGACAGGTGTAAACATATATAAGTATATGCGGTTGCCCAGATACCCAGCTACATGTGGACATTATCATCATCATTTAACTTTTTCACATAGTCTGGTGTTAAAAAAGCTAACTAGAAATTGTAAATATCGAAGAATTGCAATGTAAATCAAGTCGGCACCCCAAAAATCGTGATTGAACCAAACTGTGAGAGCAGCATATCGTCCCAGCCCTATACAGAGCATTTAAAACAGACCTAATGGTGCTCTGAAATAAGGAATCCTGAGTTCTGCCAGAACAAAACACACAAAAACCCCTGACTTTTCACGATGTCTATACTGGTGTTTATTATAAATGTGTTGAATAAAGTTCAGCTTTCTGGTTGACTTCTCTTTATCCAGCCTCTGCACACATTATCCAAGTTGGCTTTGACACAGCACTGTGATACTCACACAGAGGTCTACATGGAAGAGTGTAGTCACCCACTGAATAGTAAAACACACAACTAATGCAGACTGTGGGTTTATGTACTTCATCTGTTTATGATAAACAGCGTGCTATCGTTGCTTACATAAACAGTAAATATCTCACTTCCTGTGTAGCAGAGTATTAATCCCAGGGGAGGAATTTTACTGTGCATTTTTGTAGAGCTGCTACAGGTTGAAGCAATATTTCAGGATATGACTTGACCTCAGAGATGGATACAGTTTTATAAGAACCAGCTGTAAAACTAATCTTGCTATAAATTGAAGTAAAATCACAGGGTATGTTTTGTTATTTAAAGATATGTTTTTCCATCGCCAGTTAAAGAAAGTAGAGCAG
This sequence comes from Halichoeres trimaculatus, assembly GCF_033239565.1. Lineage (NCBI taxonomy): Eukaryota > Metazoa > Chordata > Actinopteri > Labriformes > Labridae > Halichoeres > Halichoeres trimaculatus. The sequence continues at coordinate 24,004,547 of NW_027437193.1, read as the reverse complement.
TGCAGAAATGCCTCACCTGAAAAGGCATATCAATACTGCTGCTTCCAATCTGATTGACGTTTGGCAAAGATCCTCCATAGTACTGCCCACGGTTCTGTCCCAGCTGCAGATACTGAGTCTTCTGCAACTGCAACTGCAAGACAAATAAAGAGTCAGAAAACAGGCTGTCTGTACAGCAGCTTCTCAAATAGAGCAAATTCATGCTCTGCAATTTGAACATGAGACAACAAGTAGGCCATAAATATAACAGAACATCATAAATAAATAACAACAGCTTAGGGTAATCTACTGCTGCTACATAACAGGATATTCATACACATTTACAGCTTAACACCCAGTGAGTGTGTATCCTACAATATACACAGCTTCAATTTGAGCATCACATCCTTTTATTTTAACCCAGAGTCTGAGGTGCTAAAATTAGGAAAGACATGAGACTGATTTTAACACCAAAAGGAAAAAGACACCACAATTACCAAACTGGCGTTAATACTAAACATCATCTGTCAAGGTTTAACACAAGCTGTTGTATTTGACTCCATCTTCACAGCAGCGCAAGGAGAATTTAATATGAAAATGAGAGGAGACAGAGGGAAACTTAGGGTGGAAGCAGTGTCTCTCTAATCACACTGGTTTTATTCCAGAAAAGCAAACTCCCTAAAGCCTCCCGACAGTGTTTATTTCAGAACGACCTCCAGTTCCATTTCCCATTAGAGAGCCCATAACCGGTCAATTAAATTTTCTAATGCAAGCCCACTGCTCACTGATGGCAGAGCAGAAAATCGAATCAGAACAATTACTCTGCCTGTGTCACTGCAGTATTTTGATAAGCTCCTGATCCCAGTTTATTTTGTTCACTTACGTATGCCATATACCCACTATGCTGTAACATCTTCAATCAAAACCTATCTTTGTATTATAAACATGAGAGAGGCTACAGAGGAGAGAAAGAGGACACAGGAGGAAAGGACAAAACTCTTAACCTGAGGCCTGTTTTCCTCTGAACTAACTACAGCAAAGACAAGAGCACGCTAAAGATGTGAAGGCCACAAGTCTCAAGCCTTTGACCAACCTGCCTCATCTCGTAAAGCACACAGTCATAACAACATGGAACAATTTATTAAGAAGATATTTAAAAAAGCATATTGAACTTTTTTTTATAGTACACTGAAACAAATTTAAAAAAGGTCTGGATCGGCTTAGTATGACATTATGACAGGGGTCTGCAACCTGCGGCTCTGGAGCCTCATGCGGTTCTTTGACTCCTTTTTAAAGCTCCTTGTAGCTTTAAAAATATTATTAAAACAAATGGTGTTTTAAATTTTTCTTACAGAGGGTATTTATGATACACCTCTTGAAATAAAGCTTTTAATTTTTTGAATTTTTTGGATTTTTTTTTTATTTCAATTTTCTGACATTTTTTCAAATTAAGAAAAAAAATCCATATTTTTAAGATTAAGCAAATTTTTGAATTCTTTATATAAATCCCCATTTTTGCAATTTTTAGAAAAATTTTCAATATTTGGAAGTTAAGCAAAATTTCAGAATTGCATTATTTAGTTTTTTTTTTTTTTTTGCAAAATTATAACATTCCAGCAAATGTTTTGAAATATTTCAATTTTGCCCATTTTTTAAAATTCCTTTTTTATTTAACACATTTTTGAATTTTGTTTTAAAATTATTTTCAACTTATTGAAACTTCTCAAATTTGCACATTTCTTAAAAATAAAAAAAACAAAGAAATCACAAAACACACAAAAACTTCTCATTTAGATAATTATTCACCAGATTATACACTTTTTTGTCTCAATGTGAAGATAAAGTAGATTTTGTGGCTCCCGAATGAATTTCATCCAGGTGAGCTGAGGCAAAACGGCTCTTTGAAAAGTAAAGGTTACAGGCTGCATTATGACATGAAGGATACACTGTGCCATTTTTTTCCCTACATTCCCTCCTCATAGATGGTGATGATCAACTTTAGCAGGAGGTGATGTTGTGTATTTATAATCTTCCCATCATTCTTTCTCTCAGCAGCTATCACTACATACCAGGCCCTGCCTCCATAGGATTTATTTTGGAGGCCAATGTTCTATGTGGCTTAAATTCGGCGTAATCTGCTGGCTTTCATCTTTGGTGTAAATGTCATTTATGCAGCAGAGCACACAGGCCTTAAGACCTGTCAGGCAAGTTTACAGAGCCACGGTGCAAACACACCTAAACATGGATCAATAAAAGATAAACCACGTTCACTATCATTTATTCACCAATTCGTGGTAAAAACGCCTTATGTACGGTATCTGTAACAGTGTGTAACATCGTTTTGTGTTACCGCCTCTTCTCTGAGCGCACGAGACGAGCTGAAAATGATCCCTGCAGTTGAACGCGCGCTGTCAAATACGCACGCACGCCCCTTTGCTTTTCACTTGCGTGGGACAAATATTGAAATAACTTTTTTCGGACGGCTGTCCTTGTCGTTATTAACCACACTACAGCACCGTTACCCTCTCACAGCTTTGTTTTTTAACAGTCGTGGGGGGAAACGACTCCAGCTGGCAAGAAGCGTCGTTTGTTATTGTTTACCTTCTCTGCCCTGGCTGCGTGCAGCTGCCGCGCGCTACAAATGCATATTTGACAGCTCGCTGAAAACAAACGAAGAGGAGGTTGGTGTTAAAAAACAGGAAAACGGTTTCGTTACCCTCGCTGCCCGAGTGATGCTGAGGTCTTTCATCACTTCTTCAAATGCAGCTGTCTCCTCAGCCTGCTTCTGGTTATGTAAAGCGATTTTCTCGCTGAATTTCCGCGGATTGTTCGAAGTCGCCATGTTTCGCTCTTCTGCTCCGTTTTCCCTCAACTGCCAGCGTCAGGCGACCCGGGGCGAGGACGCGCAACTTCCGGTCAGGGACGGCAAAATAAAACAACAAAACGTTTTTAAAGTAAGTAAATGCAGACTTTAAGTAGCCTCTGGGGAGTAAACAGACCTGTATTAACAGATGCCTGTTTTTTTTTTTAAATGTTAATAAAATTTTGTTACATTCTGTTCGTCTTAACAGCCTCATTTCAGGTCTTCTCTGAGATCACATTAACCTTGGAGTCAGGGATCCACCCCTTACGAAAGAAAAATATATTGCAGCATTTTGGAAAATATCATGTGATATATTAGGTAATATATTCCCATATTTGAGATTTAGTATTTATATTTTCCAATATATTGCAATATATGGAAAGTGGCAATCATTTGTATATTTTGCAATATATTGATTAATATATTTGATAATATATATTTAATTAATTAATATATTTGATGAAAATATAATATATTGTTTATGTGCCCTCAATATATTATTTCATGTATGTCATAATATATCCATAATATATTACAATACATTTCAAAAAATATATTGGTACATATATTTTTCTTTTGTAAGGGACAGGCTCAAAACATCAATAAAATGGGTTGAACCTGACATGGTCTGCCATATTTTTTTTTCTCTGTTTGCGTAGGCACTAAGATCCAATTTTTAAAGGGTTTGCTCTGCCAGAAAAATTATGAATTTTTTTTTTTTTTTTTACTTCAAATCCATAGTGGGATGGGTAGGTTGTCAATGAATGCATTCCAGATAAACAGAACACATGAGGGGACATCATCTACTGAAATATACCTCTTAAAACTCATCTCTAGAATTTTTTTAGAGTAATGTGATGAAAAAGAACAGGTGGTTTCTCACTTTTTCCAGATATTTATATAACTACTTCACTGAGAGTCAACTATGGCCCTAAGTTATACCATTGGTCAATTTGCCATTCTTTTCACCCCAACAGCATTTTCCCAGAAAGAATTATAAGAATCTATCAAAAATAATTGGTTATGTGCTGATTTTCCTTTAATTATAGGGGTGACCAGGCAAACAGAAAAAAAAAAATCAAAAAGTACGGCAGACCATGTCAGATTGAACCCATTTTTGAGCCTGTGGATCCCCAACTACTGACATCTGCAAACAAAGCTCTGTTTGAATATGACTGGTCTTCTCAGTTAGTTATTTGACACTTGATCAAGAGTAAAACAGTCAAACTTAGTGTATCAGTAATTAATGATTATACAATTTGATCTGATTCGATCAGCTTTGAACAAAGAATGGGCATAATATTAACCAGTGTTTCAGCGATCATCTAAATTAACATGTCTTACTCCGGAGATATGTTCATTAGCTCACTGTTTATTTGTCTGCTCATCTCCAAACCAGACAAATATTTGTGTACTTGTGGAGTTTGCTTATGGTGTATCTTATTTTAAGAAACCACTCATTATTGTTGGCTTACTGCTATCCTGACACTCAGGTAGGTTTCCTTAATTTGCATAGACTGGTTTGTTGGAAATGGCAGAATGCAGTTGTGAGCAATGCTCGAACATGTTTGACTTGTGACCTCCAGAGACTTGGACTTAAAGTCTTTGGTTCATGTTTGGATTAGCACCCAGTTTAATGGCCTGTGATCTGGTGTAAGTTAGTCTAGCTAATCTTTTTGGCTCTGTATTTCAGGTGATTAAAGCATTTGCTAAATTGATGAAACATTAATCATCATTTACAAAGACCAGCTGTCTTTCACTGTCCCATTGCAGTGAAGCTTAAATTGTGCGTTTATTTTGAAGGTACCATCGTGTAGTTTCCGGTATGAACTTGGTTGTCTTTGGGGAGATTGACGCAACCCCGTTGATGCTGTGCGTGCTCACGTCGCTGCGCGGGGGTGTAGTGGAGGCGCAGCGCACATCTGGACTGCGGAATAAAATCAAATGTCCCTTATTGAGAAACAAGTTATTTTTTCCTGTGGTTTGGTTAAAAGACAGGATTCAGTTTTTATATATTTGTTTAGTCATTTATGATGATTTCCTGTCAATTTCATCATAGTTTGACTGTTAGTAGCATCAATGTGTGTGTGTTTTGACTATGTCACGCCTGAATAAGATATTCAGGGTTTTCACATATATGATTTTAATACATCTAAATGATCTTACCTGCTGTATCTGCTCTATCTCTCCCAGGCTGGCCTAAATGTTTTTGGCATCTCGTCTCCCCCTCCTTTCTCCCTCCTGTGGTTTTGAACACGTTCCTCTGCTGACTGAGAATAAATACTATCACAACAGTGTCTCTCACTGTTTTCCAGCTGAGTGGACTCAAAAGCTGAATGGACAGCACACTCCAGTTAGAGATTTAATTCATGTGAGACCTTCAGAGAGGGAACAGTGCTATCACGTGTGTATAAAGCCTTTTCTGCAGTGCACTGAGAATCTAATCTGGAAAAAAAAAAAAAAGATATTTTGAGTGTGTCTTCTTGTTTCTTCACTGCAGTGGGAGTTTCACCTCACAGTCACAGCAGCAGATAAACAGCTGTAGAAATGAGCTGCATGTGAAAATAATTTATGAGGATGTATATCCAGCTGAACAAAAACATCTTGATCTAAAATCTTATGAAACCACGCTAAGATATCTAAAAATATTCATAATACATTTCTCCAGGCGGAGAAGATGCATTGAAGCTGTTACACCTGCCATTAAGGAGAGTGTAATTTGGTTGTAAAGTAACCATGGAAACATTGGAAAAAGAGAGACTCCAGGGCAGGTGGAGAGAAGGAGTGTGTGTTCACAGGATTATTGCTGAATAAGCCTCCAGGGAGGGGAAACCTTGAGGGGGAGCATGTTTGTAACGGCCTCTAGAAAAAGAGGAAATCCATCTGTGCAGGATTCCTTTGTGCAGCTGCTCTTCGTCAGATATCTCTAATGTTTATCTTACATCAAAACAGGCTGCGCTAACATCAGGCAAACAGCGAGCAGGGCCATCTTACAGACTTTAATGTTTCACTTCTCTCTACCGGTTCAACCTGAGAGTCTGCGGGTTGTTTCATTCTGACTGTCTTGACTGCACTTTGGACAGCTTTACATTTAAACACATATGGTCTGATGTTGAAGGTCAGATTAGAGGATGCTGGTCAGAAAGCCTTTAACGCATGGGCTGTTTCCTGATGATAATGAGCCTTTGATTTAACTATTTTTGTATCTGACACAGCTGTAAATGCATACACATTTTTCATTATCACAAAACCTTTGTGTATGCCTCTTTCTAAACTTCAACAACTTCACGTCACCTGAAAATGCAAACACAGTCTTTTATATGTCTGTGTTCCAAATATACATACAGGAGCCAAATATAAAGATCAAAAACACTTGAAATGTGGCCTTTTTGACGCATCAGAGCTTTGGCCAAACACCCAGGTGACTGAATCCATATTGCACTTAAAAATAATATGTAAGAGTATAAAAAGGCTGAGTTATAAATAAATGTGGACAATCTCTGTACAGGCTGTAAATAAGGGCTCTTCTCTTACTGGCAGGCATGCAGGAGTTGCTGTATTAACAGCATGGTAATGTGGATCACAGAGGAGCTGAGATAACAGATGGACCCACCATAGGAGTCCTGCATTTCTGTCAGCTTATGCTGGAACCAGTAATTGGTACTAGATTGAAAATTGACAATTTTCACACCACCTGGCACCTCACCATGTGTGAGTTTGTTAACCAGCAGTGACCAAACACACAGGTAGTGTTCGGTTCAATTCACCATTCTGTTATGGAGACGCATCACTGTCTGAGCTCCATCAAACAATGTATGTAGAAAGTCTTATTAATGGATGGTTTTTATTAGTCAGTCAGTTAGTCAATAAACTAATACATCCCTATCTTTTATAACCTGGCTCAGGGGCCATGATAAATACACCACAAACACCAAAGTTAAAGGTAAATTACAACGAGAAAATCACTCAGAGAGCACAGACCTCCACCAAGCATATCCTGATTGTCACCATCACTTTAGTCCTACTTTAATGTTATACTCCCTTTCAGCAGACTGTCTGCTACATTTTGGTGATAGCTACAGGTTTGTACGATAATTTGTTTCCTGACTGTTGAAAATTATGATGACCCAGTACATATTTCATATTCTGAATCTTAGTATCCAGAATATTTCAAGGATCTGGATCGTACTTTTACATCTGTCAGAAATTATGGTGACCTTGTCTTATATTGTTTTGCAAAGCAATCCAACCATTCATCGTGGAGTTACATACACATATGGTGAAAACAGCCCTATCTCACAATGATAAAGAATCCTTAAAAAAAATCCTGGATCCCAACGGTGATCAAAATCACCTTCAAAATTTAATCACTTCTTTCCCACCCCATTTTGAACATTTCCTGAAATTTCATCAAGCTCTGTTTGTTAGTTTTTGAGTTATGTTGTTCACAGACAGACAAACTCTCCCAAAAATACAACCTCTTTGGCGGAGGTGATTACTAAATGTACAAAATTTAACACCAGAAGTAATAAATATGGAGCGTGCTGGTCAGTAGTAGTAATATGTAATATGAATGTGGATCTGTGAAAAAAAAAAAAGTGTTGTCAGTCAAAGTCAAATAAAAGAAAAATGCTCAGGTGATGGCTGGATGGGTCCTGATGGAATAATAAGAGAGACAGAGGCAGGGCGTCACTGGGGTTGGGATTTTATGCCCTCAAAGTACCCTGCTCAGGTGATCTGGATCCAGTCTTTCTGATCAAGAGAAACAAAGATGGATTGGTCCGTTTTGTAAAGAGAGTTGGACAGAGGTTGTCATCCCACCATACACATGTAAAAAAAAAGTCATAAGTAAAAGACACTATATAAAAATGGAAGCTGATGAACTGAGGAAACATTCAACCATCAGATCTTGAGGCCAATTTAATGCACCATAACTCCTGTTAGCACCAAGATTTTCCAGATATGCAGCTTGAGTTATTTTTAAAACCTCAAATAAAAGCTGCATATATCAATGAAACTTAAATCAATTAATCTTTATGTGTAGCACCAAATCCCAACAAATGTTTTCTCACAACATTTTACAAACAGAGCAGGACTGGGTCTCAAGATGCTTATGTTATGTTATTAACAGAGACCCAAGATCAACACAAGATAAGGAGATTTATATCATGACTGGAGCCCTTTGCAGCATTTAACAAAGAAAAAACTTCCCTCTAACAAACAGAAACCTCAAGCAGAACCAGACTCATGTCAGACAGACATCTCTGCCCTGACCACGCAGGGTTGGGTAGTGAAATCCAGAGACAGATGCAGAAGAAGAAAGATAACAATGATATGTATACTGACAATGATGTTTGAAGTAGATGCTGTTTGCAGAATCTTCATACTAACTTTTGTAAACTGATCCGGTTACTTTGGTCTCAATTTGGCATTTACAATTAAGCAATGTCAACTTCAAAGGTAGGATTGTGATACATATAAATAGATCTGCTGGGATGTCTGAAGTTGGATCAAATAGTGACTTTAGCACCAGAGAAACAGTTGCATTCAAACAAAGCAGAGTCAGGATCATTTGTCATGTAACCACTGCATTCCACCTCCCTGTACAGTTATCAAACAAGAGTGTGAATTATTACCTCACTTTGTATTTTGTGGCCAGTGTTAGAGGTAATGTAATCATTTTTTGGTTTTTGTGTTTTGAAAGTGACAGCAGGGGGAGGTAAAGATCCAGTTCAATAAGAAATCCAGGGGCCCAGCTCCGCTCCTGTGTCTGTGAGGGAGGGGTCAGCTGAGAGTTTATCTCTGAGTCTCATTTTGGAAATTCAACAAAGACATGACATACCAGAGCACTGCACTTCAGTAGTTTTTTTGTACTTTAGTGGATCTTAAAACAAATACTTTACTCCCACTTTGGTGTTTCCATCAGAAGTACTGTACTTATTATACATTAGATTACATCAGTTACTGATCAAAAACAAAGCAGGAAGGGTACGAGCTGTTCATCAGCTGGGTGACTGTTGTCTAATTGGCTGACATCTATGGTCCAGTTAGAGGTTTAACACATGTGAGCTAAAGTAGAGGAGAAGCACACACTGCTTATTCTGAACTCACAACAAATACTTAACTCTGTTTCACCCTTCCACCAGCATAAGTATATCATCGACACACACACACACACAAAAAAAAAGATAAATAAATAAAAATATAAACTTTCACCAAACCAACACCTCCTGCTAAGGTACAAGCTATCCTGAGGACTCGACACTTCTTCATGAAATCTGCACCGCGACTTGATACCAGGGGCTATCTACAAGGAAAAAATAAAAACAAAGATGAAAGAATAAATGTTCAAGAAGTTCATCCTAAATGTGTGGTGTTAAAAACAAAAAAACAAACAAAAAAAATCCCTCCTTTTGCATCAAAGCTCTACGGTTGGTTACACTTCAAAAGTTAGCACAGTAACACATGTTCTGATATTTTTAGGTGATCACATCTTTTAAATCCTTTAGTATGTACATTTTAAAGAAAGGGATTTTTATTTTATACAAGTAGATTTCCAGACTTTCACCTCTACTTAAGTGAAGAAATGAAAAACCCCACACACTGGTCAACTTCCAGATAGAAAAAACTTTGATAATGCAACGTTTCGGTCATAGACCTTTGTCAACCTTTTCTTTTTTTTCTTGACAAAGGTCTATGACCAAAACTTTGCATTATTTAATTTTTTTCTCCCTGGAAGTTGACCAGTGCGTGGGATTATCTTTTTCTTCTGTTAAATGTGGACTCTTTTGTCTTCCTTCAACACACCTGCCCAAGGAATACAAAGACCTGTGCTGTTTCTGACCTCTGTGTGAGTGAAATGTTTCCAAAAGTAACTGTACTTCTACCTGAACAAGCTATTTTACAACTCTCTTCTCCTCCTCAAATGTCCAGTAAATGTTTAAAATGAAGCTGAATATTCTTCCCTCAGACATCTTATTATAACCACGATAATTCAGCTTCATCAGCAGATGTTTATTTTCAGAGAGCTCTTTTACAGGAAGTCTTCAGGTTTTCTGAACCAGTTCCATGATTTCAACAAAAAGGGAACTTCACTGTTGCGTGTGTGTGTGTGTGTGTGTGTGTGTGTGTGTGTGTGTGTGTGTGTGTGTGTGTGTGTGTGTGTGTGTGTGTGTGTGTGTGTGTGTGTGTGTGTGTGTGTGTGTGTGAAATGTTCAAGACCGAGTACATGACTTCACCAAGTCACAGACCTTGACCCACAACGTGGGAGCTCTGTTTGGTAAGAGAAACTGACCTTCACTGACGGGAAACTGTTTGTCTTGGCTGATATATTATTTTACAGCTTTTACTGGAATGTAGTTTATTTAATGACCCTTTATTGGCTTTCTTTTCATGAGTAAAATGTGATATGACTGATTTAAAACATTTATCGTAAGGATAAAGAGTTGTAACATTGTTTTTTTTGTTTTAAATTAAACCATTCACTCACCCTGTTGTTTCCCTTTTTTCAGATCATGCTTTCTAACATCACTTGTGTTTCTGGGAATAACACAGATGCATGTCAGACCCGTGGCTCCTCTGCAGGTCTGGCCTCAGGTCTGACAATCTTCTTCTTGCTGCTGGTCATTGCTGCTTGTTTGATCGTATATAGATACCACAGCAGCATCAGGAACATGATACCGTTTGGGCTTCAGAAAAGCGTGAAGAAGGATGAATATACGGAGGCACCACAAGCAGAGCAACATACGTATATCTCACTAACCAAAGACCAATCAACAGCACAGGCCCCGATATATGAAAACCTGACATCCAGAGCCAACAGGCGGGAGTCCAAACAGAGCAGGTAAGACTTACTCCAGAGACATTTCATAGTTTTACATGGAGGGTTTTTTTATATCTTAAGACCTAATATGGGGAAATGTTGAAGTTGAAACTTGGTATATGAAAGTGCCATGTCCTGATAAAGAACAGAACGGAAGCAGATGAAGAAACACTGAGGTTATGTTGTGAGTTTCCTTATTTTGCTCACTTCTGCAGTGTTATAAACAGTATGTGCACAGATGGGTGGCGTCTCAAGTTCCTTTCTTTGGTTGATCCCTGGGATTCACTGTCCATTCATGAAACGTGCCAGCTGATGACTCAGCGTGGAGTTTTCCTCTCTGAGCAACAACAGAATATTACTCTCATGTTCTACCTCTGTCCTCAGACAGAAATACACTCTGTTACACTCGTCTTGTCTTTGCAGGTCGTCCAGAGGAGGTGAGGAGGATGTGTATCTGCAGTGTGATGTACCAGATGATGGGATATACAGCAATGACCCGGCCTGCAGGCTCTCCCTCCTCCCAGACCTTCAAGAGGAAGAAGATGTCTACATTGTGCCTGATGCATTATAGGAGTCGAACACGGCTAACTTTCACTCTTTAAACTGAGCGACTCAGGGTTTCCCTGCAAACTTTTACCAGCATAAAGTACGGGTACGAAGTGTCTGTAACAAACAATTATCTAAGATGTAAAGATGTAAATGGCATGATAAAGAATGTTGTGTTTTGTTTTGCCTCTTTACTTTCCTGATTAGTATGAAAGAATGTTGAATATGTGCTGTAATATTTTACTCTTTCTAACATAATGACAGGCGTGACAGTTGATGTAGTTTTAAGATACGTAGGTCGTTTTTAAAGAAACTCTGCCGTCAGATTTTGTCCCAGTTTGGTTCAGTTTGAACTTCAGATATTAAAACATTTTGTTTGTTCAACATTTAAAAACATCTTATCATCACTAAGATTAATTTATTTATTTTTTCTCACAGGTTTTTGGTATTTTCAATAAATCTTCAAACTGAAACTTCTTGTTTGAAAACCATGAAAAACACAATGTTACATAGTTAAAAAAAAAAACGTAACTGGTTAACGTAAATGGGATATACTATAATGCAGCAGACACATGCACAGTGAGCACGTTTTAAGCTTTGAATAGTATATTTTCTGTCAACATTGTAAACAATGTTGAAAGAAAATAATGTTTTGTAGGAAAATACTTGGATAATTTGGAATCAATAGGTGTACTGATTGAATTTGCTTCATAGTTTTAACTATCTTTTTTCCCTTTTTTTTTAAATTCAGTATATGGACACCTAAATTTGTTAAAGATGTAAAAGGAGATTTTAGAGTTGTATGTTCCTTTAGAAATAATAATAATAATAATAATACATTTTTTTAAAAAATACACAGAGCAGATGACACATCTTTTATGGTCACGGTTTGTGTTAAAGTAATCCAAAAGTAATTAAAAGTAATCAGCTACATTACTTTAATATTGTGATACTTAGAGTAAACTAATGATTACATTTTTTTAAAAGGTAACTTGTAATTGTACTGGATTACATTTTTAAAGTTACCCTCCCTAGTGAAAGGTGACTCGTGGTAAGTAGATGGATGCTTTGACATGTTCATGAGTTCTGTACTGTTGATGCTCTTTTCTTGAACAGTAATAGTTCAACAATTGACACACAAAGTTCCTCATTCAATTAGAAAAAGTTTTAATAATTGATGTAATGCTAACTGTGTTTTGTTTTGATGTTAAATCTTCTTTTTCCGAGCATGGTGTTTTTATTTCCTGCACAGCCTGAAAGTAAAATTTAAAGTTGAATCCTAATTTGAAAGGTATGGAGTTTTTTTCAAACTTTCCTTTGCATTGACTTTTCAGATTTTGTTGTGTGATGTGACAACAAAAGAAAACCCATTCAGCTTATATAAAATGTGATATATACAAACACATACAGATTAGGCACAGACTCAGAAATGATGAAGTATGTGCTTCTCACCACTGAAAAGTTGGCATGTACATGTGCAAAAAATGTAAGAAGTTGACCAGCCAGACACGCAAAGATCAGCAGACCTGTGGTATGACCGTTTTGAGAGGTGTCAGTCAGAGAGGATGTGAAACCCTTCTCAAAGAGTTAACATTCAAAATAAAAGAAGTCAGCTCATCTGAGGAGACAATGACCACAAAAAGTTTCTTCTTTGATTTCCTCCTCTTTTTGTTGTCCTGGAGGTTTCAGGAATAAAAAAAAAAAATCAGTTAGAAAATAAAAAGATACTGAGTTCATGCTGACGAGGAGACTTATTAACCCAGTAACTAAATTTGTATATACAGGTATAAAAAAGGAAGAGACAGTTTAGACCAGAGGTTCCCAAACTTAACTATGCCAAGGCCCCCCAAACAGCTTCTGCTTCTGGCTGGGGACCCCCTTTGAAACAGAAAACATGTCAAAAATGTAAAGAAATGTCAACTTTAAGAATATATTTTCTATTTTTTAAATCATTTTTCAATAATTGTTACATTTGTTTAGCACAGGAAATTATCAACAAACAAAAGCCAGACTCACACAAGTAAGTTTTTGAAAAGGGACAATCCAACGATTATGGCATTTCAAGTGTTGTATGATCAGGACAAATGGTTATAAAACTGTAAAAAATGAAAAAAAAAAACACACACACAAAAAACAAAACATAATAATAATGAAAAGATCAAATTTTTTCCTTCCCCCAATTTTTCTGAGGCCTCTTGGTGCCCCTTGGCGGGCCCCCCAGGGGACCATGGCCCCCACTTTGAAATCCACTGGTTTAGACCGCTCCATGGCTGCCAGGGGTTTGTAAATATTAGAACATTTCTGGTTCTGAGGTGATCGGGCTAAATGTGCTGTTGCATCATAGCAACATGCCTTTACTGTATTTTAGCCTTTCTATATCCTTATTGCTCTAACATTTTTCAGCCCACGCTCTTTTATTAATATGTATCTATTTATTTATTCTATTTTATTTTAACATTATTGTAAACACCTCCTACTATTCCTGATTTTACCTAACTTGTGTTTCACACTTGTTTCACTTTTAACCTTTTCACTTATACCCTTTAGGCCTTTAATTGTTTTATCTTTTGTTAATATCTTTGCTTAATTATAATTATTCTTTCATTTCTTTCATTTGTTCATATTTATTTTATAATTATATATATTCATATTTGATGTTCTGATTTTGTCTGTAACTAACTTTTATTGCCCTCTGCATTGCCATTTCCTTCTTTCTCTTATTGAGTTTTGTTTTTGGCTTTTATTTCTGTCCTCGTGGACTTGTTTTATGTTGTATGGTTCTTGTATTGTCTGGGTCCCTTTGCTTCCTGATGTTTTAATGCATGTTGTCTCTTAGAACTGTGTGTTTTGTTTTGTTTTTGTGTTTCTGTGCTTTGTTGTCATTTGTTAAAGCACTTTGTAAACTTTGTTTTTAAAAAGGTGCTATATAAATAAACTTATTATTATAATTATTATAGGACAAAAATCTCTGGCAGCTCCCCTGCTTTGGTCTGATTGGTAACTTGGTCTGACCCTGAAACTTTGAGCCTTTTGGCGTCGGACACTTCAGCATGAAGACATACTGTAGCTCTCAGGGGTTTCACTCTCTCTGTGGTGTTCACTCGTAGCTTTGAGAACTCAGAAAATCTTTCATCTCAGGCTCCTAATAAAAGCTCCTTCTGAACTTCAAACTACTTTTCTTGTCTAAAGACAAAACTATCAAAAATACCTCTGGTTTTTTCTTCATTTCCCCAAAATGTGGCTCCCAGTCACTCAAAGCAAACAGCAACAAGAAGCTTTTATATTCTGATATGAAAATGTAATCATTCATTATTACTGATATGTAATCTTAGCTGCCTGGTTGTTTACACACCGCGCGTTTTATTACCTGTAAATTCCCATTTTATGATGTAAATTAAACTGCATGATTGGTTTTGTTCCTTTACTTGCCGGTCAAGGCCACAGTGAGCTTCAAGGTTGATGATGGGAGATAAAAGTGATCATATCTTTATGGCTGATTCCTGCAGCACACCGTGACCTTCAGGATCTACTCTGGCTGATTGTGTTTCTTTTCTGTAGATGAAAAATATGAAAAATTCATACCCATATGAGATTAAAAATGTATTTGATGTGTAACAAGGGATAAGTCTTTTAAAATCTTTATTTCAGGCTTCAAAAGTAGGTGAAATGTTTAAGACAACAAGAAAATTTAACAACCAGGTTGGGCTTCAACAACTTGACAGCAAACTTCAACATTACGCAGTAACTTTTAACAATAAAGACTCAAATACAAATTAAGGAACATAAATAGAACTTGAAATAAATATATTTTAAGTTATAAATGACTGTTAGCTCCGTAATCCAATGCAAAGCGTCTCTGTTGATATGTTTTCAAGTCACTTCCTTCAAGAATACAACAGGCCGTGTTCAGCATGTAACATAACCTACAAGGCCCAAATGTTGGAGTTCAAAAGTGACTTTCACTTCCCCTCAGGCACAGTAACATTTACTGACAATCAGGTCAGGAAAGGACGTCAGCTTCATCCTTCCTTTGCTGTCGTAGTGCAGGAGGACCATGGGCTGGTAGGCTGCTGGGACACAGCAGGGCCGCTGCGTCCCCCCTTTGGTGATCTGATGCAGCCTGGACTTCACCTGCGTGTGCATGCTGGCCGGTTTGTAATTGTGAGGACAGGAGCCGTCGCAGAAATGCATGGTGTACTCAGGTGGTGCCAGCACCCAATCCGCCCAGCCGATGTCTTTAAAGGAGATGGTGACAGACTTCCTGCAGCACCACCCTTGTTCATCGCAGTCGTCCTCCTTGCTAAAGCGTGGAAGTCTCCTCCTAGACTCTTTAAAGTCCAGTTCCAGAGAAATGGTTGGATTTTCCTGCAGAGCAACTTCACCCAAGTTCATCCCAACATCCACAACCAACTTCTGACTTCTTTCAGTCCTAATCCACTGCTCCACCTCTGGTCTGATGTCCAGCATCACATGTGGAGCGTCTGACGCTTTGAAAAAGACTGGAGAGTTCCCAGCTCTCTTCCTGTTGACTTTAACTCTAATCTTTGCTCTTAACTCAGGCTGGGCTGACGTATGTTTGTCCAAGATCTGTCTGGAAATCTTCAGCTGAGCCCGGGCCAGTGTCAACTCAGCTGGGATGTTTGGGGTCTTGTGGAAAACAGCTCTGTACCACCGCATGTGGTGATGTGAGTGACGGTGAGCTGACCTCCTACGAACTTTTCTTCTCTTCACTGAAAAACACAAAAAACAAAAAAAGAGATTCATGAGATTCTCTTCATCTGATTCAAAGCTCCTGTGACGATTTGAACATGGTGATGAATGTCATAGAATAGAAGAGCTGTGGCTTTGTAACCACATGCTTTATTCTTAACACATTTCACGTGACAAACACTGTGGATTCAAGGTGATATTTTTAGCAGGGGCTGAGTCTGACTTTTTTTTATTTGACTGGGTGGCCAAACTGAGGCTCTGACTTCATCCTTTCTATAAGTCTACTTTAACTTCTAATCCAAATGAATTCAAAAATCTGATGTCAAAGTTACAACATTAATATATACTTAATTTAACTCTTCAGGCACCCAAAATGAGGAAATTGCCAAAAGTCACTTTTCAAAATGCCAATAAAAGCAGAGGTTCCACATTGAAATACTAAGAAGCCACCAGCAGCCTGCTCCACAATAGATGATTTCAACAGAACTTTCACCCCTTACACAGCAAATAGCTCCTAGTTTCAGATTTTAGAAATAGGAAGAGTCGCTTTGACCAGGAGACACTACAGTCAACACAGACTGGAACTTCCTAAGTAGAGTTTTACAACGCAAAAAAGTCCCAATTTTTTTATTGCTATTTTTTCTGACAAAAAAAGTCTGAATTTTGTTTTTTTTTTCTTGAAAATAAAATAGTAATTAGAAAAATATTTATTCATTTTTTTCTTTTTCTTATTTCATATTATTATGAATATTGTGAAAATTTATTCATGCATTTTTAGCCCAGTGCATAAAGGTTACAACTCTGGGTTTTTAACCATCTGTTCCACACAATCACTGCAGAAACTCAAACCTTATCACCAGTATTTGGTCTAATTCTTGTCATAAACAGATCAGTTTGGTTAATATGAGCTACATATATGTGTCAGTTTCTGGTAAGTGCCTTATATCAGGATATTAACATCAGGACTTCATCGCTTGTAATGAGCAAAAAAATCTGCTTAGAGTGCTCATTAAGTTTTTTGATGGGTGACATCACTCTTATTTTAAGTACTTGTACAAAAAACCTACAATTTAAAGTAAAATTGTTATTCTCATTACAAGGAATTCAGGTTTTCCTTTTTGCTCAAAATGTCTTAAAGAAGATGTTTATCTGGACTAAGAACGTGAAGTTGCTTGGCTAAGACTTGATATTTGATTGTGTAATGTAACGCATTGGAATCCATGAGTCCACAATAAAGGGTCAAAGATTTCTAAATAAGGCTTTAATATCTGAGGTATATCTACATGATTGTTTGATGTCTACAAGATGACATTTAAAACATTTACATGTGTTTAAAGGCTGCGGTAAATCCCTGGAAGTGATAGATCTTTACCTGGAGCTCAAGCTGCCCTGACTCAGGTTATTTATAGACAGCTTTTTTCCAGAGTTAAACTCACGCTGCAGGATTTTTTAACTTCTTATGAAACACTCTTTCCTCCTCCCACCCTAACTTTCTATTTAGCCTTTGAAAGCAGACAATTATAACTGTGAGTCAAAGGCCTCGTTGCCTAATTAGGTGTCCTTCAAGCGTCTTCATAATGACTCAAAAACGTCTCACCTGTAGCTGGAAAGAGCTCAGTTGACATGTTTTCACTCATCGTGCTGCTAGAATTTCCTCTCATCTCCCTCAGGGTCTCCCTGTAGAGCTGGTACATGGTCCTCAGCTCTTCCTCGGAGGCCTTGCTGGTCAGCCTGGGCTCTTCTTCCATCCCCAATGAGCCGAGGATCCCCATCTTCACTGCTTCATGGATCAGGACCCTCCTGCTGTCCCTTCCATCCTCAGCAGGAGCTCCTCCGTGGGCCGCTTGATGCCAGCTCTCCCCTGAGCTGATGAGGGAGACGATCAGCGTGCAGGAGACGAGGGTGTGTGATTCCAGCATGGTGGAGCTCTCAGGTAGGTCTGGTATTGGACTGCTGCAGCTCAGTTGTTGGGGTTTGTCCTTGTCATGAATGAAATTCCTCGCATGCTTTTATTTATAGAGCGCTTGAGTTGCCACACCCCTGGTAAGTCAGGTGAGCTGTGATGGGCTCAGGTAAGGCCATATGTCATGATGTGGCAACATATTGCAGCGTTGTGTCCTGAGTCATGTGACTTATGAAATACAAACCTTTTTTTCTGTACTTTCACTGGCACACAATGGGAGGTGACAGCAGAGGAGGGAGGGACGTCAAACTGGAGGATTTTTAAACCAGGTTTGGTTTTGCTGTGTCACCAGGAATTTCCCACTCATAGTAACTTCAGATTACAGTATTTAACTGTGTGATTTAATTCTGTTGGAGACATCAGAGAATCACCTCTTTCAAGGTCAATTATGGTAATGTGATAGTTTATTGTTCTCTTTAAAGGCTGTGTTTCATTTCTTTATCCTGTAACTCTGCCAAGTGTGGTATGAGGTCAGGATCAGGTGCAGACAGAAGAGAAGATAGGAGAGCTCTAAAGATAAAGTGGTGATGAGGTTTGGGCTTTTCCTGTAAAACTCTTTGTCCCTTTTTCCACGCTTGTTGGAGAAGCCATTTTGACCAATTTCTCAAAGGTCACATTCACCTGCTGACAAGTTGCAAAAACTGTCAGCGATCCGGCCCTATTGTACAGCTTTGAACAGGGTGGAGAGGGTTAATTATCAGTGTGTCACTCCTCTCTGAACTTACAGCAGCCAAAAGAGAAAATGTCTCAAGGCCAAGCGAAGAGATAAACAAACAAAGCAGTCACCTGTGTGGAAAGAGTCTCGGTCTATCTGTACAGTCCAGATTCGACTGATGTAAGGATCTGTCAAAGATCAAACAGAGCGCTCTGTGGGAGTGATCTGTTTTTTATGATTGTAAAAATAGACAGATTTTCAGATACCACCGTCCTCCACAGTCTTTTTTATTGTCTCATTATTAGGAGGGACAAAGGAGTGGATATGAGGTTTGAAACGTTTGCTTCTGGGTCAAAGACAGCTCTGTGTGATTATTAAGTAGCTTCCCCACCCTAATTTGTGACTGTGTCATTAACCTCATTCTTTCCACTGAAGGCGTTCCTGAATGAAAGCTATTACTGACTGATACAGAGGTCCCTTTCTGACCAAATGAAAAAAAAAAAAATGAAAGTATGACATCCCCTCCCAGTCACCAGACAGTAAAACTGCTGAGTCATACAAAGGCCAATGAATATAAATTCTAATATTATGGCAACAAAGAGCCATTATTTAAATTTGATGTCATAGAAATCTAAGGGTAATGGAAATGACACATCATTGGCCATAAGATTAACTCAAATCTCAGAAATCTGAATTTATTGAGGCCTACATTTAGTTCAGGCCACAGCTTTAAGTTTAATTATGACTTTTTGCTGAATGACAATTGTAACTCATTTGTTCTTTGTAAGGGATCATTTTTGTCCAGCATTTTACTTTTCAACTAAATACAGTTGGTAATTACATGTCAGTTGTATCAATTAACCACATAACAAGCAGTACAATCAGCTCAGTTATTTTCCACATCCTATTGTGTGGTAGTGTCAAAATTATCCCATTATGTAACTTTTTTTTTCTCTACCAGGAAAAAAAATGAATCAAATATAAACAGATAAGTAACAGTTAAAGGATGGTGCTATGTGTCATGTTTTAGGAAAACCTCACTGAGTTCATTCACCCAGTGTGTGTGTGTGTATGTGTGTGTGTGTGTGTGTGTGTGTGTGTGTGTGTGTGTGTGTGTGTGTGTGTGTGTGTGTGTGTGTGTGTGTGTGTGTGTGTGTGTGTGTGTGTGAGCTGGGGCTGGCTCAGACAGTCACTCAGACTGCTGTCACGGCCAAAGTAAAGAAATCATCTGAAAGTACAGAGCTCAGCTGGGGACAGGAAAAGTCTCTGGAAAGTGTCCATTGAAAGTGATGTGTAAAGGTAAGGGTACTGTGACCCACCAGGGAGTGGAGGGCTTTAAAAACTTGCAATGAAACAGGAGTCCCAAGATTGGTTTTCAGCAAAAGTAACAACATTTTATCACAGCCAAGAATGAACAACTACAACCTGGTTTCTCTTGGTTCAGGGTTCTCAACAAAGGTTCATAATGAGTCACTTCCCAAAGGTCCTGTAAGTAAAGTCAAGAAATGTGTTAGAGCCTGATATGTAGCAATAACCCCAAATGTGTTTAAAAAAAAACTGTAATAAATGAAATAAATGAGATGAGAAGATGCTGAGCCCAAAATGTAATTACTTGTCAACCCTTACCCTATGATCCTATGACCCTATGACCCTATCACCCTAACAACTGCTAAAATGTATCAACTTGTTCCTTTTTGTGTCATTTACTATTTTTGTTTAAGCATTTTTTCCTACAGCACTTTCTTTTTTTAAACATTCTTTTTTATTATGAGTTTTTCCTCCTGTCTTTAAACTATTGTATTCAACAGCAAAAAAAAAGAAAGAAAGAAAGAAAGAAAGAAAGAAAGAAAGAAAGAAAGAAAGAAAGAAAGAAAGAAAGAAAGAAAATGGAAAAAAAAAAGAAAAAAGAAAAATAATCCCAGATTTAGTAAACTGTAAAAAAAAAAAAGCATGTAAGGACCAATAAGGCAATCAGTGAGATTTTCATATAACCATTTTTTTTAAACACAGCAAAAGTAGAGCAGGAACTTTAAACATGCAAAAACACACATAGCCTATATAACATGTTGGGGTAAACTTCATAGACACATAAAGCCCTTTAAAGAGAGAATATAAAATTAAACGAAAAAAAAGAACACAAAAGATCTACTTTAAATAAATGATGGTCTTATTGGCGTGATATAAATTATCCATCTTTCCCATCTTTTAAAAAAAAATCCCTTGTTGCGGTCTCAAAGCAAAGGTAATCCTCTCCATTTTAAAAATATCACAGATGATATCAATCTATTCTTCCACAGTAGGTTTTCCTGGTTTTAACTACCTCCTAGTAGCTTTTCTGCTGGTAGTACTAAGGATCCAAAATAAATATTTGGTATTTAAAGAAACATCTTCTGACGTAGTGGCACCCAAATGTAATGAGTCAAATTTAAATTGGATGTCCATCTGAAAAACACTCTGCAAAACTTTGTAAATCTCACGCCAAAATGGATCCAATGATGGACAAGACCAGAATATGTGAAAATGATTTGCTTCAGTGCACCCACACTGTTGCCTGCATGCAGAAGAATTTATAGAAGACCTTTTTTTGAACTTGACAAGAAACCTTATAAGGTTTTTTCAGCCAAATTCCCGCCATAAAGTTGAGCTTGAAGTTTTCCATCGTAGCTCACATAAATTATCCCACTCCTTTTCCTATAAGAAGAGATTACCTTCTTGTTCCCATTTTTGTTTTACATACAGTGAATTACACTTTATTTGCTGTAGCCCATTGTGGATTTTTGAAATAAGTTTCTGGTTGGAGCCATCACAATAAGCATCCATGAACACTTTTAACAGAATATTGCCACAGCCTTCTTCTGTTTGTATTTGATTGATATAATGCCGAAGCTGAAGGTGTCTGTAGAAATCATTTTAATCCAGTCCAAACTGTCTCTTTAAATTTTGGCTTACAGCACTTTCATTACAATACCGACCAGTTGTTACATTTTCTTTGTTTTTTTTTTTTTTGTTTTTTTTTATTATTTTGGGTCATTGTTACAAACCAGGCCCTAACAAGCCTCAGGCTACTGTGGCGCTTTCTGGCATTAAGAGGTCAAAAGTCAAGGATATATATTTACAGTTTGTTTACTGGGTTGGCATAGACTCAAGTTGACAAAGCTTTGGGTCTTGCCAGTAACGACTGTCCTGACTTTAGGTAAAATATTGACCGGGTGTGCTTGGACTGCACGGCCTACCAAGGCTTGTAATTGTGGAATATCTGTGTCACGCTTTGGTAAAACCTTTATGATGAAACCTTGAATTTCTTTGTCCTACTGTAAAAACGGGAGGTCTGGGGCACCATACGGGTTGAGTTTCACACTCTGTGATGCCAGCTCTAGAGCCTACATGCCACCCTGTGAATAAAAAGTCTAAAACGCTGCTCAAAATAAACAGCCATGGTTCACATTGGGTACTGTTCTTATGTATCGTCGTCAACGGGAGGTTAAGATAGCAGCCTTATGTTGTGACACATCCTGCGAGAAAGGGAGGTAAAAAAAAAACTGCAGTTCTGTGTGTACTCAGTCTAGTAGTGAATCTATTACACAGGGCCAAACAGACGGCAAGAGAACAGTAAAAGTCTTGTTTCATTTAAAGAATGTCAGTGGGGGATTCCATGGTTATATTAAAAAGTTAAAAATACATTTCTGCTTCTATACTTTGCATTTTTTTACTCTCCTTTCTCAAATTTCCTGTGACATGAAAGAGACTTCCTTTTTTAAACAACCAATTTCAGAAAATGAAACAAGTTAAGTGACCAGTGCCTACTGAGTCAAGAAGATCAGCTGACAAAGCTTCATCTGCCACAGCATTTCTCATGTTCTCAAGAAAAACACTTCAAGAAAAATAAGACATTGTCCAAATATCACGTATATTCAGAGATCTCTCCCCTCCCACAGTAAGTACATTTCTGAGTGGTGAGTCACTGAGGTGATAATAGGATCATGTGCAGTGATAGGTGAGCCCACCTTTCCAGCTGAAAGTGTGTGAAAGGTGTGAAGTGACTCATGCGGACGAGCACTGTTGTTTAAGCTGTCATGTAAGTCTCACTCTGTCCTCTCTTCTTCTTCTCTCTTGTCATGAGAGAGACAGACTGACAGAGGGGGGGAAACACAGGCTCAACTTGTTTGTCATCGTGACAAAGGCCAGTTTCCTAGAGAGGCAGATTTCATCACACACACACTGATGACACCCAGATACAGATGAGCTGAATTGAAACATCAAGGTTTTTTTTCTGGTGTCATGAAACTGCATCTGCACATACTACAAAAAGAGCTGCCACATTAAAAAAATGTTGATGCCAGAGTATGTGATAGGATTTTTGGTAATATATTTGTCCAAAACCTCCAAAATTATGAGACTTATATTTCACAAATTCACGAAATGACCTTTTTCTTACATCTCTTAATTATCACAACCCCTCTCTCGATTCTCTTCATATTGCTACTGCTTTGTTTTTGTTTTGTTTTACCTACACTGAGCCACATTGACTGTAGCATTAGCAATTAGCATACCTAAGCACAAGCTTGAGGGGATTCATGTCTAAGTACTGCATGAAGGTCTTTATTGTAAACAGACATTCAAACAGATTACATGTGGCTGAAAAACTCCCAGAATGCACCTGACAGACGTGCTTCATGGCACGAGGCTGGAGGAAAACCCTGTCTCACTTTTCTTCCTCTGCTTCCCTGGAGATGCCGATGAAATAATTGACGGCCACTGATGCAGGCCAGACTTAATGGAAGCAACGAAGTGCTGCAGCTGTTGGTCAGAGGTGTGTGAATGTGTAAATGTGCATGAGTGCAAGCTCACCCTGATGATCCGATGTCGTAGTATTCTCTGCCATCTGTGAGTGAACATGGTTTGAATGGGTGAATGCGGCTAGCAGTGTAAAAGTGCTTTGTTATGGATTTATTCATCCCTGCATCACCACCCAGAGATGACAAACAGGTTCTCCTGTAAACATGCAATTAAACCAAGAATCGAGCACATGTGAAATCATATAAACAACAACAGCCATGTTCAAGCTGAGGTTGTGATGTCAGTGATTTTACCATTCTTGCCGTTGTTCTGCTTGTGCAGTTTGTAACTTGGACTTACAGGTTGGTGTACTCCTCCATGTTTGCTGTCACATAACCCCAGTTAGGCCCACGTTAGCATGGTCTGTGCCTTTCTTGTACATTTCTTACAGAGTCTGTTTTAAGAGAGGTTAGTCTGGTCTTTTCATTCAAGTTTCTATTTCTATGGCCAGTGTCTAGTCAGGCCTTGCTTTGTTGAGTTAATTTGACTAAACCATGTTGTTCAATGTCCCCCACTCACTGCAAAGTCATTGTTTGGTAAGTTTCTTTACTTTTTTTTTTAACAAGCACTCTTTATTTTTTTTTTTTACAACTCTATTTTCAACTTTGTTCATTTGTAGCCTTATGAGTTCTCTTCCCTTTAGATCTGGGGTCTTCACCCTGCGGCTCTGGAGCCTCATGTGGCTCTTTGACTCCTTTGCAGTGGCTCCTTGTGGGTTTAAAAAAATGTTATTGATGGACATTTTTTTTCTTACAGAGGGTATTAATGATAAGACTCCTTATCTTGTCTTCTTGTTTCTGCTAATAAAATTTCATTAACATTTTCTGGTCTAGACCTGTAAATGTTTTTGTAAAGTGTCTTGAGAAAACGTTTGTTGGGATTGGCACTATACAAATAAAGATTGATTAAAAGATTGATTGATAGATAACAACACAGACGCTAAACAAAATCACAGTTTAACATCTTGTTGAACTAAAAATGTATAACCTCTTCCAAAAAGGCTTTAATATTTTTTTTATCATTATTTCTTTTTTATTTATTTATTTATTTATTTATTTATTTATTTATTTATTTATTTATTTTGGGGGAGGGGACTTTTTGATTTTTTTATTTCAATTTTTTGTTTTACATTTTTCTAAATTAAGAAAAAGCAGGGGTTTTGCAAATTATTGAAGTTTTTATTTCAATCACATTTTTAAACATGTTTTGCAATTGTTCGATTTTTTTCAATTGTTTTTACATTAAGCAAAATTTTGAAATTGCATAATTTAGTTCAGCAAATATTTTGAAATTTCAAACATTTTTCATGTTTATTTTTCATATTTTTTAATTTCATTTTTAAAGAAATTTTTCAAATCTTGTTTTGGTAATTATTCAAAAGATTTTTACTCTGTTTAGAATTTTATACACCACATTGTCTTTATTGTGAAGCTGAAGTATATTTTGCAGCTCTCAAATGACCTTTCATCCAGGTGAGCTGAGGCAAAATGGCTCTTTTGAAAGTTAAGGTTGCGGACCCCTGTTTTAGAGGGACGTCAGCACACACACATATAACTATGGTTCCCTCTAGTGCTCTTAAAGCTACATTACAGCCTTTGATTTGCAAACTTGTCCCAACATAATTAACATTATGGCCTCCAGATCGAAATGTTTCCTGACATACTATGTAAAAAATGTGTTTTCCATGAATGCATGAAGGACAGTGTGTTTTATACCTAAGTTGACATGTCATGAAGAAAAGTCTTTTTCAGTGCATTTGTTTGTTCTGGTCTATCAGTGTTTGACACACTATAAAGTTTCACTGATTGTAACAATCCTTTACAGTTCAAAGAGATTTACAAACACATGTTTGTTAAAACCTCATGGATTCTTAAGCAAAAAAAAATGTGTCACCTGAAAAGATTTATCTACATGTGTGATCATTTTCATTAGAAAGTAAAAACCCAGAAGCAGTTTCACCTCAGTTGAACTTTTCATCCATTGCACGTCCTTGAAGGAGGATGATTATAACTTGAGAGAAACACTCTTTAGTAAAAAGCTGTAGAGATATTGAAACAGCACTCTGTGGTCTCCAACACATCAGTTAGAGACCAGGAGGAACTGTCATAACAAAGGATTCAAACACTTTTGCAACAGGAACAGAATTCATCACTCATTATTTCATACCAAAAAAATTCTTGACATTATAGTGAACGAGGTGAATTAGAACTTCTGATTTTAAGCAGTTTCAAATAAATAGTGGACTCATTCTGAGAACAATGAAGGATTCACATCCCTCTGCTTCACACAGATAGACATGTGACATCACAGAAACAAGAGCCCTGCCATTGTTGTAAATAGAAAAAAACATGATGGTACCACTCTCTGGGTGTCAGACACGGATCAATCCCTTCTTTCAGACGGACTTCAAAGCTCAATTGTTGTCCTATATCCTCCATGAAGACATGTTTGTGTGTGTTTGTGTGTTTACAGTTGTTGAGTAGAGAATGAACTGGTGTGCATCAAACATGACTGCATTAACTTTAACATATGGAAACAAGTGGACGGTTTAGAAGACGAGTTGAAGCACTGACGTTTTTCTGCTGTTGATTAATGGAGGTTAATGAACATGAGCTGAAGAGGAACTGATGAAATTCTTTCAACATAAAAAGCTGAATTAGTTGATGTGAAAGTGTTT